>NC_136061.1:818038436-818638436 GCF_964261635.1 Lissotriton helveticus | reverse complement strand
CCCAAACGCATGCAGTCACAAGCCGTATCTCGGAAAGTGATGACATTTGCTTCCTCTTGGAAATCGGCAAGGATATTTCTACAAAAGGGAAAATATATTACGTGCTTCTCCCTCCCCCTGCGTCAATCTTGCTGCATATAAACCACAAAAATAGCTGAATCTTACATTAGTAAAGACCACATATAAAACATTACATAGCACAGGTAGAAAATGCAGATCGTACTTTTTTTTTTTATTCTCTCTACTTCCCAATTTAAGACCAGTAGCTTTGCTTGTGGGCAAAGTGCTATCAGTCTCAAGCCTGACGACATGACTTGCACAATCAGACATAGAAAGTGCCATCCGTGTTCATACCAAGTAAGAGCAGTAAAGCATTACAAACTTTTACGAAGAGTCGAGACAGTTAACAACACTACGAAATGGTGAAATGGGATGTCTTGGGGCATTGTTCCTCCTAAAATATTTTTGTATGATGGGATGCTGATCCACATTTTTTGGAAAACAAATTCCTATCGCATTTTTTTCCTTGTGAGCCAATAGTCTGGGATTGGTTCACCATAAAATGTCGCAAACAAACAATCTTTCAAATCTTATAATATCACCTTATGAATGTGATTCATTTTTCAGATTAATGTGCACAGTCCTGTTCGAAAACTGGGAAAATTAGCTCATCCTGGCAGTAGATGGTTGATGCTACTCTCCAGTCTCCACTGCAGAAGTAAAAAGACAAAGGTCACCTTAGATTACCCACCATGCACAGCAAGCTCTTCAAGATGGCTACCTCCAGTGCCCTTTATCTGCTTCCTGTCTTTCATAACTATTGTAAGTGAACAGAAATTACATGTCGCCTTTCCAAATGCTACTGTTGTGTTTTGACGGTGTGTCTGAAAGTCCTGCTTGATTTATTTTGAAATTTGGTTTGATATAATTATGTCCAATCCGGATGTGTTACCAACTACTGCACAATCTTGCTTCCCCCTTCTGCGGCTATAGTTTTTAAGAGAAAAAAGGTGCCTTTAATTGCTAGAATTGTAGGGTATGCAAATGGACAAATCTAATGTCCTTAAAACTGAATTTTAGCAAAAGAAGCACTTTAACACAAGGCCACTTGTGGATGTTTGAAAATGTGGAGACCCATGGTGTTTATGGAATGAGAGGGCACATCACTGGGCAAAAGAAATGAGTGAATCGAATATAGAAATGAGAACATTAACTGGTGTAACCTTCCTACCATAGATTTTAATCTTAGCAAAATACTGTTAGCATTTTATCCTCTGGAGAATAAACTGAGAGCTACTTGACTTCAGTACCATTTACTACTGTGCGTTATGTACGAAGAGCCCTATTCAGTTTGTGGTGTGATTTGAATTAATGTTACAACACTATCTGTCTTACTTATTCATGCTACAGGCTTTTTGAAAAATAAGATAATGCCATGTGTGCCATAGTTGGTGCAAATTCCCCTTGTTCATTGGTAAAGGCGACATTTTAACTGTACGTGCTTTGGTATATAAGGCTATTTTAGAACACTCTACATTTTCCGGGGACTGTTTTCTACTTTTATTTCCCATGTCATGTCTTTTTTTCTTTGAGGGGGAAAATAACCGTTTTTGGGAGTAACTAAACCTATTAAGCGTCCTTTGCTTTACAATGATGGACGTTTTACAACCATAATGTTTGTTAGGCACTGTGGTGTAAATCACAAATTCCTTGTAGTGTCTTTGAACCCAATAGTGCCACCAAGTTAGCTCAGTGGGTTGAATTTCTGCTTCATGGACCTGTATCTGAATTGCAGGTCACGTTTCTCAAGTGTGGCATACTAGTCTAGGTCTTTCGAGATTGTGAAGTTGACTTAATTAGTAGTATTTGTTTAAGCGGATATAACACCTATCGTGAGTGCCAAAAGATTACTCAGTTTGTGCCTTAAAAGGCTGTCAGTATTAGTAGAACTAACATTTGCTTTTTGATGGTGTGGAACTAAAGGCTCCCATTCAGACAGCATGCCTGATTTGGAAACATCATCTACCTAATTTTTTTAAAATTTGGAACTACCACTATTGTTACGGTATGAGCCTAGACTTATCAGTGTTCTAACTTTGAGGTAAAACTTTGCTCATTTTGGCTTTTGCACTTTCCACCTATTGTGGAATTTCACAGCAGCATGTCAAAGTTGCCAAACACTTCACTGAACCATGCCAAGTCAGAGTCGTTTTTTGTTCTATTTTCATTGTTTTACTTACGCCTTGCACACGAAAAGTCAATTTTTCACCAAATCTCGGATCCTTAAGTATTCTTCCACTAGAGATCTGAGATCCACTCATCTACAATATTTAGTCATCCCTCAGTTTAAGAGGAATAGGACGGGAGGTATCAGGTTCTCGGTCACTGCTCCCCGTGTCTGGAACTGTCTACCTCTGGAATTTAGGACCACCTCTAATATAGGAAAATTCAGACAAATGCTGAAGACTTGGCTCTTTAAGCAAGCTTCTTAATAAGTATCCTGAGCCGTTCTGAGCCAGGTAAACAGCGTCAAGAGACCGTCTGGTGATAGTGCGCTCTATAAGCTACAGTAACATAACATAACACATTGTGTCCAGGCTTGCGAGTACCATGTGCCCTGTATTAGATTGGTTCCCGCTTATTTAATGAGACTACAGGATTGCAGCTGGTCTTTCTTGACTTCCAGACGTTTTTTCCGCAAAAATGGGAGCAGCCAAGGTTCTGGAGCTGGGCTTTGAAATGATGTACCACACCAAGTTGTCTTGGTGAAAAACCCACCACCTGTTTCTGGACAACACCAGATCCGTTATTAGAGAATTTGTTTTTCTTGGATTCTTGTCCATACTGAAGAGAACCCGGTAAACAACATCATACAAGAAATCATTGCCCATTTATATAGTATATCAGCTACTTTGCATGGCTTGTGTATATCAGGCTGAGTTGGCTTTCGTACATAAGAATCTGACATTACCTACACAACTGTGCTGACAGCACTGGGAGAAACTTGAGTGTTCGGCCCTGTGTACAGCGCAAAAGTGTCCTTTCTCTTTGTAAAAAAAAAAGTAACTTTTCTTTTTGCCTGCATTCTTTCAGTATCCTGTTGCAAGTTTCACTATAAAATTTAACCAATTTGCACTTTTTGGACAGAATAGAGCTGACAAAAATCTTGACAGGGATTCCGTCGTGGGCTCGTTAGTGCTAGTAAGCAGTGTCACACAAGGTTTTAAAACAAACACCCTTCAATCTGTGGCATCCGGTGAAGATCTTTTTCAAATGTTTTAGATTATTTTGGATTTAATACCTAGGTTACAAAATATGCAAATAATTTTACTCTCGAGTGGACATCAAGTAGCCTACCTAAAACTGTTCCTATTTTGGGCCCTACTTACTAGGCTTTCAGTATCACTTACTAGTAATCCTCTTTTCTGAAAGTCTGGTTGAATTGAACCCATCATGCTAGTTAGGGCTGTCTTCATAAAAAGAAACCTCTTGCCTTGCCTAATCTGACAGGTGTATTCGTAAATTATGTTATGTCAGAGTTTTTTCCAAAAGCGCCCTTTTGAAATCTCCACAGTGTACTGTTGCAGCCATATGAGTAGCATAGGGATTTTCATGTTAATGACTTTCTAAATTGTACAACCCTCACCTGAAGAATTCCACGTGCAAAACTAGGTGATAGAACCCTCATTTTATCAAAAAACCAGAAGAAAAGCAGACAAAAACAAGATATAATATCCAATTGTCTGTCAAGCCTAAAATACTGTAAACATGAACTAAAGCTACTCATGCTTCCTAAACAGCTCGCATTTGTTTTATTGCAGATAAGTGAAATAACTAACTGTGTCAATTCACCATCAGAAAAATTAATTTTCTTCATTGTCATTTCTGGGAACACTGGTTTTAGGGTTCAATGTGGACTACGGATCAAAAAAGCAGTAATGGTAGCTAAAAAAAAAAAGATTATAAGTAAAGCAAAAAGACAAAACTCTGCTGAGATTAAGATTTGCGTCATGGGAATCTCAGAACTCTTTACTCTAGTACGAAAGTCTTCTAGAGTTAAAAAGAGTGTTTTTTTGATAGAATTTGAGAAACGTATCTGGAATTGAATGTCTAAAGCTAAAGTCAGCATTTAAATGATTACTGTTAGTTAAGGAGAATGTTCAGTACATAACATAATACCTTTTACACAATGTATCGCCATTCTAGCTGAACCTGTTCTCCTTGCGAACATTATAAATATATTTTACAGATATGACAATCTTGCTCAAGAGGTGACATAGTTTCATGTTTATGCATTAATATTATTGTAAACTGAAATCATGAGTATTATTCCGCTTTTTAATTTTAGTCCTCTCTATACAAAATCTGAAAGAGAAATGTATTTAAAAGTTGTGGTAGTCCTTTGTCTTTTTTTTTAATAGTAACCCAAGCAGGAACAGAAGTGGGAGCCAGGCTCACGATACGACCACGAGAGAAAGAGGTGAAAAATAATCAGGCCTGGGACAGGGGTCATAAGTAGAATGGGGGATAACATGAGCTCCAAAAGAATGTCAAAAAGTGCAGCAGAACAGCATTCCAGCCAGAAGTTGGGATGTGGGAATGGAGGGAGATGATTAAGCAAGACGATTGACTGGAGAATAAGCAGCAGGGTCAACATGACAAATAATGCAGTAAGTGGAGGGATTACAACAGTAACGTAAAGGGGAAAATAATGCAGAAGAACAAGTGAGGAAGCTGGGACTATCACCTTGTAAAAGACTTACAAGATGAGTTGATTCAGGTGAAATAGGCATTTGTTAAGTTGAATTTGTGAAGCTGACTGCATATTAATTTCACGTTTCTATTAGGCTGGACTCATTAGGTAGGGTTAATCAGAGTAGACATTGTCAGATTTTTATTGATAATTCATAAAACCTACCTACAAGAGCTCTTGCAAATTAGTGTATGTGACTGGAGGCATAGCCTGAATAGGTGCACTGGGATCTAAATGTGGGTCTCGAAAATGTCAGACCAACTCTCTAGTGTGGTGAGCAAGCGAGTCTAATTATCTCCAAGTACATTTGGTGAGGCATATTATATTTGGATCGACAAGAAAACTGTGAGCTCTCTCAGGGTTGTTTGCTAGGCTGGGTAGGTGCTGATCCCTCCAACCATCCTTCCCTAAAAGCAGACCTCCAGCGCTCAACCTATCGGGGTATTTCCCTAAATCCAATACGGCCAGTGCTGCCTTGAGCAGGTGAGTTACCCAGGTCCTCCAGACCGAAGACCCTGTAGACTCATGAGCTTTGCGTGCAGAGTATCTGCAACGCCCCAAAATCTGCTCAAATTGGGGTTGAGTTGAGCTGCTTCATACTTTGAGTTATAAAGTTAAAGAAACTCACAAGAAGTGTATTTTGAAATCTGGAACTAGTGATTTCGGTTTGTAAAGTGTTTCTGCAGAGACAGAGGTGCATTTTCATTTTCTTACCAGCTTTCTCACTCACTCTCCACTTCATGATAAACTTCCCTTTTAAGCCCTTTACATACTCTTTGGTTTCTTTCCTAACTCATTTGAATCATCTTTTATCACATCAAACTATAACAATAAACGTTTGCTTCCTCTAATTTCTAAATGTTCTGTCTGCCAGTCACATAAAGGTATATTTTCCTTTTTTGAAAATTTGCATCAGGATGCAAGGCATATTGGACACAAATATATATACACGTGTCTCTTATCACCCCACTCACATTCATAATTTTCAACAGAGATGAGGAAAATGTGAATACTGAAATCTCCAAGGATAACTTGCTGGTACAAAAGAAAACGTAAAAAGGATCATTATGATTCTTTAACTAGAAAACACACGACACACTAAGTAATATAACTTTGACAGTTTGTTGGGTGAGGTTTCTAAGGAGGTAATCGCAGGGGAGCAAATGTGATGCTGGTACTTTTGATTGACATTGGAACTTGACCATTCGCTCCATATACCGGACAGGCCCCCGACAATAAAATGGGCAGTGATTGCGAAGCCAAGCACACTATACCAGAGTACTTTCAGCAGGAGCACGTGCTAAGTAACAAGCAAACAGCACATACAAGCATATGCTAAATATTACTTAGTAGGCACACTTCATATGTCCTAACTGCTCCCCACAGGTTATGTCTTACCGCGAACACATGCATGTGCTGCACACAAGTTTTATCCTCGGGCCAGTTTCAAGACTTCCATATTGCCAAGAAGCCACCTGAACCCAAATGACACGTAAATGTTGGCAGAGTTAGCAGCAACACGTTGCAACCCATCTACTTGCGAGTACCTACAATTGTAAAGGCAAGGGAGTGATACCTTTGGACAGAGGAAAACTTAAGCTTCCCTTGTCACCTACCGAAGCCCTACTATTTCATTCCAGTACCAAGATGTTCCTCCATGCCTGAGCAACAGAGGAAAATATAGCAATGCTCTGTAAAAACCCTGAAGCGTGCTCTTACTGCTTGAGACTGGTGTTCGTTTTTTGCGTCCAGAAACTTGTGTCGTATGGCTGGGAACTCAATATAGCCTGGGGTTTAATTGAAGACCCTTTGTTCCCATTCAATTGGTGGACTCAATGGTCAAAACATCAATGTTAGCTTTGAAAACCCACAAATGTACATTAATGTCCTGAAACAGAGTGCCCTTGGTTGCTACAATGAAAATGTTGCTCAATCAGTTGTGATCAATGTGAAAGAAAAATGGCATGTTTTTGAGCACAGAGATATTTCTCCATCGACTGTAGAGCCATAGGGTTCTCTTGCTGATACCTTTACAAAAAAGATGTATGAGTTTCAGAACACTGACACAAACTATGGTGGACTCTTGAGAAGATCAGCAGAGAGGATGGACCTTCGGGCTGGACAAGCATCAGCATGCTGTCTTCAGCACATAGGTTTGTGGCATTACTGTTGAGTGGGCATTATGTAACACTACTGTCAATTCCTTCTGCGCACCATGCTTACAAACTGTGGAAGTAAAGTAATATTGTATTGCTTCGTCGTCTTTGGAGAAGCATTGTCCATGACTTAGCCATGAAACGTTGTTCTACAGAGTGTTTTCCACTTGGTCTGTGTACTATGAGGAATCAAGAGAACAGATGGATGCCCAGGCTCTTTGTACCAAAGCAATGAGTTGTTTGACGAACGGGTTCTTCAGTTCTTTTGAGAGAAACAACACCTGATTCTGCCCAGAGAGTCATGTAAGAATTGCAGTCCATGTCTGAGGAGTCCGCAGAGGTCTGGGCTACCAACAAATTAAAGCCAAGTCAATGTCGGCTTTGCATGCAGTAGCCACGTTCTCATGCATGCTCCGTACACTTTTGCTCCTTGGGGAATGCACGATTTTTAGAGCACTTTTCAGGCAGTGAGATACAGCAGAGCATTTTGTAAAAATCACCCAACAATTTCAGCCATTTGATCTTTCTATTTTGATCAAATAACGGATCCTATGTGGAGCAAAAGGAACACCTTAAGAACTCAATGTTTTGCAAGGCAAACAGTAGCCCAATATTGGTATAACAGACTCTACATAACATACATCTAACTATTGTTTGCCTTGTTATCTTTCCACTCTGATTGCACATTCTGCATTTATGAATGTCACAAGGCTACAAGGTGAGGCATTTCTTTTGTCTCGCCCAAAGATTTCTAGGTTGATTAGTAGCTGTTTTAGCTCCCGATAGGACCCATTATTTTTCTTGCCTTACATGACTCAGGTCCCTACTAGGGTTAGTAAGTTTTCTTTCTACAATGTGCCACTGTTTCTGTTTTTTTTCATAGCACCTTGGATGTTTGCACAAGATCCCTATTGGTATCACCCTGAATATAAAATTGAATTTGGCTCTCCAGCTTTACATTTTCACCACTTTGATAGTTCTTTGAGGGGCGACTTAATAATTTAGGAGCCAGGGATGACTTCTTGAACATAGTACTTCAATAGGATTTCCTTAGCCTCTACTTCTTCAACAATACTGCATATCGCTTGCAAAGCGTTGGTGTCAGTTTGTTTGCCACATTCAATAAACCGCTTTGCCGTGGTGGTGGACTTCAATAGGATACTCTGTTGTGTTTAGGCAGGTAGCAGTTGCCTAAGGTCGAAGGTCTGTGCAGTCTAGCAATGCAGAAGCGTGTAATGTCTTCTTTCTTGTTGCTATCACTTTTCTAATTTGATGAGATTCATCACTATCTAAAATGATATCCGATATGCCTTTGTACCATCTGAAGCTCTTTGCATGTGTAGCATCATGACAAGTGCAGGAGAAGCGAAACAATTGTGTATAAGTTCATCTTTGACCTTCTTGGCAATCGTCTGTGTGCTTATTGGTGATCACTTTTGTGGGGATCATATTTACTGCATATAGAAATTGTTGTGCTTCTTGCAATAGAACTGTCTTTTTTTCGTGAGCGGCGTCCCCAATAATTGTACTACACCCGGATTAGGCAATAAAGTGCATCCTTTCCAGGCCAGTCATTGATGACTCTGGCGAAGGCCGCCACATTATTAATTTTAAATGTTATCATTGCAAAAGATCACTTCTTCTAAAAACTGTTTAATCAGCAGAAATTCGATTCTTTTGTCTTTGAGGTTGCATTTGATCTCCCGATGCTCCTATCCTAGAGTCTCTCTTGGCAATCTTGGCAAATCACAGCATTCCATTGGGCATATTCAATTTTATCTACTGACAATTCTTTCGTCATCGGGGCAACCTTGCTCTGTTAGTAGAAAAAATAGGAATATTAGTGTCCATGAAATCTTTTGGCAGATCAGTACTTGTATCACCAACATCCCTTTGATCTTTCAATGCATGTACTCTTCCAGCCAAAGACTAAAATTCTAAAAGGTCCTTCTGGTGCTGCAGATGCCCTTTGGTCATTTGTTGGACAGATATTTCTGTCTCTGAGATTGTTTGATCTTTTGGAAGACCAGTCATTCTATTCTTTCCCGGGGCCTCTCTTTCACCCCTTTGTGCACCAGTCTTTAGCCTTTGAGTATCTATCGGTAGTCCTGACTGTTCTCTCCTGGACACTTTATTTAATCTCCTGGTCCATAAATCATTCTTTCGAGAAGTCTGTTTCATCTCACGGTAGGCAGACATCTCAATCACAGGGTCTTTGCTTAATTTTTAAGTAAATAGATGTTTTCCTACTGGAAATTACCTTTGCTCTATTTTCTTGATGTTGAACTGTATTTTTCCTAGACTCCAAGCCAACCTGTTAATGCTACTCATCTGTGATTCTTACCTTTGCATACTTTGAAAACAGTCGCCATAGTATCTACAAAGGAACGGCAGTTCCAAATGGTGTCACCCCTGAGTGTTCGGCAGAAGTTCATAGGCACCTTCGCGATAAAAACCTGTCCCATCATACAATGCTACATGAATACGGCCTCTTTTGTTCAGTTGATGCTGTCACCACCAGTCATTGTACAGATCTTGGGGATCTTGTGATGGAGGGGTGGGCAGTGGAAACTGCAGATGGTGTGTGGAGAGAGTGACCCACATTCGAAGGGAGGTAAAACCTGCAGATCCAAGTTGAAAATGCTGTCATTTCTTTTTTGTACAACAGTTAGAACTTTGATCCCTTTTGCCATGCAAGGTATCCTCTGGTGTGTGTGCAAAGCATTTCTTTTATGTTGAGCATGACAATTCCAGAATGCACTTAAGTGAAAATAAGTGGTGGGGCTATTGTGCTGCTTCTTTGACCCCTCTTTCCACCTTACCCAGCGGTACAGTCACTGGGGGAGTGGTTGGCTACATGCTGCGCATACACACTCTCGCACATAATTACAAAAAAAATTAAGAGTAAACAAAATTGCTTGTTGGCGCTGCTAAATCTGTGCTGCGGGAGCTACAAGAGCAGAGAGTAACTATGTCAACTTCTTGCCCAACAATGGAGGATTCCCACACAGATTGTGCAGCAGGTTGTACATAAAAATTAAGTTTGTGGCAGGCTACATCAGTTGCTACATTCCTTAAAAATAAAAAACAAAATTGGGTTATCTGAAAAATAAACAATTTAACCCAGAATTCTGTCAAATGCACATATCATTCTATATATCATTACATACAATGCATATTCCAGGATTGTTTCCCTATCCTTTCTCATTGTGAATAAGGAGAAAGGATAAAGAAGTGTGCTTGAATGGTATAACATGCTCATGGTAGTGGCGCGGGCTTGAATGTTTCCTGGTTGTAGCCAACCAGGCTGAGTGCTTCCCACGTCTCATCTCACTCCCACCTGCGATTGAGGTGGTTGAAATAACAGTCTTATACATTTCTTGGTGGCTGTGTGATATTCTTGAGAATTAGCCCAAGAGATGCCTGTGGTGGAGTCTTCTGTGGGCAGAGGGTACACTGGTAGAGCAAAGGAGAGGGTGGGGAACAGTGGCACTCTGTGGATGCTTTTGATTGCTGAGTTCTCTGGTGGGTCTTGGATTCTTTCTAAATATTGGCGCTTTTGGATCAGCAGCATGGTGTGCTCTGTGCTCTCTGTAATTTTCACCCCCTGCTTCTCCTGAACTCTCACCAAGAGGAATTTAAGGGCAGGATGGGCTTGTGGAGCTCTCCAAGGAGGACTGCGAGAGGCGGCGGGTGAGGGGAGCGATGCTGGAGTCTGCCATAGAGGAGGTGGGGAAGAGTTTATACCATCCAGTGACCATGCTCGTCAGGTCCAGCTCTTCCAGGTGGATCTGTGCCATCCCCATGAAGTACTTGTGATCCATGCGCCCATAATCTCCCCACACGATCACCTGTGGTCAAGGGACAAGGAATGATAAAGTTATTAGTTAGTCACTGCTCGTAGAGGACTATTCATTCTACCTTTGCCCATTTACGTATTACTCATTGTAATAAAACATCCATGGAAAAGAACTGCACCTTATGAGAAATAATGTCAATTTAATGGACTTCAATTGGTAGCATCTGATGAGACACTCCTCACATATCTACCATACATAAATAGTTCCCTACAAATATTTTGACACCTTCCTTGACCTGCTGCCATACACTGTGCTCGAAATATACCACTACTAACGGTTGAATAGCGATTTAACTGATGCCTGCAATATTTGAGGAATGTGTGCCTGGACTTAGGACTTTACCATGGGTTAAAATGTTTGAAGGAAGATGTTTGTGAGTTCACCATTTTGGCAATCTGTATTTTTTAGATTGTTTTTGCGGTCTGTTTTTTCATCTGGTTCCTGATAGAATCCTTTCACAGATTTTCACACTTCCCCCACAACTCAAACCTAATATGTTTCAAAGGAGTCTGACACATCTTTAACCTCACTGGTGTAATATCCATCAATGGAGTCTCACTTACTGCTGACACTAAATTACCTCATCCATTGTGTTTAACTACTATGGAAATTCACAGTGTCTGTATTTTGTATTCATTCACCACATCACTGGCCAAAAGCTTTCCCCCCAGAACAACAGGCCAAGCCTCAAGTGCTTGCAGCATACCAGCTGTCACTGGTCTCACACATGGCAACAAAGTCTTAATATTTTCCAGCTTCCAAGCACATTTGTATTTGTAGATTTCAAGGGAATCTGCAAATTGGTACGGGCATTTCATTGTTGCTTCACCAAGAGCTACTAAAATCTTAATGATTTCAGGCATCTATATTTTGTACATTTCCTAAAGGTGCCTTTCCTAGCTATGTCTGTTCCTTGAATATTCTTTTTACTGGATATATCTTCACTTCTAATTGTGTGATTTGCCTAATTATAGGTTTTGGAGGGGAATCAAGAAATTGTATCTCTTTATCAGTATTTGTTATTTACCCCAGTGACTTTAGCATTTTTTTCACCAACAATGTCTTCTATCTCTTGGTCCTGTTTCTGTTCTGCTGCCGATTTAAAACCCATATCATTTCAGTGCCCCCCTATTTGGCAGTTTTGGCAGTTGGTCTGGATCCAAACCAAGAAGATTTTTAGAGTTAATGTTTCTTTTTCTTTAATTAATATATTTTTAGGCACTTTGGGCCAGATGTAGGTAGCGAAATACCGGTCGGTAACGGCCGAATTCGGCCGTTACCGACCGGTAAATGGCAATTGATATGTAGGGGGCATATGTTGACAGAATCGGTAAATTTACCGTTCGGTAAATTTACCGATCGGTAATTTTACCGAATCTGTAAATATACCGGTCGGTAAATTTACCGACCGGTATATTTACAGAATCTGTAAAATCGATATGTAGGTGGGACTCTTATGAGTCCCACAAGGCCTAAGAAATCGGTATTTTACCATCAAATTCAATTTGATGGTGAAATACAGATTCAGGTGTGCATGCACATGTGTGCATGCACACCTGTGCCATATGACAGGCAGACCTGCCCTTAGGGAAGGTATGCCTGCCATATGGCCCCTGAACCTTTTTTGGGGGTGCTAGAGGGTGTCAAAGTGACACCCCCTGCACCCTTGCCAAAAATCGGTATTTACCGATCGGTAAATACCGACCGGTAATGCCCCATTCATTCCTATGGGCTTCAAAGCCCATAGGAATGAATGGAGCATTACCGGTCGGTATTTACCGAATCGGTAAATACCGACTTTTAAAGAATCGGTAAATCCACATCTGGATTTACCTACATCTCGGTACTTCATATTTACCGACTCTTAAATACCGAATCGGTAAAATTCGGTATTTAAGAGTCGGTAAATATGATTTACCTACATCTGGCCCTTTGTCACTTCAGTGGCCTCATTCATCACCGAATTTTAAGATTTACTGTTAGCCGTTGCTCTTCATTTAATAACCTCAATCTGGCAACAACCTGATAAAGTTTCTTTTAGGTATTGGTGGAATGCTGTGTGTTTTCATCATAGATTAGACGCTAATTATGTTTCTCCTATATCTCTGGCTATTTAAAGGGATCTCTTATGGCTCCCACTAACTACGAACATATCCCTTTCTGCTTCCTTTGCTGATATAATTATTATTGCATAAGATGAAGTACGGAAGGCACCTTAATTTCACCTTATTGCCTTTTTTTATATTATAAGAGGATCTTTATACCTTTATATTTGTAACTGTTATTTAGTGCTTTTTATTATTATGCCTACAGTTTTTAATCTTTTATCATATTTTCTACGCTTAATATCATAATGTAATTGTATATTGTTCCCCTCCGCCCTGCTTTCCCTCCGTTTATCGTTTGATATTTTGTATTTTTCATCTGTACACAGCATGATATTTATATCTTTCTTATATATTTGTTTTCCCTTTTTTTAATTGATTTTCTTGGAGCATACATCAGAGGTCTATCAAGGTAACAGTTTTCATCTTTATTTCATCCAACAAACACAGTAATACTTTTAAACAACAAATTTATCACATAGCATTCCATATAAAATCTAAAAAATTATACACATTGACGCTCTAAAAGGGGGTCATATATCATACAACAGACACATGACGGACAATAGCAGCAGCAGGATCCTAGCGATCAATGTGTAAAAAAAAAACATTAAAAATGTCATGAGACATTAGAAAGTATACAAAATAGCTCAAAGTTATACGAGATAGCAGCTACCAGGAGAGAGATAAAAATAATAAACATATTTAAATATATTTGGGTAGTTAATTGAGATAAAGTGCTAGTTCTACACCTAAGTACATGTATAAACTGGAAAAAAGACCAGAGTATCGAAGAAAACTCATATGATTTGTATGTATTCTGTACCACAGGCCTCCAGAGAGAAAGTTTGTATACTTTACAAGCAAGTTTTTATGGTTCGCCCTTATTCAGCCATTAAGAGACTGAACTCCATATCTGGGTTCCCATTTTTGCACCTTCTGACCATTAAACTCATACAACTTCGTTTTTAAAGTATAAATGGCTAAAAACCTAGATTTGAATTCATAAAAAGTGGGGCGCCAGATTAAGCCATCTTGTAGCAACACACATATGTATTACTGCCATGGTAATAAATGAGAGATAGCCCTCCTTTTTTTTTTACCAGTTTGTTACCTACCAAGTTCTCTACTACTCATAGGAGTGCCAATAGGGGGTTGATTGTTATTTGGATTCCAATCACCTATTCCAAAAACTGTCATATCCAGATATAGGGGTCCTAGCTTCGGGCAGAAAAAAACATATGTACGATCTCCGCTCCAGCTCCCCACAATGTGGACAACAGTCATCCTGCCTCTTTCCCCATTTAAAAACCTTATCTGGCATATAATACAGATCAAATACAGTTTTAAAATGCTGAATCTTAAGACTGGCCATTAAAAATACTCTACCACTCATATCCAAAGATTCTTGCAAAACCATTCCCTCCAATCCTATTCTCTTTTCCCATCTCACATTCTGCATGTCTAGATCGTCCGGGAGATATTGCATCAACAATTCATATACAGCACCAATCCTAGCTCTTTTACTCTTTTACCTATTACTTCAATGATAAGTATCCGACTCAATACTCCCATTGTCACGTCTATTTAAAAAATCCCTAATCTAGAGATATTAAAAGAAATGTTGCATGGGAATCCCAAATTTCTCCCCTAGCTCAGCAAACATAAGATAATCGCCCAAACATCGAATACCTTTCTGCCCCCAAACCCTTACTATTGGATCATAAAATATTCCTGGGAGGTCCTCAGGACTACAGCGGTGTATGGAAATTATGTTTAGGCAGTTTAATTTGTCCTCACTTGTCGCCATACTCTTAAATTTTGTTTTTTTGTAGTAGCTGGGTTCAAGATTTTTCAAAAAAAGTCCTTTGGCTTCCTCCCCCATCATGAGCTCATAGATTGAGGGAGACACTGCAGGGCCAAACTCCTGCAAATTTCCTGTTGTTAAAATGTCCATATTTTGTAGCTTAATCGCTCAGTAGTACATGGGTATATTAGGCACCCCCCGATGTTTAGGCAGTGTCATATACATGAAAGAAAATCATAGGGAAAGGAAATACAAAAATAAATGTATATTTGCTTTCCGTATGATTTTCTTTTTTTATTGTTAAAGAGGATTTATTATATTCATTGTATTGCTGTTCTTTTTCTTGTTTGTTCTTAATAAACTCAGCCTTAAAAAAAGCAAATTGTATCTCCACCAGTACCACCTACATTTGTTTGGTGATTTTCAAAATCTAAATTGTGCATCCTATTGTCAGCACATCCACCGCATTAATTTTCTTATTCAGGTCTATTTTAAGTTTGTCTCTTCACTATACCTCACTGAGTTGCCAGGACCTAGGATTAACAAATACATCATCTTTTGGAGATAGTTTTTCCACTTATCTAATCTGCACTCCTCTGAAACTGCTCTTTGTTCCTATTTTTTATTTGATTTTTAAAGTAAATATTTATGTCTTGAATTCATTCTCTTCATATATTTATTAGACTCATTAGAGCGAAAACTCTCAATACATTTTTGAGCTTGCTGCCCATCATCAAGAGCCTCAACTGCATGCATAACCAACAGATGAAACTAAAATAGCAGCATTCAACACAACAATAAATATGAATTATATACACAGCAAATGGTTAGAAACAAACGTTTTACCCAGACTCAATTCATATACATCCCAATGACTGGAACATCTCTCCTGCTATGCTAACACCCCTAACTCCTCAAACCAGTCATGTGTGTTAATAAACATAACCGTCTGATATCACTCTCCATAAGATTGTTCATAGTCAACTTTCTGAGTCTTTCCTTATTTTCCATGTAGGTGGCAGGGTCTGACTGACCATAGTGGGCACTGGAGGTTTTCTCGGTGGGCCGACCATGGATCCAGCCAATGTTGCGAGCTTCCCTGACGCCGGCCCCAAGACTCCCTACGCCGCCAATCCCATTCTAATCCCAGACAACGCAGAGCCGAATCGATGCAGACAGAGCCCTTAGGTCCTACGTAAGTTCCTCAGCCTTATTCTGAAGGGCTAGCAATGGAGGAAGATTGGGAGGGGTCGCTGGACCCTTTACAAGACCAGCCTTATCAGCACATGGACTGCTACGTGGAATTATGTGAGGCCATCTGACAGGATACCTCTCCAGATTCTGGCCTGCTTTCTCCCCTTACCATGGCTATGGAGGAGGAAGCATCATAGGCTATGGTGGCGCGAAGAGCAGCTGAGGTCCTGGACCTTCAGCTCCCTTCCGTGACAGTTAAGGCTAATATTTTGACAGAGGTCCAGCAGCCAGGTGTCTCCTGCTTGGAGCCCTTCAACGAGGCTTAAACAGATGTCCTTCAGGGCTCCTGTGAATAGGACAATCGCCCGCTGCCATCACCTAGCAATGGGCAACCCAAAGTTCCTCACCGACCACCCTACCGTCAACTGCTGGAGATCCAAGCCGCTCCCTCTTACGGCGCGTTCCCTTCCGCACCCTCGGACAGGGAATCCAACCTCAGTGGGGCACATTTTTTTTCCTCTGCAAGCATTGGGGTCTGTGAAAACAGCATGCCTATTGGGCCGTTACTCCTACTCCCTGTGGTAAATGGTTACGCAGGTGCTACCACAGGTCCCTGTGGAAACCCAGGCCATCTGCTGCTAAGCAGTATAAGAGGGGAGAGATACAGCAAAGTTCATCATTTGTTGTGGTCTCTACATGACTGACTCGCTGAGTAGAGTGATTTCATCAACGGTGGCTGTTCAACACCATGCCTAATTGAAGACTTCTAACTTTTCTGACCTTTGATGGCACATTAATGACTCATGGACTATGGCCAAGTCCTTGGGCCTCTCAGTGGCCACACATCCCCTCGTCTGCCTTTTGCCCCTTTTGTGGCGATAGAAGGGGGTTTCAGACATGCTAGCCGTTTTTCAGCCACAAGACCACGCAAGTTCAGAAACCTCTGCGTTGCCATGGGTACGGCTCATTCTGATCCCGTATCATCTACCACCTCCAGACTACGGCGAACCTCCTGCATTCGCTGAGATTCACTATCAACGTGCCGAAGTCACACCTGACTCCTCCAAGAAGCTCCCTTTCATCAGAGCGGTTCTGTACACTGTGCAGTTTCAAGGCTATCCTCCCGAAAGACGAGTCCTGGATATTCAGGCTATGTTATCGATGTTTCAGCCTCTATCCTGGAATTCAGTGAGAATGACTGAGGCTGCTGTGCCTCGTGGCCTCCTGCATTCTGCTAGTGATACATGCCAGATGACATATATGTACTTTGCAATGGGAATTAAAGTTTCTGTGGGCGAAGCATCAGGGAAATCTCCCCGACATGGTCCATATCTTGAAGGGAATTGCAGGACCTTCAGTGGTGGCTAACCAACCGTGATTGGGTCAGAGGCAGACCCCTCTCCCTTCCCCAACCAGACCACACAGTAGTGACAGATGTATCACTTCTGGGATGGGGCTGCCATCTGGGAGCGGTGGAGATCAGAGGACTATGGCCTCTGGCAGAATCCGAACTCCACATCAACTTGCTGGAGCTCCCAGCGATTGACTTGTCATTGAAAACCTTTCTTATTTCAATCAAGGGAATGCTGGTTCAAGTATTCACAGACACCACCACCGCCATGTGGTATTGCAATGAACATGGCGGGTTGGGGTCGTGCACCCTTTTTCAATAGGCCGTGCATCTCTGGATATGGCTGGAACAGCAGAGCATATCACTGATGGTTCAACATCTGGCAGGTTCTCTGAATGCTAGGGCGGACGAACTCCGTCATCGATGCCGTATTATGAATGGCATTTCCATGCAGCGGGCGGAGCATTGGGTTAGATTTGCTCGTCTCTGGGGGCGTGGCCAAGGTGCCGACCAAAATGACTGCGCAGCGTTGAAGCTCCGCCGGGTGCTCCCAGGCCAGTGGCGATATCCCACACATATGCGGCAGTGATCCCATACTACAGCCAGGTGTCTCCTGCTTGGAGCCCTTCAATGAGGTCTAAACAGATGTTCTTCAGGGCTCCTGTGAATAGGACAATCGCCCGCTGCCATCACCTAGCAATGGGCAACCCAAAGTTCCTCACCAACCACCCTACCCTCAACTGCTTGGTGGTCCAAGCCGCTCCCTCTCACGATGCTGGGCCCCCATACATAAGCAACATCCACAACAATATGTCCAGTCAAGTCAAGTCAATTAATTTATATAGCGCGCTACATACCCAGAGGGTCTCAAGGCGCTTGAAGAAGGGTGGGGAATTACATGTCGAATATCCAAGTTTTAAGTTGCTTTCTGAATGCTAGGTGGTTCTGAGTGAGGCGAAGGTGAATGGGGAGTGAGTTCCAGGTTTTAGCCGCCAGGTAGGAGAAGGATCTTCCTCCCATGGTGGTTTTGTTGATGCGAGGTACAGCAGAAAGGGCTTGGTTGGAAGAGCAAAGCTGGCGGGAGGGGGTGTAGAAGGAAAGTCGTGTGTTGAGGCATTCGGGTCCAAGTTCGTAAAGTGCTTTGTGTGCGTGGGTTAGGAGGCGGAATGTTATCCTCTTATTAACGGGGAGCCAGTGGAGGTTTTTCAGGTGAACCGAAATGTGGTCTTTACGCGGGATGTCTAGTATGAGTCTGGCTGATGCGTTCTGGATGCGTTGGAGTTTTTTCTGAAGTTTTGCGGTGGTACCAGCGTATAGGGCGTTTCCGTAGTCCAGGCGGCTTGTAACCAGTGCGTGGGTGACCGTTTTTCTAGTTTCGGTGGGGATCCAGCGAAATGTTTTTTTGAGCATGCGAAGAATGTTGAAGCAAGATGATGAAACGGCATTGACTTGTCTGGTCATAGAGAGTGAGGAGTCCAGGATGACGCCCAGGTTCCGTGCGTGGTCCGTCGGGATGGGTGCTTTTCCAAGGACCTCTGGCCACCAAGAGTCGTCCCAGGTGGAGGGGGAGGTGCCTAAGATAAGGACTTCTGTTTTGTCTGAATTCAGTTTCAGACGGCTGTGCTTCATCCACTCGGCTACTTCTTTCATTCCTTCATGTAGGTTGGTTTTGGCGGTGTTAGGGTCTTTGGTGAGTGAGAGGATCAGTTGAGTGTCATCAGCGTAGGAGATGATGTTGAGGTTGTGTTGTCGTGCGATGGCCGCGAGGGGGCTCATGTATACGTTGAAGAGGGTGGGGCTGAGTGAAGATCCTTGTGGCACGCCGCAAATGACTTCAGTGGCCTCTGACTTGAATGGTGGGAGGCGGACTCTCTGAGTTCTTCCGGCAAGGAACGAGGTGATCCATTCCAGTGCTTTTCCTTGGATTCCGATGTTTCTGAGGCGTTGTAACAGTGTGCTGTGATAGACTGTGTCGAAGGCTGCGGAGAGGTAGAGGAGGATGAGGGCGACTGTGTCTCCATTGTCCAGTAGAGTTCGAATGTCGTCTGTTGCTGCGATGAGTGCGGTCTCAGTGCTGTGTTTGGCTCGGAAGCCGGACTGTGAGGAGTCGAGGGATTTGTTGGTTTCGAGGAAGGCAGCGAGCTGGTTGTTGACAGCTTTCTCGATGACTTTGGCCGGGAATGGGAGGAGCGAGATGGGGCGGTAGTTTTTGAGTTCGGTGGGGTCAGCTGTGGGTTTTTTCAGAAGGGCGCTGAGTTCGGCGTGTTTCCAGCTTTCCGGGAAGGTGGCGGAGTTGAGTGAGCAGTTGATGACGTCTCGGAGGTGTGGTGCTATGATGGAGTCTGCTTTGTTGAAGATGTGGTGAGGGCATGGGTCTGTTGGGGATCCTGAGTGGATAGAGTTCATCAGGCGGATGGTGTCCTCAGTGGAGATTGGGTTCCAGTCATTAAGGATGTTCAAGGGGGGTGAAGGTACGGCAGAAGGTTTGGTGGGTTGGTCTCCGAGTTGGTTGTCGAAGCTGTTGTGGATGTCTGCGATTTTGTCATGGAAGAACGAAGCTAGGGAGTCGCAAAGGGTTTGAGAGGGAGTGATGTCGTTGGAGTTGGCAGTGGGGTTGGTAAATTCTTTGACGATGTTGAATAATTCCTTGCTGTTGTGAGCGTTGTTGTCTAGTCGATCTTTGAATGCGGCTTTCTTGGCAGTCCGGATCAGTTGGTGGTGAATGCGGGTGGCGTTTTTGAAGGCGTCCCTGGTGCTGGAGTTTGGGTCTTTTTTCCAGGCCTTCTCAAGGGAGCGACAGAGTTTCTTGAATTTCTTAAGATCATCGTTGAACCAGGGGGCGTTTTTGCTGCCTAGTTTGATTTGACGTTTTTTCAGAGGTGCTAGGTTGTCGGCGCTGTTGGTTAGCCATTGAGTGAGGTTAATGGCTGCTTGGTTGGGGTTCGAAGAGTGGGCAGGGGGGTTTTGAAGAAGCGATGAGGAGATCTGGTCGATGGTGATTTTGTTCCAGTTTCTTCGCAGAGTGGGTTGAGGATGGTTGTGGGTTGTGGTCTTTTTGTAGACAAAGTGAACGCAGCTGTGGTCCGTCCAATGGAGAACTGTGGTGTGACTGAAGGAGATATGTTTGCTGGAGGTGAAGATAGGGTCGAGTGTGTGACCTGCGTAGTGAGTGGGGGTATTAACAAGTTGTTTAAGTCCGAGGTTGGCGAGATTGTCCAGAAGGGTGGTGGCGTTGCTGTCGTTGCTCTTTTCCAGGTGGAAATTGAGGTCTCCCAATAGAATGTAATCCTCGGAGGGGAGGGCGTGTGGGGTGATAAAGTCAGTGATGTCTCCGCTGAATTGTGCACGGGGTCCTGGTGGCCTGTAGAGGAGGGTGCCTCTGAGTGTGGTCTTGGGGTCGGTGTGGATTTGGAAGTGAAGGTGTTCGGCGCTAGCGAGGTTGACGTCTGAGCTGGTTGAGATGCGGATGGAATTCTTATGGACGATAGCGATGCCTCCTCCTGTTTGGTAGGTGCGGTCTTTTCGGATGATCTTGTAGCCTTCCGGGATGGCAATGGTGATGTCTGGGGCTGAGGAGGCGTTCATCCATGTTTCTGTTAGGAAGGCGACGTCCGGAGAGATGGTGTCTAGTAGATTCCAAAGGTCGATGGCGTGTCTGTGGACCGAGCGGGTGTTGAGCAGGATGCATTTTAGGTGGTTGGTGTCAGATCTCTGTTTGGTGTTAGTGGGTGAGGAGTTGGTCTTGGTGCCGTCATACTTGCAGGAGTTGCATGTGAAGGGTCCATGGGTGTGTCCAGGAGTGGCTTGGGCGCAGTTGGGGTGTCGACCGGGGTTTAGGGCTAAGAGGGTGGAGGCGTCGTATGTAATGCGGGTGGGGTGGGTGGAACGGGGGCCAGGGGGTCTGGCGCTGGGCGCGGGCTTGGCGCGGACGGGCGTAGACAGGCTTACCTCTGGCGCACCTTCGGCGCAACCGCTGCGCGTGGACGCTGCGCGCAAGTGCATCTGTCATATGTGGATAGTGGAAGGGGAGGGGCGAGGGAGGGTCAGCAGGGAGGCGGGGTGGAGATCGGGGGAAGGAGGCACAAACAACAAACAAAATGGCAGCAAGCAGTCGAACTGCAAACAACACTGGGGCACAGAGTAGGCGATCGCGATGATAATGGCGGTCAGGCAGGTACACAATGCAATAACTGGCGCAGGTCAAATATAGGCAGAGATGTGCAAAATAACAGTCTAACTAGCGCACTGAATTCGTCAATCGTTATGAGTCAGATGGCCTCGCCAAATGTAAACAATGCTGCTCGGCGGGCGGGGCAATGTAGCGCTACGCTCTGGCTGCAATGAAGTTGAAATGTGCAGGATCTTAAATAAGGTAGATCTTAAATTAGGTAACGATACCGCTTTAGAGAGGCTTCTGGGAGGCTGGGAGCTGCGTTTGGAGCGACCGCTTCTGCTGAAAGCAGGACGGTCACTGGGAAGCTGGAAGTTGGGACCCTGTGCTGAACAGACTGCATTAGTAGAGTAAAGCTGCATGCTCAAATGTTACAAAATGAGGTGGAAAATTAAGATTGCTTTGTAAGTGGTAAAATTAAAAGACATACACAACAAAATATTAGTAGATTCTTCTGGCATGGGCTCACTATTTTAATTAGTAGTGTCTGCATGGAACATGCAGGAACATCCCCTGATGAGGCACTCCAAAAGAGGATCAAATGAATGATTCTAAAGTTTCTTAGGAGATTTGTAAAGTTTTAATGTTCAAAAAGTGATGCGGTCGCAGTTTCTCACTGATATTAAGTCATATCAATGGTAGTAGTTAGATGCATACATATCGATATTGTTGGACACGAACTCCAATGCATTTCGGGCGTTAACGCCCTTTGTCAAGGAGAGCTGAATGAATGAAAACGAGCCCGAATTAGGGGAAGGAAAAACGAATAAACTAAAATGATGATGGAACACGAGTGAAGGGAGATAATAAAAAACGAGTGTGCTGGGGAGACATAGTGCAATAATGAATGTGAAATAAAAATAAGTGGTTATATGTGAGTAAGATTATAAGTGCAAGACTAAGGGAAGTGCAGCGTAAGTAAAAAGTAGAGGTGCGGGAGGTGGAAGACGTTAACTACCGCGTCGTGACGGGCAAGTGCAAGGACGAGTAAAAGTTAAAGAAGCGTGGTGCATGAGCACTAAATTAAACAAAATTGACTTCAGTGCAGTCGTGAAGCAAAAGATGAACGAAAGGGTAGGTGAAGGGAGTGTGAGGCATTAACTGCCGCATCGTGGCAGGCGGGTACTAGAAACGCGTTAAAGAAGCGTGGTGCTCAAACGCTAAGCAACCAAAACTTACTGCAGCAGAGTCGCGGGAGCGCTCGCTGTTCCAATCTGTCGGTCTAAAGTTGTCAAAGGGAATACACCCTTGTGATTAGACGCGTAGGTAACAAAAACGGTGTGAGAAGGAGGGTAAACATAAAGGGAGGTACAGTGTAATGAGATCAGCAAAGGCGGCATAAAAAGAGGACTATTTACAGGGTGAAAAGGTCTGAAGGTAGGAAAAGTATAGAGGACATCTTGAAGAGGTGAAATGCCCAATGACATAAAAAAAGGACTGCTGAGGGAGAGTGAAAAAAGAAAGGGGGACATGTTGGAATGGTGAAATAAAAGAATAAATAAAAAAGATGATAGAATAAGAAGAGAGCAAAGAGTTGACAGTTACACAATTAACAACGTATAACAATTATTTATAGGTAACAGCTGTATTCAACACGATCGTTTAACCCATGTGGCTTCAGAGTCTGTAAGCGGTAAATCCATTCAAGTTCCCTTTTGAGGAGAAACTTGCGATTGTCTATGCCTTCTTTGTTGTTGATGAGTTCAAGAACTATGAATCTGAGTTGTGCAACGGTATGATGACACTCGTGAAAATGCATGGCAACGTTAGATTTTTCTTGTTTTGTGCGGATGTTTGACTTATGCTCATTCATGCGGATTTTGATTTTTCTTTCTGTTTTCCCGATGTACATTTTTCCGCAGGGGCATTTGAGTGCGTAAATTAGATTTTTGGAGTCGCATGTTGCGTTGACTTGTAATTTAATTGAGTGTCCTTTCATAGGATGAAGGATGGTGTTGCCTCTGATGATGCTGTTGCAGTTGCTGCAATTAAGACAAGGTTGTGTACCTTTGTAGACAGTGGTGCTGGGTGTGGGATTAGAAAGAATTTCCTTTAGGTTCTTGCTACGAGTGTAGGCAAACAATGGAGGAGTTTGAAAAATGTCCTGAAAATCAGGCTCCATTTGTAGGACTGGCCAGTATTTTAAAATGATTCTTTTGTATTTGTGGCTGGCTGTGGAGTATTTGGACACTAGAACCATGCGTTCTTGGGCTTCTTTGGGTGTCTTAAGGAGGCTGTCTTGTCTGGAGATGCCCTTGATCTTGTTTTGGGCTTCCGTGAGGATGTTTTCAGGATATCCTCTGTCGAGGAATCGATGATGCATTTCCTGAATTCTTTGTTCAAAGGTTTGATCATCAGAAACGATGCGTCTGAGGCGTAGCATTTGGGAAAATGGCAAGTGTCTTTTGAGTGATCCCTGATGGAAACTGTTGAAATGTAACGTATTGTTACGATCAGTGCTTTTCCGATGTAAGTCAGTACTGAATCCATGTTCAGTGATTTTAATGTGAACGTCAAGGAATGATATTTCAGTGTCACTTATGAGCCATGTGAGTTTGATGCGTGGATCTTTGGTATTGAGTTCTGTAAGAGCTGTCATAAAAGATTCTTTAGTGTCTGTCCATATGAAAAATAGGTCGTCGATGTATCGGACGTACATTCTGATTTTGTCGAAGATGTTGTGGTTGGCATATATATGCTGGTTCTCAAAGTTCTCCATATAGATGTTGGCATATGTGGGGGCGGCACAGTTTCCCATAGCCATTCCGGATAGTTGAAGATACCACTGGTTGTTAACGTGGAAATAACTGTGATACAATGTGAACATCATGAGCTCCATGATGAAACTTTGCATGGGTGTGTCAATGTTGCTGTGCAGGAGGGCTTGTTCAATGGCTTCTATTCCTCCCTGATGGGGTATTGAGGTGTAAAGCGAACCAACATCAGCTGTGCAGAGTATTAAGGAGTCTGTCTGGTCGAATTGGATTTCTGCTAGTTTGAGCAAAAAGTCTGTTGTATCCTTAATGTAGCTTTTGGCTTTCATAACTGATGGTTGAAGATATTTGTCTATCAGTTTGCCAGTGGGTTCGTGTATAGATCCTTTGGTGTAAACGATCGGCCTGAAGGGGGGGTCGAGCAGATTCTTATGTATTTTGGGACTCATATGGATTGTAGGACTCTTAGGATTTTCCAACAGAAGGTAGTTCTTAGTGCGGTCTTCAATAATGCCAGTTTGATGTGCTTTGGTTACGATGGTATGTAATGTGTTTTGAAACTCAAACGTGGGATTTTTGTCAAGTAACATATAGATAGAGGAGTCCTCTAAATGTTTGTTGAGTCGTTGGTTGTACATATTCGAGTTCAAGATCACGAGGGCTCCGCCCTTATCGCCTTTGGTGCATTTAATATCCGGGTTGTTCGCCAAGCTTTTGAGGGTGTCGCGATCTTTCCTTGTGATATTCTTGTGTTTGGTAGTGGCTTTGAAATTGATTTTGGTAAGGTCATGGCGTACAAGGTTCTCAAAAAGGTCTATACACTTGTGGCTGATTGGAGCTTGATATGTGCTGGGTGGTCGTAATCCTATGAGTTGGTCACTTTTAACATTGGTGTTCTGGGGTAGAGTATTGTCGAAAAAGTGACGTAGTTTGAGTTTTCTTATGAATTTGAACGTACTGACTTCAAGTTCAAGTAGGTTCGTTTGTGTCACTGGAATAAAAGATGTCCCTTTCTCGAGTAGGTTCATTTGGTGTGTAGAAATTGGTGTGTCTGAAATGTTGATGACTAGGTGGGCTTTTTCGGCTTCAGATCCTTCTTGGTTACTGTACTCCGGGTTGTGGGAGGGCTTTTTTCTTTCTCTTTTCTTTTGGCTCCGCCGGAGTCTTCGGTGGCTTCTGGGTCTAATCCTAAAAAAGGAACCGCAGAGGGTTCTTCTCGTCTGATCTGGGATGTGGATGCTTGATCTTGAGCGGAAGTGTGGCTAACAGTGGTTGGTCTGAAGGTGCTTTGTTGACGATTAGAAGGACGATTTGAAGAGTCGCTTCCGGATGAAGATGTGTCAGTTTGGGCATTGAAAGGCTTATTCCGTCGTCGTTGGGCATAGACATCGGCCCAAGAGTACACTTCATCAAGCTTGTAATCAAGCGTGTCTCTGCGAAACTTTCTAACTTTACGTTCGTTAATTTCTTTTTGATGTTTGTCAAGAATATTTTTGATGTCTTCTAGTGTGGTAGTGAGCTCCTCTGGTGTTAGGAGATCTTTCAATTCACTGTCAACAATCTTGATTTCTTGTTCAAGTTCCTTCAAAATACCAGAAAGTTCTTCTACGATAAGGAGGATTAGGTCCAGGCTACATTTGTTCAAAAAACCATTCCATTTATCCTTGAATGTCTTAGAATTCTTGCAAAGGGAGGGCTTCAAAGCTATCCGCAATCCTCGTGGGATTCTGAGCGCCCGATGATATTTAAGTAATGTGCTCGCATGGAGCTTTTGGTTGATGTGCCGTTTGGAGAGATATAGTAACTGTCTCATACATTGCTCTTTATTACGAAGGGTGGTGGATGGGCTGATGTCTTCTTCAATCAACGAGTAGATGCGTTGTCGTTCATCTTCATCGTATGCTAGGGTGTGCGCTCTAACATCAGTGCTTTTGCTGATCTCGTCGTATTGCATGTTTGTGTGGCGTGCAGTCCTCCTGGGGCGGTACAAATTGAAATGACAAAAGGAAGGACGAGGTGGTGCACTGCTAGCGTAATCTCTTGTGTGTATGGGTAAAGGGTGTGGGTGCACTCTGTAAATAGTCCTCTTTTTATGCCGCCCTTGCTGATCTCATTACGCTGTACCTCCCTTTGTGTTTACCCTCCTTCTCACACCGTTTTTGCTACCTACGCGTCTAATCACAAGGGTGTATTCCCTTTGACAACTTTAGACCGACAGATTGGAACAGCGAGCGCTCCCGCGACTCTGCTGCAGTAAGTCTTGCTTGCTTAGCGTTTGAGCACCACGCTTCTTTAACGCGTTTCTAGTACCCGCCTGCCACGATGCGGCAGTTAATGCCTCACACTCCCTTCACCTACCCTTTCGTTCATCTTTTGCTTCACGACTGCACTGAAGTCAATTTTGTTTAATTTAGTGCTCATGCACCACGCTTCTTTAACTTTTACTCGTCCTTGCACTTGCCCGTCACGACACGGTAGTTAACGTCTTCCACCTCCCGCACCTCTACTTTTTACTTACGCTGCACTTCCCTTAGTCTTGCACTTATAATCTTACTCACATATAACCACTTATTTTTATTTCACATTCATTATTGCACTATGTCACCCCAGCACACTCGTTTTTTATTATCTCCCTTCACTCGTGTTCCATCATCATTTTAGTTTATTCGTTTTTCCTTCCCCTAATTCGGGCTCGTTTTCATTCTTTCAGCTCTCATTGACAAAGGGCGTTAACGCCCGAAATGCATTGGAGTTCGTGTCCAACAATATCGATATGTATGCATCTAACTACTACCATTGATATGACTTAATATCAGTGAGAAACTGCGACCGCATCACTTTTTGAACATTAAAACTTTACAAATCTCCTAAGAAACTTTGGAATCATTCATTTGATCCTCTTTTGGAGTGCCTCATCAGGGGATGTTCCTGCATGTTCCATGCAGACACTACTAGTTCGGATTCGTTAAAGCGTTGACGGTAACGCTACCCTGGAGTGCACCCACACCCTTTACCCATACACACAAGAGATTACGCTAGCAGTGCACCACCTCGTCCTTCCTTTTGTCATTTCAATTTGTACCGCCCCAGGTGGACTGCACGCCACACAAACATGCAATACGACGAGATCAGCAAAAGCACTGATGTTAGAGCGCACACCCTAGCATACGATGAAGATGAACGACAACGCATCTACTCGTTGATTGAAGAAGACATCAGCCCATCCACCACCCTTCGTAATAAAGAGCAATGTATGAGACAGTTACTATATCTCTCCAAACGGCACATCAACCAAAAGCTCCATGCGAGCACATTACTTAAATATCATCGGGCGCTCAGAAGCCCACGAGGATTGCGGATAGCTTTGAAGCCCTCCCTTTGCAAGAATTCTAAGACATTCAAGGATAAATGGAATGGTATTTTGAACAAATGTAGGCTGGACCTAATCCTCCTTATCGTAGAAGAACTTTCTGGTATTTTGAAGGAACTTGAACAAGAAATCAAGATTGTTGACAGTGAATTGAAAGATCTCCTAACACCCGAGGAGCTCACTACCACACTAGAAGACATCAAAAATATTCTTGACAAACATCAAAAAGAAATTAACGAACGTAAAGTTAGAAAGTTTCGCAGAGACACGCTTGATTACAAGCTTGATGAAGTGTACTCTTGGGCCGATGTCTATGCCCAACGACGACGGAATAAGCCTTTCAATGCCCAAACTGACACATCTTCATCCGGAAGCGACTCTTCTAATCGTCCTTCTAATCGTCAACAAAGCACCTTCAGACCAACCACTGTTAGCCACACTTCCGCTCAAGATCAAGCATCCACATCCCAGATCAGACGAGAAGAACCCTCTGCGGTTCCTTTTTTAGGATTAGACCCAGAAGCCACCGAAGACTCCGGCGGAGCCAAAAGAAAAGAGAAAGAAAAAAGCGCTTCCACAACCCGGAGTACAGTAACCAAGAAGGATCTGAAGCCGAAAAAGCCCACCTAGTCATCAACATTTCAGACACACCAATTTCTACACACCAAATGAACCTACTCGAGAAAGGGACATCTTTTATTCCAGTGACACAAACGAACCTACTTGAACTTGAAGTCAGTACGTTCAAATTCATAAGAAAACTCAAACTACGTCACTTTTTCGACAATACTCTACCCCAGAACACCAATGTTAAAAGTGACCAACTCATAGGATTACGACCACCCAGCACATATCAAGCTCCAATCAGCCACAAGTGTATAGACCTTTTTGAGAACCTTGTACGCCATGACCTTACCAAAATCAATTTCAAACCCACTACCAAACACAAGAATATCACAAGGAAAGATCGCGACACCCTCAAAAGCTTGGCGAACAACCCGGATATTAAATGCACCAAAGCCGATAAGGGCGGAGCCCTCGTGATCTTGAACTCGAATATGTACAACCAACGACTCAACGAACATTTAGAGGACTCCTCTATCTATATGTTACTTGACAAAAATCCCACGCTTGAGTTTCAAAACACATTACATACCATCGTAACCAAAGCACATCAAACTGGCATTATTGAAGACCGCACTAAGAACTACCTTCTGTTGGAAAATCCTAAGAGTCCTACAATCCATATGAGTCCCAAAATACATAAGAATCTGCTCGACCCCCCCTTCAGGCCGATCGTTTCCACCAAAGGATCTATACACGAACCCACTGGCAAACTGATAGACAAATATCTTCAACCATCAGTTATGAAAGCCAAAAGCTACATTAAGGATACAACAGACTTTTTGCTCAAACTAGCAGAAATCCAATTCGACCAGACAGACTCCTTAATACTCTGCACAGCTGATGTTGGTTCGCTTTACACCTCAATACCCCATCAGGGAGGAATAGAAGCCATTGAACAAGCCCTCCTCCACAGCAACATTGACACACCCATGCAAAGTTTCATCATGGAGCTCATGATGTTCACATTGAATCACAGTCATTTCCACGTTAACAACCAGTGGTATCTTCAACTATCCGGAATGGCTATGGGAAACTGTACCGCCCCCACATATGCCAACATCTATATGGAGAACTTTGAGAACCAGCATATATATGCCAACCACAACATCTTCGACAAAATCAGAATGTACGTCCGATACATCAACGACCTATTTTTCATATGGACAGACACTAAAGAATATTTTATGACAGCTCTTACAGAACTCAATACCAAAGATCCACGCATCAAACTCACATGGCTCATAAGTGACACTGAAATATCATTCCTTGACGTTCACATTAAAATCACTGAACATGGATTCAGTACTGACTTACATCGGAAAAGCACCGATCGTAACAATACGTTACATTTCAACAGTTTCCATCAGGGATCACTCAAAAGACACTTGCCATTTTCCCAAATGCTACGCCTCAGACGCATCGTTTCTGATGATCAAACCTTTGAACAAAGAATTCAGGAAATGCATCATCGATTCCTCGACAGAGGATATCCTGAAAACATCCTCACGGAAGCCCAAAACAAGATCAAGGGCATCTCCAGACAAGACAGCCTCCTTAAGACACCCAAAGAAGCCCAAGAACGCATGGTTCTAGTGTCCAAATACTCCACAGCCAGCCACAAATACAAAAGAATCATTTTAAAATACTGGCCAGTCCTACAAATGGAGCCTGATTTTCAGGACATTTTTCAAACTCCTCCATTGTTTGCCTACACTCGTAGCAAGAACCTAAAGGAAATTCTTTCTAATCCCACACCCAGCACCACTGTCTACAAAGGTACACAACCTTGTCTTAATTGCAGCAACTGCAACAGCATCATCAGAGGCAACACCATCCATCATCCTATGAAAGGACACTCAATTAAATTACAAGTCAACGCAACATGCGACTCCAAAAATCTAATTTACGCACTGAAATGCCCCTGCGGAAAAATGTACATCGGGAAAACAGAAAATCAAAATCCGCATGAATGAGCATAAGTCAAACATCCGCACAAAACAAGAAAAATCTAACGTTGCCATGCATTTTCACGAGTGTCATCATACCGTTGCACAACTCAGATTCATAGTTCTTGAACTCATCAACAACAAAGAAGGCATAGACAATCGCAAGTTTCTCCTCAAAAGGGAACTTGAATGGATTTACCGCTTACAGACTCTGAAGCCACATGGGTTAAACGATCGTGTTGAATACAGCTGTTACCTATAAATAATTGTTATACGTTGTTAATTGTGTAACTGTCAACTCTTTGCTCTCTTCTTATTCTATCATCTTTTTTATTTATTCTTTTATTTCACCATTCCAACATGTCCCCCTTTCTTTTTTCACTCTCCCTCAGCAATCCTTTTTTTATGTCATTGGGCATTTCACCTCTTCAAGATGTCCTCTATACTTTTCCTACCTTCAGACCTTTTCACCCTGTAAATAGTCCTCTTTTTATGCCGCCCTTGCTGATCTCATTACGCTGTACCTCCCTTTATGTTTACCCTCCTTCTCACACCGTTTTTGTTACCTACGTGTCTAATCACAAGGGTGTATTCCCTTTGACAACTTTAGACCGACAGATTGGAACAGCGAGCGCTCCCGCGACTCTGCTGCAGTAAGTCTTGCTTGCTTAGCGTTTGAGCACCACGCTTCTTTAACGCGTTTCTAGTACCCGCCTACCACGATGCGGCAGTTAATGCCTCACACTCCCTTCACCTACCCTTTCGTTCATCTTTTGCTTCACGACTGCACTGAAGTCAATTTTGTTTAATTTAGTGCTCATGCACCACGCTTCTTTAACTTTTATTCGTCCTTGCACTTGCCCGTCACGACGCGGTAGTTAACGTCTCCCACCTCCCGCACCTCTACTTTTTACTTACGCTGCACTTCCCTTAGTCTTGCACTTATAATCTTACTCACATATAACCACTTATTTTTATTTCACATTCATTATTGCACTATGTCACCCCAGCACACTCGTTTTTTATTATCTCCCTTCACTCGTGTTCCATCATCATTTTAGTTGATTCGTTTTTCCTTCCCCTAATTCGGGCTCGTTTTCATTCTTTCAGCTCTCCTTGACAAAGGGCGTTAACGCCCGAAATGCATTGGAGTTCGTGTCCAACAATATCGATATGTATGCATCTAACTACTACCATTGATATGACTTAATATCAGTGAGAAACTGCGACCGCATCACTTTTTGAACATTAAAACTTTACAAATCTCCTAAGAAACTTTGGAATCATTCATTTGATCCTCTTTTGGAGTGCCTCATCAGGGGATGTTCCTGCATGTTCCATGCAGACACTACTAGTTCGGATTCGTTAAAGCGTTGACGGTAACGCTACCCTGGAGTGCACCCACACCCTTTACCCATACACACAAGAGATTACGCTAGCAGTGCACCACCTCGTCCTTCCTTTTCTCACTATTTTAATGGCATATTTAAAAGTCTATGTGCAGAGACATCTTTATTTTGTGAACAAAAAAAGTCTGTAAATCCATCTACATGTTATTTGACTGCACATTTTGAAAATACAAGGGCGATTAGTCAGTTAGTCAGTCAAATTTACTTTATTCGGTTAATTAAAACCATAAAAGCATAATACAAAATACACAATAACATTATTTACAAGAATATTATAAAATCGCATTCATCACGAAATACGATATGCGATTAGTCAATAGCACTGTGTGTTTATTAAGCATGGGCGTAAAATCCGCTCCGCTCGCGGATTTTTCGGATTTTCGGCAAATCCGCAATCCGCGAACGCTCGCGAATTTGTCGAAAATCCGTGAATCCGCTCGCGGCGGATTTTTTGCTTGGTTGCGGCGCGCGGCGTGGTGCACGGCGTTCACTTTCCGTCATTTTAGCGTTTGCCGAGTTGTTTTTCTTTGCGAGTGACGCGCCATTTTAGATCTTGCTGCGTGTTCCCGCGGGAGTTTGTCGCCCGCGAATACGTACTCGCGGCTTGCCACCTTGCACAGCACACCTCGCGAGAGTTCGCAATTGCGAACATGTAGTTGCGGCGGAAAGGAACAATCTCGCACTTGCGAAATAGAGATTTTGCAATTTCGCACAAGAAAATCACCAGCAAACAGGATAAACCTTCAGAAAATTATGATTTTTATCAGAATCACTCCTCAGGTTGACATTTGCATGGCCTTTTTTTTTGCAAGGAGTCCATTTTGGGGGGGGGGGGAGGAAGGAAGTGCCCCACAGTCTCCAACTTCCTGTTCCTGTCCAGCAGGCTCCTCCCAGTGCTTTGTCCATCTCCTGGTCACTTTCATTTGGATCTGGAGCTGGAAGGATTACTTTTTGTGGGTGCTGCTGGATATTTGGATTTGAGGCCTTTTTGACTGTCTTTGGATCACTTTTGGATTAGAAATCAACTTTCACAAGTAAGTTTGTTTGGGGCATTACAGTTGCTGCAAGTACAATTTTGGAACTTTTTCAGAAAATTAAATAAATTATATTGTGGGTAGCCACAGTATCCAGTAGGACCAGGGTTGGTTATGGGTGCATGATACAACTGTTTTGTTGAATTTAAACACCATTGAGGCCATGGATGGGCTGGGATTGTGCAGATTTTATTGTTTTTTGTCGTTTTTTTGGGCCTGCTGGTGTGGCCCTTTGCCCAGGGGTGGTGAGTGTTGCATGGGCCTAGTCTTTCTGTGGGGTGTCTTCTTGAATTTAAACATAATTGAGGCCATGGATGGGCTGGGATTGTGCTTATTTTATTGTTTTTTGTCGTTTTTGGGGGGCTGCTGGTGTGGCCTTTTGCTTGCCCAGGGGTGGTGGTGGTGCATGGACTGAGTGTGCCTGTGGTGTTGTCTCACTCTCTTTGATGTAAACATCATGGATGGCATTGGATTGTGGTGATTTCTGGCTGTTTTTCTGTTTTTTGGGGGTGTACTGTTGATGTGGTCTGGCCATGTGGGTGGTGGTGGTGGCCATCTTGAGTGCTGGCTGGTACAGGCAACATGTGCTTGGGGTGTAAGGGGGCCATTTTGAGGAGAGGCAGTGTCTGAGGCCTGCACTTATTTTGCCTACTTTTCATCCCTTATGCCCAGGGGTAGTGAGTGTTGCATGGGCCTAGTGTTTCTGTGGGGTGTCTTCTTGAATTTAAACATAATTGAGGCCATGGATGGGCTGGGATTGTGCTTATTTTATTGTTTTTTGTCGTTTTTGGGGGGCTGCTGGTGTGGCCTTTTGCTTGCCCAGGGGTGGTGGTGGTGCATGGACTGAGTGTGCCTGTGGTGTTGTCTCACTCTCTTTGATGTAAACATCATGGATGGCATTGGATTGTGGTGATTTCTGGCTGTTTTTCTGTTTTTTGGGGGTGTACTGTTGATGTGGACTGGCCATGTGGGTGGTGGTGGTGGCCATCTTGAGTGCTGGCTGGTACAGGCAACATGTGCTTGGGGTGTAAGGGGGCCATTTTGAGGAGAGGCAGTGTCTGAGGCCTGCACTTATTTTGCCTACTTTTCATCCCTTATGCCCAGGGGTAGTGAGTGTTGCATGGGCCTAGTGTTTCTGTGGGGTGTCTTCTTGAATTTAAACATAATTGAGGCCATGGATGGGCTGGGATTGTGCTTATTTTATTGTTTTTTGTCGTTTTTGGGGGGCTGCTGGTGTGGCCTTTTGCTTGCCCAGGGGTGGTGGTGGTGCATGGACTGAGTGTGCCTGTGGTGTTGTCTCACTCTCTTTGATGTAAACATCATGGATGGCATTGGATTGTGGTGATTTCTGGCTGTTTTTCTGTTTTTTGGGGGTGTACTGTTGATGTGGACTGGCCATGTGGGTGGTGGTGGTGGCCATCTTGAGTGCTGGCTGGTACAGGCAGCAACATGTGCTTGGGGTGTAAGGGGGCCATTTTGAGGAGAGGCAGTGTCTGAGGCCTGCACTTATTTTGCCTACTTTTCATCCCTTATGCCCAGGGGTAGTGAGTGTTGCATGTGCCTAGTGTTTCTGAGGGGTGTCTTCTTGAATTTAAACACCATTGAGGCCATGGATGGGCTGGGATTGTGCAGATTTTATTGTTTTTTGTCGTTTTTTTGGGCCTGCTGGTGTGGCCCTTTGCCCAGGGGTGGTGAGTGTTGCATGGGCCTAGTCTTTCTGTGGGGTGTCTTCTTGAATTTAAACACCATTGAGGCCATGGATGGGCTGGGATTGTGCAGATTTTATTGTTTTTTGTCGTTTTTTTGGGCCTGCTGGTGTGGCCCTTTGCCCAGGGGTGGTGAGTGTTGCATGGGCCTAGTCTTTCTGTGGGGTGTCTTCTTGAATTTAAACATAATTGAGGCCATGGATGGGCTGGGATTGTGCTTATTTTATTGTTTTTTGTCGTTTTTGGGGGGCTGCTGGTGTGGCCTTTTGCTTGCCCAGGGGTGGTGGTGGTGCATGGACTGAGTGTGCCTGTGGTGTTGTCTCACTCTTTTTGATGTAAACATCATGGATGGCATTGGATTGTGGTGATTTCTGGCTGTTTTTCTGTTTTTTGGGGGTGTACTGTTGATGTGGACTGGCCATGTGGGTGGTGGTGGTGGCCATCTTGAGTGCTGGCTGGTACAGGCAGCAACATGTGCTTGGGGTGTAAGGGGGCCATTTTGAGGAGAGGCAGTGTCTGAGGCCTGCACTTATTTTGCCTACTTTTCATCCCTTATGCCCAGGGGTAGTGAGTGTTGCATGGGCCTAGTGTTTCTGAGGGGTGTCTTCTTGAATTTAAACACCATTGAGGCCATGGATGGGCTGGGATTGTGCAGATTTTATTGTTTTTTGTCGTTTTTTTGGGCCTGCTGGTGTGGCCCTTTGCCCAGGGGTGGTGAGTGTTGCATGGGCCTAGTCTTTCTGTGGGGTGTCTTCTTGAATTTAAACATAATTGAGGCCATGGATGGGCTGGGATTGTGCTTATTTTATTGTTTTTTGTCGTTTTTGGGGGGCTGCTGGTGTGGCCTTTTGCTTGCCCAGGGGTGGTGGTGGTGCATGGACTGAGTGTGCCTGTGGTGTTGTCTCACTCTTTTTGATGTAAACATCATGGATGGCATTGGATTGTGGTGATTTCTGGCTGTTTTTCTGTTTTTTGGGGGTGTACTGTTGATGTGGACTGGCCATGTGGGTGGTGGTGGTGGCCATCTTGAGTGCTGGCTGGTACAGGCAGCAACATGTGCTTGGGGTGTAAGGGGGCCATTTTGAGGAGAGGCAGTGTCTGAGGCCTGCACTTATTTTGCCTACTTTTCATCCCTTATGCCCAGGGGTAGTGAGTGTTGCATACTTGCATGTCCCTAGTCTTTCTGTGGGGTGTCTTCAATGTAAACATCATGGATGGCATGGGATTGTGCTCATTTTTCTGTGTTTTGTCGATTTTTTGGGGTGTATAACTGAACTGATGTTCCTCTGTCTTCCATTGCTTTTAGGTGCACAAGAAGACTCAATAGAACCACCAGTGCCAGGAAGAAGTCCTGCAGCGGTGTGTGCAGCATAACGTCACGCGACGTCACGTCTGGACACAGAACCCTCTGCAACTCGTGCAACTGCTGCCTGCTGACCTGCTCTGAAGAAGATGGCCCCAAAAAAAGTAACCCGTAGCTCCTCTAGCAAGAAAGGTGCCAGTAAGGAGCAGAAGAAGCAAGTTACCAAGGACACTGGTGTGCCGCCCGCCCCTTTTTTTGTGAGTAAAAAAAAAAGTATGCCTGCAGCAGCTGCAGCGGGATCTGCTGGGGACCAAGCTGGCAGCAGCACCCCCGCTCCATTGGGCTCAGTGCCACCACCACCACCACGCCAACTTAAGTCCAAGCCCTTGAGTGCTGCAGAGGCAGCCAGTATACTTCTTCAATCACCATCGACCAGTGATGTTGGCTCATCGCAAGAAAGCAGCAGCAATGTCCCTCAATCAACACAGGTTGTTGTAGCTCATCTGACGAGTGTTGAACAACCACAGCGGCAACAACAATCACATGTGCAAGTACAAGCCCAAGTACATGTGGAAGGAGAGGCAGCGCAAGGAGATGCGCATGCAGAGGTGCATGGAGGGTCACAACAAGTGCCCACAATAGTTGTTCCTCCCGAAGTAGGGGCACATCAGGAAATCGACAATCAAGGCGAGGTATCATTTGAGGAAGCCACTCCTCCTGATGATCCTTCATTGTCTTCCACAACCCTAGCAAGGAAGAGATCAAGGGTGGTGTCTACATCCTCTTCAAGCACACCTCCTTCTGATGATACGGATCAAACTTGGGAACCAGCACCACAGCCGTCTGAGAGTGAGGCACACCATGATCCAACAAAGGTACTTAAGCGTAAAAGGAAGCTCGTCCAAAGTCTCAGACTTATGGAGTGTGATGAGGCTCAACAAGAAGTGGCGGATACTGCTGCTGATGAAGACTCTGCCAACGACGACCCAGTCATCATAAAGGTCACTGCAGCCCCAGCGGGCATGCAGCAAACAGACATTTTGACCCTAGCCCGAAGAGCTGCTGAGCGTGATGATGATGATGATGTTGTCGATGAGGAGGCAGTGGAAACACCACAATCATTGGAGTTAAGTAGTACACCAACTCGTCCCGCTTCCATATTTCTTTCTGGCAAGAAGAGACCTCCGTCAACCTCGACCTTAATTAGTGGCGGTGAAAGTGCAAAACGTACAAAAGTTGGGCAATCCAGATCCTCCACTTCATCTGGCATTAGCTTCATGACCACCACCACCAGTATCGCCGCCTCCTCCATGTCCCACAGACACTTCAAGTCCCCCGTTTGGGACTTCTTTACTGTTTGTCCAAAAAATCCAAAGTTTGCCATTTGTACCATTTGTAAGCAAGCAGTTAGTCGTGGTAAGCCAGGTACCAACTATGGTACCGGAGGCCAGAGAGGTCATCTTAGGAGACAGCACACTGTCAAATGGTTTGCGCACCTAGATGCGATCAAGAAAGGCCAAATTCAAGGAAACGTTGATGTTTCATCTGATGATGACGAGCAGGAAGAAGACGTGTCAAACACTTCCCTTACACCCAGTACCCCTGTCAGCAGCACACCCAATGTGAGGCACACTAAGAGTGTTGGAGCGAGTGAGACACCAACGCACAAAAGTTCACCAGCGAGCAAAATTGGGTCAACGAAGTCATTATCAGCCCGTAAATGCTTGGTCCAGGGCAACATTAGAACAATGCTTACTTCAGACGTGCCATATGAACGCAACCACCCACTGACGCGTCTGTATAACACTAAGCTGGCTAAAATGCTAGCTGTGGACCTTCTACCTTTTCTTTTGTAGAAGCGGTAGGTTTTCTTGAATTAGTTGCAACGCTCTGCCCTAAATGGAAGGTTCCGAGCCGGTTCTATTTTGCCAGAGTTGCGGTTCCAGCACTACATGAAGATGTGCTGCAGGCGATTGGGGCAGCTTTGCAGAAGAGTGCTGTTCACACAATACATCTGACAACAGACATGTGGACCAGTGGCCCAGGCGATGATTACATGTGCATCACTGCACACTGGGTCTCTTTTTCAGGTGTTATAGCAAAGCTAAACGCAGGTGTTGACCCGGACCAAGTTTTCAAAGCTGCTCGGAAACATGCAACACTAGCCATGTTTGCCTTGGAGAAAAGTCACACAGCAGAAAACCTTTTGGAAGAGTTTGACAAAAAGGTGTTGTCAATGCTATCCCCCCTAAAACGCAAGATTGGTTATGTTTCCACGGATAATGGCGCCAATGTAGTTAAGGCCATGTCACAGGGTCACCATGTTAGAGTGCCGTGTTTGGCGCACTGTATCAACCTGGTAGTTCAAAAATTCTTGAGTGATAAAGAGAGTCCAGCGTTCGAGGTAATGGCCACCTGCCGCAAAATGTGCAACCATTTCAGCCATTCTTTTAAGGCCCGGAAGCATCTGCGGAGACTGCTACTTCAACGTGGAATGCCAGTGAAAGCACTCATCCAGGAGGTGGCAACACGTTGGAACTCAACCTTCTACATGCTTGAGCGTCTGCATGAGCAGTATACGGTACTCGATCACTATTTCTTGACAGAGGCTACATCTCAGAAGGAGGACCTGCGGATGAGTAAGGCGCAATGGGCCATAGTTAAAAGCCTGACAGACATGCTTCGTCCTTTTGAGTTCTTCACGCGTGCAGTCAGCCAGGAGGACTGTAATTTGGGAAAAGCTATCCCATTGTTGTGCATACTGGAGCACCAACTGATGGCGGTTTCTTCTGAGTTTGAAAAAGATGAAAAAAAAAAAACCATTTCATTTTGTCTGAGAAATTATTACATCGCCTACGTGGTGATGAACGTCTTAAAAACATCAACTCAGATCAGCATTACATTTGTGCTACTATTCTGGATCCACGCTACAAAAAGGCGCTGGCAGACAACGCATTCTTTCCTTTCGCTGATGCAGATGTTCAAAAGTACAAACATTGGTTAGCCTGGTCAGCCAAGAGGTTTGAAAAAGAACGGCAGGTTATTGAAGGAGAAGCCAGTACATCAGCATCAGCATCAGCAGGCCATCCGCAGTCACAAGAATCCACTTCTGCACCTGTGGCTGGGGCACAAGTGACCTCTCAGCCGTTAAAGACACCGGCAACTGGATCATCTGCACCACACACAATGACAACACTAACAGTGGCTGGGGAGGAGGATTGGCTAAGTTTGATGGGGTATGGTTCTCTAAAAAATGTCACAGGCACAGCAAAAAGTAAGCAAAGTGGAGGAACAGTTGATGACCTTGAGTCGATGGTGCAGGACTATCTGAATGACTCAACAGTGGTCTTTCTTAATGAGGAGCCATTGCAGTATTGGCATGGCAAAAAACAATTGTGGCCACAGCTCTACAACCTGGCTATAAACTATTTGTCTTGCCCACTCGCAAGTGTGTCTTCTGAACGTGTTTTCAGTGCTGCTGGTGGCATTGTAACTGCCAAACGGAGCCGCCTATCGCCCAAAAATGTGGAGCGGCTGACAATGATCAAGATGAATCAGCACCTCATACCACCAGATTACAAAGTGCGAGAAAGCACGCCACATGAAGACGATGAGGACAGCAACGTAGATGAGGGGATTTTTCTCTGTTCGGTGCCACTGACCTCATCCAGCCTGAATTCGCAGAGTATGATGACGAAATCTTGTTCTTATTCCCTGACACCGAGCCCTGAAAATGAGACAATCAATCAAGAACTTTCTTTTTCGTCCTTATTCACTTTTATTCCTGTGTGCTTTGTGTCTCTCTTTCTTTGTTTTGCACAGTTAATTTAATTCAAACTTTAATCACCTAATCCCAAAAAGAAGACCATCATCAGTACTGTCTTCACTTGTTTGCTTATTGATTTGAAGGTGCCGCAGTCTACATTCCTCAGGTTCACAAGTTCTGAAGAACATGCTCCTCTATCCTCCTCCTCCAGACTGCGATTTCCCTCCAAGCAGAGTGCTGGATTACGCACAATGAAGAAAGACTCAGCACTTGTGGGGGTGTTGTACTTCTTTGCGGGTGAGTTGACGGTTTTGGGCCCATTGCTGTGAAGCTCTAATAATGGACAAAAGTGTTTTGGACCAAATATGAGGTGAAAATTTCTTGCCGTTTTTGCTGACTTGCTTGCCTTTGAGGTGCTCTTTGGCGGGGTTCCGGGGGTTTGTGTGTAATTTTTGGTGTCTGTCGAAGCACTGCTGCGACAGTCTAATCTTGATTGCATTTGCTTTTCAGGAAATCCGTGGTGGAAAACAGGAGTTATGATGATTGATGATGACCTAGCTGCACAGCGCGTTACTTTGGACCGAAGGCCGAGAGATATTGTAAGTATGAGATTTAGCTTTTTCGCTGTTTGGGGGTGTTGTCGGGTGTTTTTTGCGGGTGGGTTGGCGCCGGCGGGTCTTGCCTGGGGCATTCCTGGGAAGGTCTAATACCGGATACAAGTGTTTTGGACAAAATCCATAAGGAACAGCCTTTTTTTTGCCATTTCTTCAGACATCTTGCTCAATGTAGCATTTTGGGGGGCTTCCTGCTGTTCGTGGGTGGGTTGCGGCCGGGGTCTCTGTCGAAGCACTGCTGCGACAGTCTAATCTTGATTGCATTTGCTTTTCAGGAAATCCGTGGTGGAAAACAGGAGTTATGATGATTGATGATGATGACGACCTAGCTGCACAGCGCCGCGTTTGGACCGAAGGCCGAGAGACATTGTAAGTATGAGATTTAGCTTTTTCGCTGTTTGGTGGTGTTGTGTCGCGTGTTTTTTTGCGGGTGGGTTGGCGCCGGCGGGTCTTGCCTGGGGCTTTCCTGGGAAGGTCTAATACCGGATACAAGTGTTTTGGACAAAATCCATAAGGAACAGCCTTTTTTTTGCCATTTCTTCAGACATCTTGCTCAATGTAGCATTTTGGGGGGCTTCCTGCTGTTCGTGGGTGGGTTGCGGCCGGGGTCTCTGTCGAAGCACTGCTGCGACAGTCTAATCTTGATTGCATTTGCTTTTCAGGAAATCCGTGGTGGAAAACAGGAGTTATGATGATTGATGATGATGACGACCTAGCTGCACAGCGCCGCGTTTGGACCGAAGGCCGAGAGACATTGTAAGTATGAGATTTAGCTTTTTCGCTGTTTGGTGGTGTTGTGTCGGGTGTTTTTTTGCGGGTGGGTTGGCGGGTCTTGCCTGGGGCATTCCTGGGAAGGTCTAATACCGGCTAGAAGTTAGTTGGACAAAATCCATAAGGAAACACCAGTTTTGGCACTTTGTAAGTTAGGGTTCGTTAGGGTTAGCCCTAGCAGCAGGATTGCATGTGTTTAGGGGGGTTCTATTGCAACGCGGTTCTGTTGTTGTAGAGCACTGTTGGAGCGATGCTGGCTATGGATACTTTTGCTTGCAGGCAAGTGGTTTGAATACAATCCACGGTCTGTATTTGGGTCTACTGTTACTTTCAAAGTACGTTTTGTAACCATTTTTCTGCTAGGCATCATCAAAGTGTGACTTTTTGAACCACACAGCGTACATACCTTTTATTTATTTATCAGTGGTATTGTAATAGCACTTCCTGTTTTCCGTTCAATAATTACAGGCCGGGTTTCAGTCAACATCCGCCAGGCAGGCAGTGGACAGGGTGTCTCTTCTGTCAGTGGTCAACACCACATTGATGGACGAAGCGTCAGCTGGAATGGAGGAGTGCCGCCAATAAGAGGAATTGTTTGCTGCATGCAACTTACTTACCAATTTCAACAGGACAACTCCAACAACATACGCAATACAGATACAGTATCCATTGTTGTCTTTTATTCTATGAGTGTGACTGCATGTGCTTACCTTTACTTTGTAACCAAAGATTGTCTGTAAACTCTGTATCTTCAATTATTGTTTGTCCATGCTCTGCTTTTTTTTTCTTCTCTCAACAAAACCTACCCAAAAAGAAACCCCCATTCCCATCCATTTTACAAACCCTAACCCTCTTCCCCCGGGCTGTGTTGTTTTGCTTGATGTCTGACTAAAATGACATCAATAATTCCACACACTTGCTGGGGAGGATAAGGTGATAGCAGCAACAGGCTGGTGAAGGAATACGAGGATATCTTCTAGACTTACTCAGCTTCAGTACTATATCTTCTAGTAGTAGTAGCCAATGTCAAATAAATTCAACGCAAGTACTAGTTATACTTGCAATACTTTACCATTTGTTAGGCTACATTATGGCACTGTTCTAGTGTACTGTCACCTGCTATTTTCTCGATCGTACCGTAACCGTTGTAATGCTACAGTAAGGAGTACAAACAAGGTTTCGTTTTCTTTTTTTCCATAGGCATGCAACTGCCACTGTGTCACACCACTAGTAACACCGCAATGAGGAAATGTCACCCGCCCAGGAATGACAACGTTAATCCCATTTCACCTGGAGCCAGCCCTGGGCCTAGCCCTAATTTCTAACACAAATTACAGGTAAGATAAGCGTTTGGTGGGAGGTAGTATAATGGAGTATTATTTCGGAGTAGACAAGAGTTTGACGGTTGTACTACTAAAGTCCTACGACTGTTCAGGAAAACAAAGTTACTGTTACACCCCCGCCCCCCACCCACCAGACTGAAAAGCAGTAAAAAACAGGTATGGTCAGATAAAGTAGTTGAAAAATATATTTATTTATCCCTAACAAAATAATCTCCCTCACCCACCCTAACCCCAACGATTGTCTCTGAAACGTCCCAAAACGATCCCAACTCCCAAATCCCACCCCCCAAAAGTCTATAAAAAAAGGGCAAGGGACACTCCACTACTGGAGGGTGCTGGTGCTGGTGCATGATGCGGCATGGGCATCATACTCCTTGCGGAGGGTGGCAAGCTCGGAGCGGAGGCCCTTAACCAAGGTCTTATACCTCAGGACCTCCTGCTCCAGGTTGGACATGCGGACTCGGAGGCGGTGTTGGCGTTCCTTGCAGCTCCTGTGGGGGGCAGCTGGTGTTTCCGGTGCTTGGCGGTGGCGGTCGGCTTTCTTAGCCCGGCTCGGTCCCGCTGGTTTAGTCACGGAGGAGGATGCAGTCGAAGATGTTGCCCCGCTCGACTGCGTGTCCTCCTCCTCCTCCAGGGCCACCAGCCGCCGATACTCGGCGACTGTGGCCTCCAGCCTCCGTTGCCGGGCCAATCTAGCCTGCTCCCTCCTTGTTGTTGATTTGGAAGAAGGAGCAACTATATGAAGAAAGAAAGACATAGTCTGTAACCAATGCTCCTTATTAATAACACAAAGTGATTGAGCCGAAAGTTGGGTCACAGAGTACAAGTAGCAAATTGAAAGCACAGTACATAACTATTGAGGACAGTATCTATGTAACCCTCCCACTTCTGCATGCATCCTTGCTCTAACAGTAGTGGTAGTTTAATGAACTAATTCTACGACCACTATGGACTTCCATTACAGTCGACTATGACAGTACACCAGTCTTATTCTTCTTCTTCTCTCTTGTTTAGGGAAATGGGTACGTTATCTTATGCAAGCCGGCAGAATGACATGGACACAGCACAGTGAAGTTGCACCCGAGAAAAAAAGTTGCACACCATGATGATGGAGACAGACTTGCGTTACTGTACCGGTCCAGTACATGCAGGTGGTGAAGCTATTACTTTTCTATTACGGGTGGCACTGAGAATACTCTGTTACAAGGGCTACTGCTTAATTAATTTACCTTTCACCCTACAGTGCAAATGAGTACTAGAAAAGGAAACTGAAGAAGCTAACTAATTTGATTATCTATCACTTCACATGGGACGTATTTAATGACAGATGAGATGACTTTAGGTGCTTTGCTTAATATTGAGTGAACACAGTGATACACCCACACATGAATGACGTACTACAAGTAAACTAAAGTTATTAAGAGAGGTACGGAGTGTCCACCGTAATAACCAGATATATGCTGTGAATGCAAACGCAATACAAAGTACTGCTACTATTCATGGAAGTATTGGACACATTTACAATTTCTTTTCCTTGCCTTCCCTGCACTGGGACGGACGTGCGGGTGCGGTGGTACATGCTCTTCAAGGTAACACTTACTTCACCTGGCGACCATCTACTCTCTCTAGATACACATTTGCTATGTAAGAGTCAGAGAATACCATGCTCCAGGCATCCATTCATTCAAAGTATACGCACACATACAGTTTCTGTTTCACCCACCCAGGCTGCTGTCCTTCCACCCATCCTTGCTTCATCATTGACCCAGCCATGCACCATACCATATTCTTTCCTTCCCAGCCACCTCTGGGTCCAAGCAAACACATATCGTTCTTCTTTGCCAGCCATCATACAAGTTCGCGTCCCACTTACTTACACCCTTCTTTCGCTTTTCGTTCATCCCATCCATCACGTTCGTCTAAGAACTTATTGGGATTCTTCTCACCAAAAACTTCACAGCTAAGTCGAAGTACATTTCGAGGAGGCTACTACCTGGTTGATTTGTAATTGTAATACACCCGTGCAGAAAGCACACTATGCAGTCTTCAATCTCAATAAGTAAGGAATATATAGCTTACCTGTTTCCGCCACCACCGTTTGATCCCCCACAGGAACGGCCACCAGCTCTTCTACCGCCGCATCCTCCCCAGAGGCCTCCGAGTCCAAGTCCAACACATCAGCCACCTCCGCGCTGGCCCCGTCACCAGATGTTACACCTACAAAGTACATTTAAGAAAGTTAGAATACACCACTCACTACTATATAATATTTGGTCTAGGAGAAATGTTAAAAAAACAGAATACAATGTAATAATTTGTGACTGTCTACTCCATAGTAAAAATGTCCCATTTTCCAGGGAAGGCTGTTGTCTTGCTGCACTTTTATGCACAACTGATGAATGCTTGCTTTTGATTTTTAACACGCACCACTTTTTCTCCTAACAGACAGAAGCTTGACTCCTGAGTCCTAAGAACACGACCAGGATCAAGTTCAAAGTAGGTGAGAGTTCGGCTCGACCACAAGAAATGTGTCCAATTAATCGTCAGCACTAACCACTTTTCCGTTTACAGTTAAATAGTTTTATGACAAAGTAGATTTCAATAAATGTGTTTACTTTTAATAAAGCTTTTACACTTAAATAGACTCTGTGGTTTTTGTTCCTCTAGACTAGAGTGGATGAGCTAAAGGTTTTGGAATTTTTGCAAGCATGAGTGCCTCTGACACTTCTTGACTGTGCTGTGACTCCGTACTACTCTCTTGTCCTGCGTACGATAATCTAGAGATCATTGGGGATCTATAATCGGTGACTTCGGGAGCTGAATGACTCTGCCACACTATCTAGTCAGTAAGGAGACAGTGCATAGAGGTATTGCTGAATATAATGGGAGTCCAATGGAATTGCCAAATGTCCAATCTTAGTTAGCTACACAGACAGACTAATAAAAATAGTCTAGTAATACCACAGGGAGTCATCATATTCGAGGCAGGATAAGAATTTATATTCAGTCTACAAGAAGATCAAAGACGATTTAGAAAAAATCGAATGAGGAACGCTAGGAAAAAATAGGTACTGTTTAGTAAAATGTAAACTTACTGGGGCCAGCAAAGGAGCCCTCGCCTGCCCGATCCTGGCCTGCATCCTCAGCACCCTCCTCCTGTGTCCTCTTGCCCTTGGGGGGAGCTGATGTACAACATGAAAGAAAGAAAAACCATAAAACATGGATGAGATTTTTCAACCAAATCAAACATTTCAAAAGAACAATAACAACATATTTTGGAAAAATAGCAAATAGATAGACAACTATTCCACGGGATCTATCTCATGTGGTATACTACGTTATTCGTATTGCCTGATTTGCGGAACGTTGACTTAGAAAGTTCCTATGTAACTCAATAAACAGACTACTAAAGAGGTTTGCCTAGGCCTGGCACTGCAGGCAGTAGTGCACAACACGTGACAGACAAAGTCCATCCTGCTTGCAGATCAGTGAATACTCAAACTATCAATCCACCCGCCACCACCGCCACTATTTCTTCTGATAGCCATGTGACTGTCTAAAGGAAGGACACTGGACTTCAGTCTGTTGGGGCTGATTTATAAGTCCCTTGCGGAAGTTGCGGCTGATTTTCCTCCATTGTTGCGTGCCTTTTCTGACGCAGCGGCAGAACAAAAGACTCGCCATGGTGTTGGTGCGGCGTATATATTAAAAAAAAAACACATATGGGCATATGGGCGATGCATCACGTTGTAAAGCCCTGCGCCATCAGGGGGCGTTCCGGCGCAAGGGAGGGCGTACCTGCGCAGGAACGAATCCTAAAAGTGGCTGAGGGAAATCTACAAGATGTCAATCAGTCATTTTTATGACAATGATGCATGACTCAAACCCTGCGCGCTTGAAGCCGACGTACGGCTTGATGCAGCATTGGGGAGATAGGGTACCCCAGAGCATTGCTGGAGCTGCGCCATCGTTGGCACGCAACTCCAGCAATGCGCTGCCTTTACGGCACAGATGCGTAAGGCTTCTGTGACGTTTTGGGCCAATGGGTGGTGGTGGCATGGCACACAATTACTGCCGCATCCCTGCTACTTTGCAGGGATGCGCCGGTAATTGAAAATATGACCCTTACTGTCTAGCATTACGCAGTTCTTTTCTTTACAGTACACTGATACATAATTTCTCAGGCCAATGAAATGCTTCTGAACACAACATACAAAACAAAGAAGCATAGTAGCAAGCAAGGCTACTGAGAAGGAGAGCAGTGCACCTGAAAATGAAATGCATAGAAGATTTTGAAATATAATTTACCTCAATGTAATCGGCAGCATTATTGCTCTTGGTAAAGAACAAAGATTTGCAAATAACAGAGCCGGATAAAACAGAGTAGTAAATGTACTACTACTACTACTCACCAAGCCCGGGGACCTCTACGCCGAGCGCGTCCAGCAAGTCCCGCTCCCGGTCCATGACATCGGTCCAGCGGTGGGTGGCCTGGTTATACGTGCGCCGGACCCCAGAGATCTTGTACATGGCCCGGCACACCTTCTCCCACCGCTGGCGGCGCTCCCGGATGCCATAGCCGGTCGCGATCTTGCCGCCTCCCAGGATCGTCTTGGGGAGGCGGCGCTGGACATGGAAGATCAGTGCCGCCACTTCCTCCGCGCTAAAGATCTCCCTCGGGACCACTTGCTCCCCCCTTAAACGCCCGCACGGGAGCCGGGCACGGGGTGCGGGACCCTTCCCCTTCTCAGGGTGCTTCCCGGCTCCCTTTACCATGGTCTGGGCAGAAATAAACTTAAATGATAAAGAAGAAATAGAATAGTGAAGAAGAAAATAAAAGAGTTTAAAAAAGTAGTTTAAAAGTAACTAAAAGCTGCAGAAAACACAAAAATATAGAGCTAGAAAAATAGAGGGTTAGATAATAAGTAAAATTAGATCAAAAAAACTTCAAACAAGCAAAGGATGGCAGAGATTGAGAGAGGATAGAGAAAGCATGCCCAGAACCATAGCAATGAATGAGAAACAAGATGGCCGCGCCCGTTCACGACCGCGTGGGTAAGTTCGCGCGAGATTTTCCTTGCGAGTACGCGCGAACTTGTACTCGCGAGCAGCACACTTTGCGAGATTACACATAGCGGGCGGAAACGGAATTACGTCACGCCAACAAGATGGCCGCGCCCGTGTACGACCGATAGGGTAACTTGGCAAACGAATAGCTAGAAGCGCCTCGCGAACACGCGCAAGATCACGCGAACATACACGTCGCAACAAAAACAATTTTGTATTCGCACGTATTCGCGGCTTCCGAAATCGATCTCGCACGGATTCGCGCCCCAAATAACGCGCGAAATTGCAAAAAAAACGATTTTAGCTAAAATGAAAGCAATGAGCAGGTGCAAAAGTTCAAACTTAACATTAGTAACATTCAAGGTAGTGCTTCCTGATGGGCCCCTCCAGAGTTTGCAACAATTCTATGACCCTGCTATGACCCAAACAGCAGGCTCATAGAATAGCACCATAAAGGTCCTGTAAAAAAAAAAAATCACTGCAACAAATAGCAAATTACAGATAAGGAAGGAAGCAGGTGCCAGCCAGACTGGAACTTTCAAAATTACTGACACATTAATGAAACACAAATTAATTGATGGCAGTTGAAGAAGGGCAGGTGTGCTAGCTTTTTTCAACCACCATAATCTACAGTAATAAATAAACCTAATAGGTGCCTGTGAGGATGTACTAGAGGGTGGCATGGGTGTCCCAGAGGGTGGCAGTGGTGAAACAGAGGGTGCTGTGAACCTGTGATGATAAACCAGACGTAGAAACAACATAGTCGCGGCCGTTGCAAGCCGAAAAGTAAGTTCGCAATTGCGAACTTGTCCCAAAATCGGCGCGAACACGCGCCAACACAAAAAACGGAAAAATCCGCAAGTCCGCTAGAGTTCGCGGATCTTCGCGGATTGCGAATCCGTAAATACGCAAGTTCGCGGATTGCCAATCCGCAAAATCCGCCCATGCTTAGTGTTTATGAAAATTCTACTGTAGCCAAACAGCCAAAACTTCCTAAACCAAAAATCTATAAGCCAGTAATGAAAATGTTGGCGTGTCTGCAAAGTAAAAACATCATGGAACATAGAAGCTAGACGTCATCTCACATCTTCAGTTTAGCAAAAGGATCACGTAGGCACAATCTCCAACACATAGTTGCAGAACAAAAAAGGACAATTTTACGTCTATGAAATGCCTTTTTCATCGATGAACAGACCATCATAGCAATGGCAAACAATGAAAACCCATGAAAGCCAAGGGCTGAAAGGTGAAGGCCCAGATCCCACTTTCTATCTGTCTTCCCTATAGCACATTTTGAAGAACTGATTACGCAAGCCCTTCCAGATAGTTAAAGCTACCTACAGCAGACCTTAAAAGTAGTTCTGACATCATTCATACATGGGTATTCAATTAGTAACTAAGGGCCAGATGTAGGTAATCCAATTTTACTGATTCTAAAATACCGAATTTTACCGATTCGGTATTTTAGAATCGGTAAAAGGGATGTAGGTAAAAATTCGGTAATTTTTACCAATTCGGTAAAATTCGGTATCAGCTATTCGGAATGTACTGAATCGGAATTTACCGAATCGGTATTTACCAAATTTGAAATTCCCATTCAATCCTATGGGCCTTTTGGCCCATAGGTATGAATGGGAATTACCGATTCGGTAAATACCGAATCGGTAAATACCGAATCGGCTAGAAAAAGAAAGTAAAACTCAGGAGTCAGCCAATCAGGTGCAACTACCCCCCTCCCAACCAGGAAGTGGCTACACCCAGGCAGCTGGAAGAAATTAGAAGCTTCTGGAGAGGCTCTGAGATCAGAGCTGAGTCCCTGAGCCACAGGAAAACTTTTGTGCATTTGAATTTGAAAAATGGCAACAACCAGTTAAAAGAAACTTCCAGAGAGGAAGAGAAAAATAAAATTCAGCACCATGGAGCTGCAGGTCCTTGTGGAGGAGGTGGTGAAAGAACACCATAAATTGTTTGGAAAGCAGTCTCTGACTATAGCTGAATCTTCCATAAGAAAGATTTGACTTGAAATACAGTCTAAGGTGAATGCTGTAGTAGTGACTCCACGGGACCTGAAAAAGAGGTGGTACGACCTTAGGAGCTTGACTAAGAAGAAAATTGCAGAGCTCCACAAAGAGGCAAACCGAACGAGGCAAACCAAACTGGAGGAGGGAGTAACCGTGCACCTCCCCTGACTGATCTGGAGGAGTTGGTGGAGTCCACCATAGAACCAGAGAGCGTCAGTGGACTAGGAGATGCAGACAGCTCAGCCAGAGCTGCCACCAGAAAAGGTAAGAAGCATGCACAGCAATCACCCCCACCCCATCACCTTTCCTTTCCCCTATGTGGCAGTGTTAACCCCACTCCAGTAGAGGTAGCAGTATACAGCAGCAATGCATTATGGGAGATGTAGTAATTGAAAGACCTACCATGCCATACTGCACACCAAGCAACACGTTATGCAACACATATCAGTGATAATCAAGCTGATGCGATATGTACAGTGTTTAAGTGAGAGGAATTTAATTGTATACGCAGTGAGGCAGGAGCACAGAGCTAATGTACATTTTTATGTCCACAGGCGAGACATCTTGCAGGCGTACCAGGGAGAAGGAAGGCAGTGCACCACAGAGGGATGACAGCCAGGAGGCAGGCCCAAGTGCAGGGACTGCCAGAGAGGAACACTGGTGCAGCAACAACACAGCCACCATCCCAAGACCTTGAAATGTCTCCACAGCTGCAGGCCTCCCCAGAGCGTTCAGGATCCCTTCTGCTACTGTCCTCACCTGACCTGCCTGCGTCACTGCCGTAAACAACATCTGCAGCTCAAAGTAGCAGGAGGCATGTAGTTGCCCCACTAGTCGAAATGGAAACATCAGCAGATGACATGGGGGGGATGACACTCCAACCTTGGCTGGGGAAGGAAGCACCGCCACACAGCAGTCCAGCGCAGAGGGTGCCCGCACAGGTATCAGACGCCGCAGGCCCAGAGACAGTAGTGCTGCACAATATGTGGATGGTCTCAGTGTCTTCCATGGGCTGGAGGGCAGCATGGTTTAGATACAAAGAATGCAGGGCAAGGCCATCCAGTCAGTGCAACACCAGATGAGGCACCTGAATGCAAACATGGAATACATAGGGAAGGGCATCAGTGCACTGGTGGATGAGAACAAAGAGATGGCTTCAGGTATGATGGAGATGGCTGCAGGGATGCGGGACATGTCACAATCCATGCTTCTCTTGTGCACAAAACTGGATCAGGACAGAACAACAAGGAGGAAGGACAGGCAGGAAGCACAGCGACACACCAAGGCTGTTAACCGCCTTGCCACTACAACTTCCCTTCTGTGCAGGCGATCAATCAATCAATCAATCATAGCATTTGTATAGCGCGCTACTCACCCGGAGGGGTCTCAAGGCGCTGGGGGGAGAGGGGTCCGTTACTGCTCGAACAGCCAGGTCTTGAGTTGCTTCCTGAAGGAGAGATGTTCCTGGGTCAGCCGAAGGTGGATGGGGAGGGAGTTCCAGGTCTTGGCTGCCAGGTAGGTGAAGGATCTTCCTCCGGCGGTGGCTCTTCGGATGCGTGGTACGGCGGCGAGGGCGAGGTTGGTCAATCGTAGCTGGCGGGTGGGCGTGTAGAAGGTCAGGCGGTCGCTGAGATACTTGGGGCCCAGGTCGTGGAGAGCCTTGTGTGCGTGGGTGAGGAGCCTGAACGTGATCCTCTTGCTGACGGGGAGCCAGTGCAGGTCTCTCAGGTGTCCGGAGATGTGGCCGTGTCGGGGGATGTCCAGGACGAGTCGTGCGGAGGCGTTCTGGATGCGTTGGAGTCTTTTCTGAAGTTTGGCTGTGGTTCCAGCGTAGAGGGTGATCCCGTAGTCCAGTCGGCTGGTGACGAGGGCCTGGGTGACGGTCTTCCTGGTCTCGGTGGGGATCCATCGGAAGATCATACGGAGCATGCGCAGGGTGTTGAAGCACGATGAGGAGACGGCGTTGACTTGTCTTGTCATCGAGAGGGAGGAATCCAGGATGAAACCCAGGTTGCGTGCGTGGTCCGTTGGCTTGGGAGTGGTGCCCAGGGAAGGGGGCCACCAGGAGTCGTCCCAGGTGGAGGGCGATGATCCCAGGATGAGGACTTCTGTCTTGTCTGAGTTCAGTTTTAGGCGACTGTTCTTCATCCCCTCTGTGACGTCTTTCATCCCTTCGTGTAGGCTGGTTCTGGCGGTGGCGGGGTCATTGGTGAGGGAGAGGATCAGCTGGGTATCGTCGGCATAGGAGATGATGTTGAGGTTGTGTTGGCGTGCGATGGCTGCGAGGGGGCCCATGAAGACGTTGAAGAGGGTTGGGCTGAGTGATGATCCTTGTGGTACGCCGCAGATGACTTCCGGTGAGGAACGAGATGATCCATTCCAGTGCCTTCTCTTGGGTTCCGATGTTGCTGAGGCGCTGTACTAGGGTGCGGTGGCAGACAGTGTCGAACGCTGCCGAGAGGTCCAGGAGGATGAGGGACGCTGTTTCCCCGTTGTCGAGCAGGGATCTGATGTCATCGGTGGCAGCGATCAGGGCGGTCTCGGTGCAGTGGTTGGCTCGGAAACCGGACTGCGAGGGGTCGAGGGATCCATTTGTCTCGAGGAAGGTGGCGAGCTGTCTGTTGACGGTCTTCTCGATGACTTTTGCAGGAAAAGGGAGGAGCGAGATGGGGCGGAAGTTCTTGAGGTCGGTGGGGTCCGCTGTTGGTTTCTTCAGGAGGGCGATGAGCTCGGCGTGCTTCCATCTCTCCGGGAAGGTGGCGGTGTGGAAGGAGGTGTTGATGATGTCCCGAAGTTGGGGTGCGATGGTGGAGTCGGCCTTGTTGAAGACGTGGTGGGGACAGGGGTCGGTTGGTGATCCGGAGTGGATGGTGTTCATCGTGCGGGTGGTGTCTTCGGTGTTGACCGGGGTCCAGTTGCAGAGGGTGGTGGTGGGGGGCGTTGGTTCGGCGGTTGGGTGCGTGGTTGGTGCGCCGAAGCTGTTGTGTATGTCGGCGATCTTGCGGTGGAAGAAGGTGGCGAGTGAGTCGCAGAGGTCTTGTGAGGGTGTGATGTCGTTGTTTCCAGCGCTGGGGTTGGACAGCTCTTTGACGATGCTGAAGAGTTCCTTGCTGTCGTGGGCGTTGTTGTCCAGTCGTTCTTTGAATGTTGTCTTCTTGGTGGTGCGGATCAGCTGGTGGTGCTTGCGGGTGGCGTGCTTGAGGGCGGTCATGTTGTCTGTGGTCTGGTCGTGGCGCCAGGCTTTCTTGAGGGTGCGGCAGTTCTTCTTGGAGACCTTGAGTTTGCCGGTGAACCAGGGGGCTTTCTTGCTGCCGGGCCTGCTGGGAGGGTTCTTTAGTGGTGCGAGGTCATCGGCACAGGCGGTCAGCCACTGTGTGAGGTTGCTGGCTGCTTCGTTTGGGTCCGTTGAGCTGGCGGGAGGGTTTTGGCTGAGGGAGGTGGTGAGCTGCTCGGCGGTGATCTTGCTCCAGCTCCGGCGAGGAACCTGTTGCGGGTGGTGGTGGGTCGTGGTTCTTCTGAAGCTGAAGTGGACGCAGCTGTGGTCAGTCCAATGGAGTCTGGTGGAGTGGCTGAAGGAGATGTGCTTGCTGGAGGAGAAGACGGGGTCATGCATATGGCCAGCGTAGTGGGTAGGGGTGTTCACCAGTTGCTTGAGTCCGAGGTTGGCGAGGTTGTCCAGCAGGGTGGTGGTGTTGCTGTCCTTGTTCTCCATGTGGAAGTTGAGGTCCCCTAGGAGGATGTAGTCAGCGGAGGGGAGGGCGTGTGGGCTGATGAAGTCTTCGATGTCTTCGCTGAATTGTGTGCGTGGTCCCGGGGGTCTGTAGATGAGGGTGTGTAACGGGGTGGGAACGGGAACACCTGTGCCATGGTGGATTGTTGATTGTCCCTCCCCTCCTTCCCCTCAGTCCGAATGGGACACCAGTCCGTTGCTTTCCGAGGACAGCGGAGAAATTCAGGAGGGCGCCTTTAACTGGGCATTCGCAGATGAGGAGACCACGCCCCCTCATGACGTGGGAGGACCCGGGTTGGACATAAGCCAGGAAGCCCTCTATTCGGGATGTGTTTACACCCAGGAGGAAGCAGAGCGGAGGAGGCGAGACGAGGATCGGGAGGAGGACGGAGAGCCCAGGCGAGGACGAGAGCAGACTGAAGGAGAGAGAGCGGGAGACGGAGGAAAGCCAGGAGGCCAACGACTCGGCGAACCGCCGTGCCACACTCCCGAGGGAGGAGTGTGGCTGTCACAGGTACGGCGGCGTTGGGCAGCTTGGGTCCGGGGCAAGGGGGCCCGTGTTAAATAGTGTACATAGTCCTCACCTTCCTGTACCTTCAAGCACTTCCTATCTTCCTAAACCCCCCCCTAGTACCTCACTATCTCCCGAGCACCGAGCACCGGCAAGACACTGTGAAGCACTGGTGTTCCCTCACTGCACTCGGGCCCCGTGGGTTGTTCGATACCAGATAGCGTGACTGACGGTATCCCTCTGTTGGTTTCTCTTTTCTCGGAGCCGACTCGGAATACGAAGCCCCAAGGTCACTTGAAGAGATCCAGCGAGGGGGGAAGAAGAGGACGGCCTCGTCATCCTCAACCAGACCGGACGCCACCACGGACCGGGCCGACTTTGCTAGAGAAAGACTTACTTTCAGGACTCGAAAAACCTTCATTAAAATAAAGCCATCCTTACGCAGAATAAGTCTCCAGCCTGTTCCTACTTCCCCGGTAGTAAGACTACCGCCCGTCCACACACCCAAGCTACAGGGTGCCTCTGAGGGTTGTCTTGGGGTCGGTGTGTATCTGGAAGTGAAGGTGTTCGGCGGCGGTGAAGGTGTCGTTGGAGTTGGTCGAGATGCGGATGGTGTTCTTGTGTACGATGGCGATGCCTCCTCCAGTCTGGTTGACGCGGTCCCTCTGGGTGATCTTGTATCCGTCCGTGATGGCTATGGTGATGTCGGGTGCTGAGGAGGCGTTCATCCAGGTTTCCGTGAGGAAGGCGACGTCTGGTCATGTTGTGTCAAGGAGGTTCCAGAGTTCGACGGCGTGTCTGTGAACGGAGCGGGTGTTGAGCAGGATGCACTTGAGGTGGTTGTTGCTGGTGCTCGGCTTGGCGGGTGCGGTGCAGGTCCGAAGGCAGGTGAACTTGCAGGTTTGGCAGGTAAAGGGTCCGTGGGTGCGTTTCGGGGTGGCTCGGTGGCAGGCGGGATTCCGGTCGGGTTTGAGTGCGTTGAGGGTGGCGGCGTCGTAGGTCCGTCGTGTGGGCTGGCATCTTCGGGGGCCAGGGGTCCTGGCGCTGGGCGCGGGCCAGGCACGGACGGGCGCAGATGGGCTTTCCTTTGGCGCGCCTTCGGCACACAATCGGCGCGCCCGCTGCGTGTGACCGCTGCACGTACGCGCGGGCTCCACATGAGGCGAAGTGGGAGGGCGGAGCAGCTGGGAGGCGGGAGCGGGGCGGCCAATCGGGTACAGCAGGAAAAAGGGGGAGGGCCGCGATGGAGCAGCGGCGGGAAGCGGGGAGCGGGTGGGGGCACCAGAGGGATTAGCGAGGCACAAAAACCAAAAGCACAAGTAAATACAATGCAGGAGATAACACAAGTACAGGAGCAAGAATACAATGGGCACGAAATCAGGCTAAAAAGGAAGCAAGTACAGAAGGGAAGCAGTGAGCACGAAAAAACGAAAAATCGGGCAAAAAACGGAGCAGGGACAGCGAGCAGCAGCGAGGGGGCACCGCTGGCAAGCGGTGCGGCGTGGGGGGTGTCCTGAGGTCAGGTCACACTTACCTGCGCCACGCGGGCTCCATATGAGGCCAAGTGGGAGGGCGGAGCAGCTGCGAGGCGGGAGCGGGGCGGCCAATCGGGTACAGCAGGAAAAAGGGGGCGGGGCCACGATGGAACAGCGGCGGGAAGCGGGGAGCGGATGGGGGCACCAGAGGGATTAGCGAGGCACAAAAAACAAAAAAGCACAAGTAAATACAATGCAGGAGATAACACAAGTACAGGAGCAAGAATACAATGGGCATGAAATCAGGCTAAAAAGGGAGCAAGTACAGAATGGAACCAGTGATCACGAAAAAATGAAAAATCGGGCCAAAAACGGAGCAGGGACAGCAAGCAGCAGCGAGGGGGCACCGCTGGCAAGCCGTGCGGCATGGGGGGTGTCCTGAGGGGGGGTGTCCTAAGGTCAACATCCAAGAAGGACTAACAACCAGCAGCAATGAGGTGTCCAAGGGCCGAGCAAGGGTAACGAGTGCTGTAGAGGTGCTGCTCAATGCTCAATCAGCACATACTGCTGCTCTGGATGTACCTGAGAGCAGGGAAAGCAGCAGTAGGAGCAGCATGACAAGCCCCCCTGTTGCTGAGACATGGAGGAGCAGCAGGCTCCATGGTGCTCCAACTGTCCACACACCTAGTGACGACAGCCAGCCAATTACATCTGGCACCGGTAGGCACGCCCGAAAATGACTTATGCTGCCCACACTCCATGGCCTTTAATGGGGAAGTGAGCCAGGACTCCCATTAACAATGGATACCATTTGTGTTGCACATTTGTGCCTTTGAGTACCTGCGTAGTGCAGAAAATTAAAGTACGTTTGGTACATACTCCACCTGTCTGTGTCTCTTTACTTACTCAAAAGTAGTTGCGTGTGATCTCTGCCCATCTCTGTCTGCCATCTGTAGCTGGCGCAACTCCTGCTGTGTTGGGGTCAGGCAGTGCATGTTCATCATCATGGTCCTGAAAATCACACAATTGAACCTCTGTGCCCTTCTTTGTAGCAAGGTTGTGCAACATTGCGCATGTTGCAATGATCTTACGGCAGATGAGTGGTGAGTACTGCTGTGCACCTCCACTTTTGTGGAGGCAGCGGAACCTGCTTTTTAACAGCCCAAAGGTGCACTCCACAACATTCCTTGTGGATTTGTGTGCCACGTTGTATCATCTCTGGCTTGGCGTGGATGGGTTCAGGTAGGGTGTCAGGATGAACGAGCGGACGGCATATGCGCTGTCACCTGTTTGAAAATGATAGAGCCATTACTCAAATGTGCAACAACACATACATCTGCAATGTCTATCAGGGTGTGTCACAGTGTTTTACCTAGCAGGTATCCTTCTCCGAATTCCCCCGCTGTCAGGCGTGTGTAGATCCCACTGTTGTGAAAGATGTAGGAGTCGTGGGTGCTTCCCGGAAATTTGGCCACAATGTCTGTGATGATGTTGTTGGCATCACAGATTATCTGCACATTGATAGAGTGGGTTGACTTCCTGTTTCTGAAAATGTACTCTGTGGCAGAAGGTGGGCATTTTGGGATGTGGGTGTCATCAATGCAGCCGATGACGTGTGGAAAATGTGCCAGTTGATAGAAGTCAGTCTTGGTCTTTAGCAGATCTGCATGTGTGTCAGGGAAGCTGATGTAATGATGCATTCTCTGCATCATGGCCTCTAGGAACTTCTGGAAGAAACTGGACAGGCAGCTCTGAGACACCCCACCTACCACAGCAATCACCCCCTGGTAACTCCCAGATGCAAGCAGGTGTAGGCTTCAGAGCACCAGCACATGGGGTGGGATGGCGTGCGCCCTGTGTGTTGGGTGCTCCAGGAGTGGGTGCAGGTTCCTGATCAAGTCCAAGATGGTTTGGGGGTGTAGCCTGTACCTTTGCAATATCTCTGCCTCTGTGAGTTGGAAGAGCATTATCCTCTGTCTGTAGACCTGCTCCTCCTTTCTCCAGGCCCTCTCTCCTGCTGCCTGTAGCCGTAGCTGCCTTGCTATCACATAGAATGCCGCCATTCTGGTCACACTGTTGCATTTTGGGCCCTTTTTTATAGCCTACACCTGGTTACCACCTGCTTTCAATCCATGGTAATTACGACTCTTAAATACCGAATTTCATGAAATTCTGTATTTTAGAGGTTTCCTACATCTCAATACTAATTTTTTACCATATCTTATTTACCGATTCGGTAAATAAGAATTCGGTAATTTCCGATTCGGTAAATTCCGATTCGGTAAATTCCAATTTGGTAAATTCCGATTCAGTAAATTACCGACTCGTATTTACCGAATCGGCCTTTTTTAGGCTCCTACATCTCAAAAGACAAATACCGGTTGGTAATGCCCGAAATTCGTTATTTTCGACCATTACCAACCAGTATTTGGCTACCTACATCTGTCCCTAAACCCCTTTAATGCTATAGGACTGCAGACTTTGGCTCTGGGCAAAAAAGTTTTACAACCATATGTGTTACTTTGCTGACAGGGTTCTCCTGAGCCTCCCAACCTTTTCCTTCATTTTAGGAGAGTTTACCTTGTTAGAAAGGAGTTCCTGTGACCCTTCGCCTATTTTAAGCTCCATCTTTCACCTCATGGCCTCACCCAAACCAAATCTCCTAGGAAACTGTACCATGTCAGTGAGGTTTCTTTTCTTCCCTAGCACCAGCCCTCCATCTTGATAAGATTAATTTCTCCTCCTGACCATGTTACTTCCAGCCTAACCCTTGTCATGCTTATTGCCCACCAGACCCACATAATTTCCTCTTTCTGTATTTCACAGATCACCTGCTGCCAGCACTCCATCTGTAAAAGAATAAGAGCTGGTACCCAAACTTGTGCTAAGAAGCCAGTGGCTGGTGCTATTGAATGTTGACATGCCAAATACTAAAGCTGCATATTCTTGAAACTAACTCATGGCTCTTCAGTGTACCACCAGACAGGGCTGGACTGGTAAGAGAAACAATGCTCTGGCAATTCCACTGAACAGCAGAGGGGCAAAAAGCAGCCCTCAGTGATAAAACCGCCCCCCCACGGCCACAAGACCATCCCCCACCCCTCTGGCCCACCGGGGAAACACCCGGTGCCCACTATATCCAGTCCGGCCCTGCCGCCAGACACTGCCTGTCTCTTTATCTCACTCCTGCAGGGTCCTGCTTTCTCCCTTTGTCACATTTTTTCCATCTTCAACGGCCTTTTTTTCCCGCGTGAGATTTTCTCTAGCTGGTGCTGGGTCAAATGCTGATGAGGAAAAATAAGTGCTGGTCTCCAAAAATGAGTGCCAGACAGCCCTACCACAGCCATCTGCTCAAATCCAGCCATGCCTGCTGCTCCCAGTGACTCCCTACCCCAATCCCCAACTTTATGGAAATTGTGATAACTTGGATACATGGATTCAAGCAGATGGTGTTATCTATTTTGTCCCCTTCCTCCCCCTCTCTCTGACGTATTTCCACAACATTGCTTTTTTTATCACCTGTTTGACTATGCTTTTGTAACAAATGTAACTTGTAACCTGTAACTCATGATCCTCATGTAAAGCACTCTGATACCTCCGGGTCTAGCCAGCACTATATAAAACTCATTAAATAAATAAAATATATAAATAAATAAAAACATTTCATCCAGCTTGACACCATCGGATCGCTCCTCATGTGGCGAACACGGTGATCCCCTCTGATTGTGGCTTGATATCCCCATCACCGGTTTCCTGGCTCTTGAAGGATCATGGGGAGGAGCGAGTGTCTGCTGATGCAGAAGGCCTTCCCCACATGGCGCTGCTGAGAGGTGGACCCGACCAGAGACTGGTGCCCGACTGGAGCAGACTACTGCCGCGGTGGCGAGTGCGCCGGGCAGTGTTCCTCTTTTGCGCTCAACCCGGCAAAGATCCTAAGCAGAAGACCCTCCCTTTTGAAAAATTTGCTGAGAAGGCTCCAGAGGGCAGCTCCAACATGGCGGATGGTGGCCAGGGCGCAGAACATGTTGATGACCCCTCTGCTCAATCCTCTTCGCTACTGCAGGTGATGAGGGCGGGTTTTAGGGCACTAGACGGGCGATTTAATACCTTGGACAAGCGTCTCGAGAGCCTGGGGCTAAAATTCAAGTTCACGACAGGCGCCTGGATGTGGCAGAAGAGCGCATATCGGACATTGAGGATGGCACTGCGCAATCCCTCAAACGATTAGAGCGTGTGGAGCGCATCCTCAAAGATGTGGCGATTAAGAACGAAGACCTCGAAGCCCGCAGCAGGTGCAAAAATATCCGCATTTTAGGGGTGCTGGAGACCACTGCCACCAGCTGCCTTGACCTCTTTGTTGAAACCTTGCTCGTTGACATGTTCAGGAGGGAGTCCTTTACCCCGGGGTTTGTAGTAGAGCGTGCCACTGCACTCTGGGCCCCTGGCCCAATCCGGGCTGTCCCCCGAGAGCTAGCATCGCACGAATCATGAACTTCAAGGACCGTGATACTGCACTGCGCCTCGCGAGAGAACGTGGTGACACCACATGGCAGGGCTCTAAACTAGCGCTCTATCCAGACTTTACACTCATGGTGCAAGAGGCCCGTCGGAAATACAATGGGGTTAAGGCTACCCTCAGGAACATGGGTCTGAACTGTGGCATGCTTTACCCTGCTAGATTACAAGTCGATGTCAATGGCCGGGCCCGTATTTTCAACAACCCTACTGAGGTACAGGAATTCTGCCAAGCACACCAGCAAAACAACAACCGGGACGATCTTGTATGCGAACAGATCCTCTCCTCCATGCAGTGGCTCCAACACAAGCATGGAACTTTTTTCGAGTGCAGGCACTGGGTGATTTATCCATACTGTACATTGTTCCTTTATTAACGCAACTAACTTGGGATAATACCACTTATAAATACAAAATGTTTCAGGTGGCTGGTCGACTAGTGTGGCGTTGCCACCCCTCATGGTGTACACCGTTGGTCTGTTTCTTGCGATATGGATATACCGATACAGGGATTTAGCATTCCAGCCTTGCTTGGTATATAATGTTATGTTGTTTGATGTGGGTCATGCCTCATTTTTTCTGTGGTGGGGTTGGGTGGGGGGGGGTAACAATGGCGGTTCCCTAGTGGAGCTCTGAATGACAACCTCTTTCCCTCTGAGGTGCACAGATCCATCGAAGAATACTTTGCCCTCAATACCGGCTCAGTTGACTCCTGGGCAGTTCTATGGGAAAGGTTTAAAGCATATATTAGGGGTGTCTGTATCGCCAACTATGCCAGAGTGCTAAAGGATCTACGAGTGACACTCTCTCATCTGAAACGAGACCTGAGGGACATTGATAGCGCTGCAGTAAGCAGCTCCAACCCTGAGGCTGCTGCCTGCCGATTAGCCCTCCTCACCGAATACAGAGAGGCTGCAGATAGCGAGATATATTTTTTAGGTAAATTTCACACTGCACACCGTTATGGCAAAGGTGAGTGGCAGGGCTGGTTAGTAGCGCAGATGCTTCATCCCCCATACTGCAAAGCCTACATCACTGAGTTGAGGTCCTCCAGACACTCACAGACACCTCGGAGATTTGTGACGAATTCCTCGACTGAAACGCCTCTCTGTACACTACTAGAGTAGGGCGCGACCCCACTGCACAGGAAACATACCCATCTGAGATCGCATTGGCCTATCTAGAGTAAAATTTGCAGGAATTCTTGGCCGAACCGATCTTAGAGGACGAGGTCATTAGTGCCATCGAGGCTCCTCGGCCCCTGGTCTGGATGGATTTACAGGGGACTTTTATAAGGCATATAAGGACCTAATGGCACCTCGACTGATTGAGGTATATGCGGAGGCCCTTGAGAGTCAAATCCTGCCCCCTACCCTTCACAAGGCTGGCATTATACTCCTTTCCCAACCTAGTAGGGACCCGTCGCTATGTGGGTCCCTACACAAGGGTAAAAAATAAGATTTGGACAACATTCTGGCATAGGCATCAACTGGGGCAAGTCAGTTATGTTTCCTTTAACCTCAAGCATACTGCAGTGGGAGTGCAAATTCCCCCTTGAATGGTGCCCTGACTCCGTTAAGTATTTAGGCATTTATATCCATTTAGGCTAGGGCTGGGCGTAGTTGGTGTAGCGGGGCTACACGGAGTGCCATGGAGATGGAAGCAATTTCTGCTCACTCCACGTAACTCTGCTACGCACCACCCGCCCCCCACCCGCGCTATTAAAAGCTTACAAACATCTATTTAAAAAGACCCACAAAACTCCTTACCTTATCTTCTGGCATCCCCGGGCTGCCCTCTTCTGATATTGCGCCTTCTTCATAAAAACTGCGCTTGCGTGGGCAACCACGCATGTGCATTCCTGGCGAGAAATGCGCATGTGCGGGTGCCCTCACATGCGCAGTTTTTATGAAGAAGTCATGAGATCGGAAGAGGGCAGCCCGGGGACACCGAAAGATAAGGTGAGGAGTTTTGTTGGTCTTGAAATAGATGTTTTTAAACTTTTAATAGTGCGGGTGGAAGGCGGGTGGGAGGCCAACTCCGCTCCGCTGCGAGTGTGCGGAGATTTGCCGGCTCCGCCTACTTTACAGAACGCGAAACAGGCAAATTTCAGCATATTCCGTGGGCAGAAGGGAGTTGTGCGCCCACCCTTAATTTAGACACAACTCGTATCCTCCGCCTGAACTATGGACAAGCAATTAACGCTCTCGAGGCTCAAGTGGTAAGAGGGCAGCGATTACTGCTGTCCATTGCTGGTAGAGTAGCACTAATCAAGATAATTGTGCCCTCCAAATTTTTATATCTCCTCAATAATATCCCCATACCCCTTCCAAACAGTTTACTTTTCACACTACGCTGGCATCTTATCAGATTATTCTGGGGAGGCAGACAGCCCTGCAGGCGTTGGCAAGTGCTGACCCTTCCATGTGAAAGAGGGAGATTTGGAGTGCCCAACTTCCAACTATGATACTTAGTAGCACAATGCAGCAACGCCTTTGCTTGGCTCCACCCGGACGCTAGGATCCAATGTTTCCGCCCGAGGCAGATTCCACACTGCCTGGAAAGCTGTCTGTAGTATTATCCAGGGGCGTACCCAGAGACCCCAACGACATACAGACAGCCTCTACCACCGGTTGGGCTTGGGAGAAGCTGAGGCGGGTCACAGGCACTTCTACACTATACTCATTGGCCTTACCCGTCCCCAATGCACTCTGGCTGCCGATCACGGGGGAGAGACTGGTGCAGCGCACCTTGGCCAAATTCGACATCACTATAGCTGGAGACCTGTTCCTGATGGCCATGTCTTCTCGGTAACATACAAGTAACATTTCTGCAATGCCACCTTAATGGATCGCTTCATTATGGGATGAATCCACTCAGCGCTGCGGGCCTCTCTGCCTGGTTTTCCCATTGAACCAGATTCATTCACTCCTCTCTCCATGGTCATCGAGAGTTAGAGAGGGATACACCTTGTGAATACAGGGGTTTGGCGCCATTAGTTTTCTGCTGGCCAAAAGGGAAATTGCACTACATTGGGGCTGCAAAACAGTTCCCACACTACAAAGTTGGCTGCACAGTCTAGGATTCTGGAGCACTAACAGTGAAGTTTATTCTACTACATTGCCTCTCTCCTCTCATCTCAAAGACATCTGGGGGCCGCTCAGGGCTTATACGGCTCTCAACTCGAACAGGGAATAGTCCCGACAGGAGTGGGATGAGTGGCTTGTGCACCACATTCAACTGTTTACAAATGTATTTCTGCAAACTAACGTAGCTATTATTCTTGCTTATATGCATTTGTTTGTAATTGCCTTTTTCTGAGTGGATGACCAGCTCTTAAGGGTACGCTGGAACAAAGAAAGGTTGTGTGGTGCAGAAGAGAACCGTCTTGCCGTGGGTTGTCCTCTGCATCAAAATTTGCTATGCTCTGGCCAAAAAGCAGCCTTCTGAAATCTTAAGGGCTTATTCCACCAGAGCTAAGGCTGCTACCAGGGCTTTGCAGCGTGGTGGTCCAGCCCTCAATGTTTGCCAGACAGCGACGTGGGCACCCCTGCACATGTTTACCAAGCACTACTGCCTGGACAGTCATATCCGCAGGTATGACCATTGTGGCTGCTCTGACCTGTAGGACTTCCTGGTGTCAACTTGTCCGCCGTCCCTCCTCTAGGGATGGCATTGCTTGGGTATCTGTTCAAAGGTAAGGAATCTGCGGCTAGATGTCTCTATCAGATGGAAAAGTTGCTTACCTATGGTAAAACCTTGACTGGTAGAGACATAATCTATATATATATATATATATATATGTATGTATTCACTGGGAAAAAAAAGATTACAGGGATGTTAATGTTAAGCTCAGATTTACCTCTTACAAAACCATAGAAATTCTGCAGTTATAGTTACTTGAGCTAACTAAACCTTACTCGCCTCAATGCACTGCATATGACCTTACATATTACAGCACTAATATCCCAATGCAACATCTCATACACCCACTCACACATCCATGCATGACTCATAAACCCCTACAAATACTCATGCACCCACCCACTTACTCATGCATAGAGCCTCTCACACACCCACCAGCCTCTCGCTCATACTGTCACACACACACCCACTCACTCACATTAACAGATACTCACGCACTCACTCACTTACTCATATAGATACTAACACACTTTATGTTGCCTCTTTCTGCAGGTTGCTGACCTTTATTCTGCCTCTCTCTGCTTGTTTCCGACCTTTATTCTGCCTCTTTCTGCTCATTCCTCACCTTTATAGTGCCTCTTTCTGCTCATTGTGATCTTTATTTTGCCTCTTTCTGCTCGGTTCCCACCTTTATTCTGCCTCTATCTGCTAATTTCTCACTTTTTTTCTTGCCTCTTTCTGCTCATTTCTCACATTTATCTAGCCTCTTTCTGAATTTTTTCCCCCGGGACCATGGGGTGAGCCTCAAAGTCCTGCGGTTCCTGCTGGCTCCCTGCCTCCTGTGGGAGCCAACATTGGCGGTGAGGGAAACAGATGAAAGCTTCACTTCCAGCAAGTGAGAGTATTTATCAACTCTTGCTTGCTGGAACGGGAGTGTTTGCTGTGACTTGGTGGGAGCTGTCAAAGCTCCCACCCAGCCACAGCAAATTGCTATGTGCCAGGGATGGGCACTCTGGGACATAGCAGTAGCCGGCCCTGGGGGGTGGCAGTCTCCTTTGCTATTATTGATTCCAGAAGGGGGCTGTGTGACCCCTCCTTTAACTTAGGAGAGCCTGCCCCAGGGAAGTGACGTTCTCCAGGGCAGAGAACTGCCCCAGAGAGGGGTCGCGCGGCCCCCCTCCTAAGAAACAATCGAAAGCCTGTGGAAGGTGGTGGTCCCCAGAGCCGGAGATCAGCACAGACCCCCTCTTCAATATGTGTTTATGCTCCAGGGAGGTGGTAGTCCCCATTGCTGAGGGGGTCCACGTGACCCCCCCCCCCCCGAATTTATTTTATGTATATGGCTCCATGAAGGTGGTGGTCCCCGGAACCCAGGGAGGTCAAGCAGTGCCCCAGGTAGGTGGTGGTCCCTGGGGCTCAAAAAAAAACCACGATAGGACCCCGTGCGCACCTCTCATTTTTATAATCCCTCATGCCCATGGGACTTGGCCCACCGGGGGCTTAATATTAGAGAAGCGCTGGAGTCTGCGCTACTTTTTTTATTTGTTTCCCAGTGGGAGCTGTGGATCCAGCTCGACTTCAGCCGATAAAAAAGCTTTTTTTCCCAGGTGAGAAAAGAGGCCGAGGGGGTCAAGGTATTCCTACCCTGTCCAGTTCTCTTTTTTTGTTAACGTTTTTTTGTGGGACCCAAGATGGCTGCCAACATGTCATAGCTGAAGTGTTGGCAGCCAATCAGATTTCAGAACAGGGTTAGCTCAAAAGATGCTTAATCCAGGACAGGAATAAAAGATGTGTAGCCAGCACCACTCATACTGATTATTACAATGGAAATAGTGATTATTGAGAGCCAGTAACATTTTATTCAATACCGCCAGGGTGTAGTAGGCCATCCAGTGAGAGATAAAGGAGATCCTTTTCAAATGTTCTGCTCTCAGCAACTTGTGGCCTAAAAGTGATATAGTCTGCCAATCTCTCACTGAGAAATCACAATGAGTCGTTAACTGTATTTTAGTAAGCATGTTCTTAATATCACTTGGATGTAGCTCTGCATTATGTATTAGCCGGTACCAATTCCCTATTCTGGCCATCCTTGACCTGAACAGGGCTTGAAATATAGTATGGCTATCATGTCTAAGATCAAACTTATGTGCTTTGAAAATCTGCTAATAGCCAAGAAAGAGCCATGAGCCTAGTTCACTACACGAGCAAAGATTTCGAGCCAAGTCATCCATCTACCCTGGAGAAAAAAGTGTCCCACCTCTCTAAACCTGGCTTGTTCCCAAAGTGTAACTATGGCAATGGAATTGCCAATCCTAAATAGCCGATCTCCTGTAGCGTAAGGAACACCCAGTCGGAAGACATTTTATTAAAAGGGTAGAAACTCAAAAGCCTAGCACTTAAATCTGCTAAAACCTTATATCTAGTTTCCTTTGGAAATTTGGAAACCTTAATGGAAACTGGTAAATGCGTACCAGCATCCTGCATCATTCTATCCAAGAAGAAGGAATTGTTTATACCACTACCATCCAGTTCGCTAGCACAAAGAACTAAGAGTGGCATTTGATAATTACCTTAAAAATGGGGAGAAGCCAGCATGCTCTGAAGCATATCGGTCCAGAGGTTCAGGCTGTAATTGCAACTAAAATCTCAATGGGAAGTACCATGGGAAACACACTTTTTTTTACCTCCCTCCCTTTTTTATCATCCCTCGTTTGACAGATCGCCCCAAAACTTTCCATGCCAACAAGAATCACCGGGGCACTTTTTTGGGAAAGATTTATCAACTGGCTCCAAAGATATAGGTAATCAAAACACTTTTCTTTCTACCTACTGATGATAGCCAGTAGGTAGTCGTAGTTAGGACCACCTTTTCCCACAGATGAAAAGTTTTTTGTTTTGCTAATAACTTTGGCACCGCTTGACAAATCTTCACTACATTTTCCAAAGTGGCTTACTTTGCCTAATTCTGCATGGAACGTTTCAGGGTGATCCGTTAAGTGGGGTCCGAGAAAAAGTGGGGTGTCCCGAAATGATTTTACCCCATGCAATGTCTATAAGAATTTAGCAATTTGTAGACATAGCTACAGGCTGAACGAATTTACATCAAATTTGGCAGAAAGCTAGCTCTTGGTGCAGAAATAGCTTTTTCTGTTATTTGGTGTAAATCTGTTCAGTAGTTTTGGAGTTAATAATTAAATAAAAGGGTACCTGTGGGTCCAATTCTATATTACTTTATGTTAAAAAAAAATACAAATTCACTGAAAAAACAAAGGTTAACCCTATCCATGCTGCCGTCGGCCATTGGCTGACGGCAGCACTACCTCGCTGGTGCTGCCGTCGGCCAATGGCCGACGCGGCTCCACCCGTTTTGCGGAAGTGCCGCACTTCCCCAAAACGGGCGGCGCAGCCAACGGGTTAAAGGGACATTATAGTTGGGTTCACATTTTTCCCACACAAAACCATCGAATTTCAGCAGTTATAGTTGTAGTTATACGTATCTGAAGAAACTATAACTCATTCCGTTAAGTAACTTTAGGCCACAAGTTTTAGTTTCTTAACATAAGTATAACTATAACTGCTGAATTTCTATGGGTTTGTGTGGGTAAAACGTAAACTAGCAAAAAAGCTAACTATAACGTCCCTGTAACCTTTTTTTCCCAGTGATTTTATATTATATAATAACTTTTAAAATACATAATTGATCAATAATCAGTTTTCTCATTCAAGCCTTTGCCCTTAGTGTCTAACTTCTCAACTCAGTTGTCTTCCTTTTCTACTACAATTAGTACAGAGGTATTGCCGTCTTTTAGGTTCAAAACAACATTTTAAAAATGCGTTTGGTGTACAGCATGGCCATTTGTGATAAAATGTCTAGCAACTGCAGAATCCCAACTGCCCCTTCTGATATCAGTAAAATGTTAGTTTTAGCAAACCTTTACTCTCCTCTATGTCTGTCCAATATACAAATCACTCACAAGCATACACAAAGGTTTGTTTCACAAATAGCATAGTGCCTTAACTTGTTTTTGACTTTTCGCTATATGCGTTATTTAACTTGATTCTAAATAAATATATTTGAACAGTTGATACAGTTAAGCTACAGGAATACCTCTGCATTCTTTGGTTGTAATGTTTACTGTTTTCAAAACTTTGCCTACCTCAGTTCTTGAAATTATTTTCTTAATATTTTCCCTCAATTGGATGCACATGCTTGAGGATCTGGAAATACATCTTCAGTTCCTTATCATTCTGTATTATAGACCAATGTTTCACTGCAGTTACTTTTATCATAAGTGACTTAATTGTGAAATTATGTTAAGCTGTTCTTTACGTGTCCATTAATATATCCTCCCTTTTAATTGTTTGGATTGTATTGTATCATGAAGTGTGTGTTTAGTGTAACCTATTTCCTAAAATATATTCTTACGTTTCTCTTTGTTCCCTACAAACTTGGTTGAACCTGAGGAAATTCTTATAACCCTTAACAGATGTAAGTGCAGTAAATGTTTTCAATGTTGGGGAATGAAAACGACTAATGTTTGAGTGTACTGCTTCTATCAATGATATGAACGCAGGTTTGGAAAGACTTCTTTCATACCCCGTTAAATGGTCATCCAAAATTTCAGTTCAGTTCTGATCAACAAAGGGTAGAAGTGAATTTGATTATTTCATGCACCTGATTTAAGTCATAAATATTACTTCCCAGAAGCTGTTAACCACCTTCCCCAATGAAATACATAACACTGATATATCAAAAACAGGAGCTAAATGATACGAGCACTTATCGGATAATGTATGCAGTTTCAAATTGATGCATAAACAAGACCGCGGATGTTGGAGTCATGCACGAACCTATCACAGGTCAAGTAGTTTGTAACAAGAGCCAAAATTTTATTTTTAAAAAATGGATTGTAAAATTAATTGCAAAGATTTCATGGCTTCTTTGTATCTAGTTTGGATGCCATTAGCATCCCGGTCCAAGTGCACCAAAAATATGAAGATGGTAGTGAAGGGAACAATATCCTAATGAGGGGTCACTATGCCCAATGAATTCTCAGATTTGTAGAACACCAGGGTTTCCTAGTTTCAATGCCGGAAGGTCCTCCCACTTCTGAGCAGACACACTTTGTTGCGTTGAAAAAAGAAGATTCAGAGACCTTGATAGCACTATTCCACACAGAACAACTGAAGTCTTCTCTTGTGACAGAGACATTAATGGAACAACAAACATCAGGAAGGAATCTTCATTGGAACCAGAGCCTAACAGAGCATGTTAAGCATGGAAAAAGTCAGCTGCAGGGGGGCCCTTTTATACTCCCACAAATATAGAGCAGCCCCTTCAGAACCACCCTACTTCCTGCCTATCTGACACTACATAGAGAGCCTGGATATTCATGCTTCCTAATGTGCTTGAAAGCAAAATACCGCCTGTTTACAGGGTCATACCAGAACTTTTTGCTGTCGTCCTGTATTTTTCCTGAACTGTTGTTGGTGCTTATATGACTCTGGGCACTTTACCACTGCTGATCAGTGCTAAAGTGCATGTGCTCTCTCTTGTAAACTTGGTAAGATAGGTCTACACCTGTTTGGCGTATTTAATTTACCTGTAAGTCCATTGTACAGTGGTTTCCCATATACCCAGGACCTGTAAATTAAATACTAGTAGTGGACATGCAGCGCTGCTTGCACCCCACCGAAGTAGCCTTTCAAACCTGTCTCAGGCCTTTGCTGCTACAGAGCCTGCACACACAATTTACTGCCACAATGACGCAGCATGTAAAGTGGTTGTCACGTCTGCAACTTTTCTTTTACTACATATAAATCACCGTGAAGTTAGGTCCTAGCTAGCCCTACGAGCAAGGTGCGTGTAGGTAAAAGGTATGACATGTGCCTTAACTGTGTGGCATGTTCTGGTAGTGACAGACTGCCTATTTGGTTTCTCACTGCAGTGAGACTGCCCTCTCATAGGGTTGCATTGGGAATTTCCTGATATGTGCTTCAGTGGTCAATTCTGATCTGAGAAGGGTAACGTGACCATTTTTGGTACGTTGGGAATAGTATTGATGAATCCTGCTTATTGGTGAAAGCAGATTTACTATTACTATTTTAAAAATGCCACTTTTAAAAGTGGGTATTTCTTTGTGTTTATGTGTCTTTGTGCCCTGCCTGGATGTGTATTGACCGTCTGGTTTTGACTGACAGGAGAGAGGGGATATGCATTCACTCTAGACAGTCACAAGGGGGGTTGATGTGTGTCCTGTCTTTCCTGGGTGACCCAGCACTAGGCTGAATAGACCTTGGCTAAATTTAGAGTAGCAGGAGGAAGTTCCCTTGCACCTGAATAGGCCTGGTCTGCAGTTGGAGTGGTGGGAGGAGTTGCACCTGCACCTGAATAGGGTTGTGCCTGCCTTCTACAATGCTGGCTCCACCCCCTGTGCTGTGTCTGATACCTGGGCTGGAAATGTGAATGGGGGTGTTGTGCACTTCAATATAGTGTTTGAAGTGCCCCCCACAGAACAAAGACATTGGCACTATAAGTACAAGGGCTATGACCCCATGAGGAAGAGAAGACACTGCACCTGGCCAGGTGACTGCCATGAGGGACCACCTTTGGACTTGATTGCTCTAGAGTGCTGGCCTGCTGTCTATGGGGCTGAAATAAGAACTACCACTTTGCTTTGGGACCATTGTGCTGCCCTGACCGGACTGCACCCTGCTAGCATGTCCCCAGTGCTCTCCCTGGAGTGCTGCTGTGCCCCCTGGTCCAGGCAGACTCAAGCGCTTTTGTTTCTTTGGGCTCTTGGCCCTGAACCTGGGCTTGGGGCACTGTGGTTTGTTGCCTGAGCGCCAGGTGTGGGTTCATGCTGCCGTAAAGCATGAAGCTTGTGTGTCTTGGTGCTCAAAAGCGCGTAGTGAGCTCTATTATTACTGGTGCCCGAGCTGAGAGAACTCTAAGCGGGTTTCTACCACATTGTCCAGTGCTCGCTGCAAGTTTGGTCTTTGCTCAAGACCTACCCCCCCTCTGATGTTGCCAGAGCAACCGCTGCAAAGAGTAGGAGAGGAAGCACAGTGCCCGGAGCGACGTGAGGAAGTCCAGAGATAGCAGCACCAGGAGCAGAAAGAACACTCACCAACGCGGCCGCCTTGAGAGAAGGCAGCCACAACCCTGGTTTGTGAGCACTGCCTGGAGGCCCAGGAGTGAGGTCTGTGTACAGAGCATGAGGCTAGAGAAGTGCTTCGGCCCCTCTGCCAGCTGTGGGGTGAGGACGAGAGTCCTGCCACTGACTCAGGGCAAAGGACCGTCTCCCTGTACCCTGGGCCGGGTGGCCCGAGATTGTAGGCAGATGCGCTGCAAGCTGGTGGTTAGCTGCAGGGGATTCCTTGCTGGACGTCCAGTTTAGGCCTCCCATGTAGGGAGCCCAAAAGGGCCCTCCCCCCCTCCTTTTTTGGAATCCGGAGGTGTGGATGTGGGGCGCCCTCACCCTTGGTGATCACTTACCAGGGGGCATTGTTGTTTGGCCATCTCAGGGTACACCTTGACCCCGCTCCTCAACTGGAAATTGGAAGTCCCGGTCGGGAGCTGTAATTACCGCATTCTCTGTATTAGAGGCCCGGAGGCTTCTGTGCTCCACCCTATGGATGAGAATTACCAGATAACGGATATTAGGATTGCAGAGAAGCTGCACACTAGGCCTTTCGGTGATGGAATTTTTACTCACCACCTGCTGCATGTGTTTTAGCGACATCTGGTAATTTCCTAGGTTTTGCATTGCCTGCCCTGATATGAGTTATGTCATGTATGCCTTGAAGGCATTCCTTTAGAGTGTACATTCTATGAGCAGGGATGGTGTAAAAATGATGTTCTGGCTACGGTCTTCGTAATATGTGTACTCTACAAGTATTTACTAGAGTGCACTAACTAGTACATTTATGACAATTGCCCGATTGGCAAAAGTGGTGTATGACTTAATGTGATGTCATGACAAGTGCCTAGTGGCACAGTGATATATGTGGTTGTGATCCAATGTGTTTTTATGTATAATACAAAGGACTATTTTCATATAACCTTGTGTGTAGTCTCCTTTTGTGGTGTGCCTAGTGTGTCACTGGTGTGTGTGTGTGTGTGTGTTGGGAAAATGCTTTACACGTTGCCTCTGGGATAAGCCTAACTGCTCTGCCAAGCTACCAAGGGGGTGAGCAGGGGTTATCTTAGGTGTGTAACTCCCTTACCTTGACTAGAGTGGTGAGTTCTGCCTGGCTTAGGTGCGTACCCTAGCCAACTACAAACCCCATTTCTAACACTGCCACTATGATTCCGTCTTACACAATTGAAGAGAATCTATTCTTTGGAGAAGAAGCGTAGTTGTGACTGGAACTAACACTACTAGCCTTTGGCAAGAAGAACACATGCATTGAGGGAGATAGTCACCTTGGTTACCCCACACCTGCCAGAGTCCTATAAGACAGTCTGTTCAGGAGCTGCTGTAGGCTGACATGGCAGCATCAAAGCAGGTAATGTATTCTGACCAGGAAACAATGGATGCAGTACCCAGGTTTGTTGGGCTGATGGTGGTTCATCAAAGACAGAAATGGATACAAACCATAAATGTTTCAAGGCAGTGGCGGCTGGTGACATTTGAAAGTGGTGGGCATAAAAAGATAATCATACTGCACCGTAGCGAGCGAGCGTAGCGAGCGAGCGAGTCTGAACCCCCTAAGGAGGGTTCCGGGGGATTTACCCCCGAGAAAATTTTGAAAAAACCCAAAATCTTTACTAGAGGAGTCCAGACCAAAAGTTATGAACATGAACAGAGAGTCTCTTCTTGAGACGAAAGTAAAAAGTGAAACTAAACTGACAGTATGTGTTTTGAAACACTCAACATAGTCGGCACGTATTGCTAATATCATGAGAAAACATTGGGTGCTCATTACACAAGAACCTGATCTTCAACCACTATTTGCCAATCAAATTACATTTGCCTACAACAGATCAAAGAAAATGAAAAGTTGTTAAAAAAACGAAACAAGCATAAAGATACAAACTATAAAGGAATGCAAAGATGCGAAAATTGCATACATTGCAACAATGTGATGGTGGGTCAGACATTTACACACCCCATGACTGGAAAGAAGGTTGCACTGTTACACTCTGGAACTTGTGACACTAAAAATGTGATTTATGGCATCAAATGCCCTTGTGGAAAACTGTACATAGGCCAAACTGAGCGGAAAATCAAAATAAGAATTACAGAACACAAGAGCAATATTCGGCAAAAGAATTTGAAATCTACTATAATGACTCATTGGCTAGAATCAGGACACAATATAGCACAACTACGTTTCACTATACTAGAAGTAATAAAACAGCAGCCCGATAGAGACATTCACAAACAAAGACTAAGATCGGAGTATTAGTGGATTAAAAAAATGGGCATTCTTCAACCAAATGGATTGAATGACAGGATAGAACTATCTTGCTTTTTATAAACATAATTAAGGAAAGCCCAAACAAAATTCCTGCCTGTAAATACCTGAAAACACCATCCCAATTCAAAATGGCCGACTCTTTTTGAGTTTAACTGTGATACGTGAACATTGAATGGACTTTAGTATTTGTTTTATACATTAGAGCTCACTAGAATTAGCGACACTCGATTGTATTTATGATTTACCATTTTATGATTATTCACCAGTATTATTCACCAGTATTACTGAATTGTAAATTTTTTGTTTATTACACGAAATTTCATTCGAACGCCCCGAATATTTGAATAAGACATTAACCTCTTGGAAAGACATGAATTAGGATAATATGTCAGATTCTGAGGCAGAATCGGTGTGTATAAAGTTTAGTTGAAGGAAAGTGTTATCGTAGTATATTGCGATCAGGTGATCGCAACAGTATCCAATCAAACTGTTTATAACACAGAAAGAGCAGCGTAACATGGTTTCAACAAACTGATTGGGAGACAGTGTGAAGCGCGGGACGCGTTACATTTCCTGTAAGTCTTCGAAAAACGTCTTTTATTTATTATGCATATGTTAGTATTTTTTATGTAAATATTAGTTTTTGGTCACCAACAGAGTTGAGATCTCAAACGAAAAGGTCATTTTAATAACGAAGCGTCACGAAAAAGGTCATTTCAGGCAATATGAATAAGAGGGAAAGCTTGATATTTTCGTTGCTACAGTGGCGTTAAACTGAATAACATTGTTTTGTTGCTACAGTTTCATTATAAATGAATGATATTGCATGATTTCGTCAAATTATATGTTGTAGAAATGAGAACTAGGCTGATTGTATTTCCTTGATTTTTCTGCACAGACCCCCGAAGAAGGGTCACCATAGACCCGAAATGCATTTGGGTAGATGTATAATGTAAATAACTCGAAGTCCCCACAATAATGGATTTGCACTGGAGATAAAACGTAAATAATTATGAAAATAAAAATAAATGATTGAAATTGAGAAAAGCGTTGAAAGAAGGTTTATTGTCACGTAACTGAAGATGAGAACCAACCTGGTTCAAATATAATTGTATATAACAATGAAATAGCTTCCACATAAAGCCCTAGTGACACCACGACAATGGTACTGTCCCTCAAAAATTGAAAATAGGCTAATTCTTTACACAAAAAATGCACAAATACTGCTTGCTGGCTTACATTATTTCCCAGTATATGCTAGATGTATGATATTGGCAGAAAAAAGCTGTGATCTGAGTTCACAAGACCTGGTTAACCACCCCATCAGTTGCTTGGTTTTACATCGACTAGTTAAAAAGTCTTTGTATTCTTACTGTGACACTGTCGTACAATATTAAACATAAAATGTCTGTTAAATTCAGAATTACGTGTTTTATAGTGTGGTTCTGAAATTCTGGACCCTACTGTTGTCCCGGTATCGAGGCCCGATATCCGTGTCCCGAAACATCAACGTACCATGACGAATTTGGTGTTGACGAACCGATAATGATTAGGACATCATTCCTATGTATTTGCGTCATGATCGAGGCATGCTAACACCCCTGAATCGTAGTTTCCGTCCCAACCCCAGACTCCATTTTGTAAACGGTATCCATCTTGTGTCTTGCCCTCATGATAAGTCAATTAAAGGTCGAGCTTGATCTAAAAGGACACGTCCACCTTCCCTGACTTCCCCCTGACCTGTCCCAACTGACTCCCTTGCCTCCAGCCAAACCTGTTTAGGCAGCTCCTCGCCCAGTGGCCAAACCCGATAGCATCAATGTACAACATACCATAAACCATTCACCGCGCACAGATCATGTTTTCTACACACATACACACCTGTCCACGCTCCCTGTTTATGGCCAGTTTTATGACTAGGAGGTGCCTTCTTTTATTGGGGCTTCACCGATATCTGATGGGAGTTCCGGGCTTGGCTGAGTAATCTATCACGAATTGGACATCTAAAATACGGGCTTGCCTACATGACTTCGCTCTTTTGTATTATTGTAGAAATATGTGTATAGCCATATCATAAACTCAAGAATTCTTGCTTGCAGCTATTATTTTTGTATATAAGGAGAAGGCTGGTTCTGTAAAAACGAACAGTCTCCTGAGAACACATGACCCGTGTTTGTCGTGCTTCTAGGACACCTGTTACTTGGTAGCTATCAATAAAACTCGATCTCTGACTCGACTAGAAGACTCCGTGTTTCTGTGGTCCGGAACAGGGAGAACTCAGAGGTCTTCGGGTGTTATCCCCTGGCACCAAACGGGTTCCTAAAAACCCGTTACCTCAATAGTAGTCACTGTATCGGTGACTCAAGTCAAGTGATTTTTGTAGAAAGTGCGGTTCGAGCCGAAGAGCTGCCAGGACGTAGAAAGGACACTGCCTTTCTTTCTCCACGCTGTGTGTAGTAGGCAGAAAACATATTTCAAAGAACTTGTCAGGGGGCCAATTCCCAGGTGCCCCCAGCCTGCTTCCCCCCATACCCTTGGCTGTGCACGGAATATTCAGAAGAAACTCCACTGCTGCAGGTGCACTGAAGCCAGGTGGGAAATCTTTTAAGACGCAGCTTTGCAGAGGGGACTTAATGCTAAACTTGCACATACGTTGGCGGTGCATGCCCGACCTCACAGGCTTAAAATAACTCAGGTTGCAGCCGGTGGCATCAAGATCAACGCCGCGCAGCCTTCTGCTCTCCGGGTAACGATTGCTGCATGCATGAATGTGTTCGCGTTTCCAGTGAATCCTGACAGTGGTCACGACTCACGGGGCCCATTTTGTAGACGAAGGGGGAGGGTTCGGATTCACCTGCACTGAGACGTCACTGGCATGGCGCTAAAAACTATTCTCATGCACATTTGGGATTTTAAACCAAATTCTACTACCATCACTACGACCTTGCTAATAGAAAATAATAACAACGAACATGGAAAGTGTGCGTGGTGGCCTGTCTTTTCTGTTGGCTGACTGCAAGTTAGTAAATCGTCGTGGCTTTTCTGGGAGAATTGGTGTAATGTGAGGTTGCAAACCTTGTATTGTTGAACACGGCTATAAACAGCACAGTTGTCGCACTGGATGTAGAAGGTGGTTGAAAGAGAGGCCAAGGCCAAGCCGATTGCCAGACAATTAATTGACGCCTAAAATGCTGCTTTTTTCAACAAGGTCCTCTGACAATTGGGTATCTTCTGTGTGAACTTTTTACTTTGCTTCACTTAATAAGCCTATAAGAACGAAGTACGCACGACAACATTTTATATTGCATGTTTAGCCCGACCCTCATCATGTCAACTTTTATATTTACCATACCTGCACAGGTCCAGGCGGAAATTCACACGTCCCCGTCCAACAACGCTCCAAAAATAATTCAAGTGCAGGTGGGATGACAGACTCAGACGACTAGGTGAGGCCGCAGACCAGTCTCTGTCCCTCATGCGCACGAGTCACGACTCACGACAACCACGAGGAGGATGAAGGAAGGGTGACTGGCCGTGGACCGGCCCGATTTGCCCACCAACTAACAAGTGTCCAATCACTGAATGGCTTAACACTAAGCCACTACAGTGATTGGGCATTGCTTGCCCACCACGTTAGATGCTCCCACCCCCGCGGTGAGACACTAGACTGGGAACAAGAGAACAGAACACACAGTCGTAGTACTGTTACAGGAGAGTACTACTACAGTAGGCAATCCTGACGCTGCTCTCTTTAGAGGAGAGCTGCTCTCTAAAGAGAGCAGCATCAGGATTGGACTGAGCATGAAAAAAACGCCGCTCATTTTTCAAGCACTGGGATATGTTGCATAGACAAACCCCGTACTCAGCAGGTGCTTGCTTTTTAAAATCCATTGACTTTGCTAGCTGCAGAAAGGCAGCCGGGCAAACACCACATGTGCAGTGCCCACTGTCTGTGCCGTCACTCCAGCACCACCCAGTGTCAGACAGGCTATGACCTCATAACAGTTGCGCTATTCAGCTCCGTTGGACGCCAAGCATGCCGGGTGTGTTTTGGAATCCAGTTCAACACACTTCCTTCGATCTGACACGATATTCCACGTGGTGCGAACCCCCACTTTTTTCCGCAAACGCATGATGCTAAGCTGTGGCGACATCTAGTGCACAGGTTATGTTATGTTATGTTATGTTATATTAAGTTTATATAGCGCACGGCTACTCTAAAAGAGTGTCCCGGCGCTTTCCACAGGCAGCTCGATGTAGAATAACACAACAAGGAATAACAAATACAAAGAAAAAAAGAGAAAAACCCACCCGAAAAAGCCTAGAGATTAAAAAGCCAAGTCTTCAGGCTCTTCCTAAACTGAAGCAGATTGGAGGTGCTGCGAAGCGCCAGCGGAAGCGAGTTCCACAGCTGGGGGGCCTTGAAGCTGAAGGAGCGCCCCCCAGTGCGGGCCTTCCTCACACGCGGGACCACAGCATTAAAGAGAGATTCGGACCGCAGTGAGCGGGCTGGGCGATAAAAGGCCAATCTTCGCTGCAGGTATCCAGCACCTAAACCAAACAATGCTTTGTGCATCAGCGTCAGGGATTTAAACATGATCCGCTTCCGGATAGGCAGCCAGTGAAGCGTGTGCAGCAACCCAGAAGCTCGTGCTCGCCTGTGCAGGCCAAAAATGGCGCGGGCAGCAGAGTTTTGTGCCACCTGCAGGCGCTGGACCAAATAATCAGGAAGGCCAAGGAAAAGGGCGTTGGCGTAATCCAACCTGGATCCAATGAGCGCTTGCACAGTAATCCGCCTATGCTCCACAGACAGCAATGGTAAGAACTTGCGAAGCATCTTCAGAATACCGAAACAGGTGCCGGCCAGCCCAAGGACATGAGCTCTCAATGAGAGCTTGTTGTCCAGCTTGATACCAAGGTTTTTGGCAACCTGTGATGACTGTGCAGGAGGACACATGTCAGACGGCCACCATTGCCGCCATTCAGGGTCGGTGGCACAACCAAAGAATAAGACCTCCGACTTACTGGAGTTGGCCTTTAAACTGTTCCGCTGGAACCAGTCGAAGACCATTCCCAGACAGCCCCGAATACTCTCTCCATCAAATGCCTGGTCTTTACCGCATGTGAAGAGGAGTTGCGTTTCGTCGGCGTAGGACACGATCTGGGCCCCATAGGCCTCCACCGCCGCCGCCGCCAAAGGGGACATGAAGATGTTAAACAATGACGGGCTCAACACCGAACCCTGTGGAACCCCGACTCCCAATGGCGGCATCTCGGCGGAGCTCTGGGAGACCCAGATCGTCTGGCGGTGGCCTTCAAGAAAAGATGTAAACCATTTGAACACCGTCCCCCTAATGCCGATGTCATAAAGCCTGGCGAGGAGCGCCTCATGGGGGACGGTGTCAAAGGCCGCCGACAGGTCCAACATGACTAACATGGCCTTGCCGCCCACATCCAAAGTCTCCCTGATGATCTTCGAGACCTCCAACAATGCCGTTTCCGTGCTGAAATTAGGGCGGAATCCGGATTGGGATGGATGGAGCAGATTGTTGGCTTCTAAAAAGCTCGACAAGACGCCATGGACATGTTTCTCTGTGATCTTGGCCAGAGCCGGGAGAAGTGAAATTGGCCTATAGTTGGCCAGAGCCTTGGCATCAAGACCAGGCTTTTTCAGGAGGGGGATTACCATCGCCCTTTTCCAGGTGCGTGGGACACTCCCCTCCCTCAGGGAGGCATTGAGGATGGGGTTGACCAGGGGGTTCACCACCGCCGCCATCCCGGCCAAACATTTGGCAGGGCAGGGGTCTAGTGGCGAGCCTGATTTAAGACTGGCCAACAGCACCCGGGACGCATCGCTGGAGACAGCTGGAAAGTCTGACAACACAGCGACAGGCAAGGACGGTAACCCATGTCCCGCCCCGGGGCCGCAGCAACCCTCCTCCGAGCTCTCCGAGAAGGAGGCCTGAATCGCCGTGATTTTGTTGGTAAAAAAACTGGCGAGATCACACGCCCACGCATCCGATGATACTGGCGGGGGTGAGTGGGAGCTAGGGGTCGTGATCTCCTTCACAATGGTGAAGATCTCCTTACAGGAGTTCGCCGACGCCTCAATCCTCCTAGCAAGATATTCTTTCTTAGCACCTAGGATGTCCCGGTGATATGCCTTCACAACCGCCCTATAGGCACTTTTAGCCTCCCCGTCGTACTGAAGGCGCCAGGCCCGCTCAGCAACCTTACATTGGCTGCGAGCCACACGCAGCTCCTCCGTGAACCACGGCGCAGATTGCCGTATTACCGTGGACCGGGGGGCTGACTTAGGGGCGAGATCCTCCAACCTTTCAGTCAGCCACAGCTGCAGAGCCTCAGTGTCTCTTTCCAGATCACCCGAGAGGTGGCAGGGATGTTCCGTGAGCGCCTGCTCCAACATATCAGGCGACACTCTGTGCAACGCTCTCGAGGCTGGTCTAGGCAACGTGGGGGCGCTGTTGTCCGGCCGCCCATTCTCCAGCACGGAGAACCTAATCAGCCTATGGTCCGTCCAGAGCACCGGCAGGGTTTCAATATCAGCAATCGGGACTGACGAAAACACTTGATCGAGGGTATGCCCTTTCTCATGTGTGGGACCCGACACAAACGGTGCGAGGCCCAGCGGAGATGTAATATCCAGCAGTTTAATAGCATCCGGGTCATCTATCACGTCAAGGTGGAAATTAAAGTCGCCTGCTACCACACAATGCTGTGTAGATAGCACCAACTCGGAGATAGCTATCTGCAAGTCCTCCAAGAAAGAGCCCATGGGGCCTGGTGGCCTGTAAACCAGCAGCCCCTTAAATGCTTGGCCCGGGGATAATCTAAGTGTAAAGGCAAGAGACTCAGAGCCCCCAATGGGATTCAAGGGGAGAACAGAGCAGGAAACGTTCTTCTTCACCACCACAGCTACTCCTCCACCCCTTCCCTTAGCTCTGTCCTGCCGGAAAATGTTATAGGTCGGTGGAATGGCAGAGTAAATGTCCGGATTGGACGCCTCTCCCAACCAGGTTTCGGTCAGAAGAAGACATAAAGGATTTTCCCTGACAAGGAGATCGTGTATGTGCAGGGCATGGCTACCTACTGACCTCGTATTGAGTAGCAGGCATAGATGTTTAACACGAGCCTCAACTAGCCTATGGGCGTTGGCTGGTGTCCAAGTAGGCGACCAGCCGCAGCCAGGATCAGGCTATCGCCACCTACCATTTGATACCCTTCCCGCAGTTATATCAGTTCAGTTCCCATCTTCAGGCAACTTGCATACTATGGGGATGGTTCTCCCGTGGTCTCTCTAGAGTTTCAGGAGATGTTTTACCACATCATTTTGTTACTATCCCTCCATCTTATCATTCCTTGGAGTATTCATGGTCGATGGTTGGTGCGCCATACCTGGTCATTACCTCGTTTTTACTATGTTTTTTGTCTCGCAATAGACGGTTACCTGATGAAGGCCGAGAAGCCGAAACGGGCGTAGTTCCCATCTACCGCATTGCCTCCATTGTTTTCTAGTCTAATGTCATGTCTATGTCTGTCATGTTTTTTATGAGTTTTTATGATGCTGTCATGTAAATAGTCGATCATTCTCAAAAACTCAAAAGAAAAGAGTATGAACTTTATCTAAAAGTCTATTAAAAAAATAAGTATTTGATTAATAAAATTGAAAGTAATTCTCTACTAATTGTGTGATAAGTCCCTTCCATGTGGGCTCGTTCTATTGTTCATTTATCTAGTTTTATCACTGCTGCTTTTTGTTTAACTTAGCTATAGACCTTTTCCAAATTTATTGTATTTTGCTATGTATAGCGAGTTCATTCATATATAGGGGTCCCCCACTTTCAAATCAATCTTTGCAGTACTGGACATGATACTACCATATGTTGCTACAGAAGGGCTAATGCTGAAACAAAAGTTCAGATCTACTTTGGCACATGAGGGGAGGTTGACATAATGAATGTACAGGAGCTTAATAGTCCAATAAATGCTGTGTTTTAACACATGTAATTCAAATTAAGATTTTGGTCTAAAATGAAAGTCTTGGTCTAGGGTCAATGAAGATAATAGTTTGAAAAATACTGAGGAATCATTGGCACATGCTGGGTGAATACATTCAAAAGAAGTATTCCTAACATTCAAATTGATGATGCTTTTCTTAACCATTGTAATAATACTAATTCAGGATATTTTTAGCACTTCTGTGTTTTCAGTCTCACCTCATGAGTAGTAGACCTTACTGCCGAAACATTCTTTGATGTATGTATAACCTGAGAATTGACAACTGAGAGATGTTTAAAATGTTTTAAAAAAGAATGTGATGATTTTCATTTTGACATAGAAGACTAATGCCAATTTGAGATTTAAGAACACCTCTAGTATTGTTTTTCTTCTCTTGTTCCCGTTGCCGCACATGGACATGGACAATGTTATGATCTGTTGCTGGCTTGGGAAGCTGGCACTACACTAGAATCCAATTGGTCGAGCTGGTGAGATTCTAATTTTTACTTCTGCTGAGTGTGACTCTACAGCTTGGTTCAATAAGATATAGTTCAATTCAGGAAGCCAAGCACGTCATTGGGTTTGCTGTACAACGTGCCATCATCAATAACGAATTGCATTCTGCACCTACTTCCATTGTGTGTCTACTTTCCTGAATCACTCTATGCCTATGTGAATGGTCTTGTTGTTGTGCATCCTAAGGAGCTTAAGTAACCTAGGCACAGCTGTTGATGCTGTAATCCATGTGTCAAATGTAGGTCCAGATTTTCAGGATATCCGCATCAGATAAATATAATTAACATAAATCTCAACACATTTAGTATTTATTCGAAAAGGTTGGCATGGATCCAATCATTCTTGTCCTACATTGCATGCTCCGCTAGTATTCTGGGGTGTGGACCAATACTGTATGGGTGACCTAGGAATGCTGCTGTACATTGCATGGGTGCCTCGGGGTAATTGCAGGTTAATTGAACCATTGTTGCGGTATCATGTGTGCTGCATTGGTGTATTAGGAATGTTGAAAGAGACTGCACAGCTGCCTTGTAGATGTGGAGCCAACTTGATTTGACATTGGGATGTAGAAGTAAATGAGGTGATGTGGAGGTGGGTTGAATAAATGCCATTTTGCTAATTTGTGGAATATTTTGGATATCCTGGGAATTTGAATTGATGTCCTTGAAATGCAGAACTATATTGTATGAGGTGTCCTCAGGGTGTGGAGGTACATTGCATGCCGATGTTCTGATTCTGTGGAGGTAATTTACAAGAAGGTGCTGTTGTTTTAGTGTTTTTATCTGGGGTAGGGACTTCTGAAAGAAGGTTTAATATCCACTATGTAAATTTGAAGGCCCACTGCATTCATGACATGCATTTGTAGGTTCTCTGATGGGTAACCTAACCACATGACGTGGAAGCACATTGAATTACTAGAAATGTGGAAATTAATTGAGGGAGTGTTCTGGGGATGTGACTATGGGAGCAAATTGACTTGATAGTGTTGGAGTACATTGTATTGGGTTCAAGTGAATTGCAACGTGGTTATATGTGGGTTCTGGAAATGTAGGGCTTCCTTGTGTATTTTCAAATATGGAATAGAGGTTCACAGTGCTGTAAGTGGACTTCAAGCAGCACAGTACATTGTAGACGTCTGTTATAAAACTGTGAATATCAATATTCTTAAGCAATGGAGGTGCATTGCATGGGTGTGCTCTGTATGTGCCGGCACTTTTTATGTGTGTCTTAAGTATATGGAAGTGCATTGTATTGGATGTGGTGGTACCCTGTGATCAATCATTAGATGCAGAGGTGCATTGTTATGGTGTAACTGGGATATAGAAGTAGTTCATATGTGTACTGAGGATGTGTAGGTAGATTGTGCATGAATTCTCAGGAGGAGAACATGAATTGATTTGATGTCCTCTTTATGTGGGGGTAAATTGATTGCCATGGAAACGTGCATTTACACTGATTGATGGTTCGTGCTGAATTAAAGTTCATTGTGTGATTATCCTGTGGGGTGCATTGTATTCACATTCTGGTTATGTGTAGCTAGTTTGATTGGTTGTTGTGAGAATGTGGCAGTACGTTTTATGTTTGTCTTGGAGGATGTGGAGCTACTTCATTTTGTCACCTGGATGTGAAGGTCTAAGGTATTGGTAAACTAGGGTCTACTTAGAATTATTTGAAATTTTGCAAATGTAGGGGTGCATTGTATGGATTTCATTAGAAATTGTGGGTATGTAGAAATATGGTGTTTGAGGCTGCAGGGGATTTGAAAAAGTATTCCTCCAGAAGTAAAGGTGTATTAAATAGCTTTTCTGAAGGCATGGAAGGATATTACTTGCCCTTTCAGTAAAAAATCACTTTAGCACTGAATTAATATTTCTCTTCCTGAAGGTGATTTTCAGAGATGGTCCTTTTTTTACTTTAGGCCAACATACATTTTTTTCAAGCAGTTCCCAACATCCTGGTGCTAGGGTTTGAAATTACTCACTTGTAACACCTTGCCCTGTGGTCCTTCCTCAAAAAGCAGTGGCTGCTGGTATAGTGGATCCCAGGTCTTCTTGGCGGTTTTGGTCTTCTTTTTGGCTAAGCAGGCACCATTCTCGAGCAGGTAAACTTTGATGTAGGGAGCTACACAAGTGAAACACAACGTATTAAATACTTTGTATATATTAATGCAAATTGATACTATGGCTTTGCTCTGTAGCATTAACTACTGTCACTATCTGATCACTTGGCCCACTCTCAGGAAACTCCATTTGTCTCCTAATATAAACCAGTGGATCACTTTACCCACTTATACTGGGTTTCCATTTAAGATATACAAAACCTTCTTCCCATATGTATCCTTCATCACATAACTTATCCTGGAAGAGGAATCATGTGCAATTGTACCCCCCTTTTCCTCTCCAGGACCCTCTTCCCTTCTTTTGCGTCCCCTTCAATCCAACCTAAACTCTTTCTCTCTTTTACACTAAGTATTTCCAGTTCGTTGTAATCTGAATCCGTCCAAACTCTACCATTGTCCCTGTGCATGCTTTTATCACTAAGGCTCCTCCTCAGAATCTGCACATCCTGTTCAATGGATTCTTGCCCAATTCAACTATCCTTTCACTAGACCCTTAGTCTCAACTCTTTCCTATGGGGTAATCCCCATACATACTCTCACCTTAGTTCCTCGGATAACTCCAGTGTAAAGGCTCTTAACCCATATCAAGCGGCAGCCACAAAACTGATCTCTAGCCCCAGGAATCTCATTACCTGAACCACCATTGAATCTGGAGTCCTTTCCAATGATTAGCTCCAACTCTAAACGTGCCTCCTCAATCCTTGGTATCTCCACTGAGTGCCTTAGTTCTACTGATGCCTGTAGTTAAATTACCTTAACCCATATCAAGCCACAAAAATGAACTCTTTCCCCAGGAATCTCATTACCTAAACCACCATTGAATCAGTAGTGCTCGCCATTTATTCGCTTCAACTCTGAATGTGCCTTTCTTACTAGGAGTTCCTCAAATTCTTCCTCAATCCTAGGCATCTCCCCTGAACTCCCCTCACAATCACGTATGTAGAAGACTCCCTTTTCAAGTTCCATCTCCAGAGGCTCTCTTTGACTGGCTTTTTCCTTTTACTATCTCTCCTGTCCAACCTGCGTCCTAGTAAATTGTTCTCTTCTCCAAACCATATTCCTGTCAATTAAGACTCTTGTACAACCCAAAGAACCATCCTCTAAATCTCCTTTGCACGTTCAAGAACCCCATTCTGGGCCTCCTCTCCAGCCACTGTATCTTCCAAGGATCTCCTTTCCAGCTGTGTCTTTTACATTGACTTTCATCTGCAACACAAGTCTGTATCGTCTATATCTACTATAGATCCTTAAAACCTTTTCCTATAGATCTCCTTTTTGATCCTAAAGTTTCTTCCACTGAATCTCTTGTTGAAACCCAAGTGCCTTTCCTTGGACCTCCAGCCTAACTCTTAACTCCTTCCCATGGATGTCCTGCCCAGCCCTCTTCCTATTCTGCAAAATGCAGTCTCAGATCGCAAGCTCTCTCCCTTTGCTTTCCACCAGAATTCCACTTTGATGTGTCCCACAATCATGTTCTTCTGCCTTTTATATCCATTCTATGACTCTCACTGCTCATGCTCTACTCATGCTGGCGTTATATGAAATTCACATTTTAAATGTCAAGTTATACAGCAGTACTTACCAGGTATAGATTTTGACCCTGGCTTTGATGTTAGGCCTCTGGCCTCAATCACTTCTACCTCCAGTTGTCCATTCCGGTCAATCATCCCGATGTGTACATCTCCTGCGATCAGAAAGATCCCATCCATATTAATCAATGAAATTACATATTTTAAAATTATGAATAATAGTAAGTTTGATTTACATGACCATTCCAACAAAAAAACACAATTCTACTCCCAAAATCTCCAGAAGTTGTCCATAGAGGCAGCCATTGTGTGTCTCAATTTCAGGTAACGCTAGTACAGTACACCCACCTTAAATTCCCTCAACCGCTAGCAGCATCCAAAATAATGCAAAATGTTGCACAATATGCTCCATGCTTTCTGGGACATGGGAGCATGGCTATTAAAAGAAGATGTGATTTGAGGTTACGTTAGACTGATCCAATCTTACAAAATCAATTCAGATGCAAGATACAATACAAGGGAAAGCTGTAATACAACACTGGATTTTTACTTCAGAAAACAACCAATCTACTAATTGACCTTTTTAGGTATGTTTAACAAGTAGCACATATCAATTAGGGGGAAAAGGGGAACAACTTGCCCACAGTCGCTCAAGACCATTTCAATGTGTATGCATTTAATTTTGATTATCCTGTTAAATATTTGACAAAAAGATAGATGTTGTACCTTTAATAGCAGCTTCAAGCTGAATAAAACTAAGTAGCTCAAGGTAATACAATTTCATATTATAAATCAAAAGCCTGTTTTGTTTCTATCATGGCTTGGAAAGGAGTAGACAACCCATTGCTTCATCTGCACTGGTTTTAAAGGACTTGTTCAACAGAAGGCAGGTGTGACTGGTCGGCGAGCGAAGCATTGCATTCTGTTGGGCGTGGTGGTGATTATCCTGTGGCTGACGTATGATATTTCCATGTCAATGAAAGCTGCTGCTCTTTAGTTTCAACTGAGGTGGTTTAGGTTCCTAATGACGTGTAGTTGCTGTCCTCAGTCTTGCCTTCTCTACGTTCTCTACACTTGAGAATATGATCCAGCCAGGATTAAGTCAGAAAGACCAGAAGATGATATTCTTGCAGAATTATTATGTTTTGGGATGATTTTATAACAACACATTTGGTCACGCTATACTGATGTCTTTTTTTCCCTTTCAAATTGTCCTTTTTGATGTGACTTGGTCACAGCCAGCAAGGATTTAGTTGTCTCCCTTACCACACATGTTTTGAGTAGATGTGCATTTTGTTGAGAAGTCAGCTCTCGTTTTGCCTAGACTCCTAAACGTGAGATAAGCCATCTGTATATCCGTGTATCCCTTCTTTTGTCAATTTGGGCATCCTGGTAACATTTCCTTCTTGTTGGAGAACAGTGGTAACACTGCCTCTCTGCATATGAACAGTGTCATGATTTTATAATATGAGTTTACAGTGATGGTCTGCCCTGAGGAAGAGTAGGACTCAGTGCACTGAACATTACTGATAAGTAGTGTTGTACAATTCCTACTACTTCTGTAAGATTGTTCATTAGGGCAACATAAGCATCACAACTATGCAGGACTGAGTCCGTGCAAACCATCAGAATATGTTTACCTGAATCCTGGCTGGCTCACAATGAGCCATCTAAACCTCTAAACCTTACGAGGTATCGGATGGGGACTCCAGCCTTACAACTTGACAGCCCTGACTCCCCAAGGAAATCATGGAAGCAGATTTACCCTTTCCTTAATAACTCAGGCATGCCCAAAGGGAGACACTATAAGTAGTCAAATTGGCATTTCAAACATTTAAATAGAATGGAGCAAAACAATGTTGCCAACATTATAAGAATGGTGAACAGAATGAATAATTCAACCATTGTGCTTTTGTATTGGATTATAAGGGTACATATAATTGCACTCCTACCTACTGCTGCCTATCCTATAAAACATAGGACGGGCAGATCTGCCAGAATGCCCGAGAGTCATCTAATTACCCATTTACCTGAGGGTATGTGTCATCTTGGAGCCCGTCTTTGGAGTAGAGCAGGCCCCTGTGTATCTCAGGATGTTAACAGGATTCTGGTGGGCTCGAATTCTGACATGGGGAGACCTCGTCAGTGCCAGGGAAATGTTCCTCTCACCAAAAAAAGCCTGGGAGAGTTTTCATAATAAACTTCACCCATACTCTCTATGCTAGAGTTCTAGTCTGACTGTTATTGCTTATTCTACTCTTGCAGAGCTGTCCCCGAACAGACAACAACAAACAAGGACATTTTGAGTAGTGAACTTAATCCTTGTACAGAATGTTCAAGGGCCTGATAATATGCCTTTCGAAGAAGTGTAAGTGTAGCAAACCAATTTCTGAGACCTTTATCCTACACAGGTGCCCAAACAAATGTGTGTTAAAAGTCATCGTCCAAAAAGACGTTAACTTTAAGCATGAGCATGTAAAATGTCGGTGTTCTGCGCCCGGGGTCTATGTAACCACGCAACAGTAGTTTTGTTAGTAGGCAAATGATCTTGCTTTATTTTCTCCAAGTGCTAGACTTTTTTTATTGCAAATCTCTAGTACATTTCCCACATTGTTTACTGCAGTGTGGGTGCAATCACAATAGCTGTTAAGGGCATAAGTAATGCTTTTAGCCATGTATGCTCTGGTGGTGGGGGTGGTTCTCCATAACTAGTCTGAAATCCATAAATGAAGGAGTATCCTTTGGTGCGCACTGCAACACACTCTGCCCTAGGATATAGTAATGCCTTATTTTCCATATGCCTGTATGGAGCTGCAGCTGTCGGGGGAAGCCCTAGACTTTTCTAGGCGACAAGATTGTGTTTTCTGTATCTTTTTATGAGTTGAGCATGAAGAGAGCGGTGTACTTTCCTGTTCACTGGTTTTAGATACAATAGTCCGGCCAGTTCCTTGGACCAGAGCCTATACGGCCTCACAACACTAACCCCTTAATCTGCAACTCAAGGAGACATGTACATAAATGCCTTGCTACTACCTTCCTTTCATCACTGGTGAGTCCATTAACCCCTTTAGAGCTTGTAAACAAACCTCCCCAGTGCTGCGCTGTCCATTATCCAGTGCTGAACTGGACGTCCAACGGTCGTGCGCAGCACTGGGGAGGTAGTGGCCGTGACGACCGTTGGCCGACGGCAGCAATTAAGGGGTTAAAGAAAGATAACACAAACAACTTTGTAAAAAAAAAAAAAAATACAACAAATACGTAAAACACCTACGCAAGAGCAAACACCAAGTTAAATCATATACGGCCACATGCATCATTGCACCCGTTTGCGATTCCTAAATTGCGAAAATTAAGGAAGCGCAATTTAGAAATCGCAAACTGCAATGCATGAAAAATTTGCAATTTTTTTGCGATTCGGTATTTTTCCTTAATTGCGATTCATAATTTGCGAATCGCAATTAAGGAAAACCCTTCCCATTGATTCCTATGGGACAAAAGGCCCATAGGAATGAATGGGAAGGCATTCACATTTTGCGAATTTCAAATTGCGATTCGCAAAATGTGAATGCAATTTCAAGGGTGCAGGGGGGGGGTCCAAAGAACCCCTCCCTGCACCCCTGAAATGTAACTTCAAATGCAATTTACACACACACATGCCCCAAGGGCATGTGTGTGTGTAAATTAATACTTTCAAAAATGCAATTTGTGCATATTTGAACGTTTTCGGTAAATTAGCATGAAGGTCAACTTCATGCTATTTTACCACTTCCAAATTGCTAATTCGCAATTAAAAAATGATCATGCATTGCATTTAAGAAATCTGAAATTGCGATTTCTTAAATGCAATCGCAATTTTAGAAATCGCAACATGGTTGCGATTCCTAAAATTGCGAAATGCATGATGCATTCCAAATTAGTCAATTGCATTCGCAAACGGGCGAAAATTGCGATTCGCACAGTTTGCGAATGCAATTGACTTTAATTCATGTGGGCAATAGTGTAGTGCAGAAGGGGAGTGAGGGGGTGGCGTGAGAAGGCCAGTCGACATGGCACTCTGGTCACTGTACTAACTGCAGTGCTTCCTGTACCCGCAACCCAGAAGTAATGTCGGGGCACCAGAAATGTTGGTTGCGTTTGACCCTAGAAGTTCTCTGACACCACACGCCATAATCTGTGCAGGCCCCAGTTTTAGGTCCACACTTACGGCCACATGCATCAATCTTGCCGTTTGCGAATCCTTAATTGTATTAGGGAATCGCAATTAAGAATTCGCAAACGGCAATGCATGAATAATTTGCATTTTTTTTAGCGATTTCTTATTTTTCCTTAATTGCGATTCACAATTTGCGAATCGCAATTAAGGAAAACCCTTCCCATTGATTCCTATGGGCCAAGAGGCCCATAGGAATCAATGGGAAGGCATTACCAATTTGCGATTTTCAATTTGCGAATCGCAAATTGAAAATGCAATTTCAAGGGTGCAGGTGGGGTCCAAAGAACCCCTCCCTGTACCCCTGAAACTAAACTGAAGTGCAATTTACACACACACATGTCCCAAGGACATGTGTGTGTGTAAAATGCAACTTTCAAAAATGCATTTTTGTGCATGTTTGAAGATTTTCGGTAAATTAGCATGAGGTTAGCACTTCCAAACAGCAAAATCTCAATTTAAAAATGATCATGCATTGCATTTAAGAAATCTGAAATTGCGATTTCTTAAATGCAATCGCAATTTTAGAAATCGCAACATGATTGCGATTCCTAAAATTGCGAAATACATGATGCGTTCCAATTTTGATAATTGCATTCGCAAACGGACGAAAATTGCGATTCGCACCTTTTGCGAATGCAATTACCGTTGATGCATGTGCCCGTTACATTCATGAATGATTTTACAGCATCTTTCATTCACATGTGCAGATGCCTGGTACACGGGGACGTTAGACCTGAAGAGCACGCACAAAGATCTGTGCACGCCGCTGTGGCGTAATGGCGCACGGTTAGTGTATTCACTGAGGATACACGTTACAGTCCATAAAGGGCAGGCCAACTACTGGTGCGCGTGGCCATGATGTGCTAAGTCGATACATCCGACTTTGCCTATAGCGTGTTTAAGGAGCAGAATGAAAACTGGCATCACTTTGCATTATGCAGCATATCTAAAGGTAAACCGCCACCTCAAATGAGGTACTGGGTTTTTCAGAACCGGTACCGAACCGGTAACCCAGTGGTGTCAGGGTACACCCTAAGACCTCGAGTACTTTCCTGATTCAGACCACAGAAACTCAGAGTCTTCTAGGTGAAGTCAAAGATCGAATTTATTGGCTGCAACCAAGTAACAGGCGTCCTAGAAGTACAACAGCACGGTGTGTATATTCTCAGGAGACTGCTCAATCTTACAAAGCCAGGCTTCTCTTTTTATACAAAATATTGTGCTTCAGGCAAACATTCTCCACATTTTAGTATACTATTCACATGTTTCCACTACAAAGAAAAAGCAGAGTTATGATGACAAGCCCACATTTCAGTTTGTCCAGCCCACAACAAATTACCCGGCAAGGCCCAACATTTCCATCAGATATCGGTGGACCCCCAATAAAAACGGGCACCTCCTCATCATAAAGCAAGTGAGAGAGAAAAGAGCTGGGGCAGGTGTGAGCAAGATTAGGCAGGGTGTGTGTGCGATGAAAAGGGTTTATGGCATGTTGTGCCTTGATGCTATCTCGTTCGGCCACTGGGAGAGGAACTGACCAAACAGGTTCGGCCTGGGGCAATGGTTTCAGCTTGCCCAGGTCAGAGAAAAGTCAATTAAGGTGTACGTGTCCTTTGGAATCGAATTTAGCCTATGTGAGGGCAACCCACAAAATGGCGGCCGTACACAAAATGGAAGCCAAGGGTTCAGAACGAAAATGACGATTTCGAGGTGAAATCGTCACTCGAATATGACGAAAATGCTTGTACATAGTGTACTAGCCATTTTCGGTCTTTTGATATAAAAATCGTCATGCTACGACGAAGTTTTATTCACGAGTTCAGAATTTTCAGAACTACACAAAATGCAGAACACATTTGACCATTGTGTTGTTTTTGTATATAGAATTATAATGTTAATTAAATATGCAAGAATTGGGAACAGATACTTTAAATGTAAATGAAAACAGAAATCAAACGGTAGTATGATATATCTGAACAAACATGTTGGTGCTTAATTAGGGGTATTGGCACGTTTTATTAAATTCTGACTTACTCATTAAGGAAAGAATTTTTTGTAAAGGTGATTAGAGCTATGAAATTAAAACGTCACATAAACGTGTTTTGACTTCAGTTTTTAATTTAGTGAAGTCTGGATGAGTTCGGCTGAAGGTGGGGAGCATTAGCCCCCAGAAGGGGTTGGGGTACCAGAAAAGACAGTTCTGAGGGTTTGTGTGTGGGTCACTGGTTCATACTCCAACTGGATGGACACAGTCTTTCGACATTCCAATGCTGAAAAAATGCGCACCATTAAATGTAGTAAGATTAGCATCGAGATTTAAAGTTCAAAGAGTCAGTTACGTTTGAGGGTTACGTCACGTCAGATGGTTTAGCACATTGCAATAACAAGCATTGCCCAAGCTAAGAAAATGTAATCTTCCTTTTTCCCCTTAATGATAAAATAACACTATCTCCTTGGGTACAATGACATAAATACAAACACTTGCAAGGTTGACAGCTGTATGTTGTGCAACATATACTTTGTTGGCTTTTCTCTAAGCATTGTCATTGTAGTGACAGAGAGTCAGCATTCTAGTGTTGCAGTATGGTATAACCCACACTGAACACCCATCCACCACAGGCATCATCAGTCAGATGACCCTGCTAATAAAAAGGGCTGAGCGCACGTGCTCAGGGCCAGTTGTTCCACTCCACTACTGTGTCCTGTGTGTCCATTCTTAGCAATGCGGGCCTAGGGCCCTCACATCACCACAATGGTGACGAGTCGGAAGCTGTGCCACGCGTGCCACAGCTGGAAAAAAAAGGATTGTGGCGAAAGGGGGAAGGAGCTGCCTGCCTCGAGGACACCCCCCTCCCACGTGAATGGCGCCGGCCGCCGAGAGGCCCGCGGGGCGTGTGTCGAGCCCCGGGCCTGCATGGAGATAAGAAGGTAACCGGGAGCCTACCCCGCACCTCATCGAGCCCAGTGTGAGGCACCCCCCTGTGTGGGAGTGCACCGGGAGAAAGTGCAGGCCTAACGGAGCCCACCCACATTGCATCGGCCGTGACAGAATGCCCCCACCGTGAGGTGACCAACGCGGAGCCCACCCGCGTGGCAGAAGAGGCCCGCCGGCCGAAAGTGAGAGGCCGCAGACGGGGGAGCGAAACCGAAGTGACCCCGTGTGAAGCAAGGCCAGCAGGTGCCCACCCCGCTCCTTTATGCCCCTAGAAAGAAGTGTGACACACCCTGAGTGAAACCAGACCAGCGAGAGCCCACCCCGCTGCACCTGGCGAAAGGACGCACAGACCCCCACCCCCTGTGCAGCGGAGTAAACTGTGAGTGGCTGCGATAGGCAGGTGTGAAAAGGGCGACTCAGCTGCCGGCCTGAAGCCGACTGGAACAGCCTGCGGCCGAGCGGCGCCAGCTCCTCTGCGCCGCCCGTTGAGGAAAAGGCCTGCTGCGACGGGTGATAGCTGTCAAAGTGAATGGCTGGCCGCCCTCCCGCACGGCCCAGAATGGAGACAGCAGGCTCCGGTAGCAGCGCCGACTCCCCCCCCACCCCGCACAGTGTTGAGCTGAGAAGCTCCTGCGGGTGGGGGTGGTGCGGAGGAGGCAGCCAGGGGCCGCCCGCAGGTGATGGACGGCGAAGTGACTCACCAGGAGAAGCGGTGGTGTCGGGCTACAGGCGTGTGCCCCGCGAAGCAGCAGGGTGCATGGCTGCGCCTGGCCATTGAGAAAGCATCCAGTGGCAGGCACTTTGAAGAGCAGGTGCCAGGAGTGTGGGGCATGAGTCGACGAGCCACAGAAGCAAGGCATTGTACCAAGGTTGCACGAACTTCGGGCAGCCCCAGAAGAAGAGATCACAGCCTATAATGCAGGCACCCGCATGGAGACAGGAAGGCGCAGCATGGCGGGTTGATCGCAGCAGCAGAGAAGTGCCCCGACCATGGGTTTGCTCAAGCGAGAGCACAATGCAGCCTGTCAACGTCAGTGACTAATCATAAAGAAGGAACTTACCTTGCTGCAAGTGCCTGTAATGTGTGAGTAGTCCCAGGAAGGTGGGCCAGCTGGGAGAAGACTCTACACTGTCCGAAGGCAACATGAGGCATCAGAGTCAGCAGAACTAGCCAGGATCACATTTGAAAGGACACACTGCCACTTGGTGGCCATTCCTGGTACTGCAGGGAAGAAGAAAGAAAAGCAAGCCTGCAACAAGCCAAAGAAATACCGGCAGCAACAGCACAGGACCGACTGTTGCAGCACGTGATTAAAGGACACAGATCACTAGGGAAAGAAAAGAAAGGCAACAGTGAGTGCATGAAGAGTGCGCAAGAGCACTGCCACGCCCGAGTAGTGCCAAGGCATCACACAGCCTTCGAGGACAAAAAGGGACGGCACAGGAACGTGCCAGGAGTGCAGGAACTCCGCACTGAGACAGTTGCGGGTACGTTAGCCAAACAGAAGATGACAGCGAATTGGAACTGCCCCCCCAGAAGAAGAAAGAGCGCAGCCATCAGCGGCGCAAAAGGGAGTGACCAGGAGAAGGTCGACGGAGCAGTGGCGCAATCCTCCAGAAGCACTGAAGCCAGGGATAGAGTGCAGCGATGCCTGGTGGCCACAGGCTACCGCTGCAGCAGTATGGTGAAGACAGGAGCACCCCCACACGAACCGTCGGTGGTTTGGGAACTCAGAAACAGGCAAGTGCGAAGGCGCATGAAGCAAATGCGCAGCAGTACAGACGACAGTGAAGCACTACACAGACACTGGGCAGAAGCCAAGACAGTAGCCCAAAGCAGCAAGTCACTGAAGCAACCGACGAGCACCTCTAGAAGCGCGACAAAGCAAGCAAACTGCGACAGAAAGGAAGACATGGTTGCGCAGACCACCCAGTCTGGTCGCAAGGGAGAAGAAGCCGACCACCCAGTCCGGTCGCAAGGGAGAAGAAACCGACCACCCAGTCTGGTCGCAAGGAAGAAGAAGCCGACCACCCAGTCTGGTGACATGGAGGAAGAAGCCGACCACCCCGTTGGTCGCAATGAAGAAGCCAACCACCCCGTTGGTCGCAAGGACAAAGCCGACCACCCAGTTGATCGCAGCAGTGAAGCCGACTCTTCAGACGGTCGCAATGGAGGATGCTGACCCACCAAGAGGTCAGAGCAAAAGTGAAGAGAAAGACCTACGGACGTCGACAAAAGAGGACCCCAGCAGAGGTCCGCGAAGTAGAACCAGAAGGTGGCAGACGCGAAGTCCCACAACATTACTTTGACATCCGAAGTTTCATGTGATAGAAGGTCGCGACGACAGGTCCAGTCACGAGAGAAGTAATGACAGTGTCCTAGTGCTGGAACAAGACCAGAGGGGAACGAGCAGAGGGCACGCTGCTCGGAGAAGCCTGGTCAGGATGAGAAAGAAAGCGAGGAGACTGGACAGCGTCGCCAAAGGGAAGGAGAGAAATGATGGCGAGTGAGTGGCACGACGCCATGAAGATAAGAGAAGAGAAAGGGAGGATGACCCATCCTGAGTGGCACGGCGCCACAACAAAGAAAGAAAGAGGAAAAGGAGCAGAGTAAAGAGGTGTGAGTGACAAGACACCCCACACACACCAGAAGGGGAACACCCGATGGAGAAGGTGAAGAGGGGCATGACCATCACCGCCTGTTTACCCACAGAGGAAATCCAGCACTCTGCCATCACTATCCAGGCGCATCATCGCCAAGGAGCATCTCACCACCCGAGTGAATCCGCACACTCCCCAAACAACCAGAGGTCAAAGAGGCGAATCACCCAGGAACCTTCCGTGCACCCCCGTGAAACTACAGCCTGCCGAAGTTAAGCACACCCGGCCATTGGGAGATCCGCCCTTGGGACTACACAAGACTTGGCCATGGCCCTGCTGGGAGTTCCGCAGCGAACCCTAAGCGTGGCCTACACAAAGGCCCGCACAGCCCACGCGGTCACGTGGCAGTCCAGGGGACAAGGGCCTCAACGGAGTTCCCGTGCGAAGAGAGCTCGAGTAGGAGAGATGTGTTGGCCGTAGCTCCATGTCAGGCGCAGGAAGCATGGATGTAACGGTTGAAGACTGGTCACCCATAAGATCACCAGAGGAAGGCGCAGAACCCGAGTCCAGACGGCGACAACGCAAAAACGACACAAACCCTCAGAGGCTACATGAGCGACTTGGCTGTGAATCCGTTGGCAGTTCCTCAGCGACGCCTTTGCGCGGCTCACGTGAAGCCCCGCAGGGTCCACACAGTCCCATGACAGCCAGCAAGGAAAGGTCACCCAAGAGGCTCCACTGGCAGAGGAATCCAGGCGAGAGAGGCAAGTCGGACATCGCTCAGCAGTCTGGAGTAAGGAAGGTCACCAAGCATGTCATCCCACAGGAAAGCCTCACTCACGGAGACTGTCTCCGAATCCAAAGTGGATCTCACCACAGCTCCAGATGCATCGACACCGCGAGACCAGGCTGGTCTAAAGAACATCGCCAAGGCGAGTGAAGGCATCCCAAACATGCGGTTCGAGACTCCGGGTCGTCCAGTGAGAGGCATTGGCGTCCGCAGAAATGTTTCCAGGGGGGGCAACATTTTAACTTCATCACTCGCCTTCCAGAGGGGGGCAACATTTTAACTTCCTCACTTGCCTTCAAGGCACGTTTAATGCAGACGGCCCATTGTCATTCTTTATGTGATGATCAGCAGCAGAGAGAATGACAATGGGCTTGTCCACAGTCTGCTCGAGGTCGGGGAGGGGCTGCTGCAGCCTCTAGAGTTCAAAGAGAAGTGCGAGAGACCCCAAGTGAGAGAACATTTAAACTCCTGGGGCTTCTCGCAGGGGAACAGCCTGCTGTAATCTTGAACATTACGGACCAAAAGGAATGGGACCGGCGATCCAGGGGGGGGCAAGCGCACCCCCTTGCCCTCCCCTGTGGACGCCCATGGTGAGAGGGGACACCTATGAGAGAGGGGTATCCGTGAGAGGGATATCCTGCAACTGCAGATCCTGTCAGAAACAGACACCATTTAAACAGAACACCTCAACCAGGACGATACAGCGGAAAGAAACACACAAATGCCCCCTATCATTCCATCTGCAATTTCACGGGATGTGGAACAGGAAAAGAGAAACTCTACAGCCCACCTCCGAGCTGCAAGTCTGCAAAGAGAAAAGAGGACACCATCATCAGTGATTGACCAGCAGAGGAAAAGACTACGTGGGAGTCATCGTTGTAGGTTATAAGTTTAATTGCGAATTGTGTTTTCTCCCACAGGTTCCAGACTTTTCTTTGGTTTGACTTTTCACCAAGTTTGGGAGGGATGTAGTGACAGAGAGTCAGCATTCTAGTGTTGCCGTATGGTATAACCCACACTGAACACGCACCAACCACAGGCGTCATCAGTCAGATGACCCTGCTAATAAAAAGGGCTGAGCGCACGTGCTCAGGGTCAGTTGTATCACTCCACTACTGTGTCCTGTGTGTCCATTCTTAGCAATGGGGGTCTAGGGCCCTCACATCACCACAGTTATTACTTTACTTTATAAAACCTCAACCTACTTTGGTGTCGCAGCGGAGGTATCAAAGATTCTTGGACATGGGGTCTGAATTCTTTCTCACCCAATTTACCAGCACTAGTGCACACTGCCAGGCAAGGTGAGACATGGAAATGTTGCTAGATAAGGGAGCTGAGGTGTTATGAGTTGTAAGTGTTGTAGGTGTTAAGTGGTCTCCTCCCACCCCCCCCAAAAAAAAACTTTGTAGACCCCGCACTTTGTAATGCACTTTGTTTATTCTACAGTCAGGTGCCACCCTGCATATCTTCCTCCTCTCCTTTGCAGCTGGGGATACTACATTTCAATGTGAGCGCTGCAAAAAACACGTTATTGATTACGCCGGGACTATGGCTGTCCGATTTGAATTTAGTCTTAGAGATTACCCTCTCCGGAGGTGCAAATTTATTAGTTCCTGCAGATGCGACTCTAACATCAACTCACAAGTTAAATTTGGCTTGGGGACACTTTTAAAGTGTTTTTTTGGAGCTACAGATAGCTAACATAATTCTGATAGATACGTAATAGTGAATGCTAAGGACTCCCTTTCCAATAAAGTAACATTTGTTCCCTATAGTGTGGGATGGAACGCGTTGGCTGTAGCTTTGTGGGTCTTATATGTGAAACTACTATTAAAAGAAAGAATATGAACAATATTTAAGATAATGCAAATAAAGTGCAAGAAAACATGTGCAGTCGTTTGGAGGACTAAAAGAAAAAAAGATAATTCCCTAATGTAAGCTGGGTAGGGCACGAGTCGGGGGGTACACGCGGGTGGACTGCTTCCACCCACTTTTTCACAGGGTGACCACCGTCCACCCTGCCAAGAATGTTTGCCCCACCGAATAATGTGCTGAACTCGTCCCGGTGTAATTTCCAAACAACGGTACATTTTCAGCAGTGCCTGCCCGTTGTCTGCTTTCCATCTGCAACAAGGAACAACATGCAGGTGGAGACGGAGCTTTCTTATTTAGGACCCCTGCTGGGCCCATAACAAAGGCCGATTTTGAGGGGTCATCAGGTCTCCTTTTGTTCAAGGCTCCTGACTGGGAGCAGTCAGGAGCCTCTCACCTGATGCAGATGAAGTGGAGGGGAAACAAAGGCTCACACCTTGTAAGCACTTCACACATAAGTAAGAGAGGCAGTGTTTAACTTAGTTCAGTCCCTGTTTAGGAGATATGCATGCACTGGAATATCAGATGTGTTACCCTTTCCTAGTATTTTCACAAATCATATTGCATTTATATAGAGCTTACTTCCCCTGAGGAGGCGTTGAAATAATTTATGTACCACTATTTTTTTTTAACAGCCCTACTCATTCCAATGCAGGGTGTCAGAGCGCTTTACATCAACATGTGCATATTACTTGTACAATAAATTATACAAGTTTGTACATTAATGTACAGGATGTGTTATTTAAAACTGGGGATTGCAAGGCGTAGAAGTCACATATTTTCTTCCATAGGTCACTGTGCTATTAGCCTCGCAATGCGCTCAAACGTACACATGACAGACCTGCTAAACATATATGTGAGGGCTTTAGATCTGATGTCACTTGTTGTGATGCCACTTCCTGTAAATTCGTGGCTTGTGATGCCACTTTCTATGATGTCAATTCCTGTGATGCCATGTGTGATGTCGTGCGCCGAGATGTTGTGAACCGTGATGTTGTGCGCCATTATGTTGCGCGCCGTGATATCACTTGCCTACTGCCAAACTAGGTCTGTTCACCCACTCATTTTTTTAGGACTTGTGCCCTGAAGCTGGGGAAGAACACGAGTCATTGACTCAAAAGAAAAGTAAAGTAGCTATGCTCCAGGGGAAGGACAAACACAAGAAGAGGAAGAAAAACCATTGCAAAAGAAGCAAACAAAAGAGACCAATGATGAGCAATGGGCTGACGCAAAGCCCACTCGGTGTGTTGTTTTTTCACACAATATGTTAGCCTAAAAAACACATAGCTAAGGCTGAGTGTACACGAGACTTAAAAACCCTCACTCTTGCAGAACGAGTTCCATCTGAAGCTGCTTTGATTTATGCACAGTAGAACACAGCTTTCATTCCAAACAGCAGCCACCAGAGGGGAGTATAGCATAATTTTGCTCCAGCCTGCTTAAAGACTCCGTAAGAAATTGCTGCCGTTGATGGCGAGAGTGAGGCTGGTGCCAACCATGGACTACATTTTTCACAAACACCGATTTCGTATTTTCATTATTCCTTGACGTGACCGAGCCACTATACTATTGAAGGGCCGCACTTGCTACTGAAGCATATTCTGTGTACAAAGTGCACAAAAAAGGCAAGATAGCCGATGAGACTTTAGAAGCACACATCCATACAATAATATCCAAAACCTACGGATCCCCTTCAAAATATCTCTTCCCAACTACAATGCCACAAATGTCAGTAGCAAAAAAAGAGAACACACATTTCTTGCAAATTATCTCATCCACGGCGGTGTAGGGGTCGGGGCCCAAGGCCCCCAGCCAATATCAATGACCACACAGACACAGTGGGAACGGTGTCAAGAACTGACACTGGGAACTTCCGCCCGGCCCCTTTAATTGACAGTCACGTGTCCTGTGACACCTGTGATGGATGGGTGTGGGTTTAGTGTGGAAGCCAGCCCTAAGGGAGTGGCTGGTGGAAGCACATCACTTCTAAACACTAGAACGTGACTAGCCGGTCACTACATCCCTCCTAAACTTTATTAAAAATGGGGCAAGGTTAACCTGTGGGAGAGAACAAAATAACAAAACAACAACTCCACTGAGTCCATTAAAGTTGCTAGTAGGACAAGATATGCCGACAGTTGCAGCTGGGAGCACCAGTCACCAGGGCACACCTCTGCCGTTTTAACCAGACTACTCTAGGCACGAATAGCAGTATACATGAAGTCTGGATTTCTCGCTCACCAGTCCAAGTTGTTACAGTCTACCTGGGCACTGTGGGTCCTGTCCCACCTGGTCTCTCTGTGTGGAAGACTATTTACAATGTTCGCTATGAGGGTGCATTTGGAGCAATAGCGAAGTCTGTTATTGAAACATCTTCAAAGGCGCCCTGACTCCATGGTTAGTAATCCTCCAAAGACAGATGTCGTACCACCAACTGTAGAAGATTCCCCCTTGGATGCTGCTGTGCTTCCAGCTGCTTGAAGGTGGAGTAACTTCGGTCTTCCATCTCTCACCAGGATTCCCCTCACTTACCAAGATTCCCCTCTCACGGGAATCCCCTGAGGTCCTCATCACCGGGCTTCTACAGGAATGTGTAGACTGTGCTCTGTGTCTCCAATGCCGTACTATAGGCCCATGGAGTAATCACTACGAGTCCCACCTTCAAGTCACTCGCTCTGCCTCTTGGTAGTTGTTTACAGGTCGAGGTACCTTTGCCATCCAGACTCTGGTGCACCGGCATTGACTGGGCTGTCTTTGGGGTAGCCATACTCCGACCAATACTTTCATGCATCCTGGTACCTCCTGGGGATCTGCTGCAGATGTATCTCTCGTGTTGGGATTCCTCTTTCACCAGAAATCCCTGAGGCCCTTGCCCGTGGATTTCCACGGGCTAGTGAGGATTGCTCGGCTCCTCTTTTTGGCCCCACAACCGAGGTCACTCAGGACGCTCAAACAGGACCACCGCCAAGTCTCATGTGCAACACCAAAGGTGGATGGTACAAATGGTCCAGCTTGCTCTCTCCCTCAGACTTCAGGGTCACTTGGTCTAACTGAAGATTTCTGGGTGGCCAGCCTCTCACAGCGCCAAAGGTGCCTCACTGCCCTCTGGGTGTTTCAGAGGCAGAGTGCCCCACTCTAGATGTCCAAGGCTCCTGCTATGGTCTTGGGGATGAACTTCATTTCAATAACACTCAAAGTTCTTATTTCGTACTTTGTGGTGTGCCAGTTGTCTACTACACATCATTCTCTTCTTTGTTTCTTCTTCCTTGTAATGTAAACTTGTGGCATTGTGCTACTTCCACGCTTTCATCTTCTTCTTCTTCACGACGTGGTCATATGCCATCTTGACGTACTCTTCTTTCTTTTGACCAGGCCTCTCAATGTGACACGTACTTCACATGGGTCTCCCTGGCCATGTCCTATCCCTAGGACTGAGCCTTCTTCTCGTTCACTAACCAGACCTCTCGTCATGACCTTCTTCTTTTCACGACCTCTTACAGGTCTTCTTCTGGGGACTTTCACTGGCATTATCTTTGTCAACCTCTCGCAGGTCTCCTTGTTGACCTCTCACAGGTCTCCTCATCAACCTCTCACAGGTCACTTCTTCGACCTTGCACAGGTCTCTTTGTCAACCTCTCAGAGGTCTCCACGTGGACCTCTCACAGGTCTCTTCATCGAACTCCCACAGGTTTCTTCGTCGACTTCTCATAGGTTTCCTCTTCACTTGAAGATGCACCCCTTGCGCCTCAAAGCTACACCATCATGGCACTTTCTTTTGTCTCCACTCAGGTAAGTTTCGCAGGGTCTGTCACACCTTGTGACAACATGTGACCTCTTCCTCGTAGGGCTCTCCCGCGGTCATGCCAGTACTGTCATCTTCTAGTGTGATTTTTGGGGCATTTCTGACTTTTCACCCTCTGTCCTTCACTTGAGGGTGCTCCTTCTTTTGGTGCCTTGCTCACCGGGTACCTCCTCTTGCGGTGGCATCCTTTCGCCATGGGAACGCGCATGCAGCGCACATTCTTCTATTCTTCGTGGATTTGCTGCCTGAGGCTTTGCTACTTGACTCTCTTTGCCATCAATGGACTCTTGGCAGAATCCTTGACCTTCTTGGGGTTCTTGGTGGGGGAACAGACTCCCCCCACCCCACAAATGATGAGCCGGTCACTGGGGGCATGTGGCTCTGTCTAGGCTAGTTTTTTTCTGTGGTGCCTGGGAGAAATGTCCAGTCATTATTTATGTCAACTCTTGTTGTGGGTGCTGCCCCTATGTCCACTGCAGACCAAGGCAGCCTTCTTCGCGCTGCGGGCCATTCTCTATATGGGTGCAGTAACCACCTAAGAACATTAGGTGACACCACATTACCATCTAGAAGCCCCACAGCTTTTCTTCTTTATCATAGGGCTCTTTCTTATTTTCTTTGTAACAGGCCCCTCTCAAGTGCGTGGCTGTTCCACACAAAACCACAGGGCATGCCCTCTAGATTGTCAGCCACAGCCACCGTCCCTGTGCTGCGGGCCATTTCACTTTGCACAGTACTTTTGCCACTGTCTTGGCAGGTCAGGGTGCCTCTAGGTGACGCAGCCACCACTTCTCTTGCCCTGCTTGCTCTTTTCACGGGTACCACTGGCCAGGCCACACCTCTCAAGCTGATCCATGCTTCTCTAGTCGAGGTATGGCCTGGGAGGCGATGTGCACTCCTAGGGGCAGCAGAGCCAATCTCCTCTTCTCTTCCTAAACCGCGGCAATCTTTCAGATCCTGCTGGCCACACCTCCTGTTTCTGCCATTGAGATGCTGCAGATGGCCACTGGCATGATAGCTTCTCGCCATGTCACTGCACCTCCTCCAAGCACCATAACGTGCTGCCCGTTGGGGCCATTACATGCCTCCTCTCCAGCAAGCACCAAGATTCGTCATGTTGACAAATGACTCTCCTCCTCACCCGCCAGGACAGATGGTGGCGGCCCAGGGCATCCCACAGATTCCCACACAGGTATGGGGATAGCGATACTCTCACTGCGCTAGTGCTGTTCAGAGTTCATGGGTACCCCAGGCCACACCACTCAAGCTGATGCAGGCTTCTCTAGTCGAGGTATGGTTCTGGGAGGCGACGTACACCCCTATGGGCGGCATAGCCAATCTCCTCTTCTCTTTCTAAACTGCGGCAATCTTTTAGATCCTGCTCGCCATGTTGGACTTGACCCTGTTCCCCAAAAGTTTTTGCTTTTCACCCCTCTGTGTTAGGATATCTTCCCCATGGTTGAAAACTGTATAGGCCATGTGTGGTGTGAGATGCCATGTTAAATGTAATGTGATGGTGTGCACTTGTTAACACCCCCATTGTAAAAATGTACCCTGGTAACATGCTGCGTTTAAAATGGATGCCATGGCTGTGTGTTGTGCCATCTGACTGCAGTGGGTTAGCAGTCTAGATGTTCGTTTCCCAGCCATCCCTGCTTTTGGAGGGAAAGCCTGGCACCCAGGGTGCTCTACTCCTCCCCCTGAACCAGTTAGAACCAGTTAGAACCAGTTCCCCAGAGGATTCTAGAAACTCCGGGCACTGCCTGGAAGGTGGGGTGAGGGGCTCATAAATAAGGGGGTTGTGCCACCATGGACTCAGTCAGAGCAGGGACAGGAAAGTGAGGAGACCTGCTGCCAGGGGATACCGCCACTTGTGCCTGTGTGCTGGACCCTGCACCCAGCTAAAACCCCTCTGCTGTCCACAGGGCTAGTGGAAGCCTCACTGCAGGAGTACAGGCTGTTGTACAGGAGGAGTGTCACGCTACAGTGGAGGATGATGAAAGCCTACCGCCCTGTCCTGATGAGTATCCACTGACTCCTGACCTTGCCCAGTAGTGCTTGCTGCTCTGCTACCTGGCCCCTGAAGAAGGAGCGCCATCCTAGGTCTCTGAGGCTGGTGGGACCTTGCACCACGCGAGCGCTACACCTAAAAGCGCCTGGAGAAGGAGAGCGCTTACCTGACTGCCAAGGCGCACCTTAGTCTGCCGCAAGAAAGAGGTGCGGAGCTGACTTCTGCAGCGCGCCACATTGATTCTGCCCAAGTAGAAGCGTGGACCCAACAGCACTGTGGGCCCTGAAGTACTGTGTGAGTTAAAACCGCTGTTGCCGTCATCCCAGCTGCAAGAGGCTGCATTTGTGTCCCACAATGCTGTGCTCCCTATGCGCTACTTGGTCCAGAACTGAGCCCCTCGCAAGCGCTGTATTGAGGGAACTGGGCCACCACTGCGCTGTGCTACCTGGAAAGTGCTGTGAAGCCCTTAGCGCTATAATCGCCTCTGAAAGCGCTGCATGCCTCAGACTCATCTGTGTTGCTGTGGGGCCAGGAAGAACTGTGGTCCCTGCAAGTGCCACGGGAGCCGACCCCGTGTAATGGTGGCGCTGTGCTGACCACCGCGGGTGCCTACCCCACGGAATTGCCCCCCACAGAGCCAATTTAAATAAAAGCGGGTGCTACCCCGCGTTTGGAGATTGCCGCCGTGACTCACCGCCGCGGCCGAGTTGCCCCGAGGGCGACGGCCTGTCGAGAACCCCAGCGGGAGCCTACCCCACGTGCCAGCCTAAACAGAAACCCAGCGGGTGCCCACTCAGTGGGTTAAGATTGCCCGGCAATCATCGCCGCAACCCGGGATTCACGGAGGGTCGCTGCACTGCCTACGGCGGCCCGGAAGAGTAAAGGGAGCGACCTGGAAGCCAGGCTGAGGCATGCCTGGTTGTGGGCATGGCCGCAGACCGAGAGGAAGAAGCGGACGTGTGGCCACGTGGGGCTCCCGTGCAGTGTGACAGCCCCGCGGTACTGAGGAGGCATGCCGGGAGCCCGCCGGCTCCAGGTCAAAGTCCCGGGCCCCCAGGAAAGGGACCTGGGTGAAGAGCGAGGTCCGGGGGAGCCTCGTCGGCCCCAGGGACTGCAGCGGGAGGACACCTAGAGGCCGAGGCAGAGGCAGCGCGACGCGTGCAGGGTTCCGAGTGGAGAGAGAGCACTGCAACCATCCAAGGAGCGAGAGTGGTGAATGCTCCTGCCTAGCGGCCCCCGACCTCCCGCCTGACAGAAGAACCTGACTGCGACCAGAGAGAAGCCCGGTGAGTGGGGCTCAGCTGTGTGGTGGTTGGGGGGGGCGTGTCAGGGCATATGGTCGGTGCCCGCCCCAGAGGACGGACTGACTCTCCAGGTGCCCCATCTGTCAGCGGGCACATGCAACGTTGGGCCAGGTGGAGTCAGAGGCTCCAGCGGACATTGCCAATAGTAGAGGCCCCTTATCCCCAGGACAGAAGACCATAGTTGGGCCCCGTTGGCCCGGTTAACCCTGTTAGGGCCAGGAGTGAGGAGGTCAGGGGCCAAGGGCCCAGGAACGGGACTCCAGACTCCCCGCATTGGAAATGACACTGCCTAAGTTCACCCTTTGTTAGGGGAATGTTCTTTTAGCTGGCCCCTGAGCCGGGCATTCTGATTGTGATACTGGAGCTCAAGTTGGGCCACTAGTGAGTTGCTTGAAAGGACCCCCTTTCACCAGAAATAGTTTATATTGAGAGTAGTTTTATGAAATGTTCTCAATTGAAACTATGAAATGGTTTGTCTTGAAGGGTCCTATGTGATGTTGCTACTCTGAACCTGCTTAGGACCAATGGTGATGCCTATGCCTATACTAAGGTGCCTACTGTGGAGGCCAATAGCCACTTGATTACACAGCCTGATGTTCTAGGCCTAGGGTGAACGTCTTGCTAAGAGGTTTTTATTGCAGATGTTCCTGCCGGATGTTCTATGCCAATTGATAACGCTTTATGTTTTTATTACAGCATCGAAACTGAGGCTCTTACCTTTTTCATTTATCCTGTAAATAATCCCCCTTGTATATATTGCCCTGGTGCCAGTTGGCACAGCATTGTGAATACTGTGTTTACTACTGCATATTTGACCCAATACAAAAGTTATTCTTTTTCACCTAATCTGGTGTGGTCTCTTTTTGTGATGTGCCTTGGGTGTCGTCTGTGTGTACTGTGTGGATGCTTCACACATGTCCTCAGGAGTTTGGCCTGCCCGCTCTGAACCATGCTACCCCATTTCTAACAGGCCACACCTCCTGTTTCTGCCAGTGAGGTGCTACAGACGGCCACTGCCGTGATAGCTTTTCGCCATGTCACTGCACCTCCTCCAAGAACCATACCGTGCTGCAGTCACAACTATAGCCCCCCGTTGGGGCCATTACATGCCGCCTCTGCAGCAAGCACCAACAGTTGTCATGTTGATGAATGACTCTCCTCCTCACTCGCCAGGACCGATGGTGGCGGCCCAGGGCATCCCACAGATGCCCACACAGGTATGGGGATAGCAATACTCTCACTGCGCTGGTGCTGCTCAACGTTCACTTCACGCTCGACCTTTTCAAACGAGTGGCAATGTTCTGGACCTCCTGCTCACCTGATCACACTACCCCTTCTCGCCACTTCTTTAGAGCACATCAGATGTACAAAACAGGGATATTGCACTTCTCTGCAGATAGCCCATGTCCAAACGCCTGACTCTTGGACGGCGCCCTGTCTTCTCATGCTACCACTTTAGTGGAGGCAACCTCTCACCTCTAGCAGAATTGATCGACAGATGGAAGCGCCTTGAGCATGGCTCCTATGACTCACTCTTTTACTGCACTGACACTGCAAGGCCAGTTCATACTTCTGCTGACAGTGGGGCATCATCATGCCGGTGCATCTGCATACGGGCGGCTGCAAGGTCTCACCGGGGGATGACGGTGTCTGCTCAGGGTGGCCTTCTTCTCACCTTGCGCTGCCTCAGCCAACTTCTTACTGGCTGCATGCACAGGGTAGCCTTATTCCTCGGCTGCACCCTCCTCCCCACGACAAATCATCGAATGGCTGAAGCGCCACACGTGGGGCTCGAACCACTCATCACCCGTGTATGGGTTGGAGCCCTAGACCCCCCATGCAATATCAATGCCCCCACAGACACACTGGGTACGGTATCTAGACCTGGCCCAGGGTGCATGCTCCTGGCCCCTTTTATTGGCAGTGTCATATGTTCTGTGCACCTGTGAGGGATGGGTGTGGGTAGAGCATGGAATCCATCCCTCAGGGAGTGGCTGGTGGAAGCACATCTCTTCTAAACACTAGAAGGTGACCAGCCGGTCATTACAGGCGGGATCCATTTGAGGTGGAGTGAAAATTTCATTCACACTGCAAATGAATCGATTTCATCAGGTCAACAAAAAGTTTACTTATCCAGTGGTCGAAGTGAATAAAAAGAAAGTATGGGAACTGTGGTCCTGAGCACACATGGTGGCATGGTCAAGGTGTGTTGGGGCGGAGTTAGACGAATAACTAAAAAGAAAAAGTATTTTGTAACTATATTGTTGGACTTTCACGTAGAGGCAACTATACTCATGTTGGACTCGGCCCTTCTGGCAGGTTCACCCCTAAACTTTTTTTGCTTTAATATGTGACTTGGTGTTAGTTGTTTTTTTTGCCTTTGCGCACTTTAACACTGTGTCCCAGTGTAAAGTGCGTGCGCAGTCTGAGTGCTTGTGGTGAGATTGACCTGCCCTCCCATAGGAATGCATGGGGAATGTGTGTGTCCATGGTATTTCCTGTTGTGTGGGGAGTGCAGGATCGAGTTTGGTATGTGCGAACTCGTGAGAGTAAATGCTGCGCGATGATGCGTGCGGCGTTACTGTGTCTAGTATGGAAGTGCCACTTCTAGAAGCTGGCATGTCTGTGTAATAAATGTGAAGTGACTGTCTGGCTTGTGATTGGCTGGAGCTGGCTGGTGCGCCTGGCTCCAGGAGTCAGGATGGGTCTGCCCCGGTGGTGAGTGGAGAGATCTGCATGTGATAGGAGGGAGGAGTGCACCTGGGACCTGAATAGGGCGAGGACTTCCCTCCACAATGCTGGCTCCACCCCCTGTGGTGCATCTGATGTCCCTAGCCTGTCCTGTGAATGGGGAGAGGGGATGAGCACAACAGAGTGCTCCAAAACCAGTTGCATCTGGTTTTTCCTTAACCCTGCAGCCTGAGACAAAGGAAATGTGTATATAAAAAGGGGCTGTGACCCCATGAAAAATTTTCTTTTCCTGATCCTAACTTGAGGGGGGCCTGCTGCTGCTGGGCGCCAGGAGGATACCGCCACTGGGTGCTGCCTCCGTGCTGGAGGGTCCTGTGAGCTGGCCCTTGGGCCCATCCTTTGGCCCCCTGCCCTTCTAAGGACTTTGTTCCTAAACTTTGCCCTGTAGCGCCTGGGAGCACTTTATTTTTCCCTGCAGCGCCTGCGAGCGCTTGATTTGCTCTAGGAGGCTCTCTGCAGCGTCGCGCTGCTGAGGGAGAGAGGGGGTACCCCCTTTGCTAATTTTTGGCACGGGTGCCCACCCCGCTTATTTGCCGTACTTTCTAAATCGTGGGCAGGAGCCCACCCTGCATTCCTGCTGCATTCTTACTTAAAATACGAGCGTGTGCCCACCCTACTTATTTTATTATATTGCGGGTGCCTACCCCACTGTTGTGACCTTCGAGGGGACCCCCCAACGTGGGGATCACCCTTGTGAGCCGAGAAGAAAGCAGGAGCCCACCCTGCATTCAAACTGAGTCCCGGAGAAGGACCACCACGCTGTCCGCGGTGACCCGGAATTGTCCCTGCCTGGGGGTGGAGCTACGCGCCCTCTGAGCCGGCCGTCGCCGCGATAGAGGAAGTTGCCGGCAAGAGGGAGTACGGGAGCCTACCCCGCCTCCCAGGACGTCCCGGTGTAGAAGGAGAGGGGCAGCTGCCAGCGAGGCTTCGGTGAGGGAGACCCCCGCCCACTGCACCAGTGAAGCTGCCGAGGCTCCCGCAAGCAGTCGAGAGCTCCGGCAGACCGAAGAGATAGCCAGCGTCCCCCGCCGCCTCCAGAGAGCAGTCTGGTGAGTGGAGCTGCCAGAGAGGGGGAGGTGGGGCGAGAGCGAGGCACAGCATCGGAGTCCCTTTCCTGAGCGGGCCCGCCGCTGCAGGCCATTCTAAGGAAGGGGTGAAAAGCAGAGTGCCAGTCCCGCTCAAACGTCTGGGGCATTTCTTTTGCGGTAGAGCGGCCCCGGATGGCAGCGGGCCGCTCCTACATTGTACAGCAGTCCTTGCTGATTTAGAGCCCACGAGGCTACCGGGGGCATTTCTTGTAGATAGAGCCTGAAAGGCTCCAACTCGCATTGCAGGCATCAGAGCCCACAAGGCTCCAACGTGAATTGGGGGCATTTCGTATCTCTAGCCTGCAGGGCTCCCATGTTGTTTTGGGCCCTATTGTTATGTGAGAGCCCCAGTGGAGAGCCAGAAGGCATGCTGGTGCCAGGCTCAGTTCCCCAGCTTCCCAGCACTTAGTGGGCAGCTGCATCGTTTAGGCCCTTGTGCAATCTTCTTTGGCTGCCTGCGCAGCCAGCCCAGACATTCTGGACATTGGGCCTCTGAGCTCCTGAGAGGCCAAGTTGGCCTGGGGTCAGTTATGTGATTTTTGGCACAAATGTGATTACTTGCCTATTGTAAGTTATGCATAATATGCAATACCTTTTTGCCTGTACCTCTAAATGTGTTTATGCTTAGGGGGTTGTTTTGGCTAGTATAGCTATGCTAGTGAGTTCATGGTTCCCTGCGTGATATATGCCTAAAGTGGTTAGGATTGCGTAGTGTGTACCTACCCTTTACCAGTGGTTACTGGTTGTGTTCTACAATTGTTATTTTGTGCTACAATTATTCCTACTAAGTGCTAATTCTGACGGTGGCCCATGTGGCCCTGTCCCATGTATATAATCCCCTGTAAATATTGCCCAGTGCCAGTTGGCACAGTGTACCTGTGTGATTATGACCTAATGTGTTTATGGTAATACAAAGGCTATTTTTATATATAACCTTGTGTGGAGTTCCTTTTCTTGGGGGCCTGGGATGTTGTTGTTGGTAGGTGCGTGCTCAAATACTTAACTTACATTGCCTCCCAGATCAGCCTTGCTGCTCGTGTCACGTTGCTAAGGGGGTGAGCAGGGGTTATCTTTGGAGTGTAACTTCCTTGCTCTAACTAGAGTGGTGGTTTCTGCCTGGCTTTGGCGCAAGCCTCAGCCAACCAGAAATCCCAAATGAAATACAAATGCAAGTTAAACTGATCTGCGCAGTGTGGTTATTCTTGCCCAAAAAGTATAGAAACATTTTTGATAAAAGTAAAAAAAAAGCTTGGTAAATTCATTTCCCATGTATCCCACCCACTTCAACCTCTGCTTTATTCCAAAACCCTTGACTTGGCTTGTGGAGCCACCACATGTCGCGGAAACCGGGACAGTCCTAAAATACAAAAGTAGGACTGCACTTATGAATCCACCAAGGGACACAGAATAACATAATTAACAGCGGTAAAATACAGAAAACACAGATAAGGAGGCACTAAAGGGAACTAAATGCAACTTGTACATACACACTATCATCTGTGTTAAATACAGTGCTTTCTTCTAGGGTAGGGTGGCCAGATTTTAAGAACCAAAAACCAGGACATTCCAGAAATAAAAGTAGGACTAAAGCCTCACCGACCTTGAGGTGGCATGCTTCCTCATCGGCTCCCTCCTTTCACATGTTTGTCACATTGGGCTTGATTTTAAGCCATGCTCTACTCGATTGTGGGGACTGTTAGTGGTGGACCTATGTGCTCTAATTGTGGGCCACCTTCACGGATACCATAAGTATGTACTTGCATGAGGTTTATAAATATGTATTTCTACACACTCATACTGGAAAATTACAAAGCAGGGAGAAAATACCGAGTGAGTCATGACCATTGTGTGATTATTTTCTGAAAACAAACTCATGCTTTGAGAACTTGTATTTAGAAAACAAAACATTTTTTAGAGCCGGCACACTGAAAATAAATGCCCCCTCCTAAGCAAAGGGACCGGAGGCTTAAATGGACCTCGTGCAGCAGCAGCTCCACTGACGGTACAGAGATCCCCACCAGGCCTGCAGGGACCTCTAACTATGAAGGGTGGTCTACCACCAAGGGAGTGGAGGCCATAGCATCGCTAACCTGGGAGTCCTGTCATCCGGCCCTCTTCAAGACTCTAAATGGTTGTATGACTTACTACGCATACTAATGTCTCGCGTGCCATTACAACGCGGGTATTATTATGCTAGTACGTTTAGAACAACCTAGCATTACAAAGCATTCTTTTACCATGCGTATGCCTTTACCACGCATGCCATTACAATGCAAAGGCAAGTGTGGTAAAGGCATACACTTGGTAAAAGTGTGTAAGGTAAGTAACACTACCCTGCCCTACCCTAAACCCCAAATCACTACCCATGCATGATCCCCCAAACCCCAGTCCTCTCCTTACCCTAAACCCTTAAACACTACCCCTGCAGGAACCTCCCCGACCCAGTCCTCTCTCTACCATAAACCCTAATACACTACCCCTGAACGATCCTCCCAGATCCCCAGTCCTCTCCCTACCCTAAACCCTAAAATACTACCCTGCATGACCCCGACCCCCAATTCTTTCCATACCCTAAACCACTACCCCTATACAACCCCTCCACCCCATTTTACCCTAAAATAGTAACCCCTATCCGAGGCCCAATCCCCCTTACCTCTCTCTCCTCGTGGTTCCTCTCTCTCCTCTTGGTTCCTGTGGTCATCTGAGGGGAGATGCACAAGCAGAAGAGCCTCTGTTTCCTCACAACGACATGGATCGCCTATTTATTTTTTACAACGTATGGGCTTTTACCATACAAAACTTTACAAAGAAATTCGATGTAAAGGCTTGCGTGGTAAAAGCACATGCGTTGTAAAAAAATGCATAGTAAAGACTACACAATGTTACAATGCATGCGTGGTAACGCTTGCTTTGCATTAGCATGCGGGTAACAGCTGCGGTGTAATGGCTGTTCCCCCTTTAAATTACTCTTTTATTGTCTCTCTCTGTCTATGCAATTGCACCAAAATGCCTTTCGTATCACAAGACTTGTAATACTTACAAAAGATATCTTCATGTTTAATGCTCAAGTGTTGTCCCATAAACACAAGGGCAAACCTTTTGACTTTGTCAAGGCTTGTTTATACTTAGCCACTTGCAATAACTCACCCATCGGCGGTGTTGCTAATGTCTGTCTCCCAACAATTTGCGCAGGCCCAAGCCCATCCAGAAAGTCACTAAACTGGCTCTCTGCTCCCAGCCTGGTAGTAGGAAAGATGAACCTAAGAAGGGAAAAAAACAGCCTTTATAAAACAGGAAACAAACTTGTGCTCGCATCATTAATATACACTAGTAGGTATACATAACTCGTGCTTGATGGAGGGCTGAAGAAGATTGTGGGGGGAGAATGGGTAACCTTGTGGCAAGAGAAAATAGGTATTTGAAAGTCTTCTCCCTTTCAGGTCAATTAAGCATGATGTGCTGTTTTGGTTGTGATTCTTTATATTGTAGACTGGCACAGTGGTGTTTTACAGTGGACACCAGGCAGGTAAATGTTTTGTTATGATATCATCTACAAATGGCTGCACAATAGAAATTAATTACAAATACAGATAGTACCCTCCCACCAAACATAGACTGCAGGGCAGCTTTAGCGATAGTGACGTCTAGTCAGGGCCGGACTGGCTACCGGGCAGTTGTGTGTGCTGCCGAGCAGGGGGATGATTTCTCCGTGGTATGGACGTATTTCGTTGATGGGGACCTGCGTGCGCTTTGAAAAAAAAACAAAAGCATCCCCCTGCTGGGCAGCACACACAACTGCCCTGTAGCCAGTCCGGCCCTGCGTCTTGTGGAAGTCTTTTTTGGCACCCATGCACAAGCTACTCTCCTCGAATTCCTTCATTACTCTCCAACAGTACCCCTTATCTCTCCATAACCCCTCTCTGACATGCATTTTTTAAGGGATTCTCCTAGTTCACTTGCACTCAGTGTTTGATTCCGATGTCCTTCGGGAGGGCTCTGAATCGGATTCCGGTTTGCCAACTCCGTTCCAGAGCCCTTGTTTCTGACCGACTCGTTCCCAGTTCCAAACGAGCAAGTATGATGCCTGAAAACCATTAGGGCTGACCGAATCGGTTCCGGAAGGCATTCAGACAGGATGAGCCTTTCCGGATCCGATTTGTACAGCTCTATAGACTTTGTTTCCGAATGAGCGAGTATGATGACTGATTCGGACAGCCTCCCCGATACGGTTTGCTCGGAATGAATCGGCTGCCATAATTGGTCTTTGTGGGCCAGTAGCAGGACCCCTTCACCCTGTGGGGTGTCTGCTACAGGGTGCACGATTTTCACCAACCACCCTTTTCTTCAATTGGAGCATGTGTTCTCGTTCTGAACACAGGCTCCCACTGTAGTCGATGGGAGCCTGACCAAATCGTATCCAGTAGTATCCGAATGCATCGTACTCGCTCGGTTGGACTCCCCCGATCCGAGTCATCCGGAAAGCATTCCAGAACCTATTCCATCAGAATTCTTTCCGAATGAGATCGGAACCAACCCCTCAGTTGTGATCTGCATGATACACATTCTTTGCAGCAGGTACAGTAACCCTCTGCGCTACTTTATGATAGGTCAAAACTGTCTCTAGACAAAATTCCTGTCTCTCACCAGCAGGAGCATTAATCACCACAGTTATCTTAATATTTTTATAGTTGGCTGAAAATAGCTGGCGGCACAAGGAAGTTCACATACTTTTAAACCCATGTTATTTTTTAATACTGCGCCCCCCCCAAAGTCAGGGTCAGATGCGGCTGCACCAGTCGCACCTCTCTACAACTAGCCCTGTCAGAATGAGAGCTCTGATTGAAAGTTGGTGGCTGAATGTCGGAGTGCCACCAACATAGCATGGAGTAGAATTTCAGAGAAAGCATCACCACCTGGGCACACAATGAAGGCATAAACAGTGCAACCTCAACTGCATACTCAGCAGAAGTTCAAATGGAGAGCCCGCTGGTGAATGCACGAGGGAATCTTAGAAAGTGTACCTGCTGGAAATATCGGTGCTCAAATAAAGTCCATTTAACAGAGTAGACAATGGCCACTCAGAGAGCCTCTGGCTGAATTTAAAACCATGTATGGGGTGCTTACCACTAAATACACAATAAAACTCATAAAGCGCGCCTCCAGCTGGACACTTAGTGGAGTTCAGAGGAAGACTACTGCCAACTGAACCACCCATCAGGATATGCCATAGAGCTCAGAGAGAGCACAACCTCTGGCCAAGCAGTAGAGTGCAGAAAGAGAGCCTCCATTCGGCATCGCAAAAGCACCCACCTTGAGGGCCCCATCTGACCACGCAAAATAGATATAGCGCCACTTCTGGCCAATCATAGAATGCCTCTATCAGGCTATGCAATAGAGCTCAGATAAAGCACTCTCTCCTGGCCACGCTTTATTTGTTATTTATTTATCTATTCGTGTTGCACACATGGGCCTATTGGCGTGAGGGCGCTTTACATTGTAACACATTTAACATAAGCAGAATTGCATCAATAAGGACAAAGGATTTGATATTTTTTCAATATTTCATGGCTATTTTGGTTAGGTGCATTTGTTAAGAAGGTTCCACCATCTGCCTTGTCCTAGCTATGTTATATATATATATATATATATAACTCATGCCTCCATGTTTGTAGTTGGAGCTAGGCAGCTTCTTAGAATGGCAATTTATTTGATCATTTAGGTTTTTAAGTACAGTTGAGTGTTAACTTCGTATTGGTGCAGAGCTACACTGATCATTTTGTCATCAGACTTAACTGATATACTGTGCTGAAGGCTACCAATAAGTGGAGACGCATAAGTAGGCATGACATGGCTTTGACCAGAATCTAGATTATGTATTGAACTATGGAGGCATTGATCAGATTGCTCTGTGTATCTTGAAAAACATGAAGATTGGCCTTCAGGTAAATCCTCCATACTGGTAAGTGAAAAGATGTTCCAAGTGTGAAAGAATTCAGAAACAATGGAAATTGTGGGAAGAACAAAGGCGTCTCAATTTTTGCTTTAGAGCTAAAAGAAAACACCTTCACCTGGCCACATTTGGCTAACGCCATGCTATGCCTATCTGAAAATGCAGCGATGAGCCGTATTCGGTGGCGGCTCCTCCGCAATGGCGGCCGCTGGCCATATTTACAATGGTACAGCACATCCCTTCATTTTCCCTAGTGCTAACGCTAAATTCACCTGTTTAGAGCGAACTCAGGCACTCTTGCACCATAGTGCAAGGGTGCCTGCGTTGAGGGAATAATTGTTTATGTGCAGGAAGGTGTCCCTTCCTGCACCTAAACAATCACTAATGGTGATTTGTAACTCCTATGTGTGCTGAATTGTGCAGCACACATAGAAGTTGCACATTGTCATTTTTTAAACTATTGTTTATGTGCAAGAAGGGACACCTTCCTGCACATAACAATCATTCATGGCGGTTTGATGTTTCTATGTGTGCTGCACAATACAGCACAAAAAGAAACAGCAAAAACGGGGAAAAATTAAACATTTCTGCTTGTTTCACCATGTTTTCCCTGGTTTTAATTTTGGCGCTGCCCCATATTTATACCACCATTGTAAATAGAGGGCAGCATCAAAATCAATGGGTCTTGCGGCGGAGCGCCCACGCAACACTCATTTGCCCGCCCCTTTCACCGAAGTGTAGTGTGAAAGGGGGCATTATTTACAAGGCAGTGTTATGCCACATTAAGTGGCTTAACACTGCCTTGTAAATAAGGCAAAGAGATTATAACCACAGGACTACCGCAAAAAGTGACTTTTTCTGTGGCGAAAAACCCTTGTAAATATGCCCTATAGAATGTAAAGGGAGCCACTAAGTACAGGCACAACAGCAAAGATAGCACATGGGACATACCCATTGACGTGCTGTGTGACTGGTGTAAAGGCTTTGTTAGTCTCTGCTAGTGGAGGTGCATGTTATGTACATGCCTTGCTTGTTATGCACCTTTTAATACCAGCTTCTAACAATTTTTTTCTCCTCATCTATTGTATGGCTTTTTAGTTCAGAAAAAGCCAAAACTCCACAAAAATGTATGCCTGAAAGTTGAACTTATAATAGATTCCAACATGTTGAAAATAACTTTTAGATTTGAAAAATGTGAAGTAATATTAAATTGGTGTTGTTTTGTTTGCTTACATATCCTGTACCCAAATTGGGAGCCAGAATTGATCCCACTCTGTAGGAGCAGCTTTTCTTTCTCTCTATTCTTTTTTTTTAAATATAACTTTAGTGGCATTTGAGAATCACATAGACAGTGTTCTCATAGGAAGTCACCTAAGGCATATCTATCGTCCCCCTTCCATCCTCCCCACACCCAGTTTTAAATGGACAAGAATACAGCATCATTGGTAATTACCGTATTATCCAACAATGTGGAAAAGGGGAGGGCAGCAGCACAGCAGTCCTATGCATATAAAAGGTCCCAATCCTCATTTTAAAACATGAAAAATCATTAAATAGGATCCACTGCAGTTGTGTTATACAGTATATACAAGAACCCCCCACCCTGTCCATGGAGCTCCATGCCAATATTTAACAGATTAGCTCCCCTCCCTTCCCCCCTCCCTGTGTTAGGGCATCGTGTAACTGAAAGAGTAAACTGTACATTGCATCCTTGGTATTCCAATGTGCTCTCGATCGCCGCCCATCACCTACCATCCAACAGTCAAATGATCGGGGCTTCCAGGCTCCCTCCCTCCCTTGCATGCAGTATGATGCCATTCTGGGTTCCTCGGTTTCCTTAAATCAGACAGCATAGAGGACCATGCCTGGAGATCGTCTCTAAGTTTTTAATTTCTACTAATGCATTTCATTCGTACCGCCTCTGCAGTCACCCACTCACACATGTCTCTCACCCATGTCTAAACCAATGGGGGTGCAGGCTTAAGCCACCTATAACAATGTGTCTTTTTGCTAATACCAATCCCAAAAGAACAAACCTTCTGCTCAATTTCTTATTTTTTAGGGTAGGAAGTAACCCCAGTAGGCTTGCGAGTATAGCTGCCCAGTAGGATGCAAGGGACGGACAGGCCCATGTCATATGGAGGAAGTCCACTTCCGGCGACCCATATCGTGGGCATGTTCCAGGACAAGTCGAATAGATCGTACATAGTGTCCATAGGGTAAGGTATGTCTGATGTACACAATTATATTGAAGAGTTTAAAATGTGCATTGGAGCTTACACCCCAGACTCCCTTATGGACCCTCAGCCATTCCCCCTCCGTTAGATGTTCCCCAACCAGTGCATCCTACTTTGTCTGCACAGAAAGAGTCCCACCCGGTAGGTCGACCTGTAAGGACTTGGACCATATACAACATTATCTTCAGTACATTAGTGCTAGGAGGTCCTCAGGGAAAGATGGACAGACCTCCTGTGCCCTTGATATCTCTTCATACTGTAAAATCTGTCCCGCACCCAGAGGCATATTCTCAAGAACGTGTGATAACCATCACAAAAGTTACTTAACACAACTTACATCGCAGTCTATCGTGGGAAAATTACGCCGTGTTAACCAAGCATTCTCAATATGGCGGTACCATTCAACAGTCTCCAGATAATGCATCAAATGTCCGCGTTAAAATCAACACCATGCCGGTTCGCAGGTTCAGGACACTTGGAATATGTTCCCAACTGTTCAGCCGTGGTCCTAGGTCTCAGTGAGGGTGGCTCTGGGGCTTCTGGGCCTATTAGCCTTCTCCATCCTGCTTGTTGACCATGCCAGATGGCATATGCAGGCTCTGCAGTGGGACCTGAGATCTCAGTGGGCACACCATCAAGAGAACCTATCATATTCCATCAAGGTTTTGGAGGAGATTGCAAAACCTCTGCAGAGGTGGCTGCTCAACTGTTATTGGACCAAGGACAAACCCTTATCTCTTCCCCACCCAAGGCTGACAGTGGTGACAGATGCATCACTGCTGGGCTTGGGAGGTCATCTGGGAGACGTGGCAATCAGAGGACTCTGCTCTCTGTTGGAGACCCCTCCCCACAGCAGTCTTTTGTAGTTACAGACCTTTCACCTGGCATTGAAAGCCTTCCTGCTGTTCATCAAGAGAAGGCTGGTTCAAGCCTTCACGGACAACACCACTGCTATGTGGTATTGCAATGAACAAAGCAGAGTGTGGTCCTTGGCCCTGTGCCAGGAGCCCTTGTGCCTCTGGAATTGACTAAATCATCAGAGCATTTCCCTGAATGTGCACTTCCTGGCAGGATCTTTGAACACCAGGAGAGACTGGCACATCTGGCGATGCCTAGTGGATCAAAAATGGCAGTTACACCCGGAGGTGGTGAACTGCATCTTCCAGCAATGGGGGGGGGGGGGCCTGGTTCAATCTATTTCCCACTGCTGATAATGTGCAATGTCCTAACTTGCCCGATGGAGTTTCCCAGATGGTTCCCAGAGACTAATTTGGCCTAGAGTGAAGCCTGGCACTTCTGTATGCCTTCCCGCTTCTACCTCTTCTGCCCTGAGTTCTGAAGATGATCATGAACAATTGGCCCAAGTAATCCTGATGGCTACGGAATGTGCCAAGAGACTGTAGTACCCAGAACTTCTGAGTATCAGCACCTGTCCTCCCACCAGGCTGCTACTTTGGGAAGAACTTCTGTCACAGCAGCAAGGTGGGTTCTTGAACTCCGACTAGTGCAATCTCACCGTTATGTGTGGAGATTGAGCAGTGGCAGTTGACTGCATTTGATCTCCCTCAAAAAGTAGTGGATGTCATACTTGTTGCCAGGCCTACTTTTACAATGTCTGTTTACGCTGGGATACATTTGCGGTTTGGTATGGCACCTGAAACATCAGACCTATTGCCAGTCACTCTATGGAAAGTATTGTTGGTTGTTTTGTCTTTGCCCCAGAAAGGACTTGCATTAGAGCACTGTAAAATTATATTTGTATGGCCTTTCTGCCTTCTTGCATCTACCGTACCAATTGTCCTTGTTCAAATCACCTGTTGCAATGTGATTTTTCAAACAATTAATTAATGTTTCCTCCAATACCTTTCGTGATGCCACTGTGGGACCTTAATTTGGTCCTTACATTTCTTTTAAGCACCTCTTTTGAGCCAGTGCATAACTGTCCTCATCATCTCCTGACCCTGAAGATGGTCATTCTCAACGCGATGAGTTTAACCTGTTGCATGAGTGAACTTCAAGCTCTTTTCTTCCAACTGCCCTGCACCACCTTCTTTCAGACACACTGGTGCAGAGGACTATAGATAGAAGACTTTTAATCAAAAGCTGTGACTTTCTTTCACATCAGACAGTAGATCACACTGCATGCCTTATCTCATTACTCAAAGGAGAATCTAGTGCTTAATTTGTAAAAATAGAAGTGCCAGGGCTCTCTTACGGAGGCCACTTCCGCATGCTCCGCCCATTGCCGCTGGGAGCTCTGCCAGTTACAATAACAAAACAACTACTCACTATCATACTCCTTAGTGTGACAATTCTGCCTATTCAGGGTCCCCAAAGATTTAAGAATGGCTTTGGCGGCAGGTATTTTGTCATTTTTAATGTACATATGCTCATCCCTAAATGAGACAAAGACCACCACAATGTGGCCAACTGTCATAAGTGCTGGTGTTGAAAATTAAAGGCTGGTGCCGGGTACCTGAAACCATCGGCTCAAATTAAGCACTGAGAATCTCCGTTGTTTGGACATTAAAAGAGCACTGATCTGGAGCTACCTTTAGTATCTTTAAGACAATACCTCAAAAAAAAGTCTGTGTACAAGGGAAATGCCACCTCCCAAAGGAAGGGGTTTTGAGCCCTGTAAGGGCTGTCGCAAACAAATGTCTGTGATGCCTGGGCACCTGGAGCGGTTGTTGCGAAAGGACTATAGTGCTGAAAGTAAAGTTAGTTATATTACAGCGTTAAAGGTTATCATACGCAGATACGTAGCATAAGCAGACAATTATATGCGCAAAAGATTGAGGGTTGGGCAAGCTCTTCGAGAGAACTTTTTTCTATTGTAAAATCCCTACCCTCCCTGTAATGGTTATTGGCTTGGAACATTCCTTCCGCAAAGTGCTGCAATGAGATTGCTTTTTTTTTCTTCAGATAAAATAGCTCAAATTTGGGGAGCACTGACTGGGTTTCCAGGGTTGGTTAAAAGACGTACTCCAATGGGTGTTGAGGGGCTCCATGTACAACTTTAATATAGATGATGTGTTATAATGCCTGAGAATTGTCATGTCTGATGCATACTTTTTATATGTACCTTGTAAAATGCTTATACCCGAAGCGGATCACTGACAGAATATCGAGGAACACAAATATCGTGTACAGAATATCGATCTCAAGAATATCAACATCCTATCTCTACAAAGGTGAGTACAAAAATAGCAAAACCAAAATATCGTTGTTTAAAATATTGTTGTTCAAAATATCGTTTTCTTTACATGACTTAAAAATATTATAAAATAAATTAAATAATAAATGTAATTAATAAAAACATAGTTAAAATGATTTAAAAATGTTAAAAATTATAAATAATAAATGTAATATAAAAACAATTAAACATACGTATATACAAATTATTATATATATCTACTTAATAATATTGATATATTTTTCTTATTAAATTATAAAATGTTTGAAACATAATAAATACGTATATATATATATATATATATATATATATATATATATATATATATATATATATATATTGTTGCTCCAAAACCACCAGCCTGCTGCACACTCGAGCGGGTGCTTTTTTAAGGCGGGGGTGTACCCGCCGCAAAATGACTACTCCCAGATTTCTTCGCGTTCAATGTGACCAATATATATATATATATATATCTATCTATATATATATATATATATATATATATATATATTTATATATATATAGATATATATATATATAGATCTATATATATATATAGATCTATATATATATATATCTATATATATATATATATATATATATATATATATATATATATATATATATATATATATATATATATATATATATATTACCTACTGGCGGTCGCCAGTAGGTATATATAGTTAGGATTTTTTCTCTATGGGATTTTTGAAAATTCTATGTCTAATAACTTTGGCGTTTGTGGACGGAATTGGCTGAAATTTTCAGGAAAATGGAACATTCTGTTTCTGAGCAGCCCCTGAAAATTTGGGGGGGTTTCGTCAAGGGGGGGCCGAGAAAAAAGGGGGGTCCCAAAACGCATTTTTCCAATGTTAATTTCCATAGGGCGGTTGGCCTCACTTTTAGCCCGAACGGCTGAATGGATTTGCACGAAACTTGGCAAAATTGTAGGGACTGTTAGCCCGATGTGCCTTTGCTAGGTCTCAATATATGTGATCCAGTGGATTTTGATAAATTAACGTTCAAAAAAAGATATATATCTGTAAGCGCGCTCCGGGCAGCGCTCCGGTTCGCGTACTTGACGCGTAACGGAACTTCGCGTAGCGAAGCTGATTGGCTCTCCGGTGTCTGTCAACATTCTAAACAGTGCGGAGCGGCCGCCATCTTGTCTCTCGGTAGGATCGAGAGACAAGAGGAGGCCAAAACAAAGGGGGAAATGCCCATAAGGGGGCATAGTAGATCCTCCCTGACCCCCTAGGTTTGATGTGGAGGCTTTAAAAGGGCCCCGCGGGGCAAAAAAAATAAATAATTTTTTTGTTTTTTTTGCGTGGGGAGCGCCCGGTACGCGCACCGGGAAGCGCTCTGGGGAGCGTACTATAAGGAAAAAAGAATGATAGACTTTTCAAATATTGTATGTTAATTGATTGTTTGTTTTGTTGATTTTTTTTTTATTTCTTTATTTTTTAAGCAATTATTTATTATTGTCATTGTGTTTCAAAATTTAATAAAATGTCTAATATTTCACTGTCTGAAATGTCGTTATTTTCATTGAACATAGCTTGTAATGTTTGAGTGTGTAAAATGTCCTCATTTTCAAGGAGGACATCTACTGATTGCACACATTGCAGTAGTTCTTGGTCCCAAGTTTCATCCATAAATTCAATGTCATTTGGATCAATGATTCCTTGGTTGGTCTCTGCAAGGACAATTTCAAATGAAACTTTCTGTTCGCCTTCCATTTTGTCTGAAATTTGCATTAAAAAATATATATTAGTAGAGATAGGGCACTGTTGGGATTAATTTTAGATAGGCAGTTTTTAACAGTGAATTTATCTTTGGGCAGTGTATAGTATCAGAGTGGAAGTAGGAATATAAAAAAGTGTATGTGATTTAACGTAAGTAAATTCATAATTATAAAAGAGAAGCGTAACCCCATCCATAACTATAACAGAGAAGTCTATCTAAATCTATAACTACTACAGAGGGATAGTATATAACTATCAGAAAAAGTTTACCATATTAACTTAAAGTGCACACTATACTTCAGTTTTTAAAATAACAACTTACCTTTACAAAGAAGTTGAGTTATTAGTGAAAATCCTATTGAAATGTACACCAGGAAGTAGTAGTCAAAATGGCTGTGTTTCCTTCTCTTCCTTTATATATATTCAGGTACATAACCAATCAAATGTCAGGTAAAAAAAAATAGAAAATGAAAGTAACATTTTAATTGGTTGTGAATGCCAACACTTCAGATGTGTTTTGTGAAGTAATTTACCTCAGGGTATTTAGAGAGGTCTACAGGCTAAATGGCTAAATGGAATTCCAACCAAATTTGTGAAAATGGTATGGATTGGTATGTAGTATGAGCAAATCTATATTTGGAGAAAGTGTCTCCAGGGTTTCTTCTGTAAATTACTTTCCCACCTTTTTTGATGGAGCGCTTCCCGGTGAGCGCCCCGGTACGCGAACCTGCAGCGTTACGGGAGTCCACCATTTTGTGTTTCGGTCGAATTAAAATATAAGATGGAGGGCAAATAATGTTCAGAATGGGTAGAAGGGGGCACGGTAGACGTATCTTGACCCCCTAGGTTTTCTGAGGGTGGCTGAGGAGGCCCATATGTGCGGAAAAAAAACATTTTTTTTTTAAATTTCGCACGCTTAACTTCCGGTTCGCGTACCGGGTAGCGCTCCGGGGAGCGTACTTTGTTGAAAATTTGTGAAAAAAGTTAGAGTACAATAATAATTGTGAGTGATCAGATGTAGGGTAGCTCTGAGAAGAGCTTTTGGGTTTATGGTACATTTAAGTACTTATAAGTAGGTACCAATGCACAGTCTTAAATTCAAAATGAAAACTCTGTTGCCCTCATCTGAGAAGTGAACTCCATCTCCTCTGTAGATATCTTGCATGTAGTAACGCAAGTTATTGTTGTACATGGAGCCCATTCCATGGTCTCTCATGTAAGCTGAAACAGATTTGTTTACATGCTTCCTCGACTTCTCAATTTGTGGACAAAATTGGTTCGACCACCTCCATTTCTGTCTTTGGCATATATTTGAATATACCAAGGCAGTTTGAGGAAAAAGTGCCATCAATTGCTCAAAGGTGTCCTTTAAAAGCATTTTCAGACCTACACCAGTCAAAGTGCCCAAGTCATTACCTCCACAGTGCAAAATTAACAGGTCAGGTTTAGGCAAATGCATAAAGGTTTTCACCAATGGTATCAATTGGTGACATTTTAATCCTCTGTGGCCAAACCACTTAATTTCCACATCTTGTAAATTGAGGTTAGGTAAATTTCTGTTCTCAGCATACCTTTGAGCCCAGTAGATGTAACTATGTCCAACAATCCAGACAGAAAACATGGTGAGAGAAGGTTCTGCTGCAGTCAGATGAAGTGTGGCAATGAAATGGCAGTTGGAAAAATAAGAGTTGGTTGTAGGAGCTACGCTACGAATCAAGATGGCCGCATAAGCTCCCGGCTCAGTCGACCTCCGCCAACAGCTCAATTATCCTGTCTTTCATCTTGTCTGTACACCTGATTTTCTTGTCTATGAAGGTCTACTGCTTCCAGAGGTGCAATCCCGAGATTTCTACCTTATCGGCTGACGAAGATACGCCGTGTTTCTATTCTCGGCCTAACATCGTGTTGAAGCCGGGGCCTCGATTTCTAGACTACCCGAGTCGGAGTTGAACAACATTAGACGTGAGACCTGGACTGAGCCCGGTCTCCCGAAGAGTGCCTGAATTGTTGATTTTTCTGACGATCCTTTGAACGATCCACACCCGGGACACGCCAGCGTGCCACGCCGGCTGCTGTGGTGGAGGCCCGGCGCCCGGAGCCCTTTCTGCCCCGTGGGGGTTGACGGGCTGGGTCCTCCCTGACGGCGAAGGTGTGTTCTATAAGACGAGGAGCGCCCATTATTTGTGATCAGATTTACGTGGCCTGTGACTCCGGAGCAGCCGGCCTCCGGGGTCCGAACCCGGCTCTGTCACCTACCGAGAGGAGATGGAGCGGACGGAGGGCACGCCATCACTACGGGCCATTGTGGCCGCCATTGGGGCGCTCCATTCGCACACAGTCGCTGTGTTCCGGACACTGATGGTGAAAGTGGACGGTATCCTGGCACCTGAGGACGACACCTCGTTAGGTCTCCAGCTGGAGATGGTACCATCGATGCATGGCATCTCAGAGGTCGGGGTCCCTGTGCATCGCCCGGACTTTATGATTCTCGACGGTCCCCTATTGCCGGCTAGCCAGCCCGTGCTTCTCACTAGTGTCTTTTGCCTGACCCTGCTGCCACCCATCACTTCTATGGACAAACTTCCATGTGGCCACGAGTTACTTGCTGATGGTTTCGGATGCTCGCTGTTCTTGGACATCTTTCCTAGTTCGAGCCATGTACTTTTATCCTGTTTTCGATCCTCTTATGCTGCAAAGAACTTTTATGGACGCTCTGCCTTTTCCATCAAAATGGCGGCTCGAGTGGCAAGGACTCTTGGGACGGACCGTGCTGGCCAGGGCTGAACTTTATCGCTGGGTTCCGATATAATAGCTTTTCTTCATGCCGGGGTTGTGCCTATATTGTGATGGGAATTGGGTGGCTGTTATTTATCCTACCGTGACTGGTTTGTATAATTGCTGAATATTGGTTTTATTGTGTCTCCGGGTGGTTGCTGTTGGCGGTGGGCATGGGAGTCCGGGAGTGTGTCTGCTTTCTCCTCCTCCGCTTACTCTTTTCTTTCCCTCTCCTTTGGGGCAGTTCCTGGGCGACAGGCACGCTGTTAGTGGGGTAGGCCGTAGCCATTACAGTGGTGTAGGGTGGCTGGTGTGGGGGGGGTTTGTTATTTTAGTTTGTTTTGTTCTATGGTCCCTTTCTTCTTTTTCCGTCTGTCTCTGGGAGGGTTCTTTACCTCTTTAGTAGGGTTGGCTGTCTTTCTTTCCCTTTTTCCTTTTCTTATAAGGCTTCTACACTCAACTATGCCTTTAGGTTACTGGGGGGCGAGTTTTCAGAATGGTGCTCTGCTTTATTGTTTGCTGTCATATTGTTTTTGCTCTAGGTCCGCCTCGGCGACTGTATTGTTTTGACAACTGTGTGGTTCATCAACTGATTCTGTTTGCTCTGCGGGGTACGTCCCCCCCTTACCTCTTCTTATTTTATTATGTGGTGTGACGCCATTGCTCCTGCAGCCGTTCCTACTCTACATAACTTTAAAAAAACCGAAAACCTCATATATCCTTATGCTTTGCAGTGCGCACTCACACATGACGTATCTATGATATTGCTTTTTTTGGTCGTGTTCTTGTTTCTACATCCTGATTCATTTGATACGCTTGCGGCCGGCCCCTGTGGTTGTGGGCCTGCGCATGTAATACTTTGCAAGTTTCAATAAAGGTTTAAAAAAAAAAAAATAAGAGTTTAAAATGAAAAAAACGGTGGAGTTTCTGTGTTAAGGAAGCAGTAGCAGTGATTGGTGGATTTTGATTGCTGAAAACAGAAAGTTAGGGTGCATGGATGTGTTGTTTGAAAGATGTAATTTGAATGGTCAAGAAAAAAATCATTTAATGAAAGATTGCACTGGATACGCAGGTGCACTGAGAGTTCAGAGTTCAATTGAAACATTGTTGTGTGAACTTGCAAACATGAGAGGTCTTTCAGGAGGTGATTGCTATGCAAAAAAGGCAGAAAGGCCAGAGGGGGGAAGGGTGTTGATTTGAAAAAAGTGAGGGAAGAGTTTTGATTGGGTGACATGAGAGATATGTGTGATGAGTTACAGCATTTCTGTGCTTTTCATAGCTGCAGACTCTGGAGTGCATACCTTTTGCTCTGCTAAAGACAATTTGGTGTGTTTCTGAGACTGTTTTGAAACTCATAAAGTATTTGCTAAGGTGAGAAAAGATTCATTTAATTTAGGTAGAGAATAGTATGGTTTAGGGAGAAAATTATGAAGAAAGTTGTGTATTTAAAATGTTGCTTTGTGTCAAGTGTTTTACAAATAGATGTTGTTTCTTTGTGTTACATAGCCATGTTAAAAGTGATGCAAAAAAAGTGCAAGGGTCTTACAAAAATGCTTTCATGTGTCTTAGGGTATTTTAACTCACTTCCCCATGTATGTATGAATATAATTGCTTTACAAGATGTGTTTAAAAACATTTTTTGAAATCAATTAGGTTTCTTGATATGTACTGCTAGAGTTTCATAGGTTGCTTGGGGCATATTTTCAAGGCTTTTGACTTCCTTTGATGTAATTTTTCCCATTTTAATTTAAGACCTTTCCCCGTGGTGCAAGGTCCTTGTAAATATGCCCCCATCTGTGCTTGGCAAATTTAGATTTTAATTCTTTGACTAACATAGCCACGTTAAAAGTGACCCAAAAATGTTGCAAGGGACTTAAAAAAAAACGCTTTCATGTGTCTTAGGCCATTTTAAGTCATTTCCCCTTGAATGTAGGTATCTAATTGATTTAGTTGATGTGTTTAAAAACTATTTATGAAAAAAATAAGGTTTCTTGATATGTACTGCTAGAGCTTCATAGGTTGCTTGGGGCATATTTATAAGGCCTTTGTGTCTCTCTGATGTTATTTATCCCATTTTAATTTAAGACCTTTCCCTGTGGTGCAAGGTCCTTGTAAATACGCCCCCATCTGTGCTTGGCAAATTTAAATCTTGATTATTTGACTTACATAGCCATGTTAAAAGTGATCTAAAAATGGAGCAAGGGCTTAAAAAAAAACGGTTTCATGTGTCTTAGGGTATTTTAAGTAACTTCCCCATGAATGTATGTATATAATTGCTTTACAAGTTGTGTTTAAAAACGTTTTTTGAAATCAATTAGGTTTGTTGATATGTAATGCTAGAGGTTCATAGGTTGCTTGGGGCATATTTATAAGGCCTTTGAGTCTCTCTGATGTTATTTTTCCATTTTTAATTTAAGACCTTTCCCTGTGGTGCAAGGTCCTTGTAAATACGCCCCCATCTGTGCTTGGCAAATTTAGATCTTGATTATTTGACTTACATAGCCATGTTAAAAGTGATCTAAAAATGGAGCAAGGGCTTAAAAAAAAACGATTTATGATAGGTGTATGCCTCTTTTGCGTCACTGTGCGTCACTTTTGTGACGCAGCGGCGGTGCAAAAGATTTGCTATGTGGTGACATATTTACAACTTGATGCATTTAGGCAGATGTGTCATGCTGTAAAGTCCCGTGCCACATGAAACCGATGCAGCAGTGATGCAAAAGATGCACCATGTTGCAAGACAGGCCTCATTTCATCTCCAACAAGATAAGAAGCTGAATCTTCTGTAAATGTCAAAATTGTTGTATACACTGCTCAACTTATGTGTACTCTTTGATATGCTAGAGTCCATCTGCACTATGAGATACCTAAGCAAAGGAAACACAGGTGATGTGATTGTGAAATGAGGAAAAGAAACTCCACATTTTTCAATTACATCACCTGTGTTTCCTAAGTTTACGAATGACAATGTGCAGATGAGGTTTAGGTCTGTCCACGGACACAGAAGAGGTCTGGCCTTTGTTCAAGAGTGAAGTGGATATGACTTACTTCATTGGTAGGCCTTCACATGTATTATCTCCTCTGTACTCTTCAACAAGCGTAAATTTCATCTGCAACCCTGAGTAGGCCTCACCTTAAACAAACCTCTGGATAGGCCACACCTTATCGTCATCCTGAATCAATCATTTAAAATGTTAGGGACAGATTTATGATAGGTGTATGCCTCTTTTGCGTCACTGTGCGTCACTTTTGTGACGCAGCGGCGGTGCAAAAGATTTGCTATGTGGTGACATATTTACAACTTGATGCATTTAGGCAGATGTGTCATGCTGTAAAGTCCCGTGCCACATGAAACCGATGCAGCAGTGATGCAAAACATGCACCATGTTGCAAGACAGGCCTCATTTCATCTCCAACAAGATAAGAAGCTGAATCTTCTGTAAATGTCAAAATTGTTGTATACACTGCTCAACTTATGTGTACTCTTTGATATGCTAGAGTCCATCTGCACTATGAGATACCTAAGCAAAGGAAACACAGGTGATGTGATTGTGAAATGAGGAAAAGAAACTCCACATTTTTCAATTACATCACCTGTGTTTCCTAAGTTTACGAATGACATTGTGCAGATGAGGTTTAGGTCTGTCCACGGACACAGAAGAGGTCTGGCCTTTGTTCAAGAGTGAAGTGGACATGACTTACTTCATTGGTAGGCCTTCACATGTATTATCTCCTCTGTACTCTTCAACAAGCGTAAATTTCATCTGCAACCCTGAGTAGGCCTCACCTCAAACAAACCTCTGGATAGGCCACACTTTATCGTCATCCTGAATCAATCATTTAAAATGTTAGGGACAGATTTATGATAGGTGTAAGCTTATTTTGCGTCACTGTGTGTGACTTTTGTGACGCAGCGGCGGTGCAAAATATTTGCTATGTGGCGACATATTTACAACTTGATGCATCTAGGCAGATGTGTCATGCTGTAAAGTCCCGTGCCACATGAAACCGATGCAGCAGTGATGCAAAACATGCACCATGTTGCAAGACAGGCCTCATTTCATCTCCAACAAGATAAGAAGCTGAATCTTCTGTAAATGTCAAAATTGTTGTATACACTGCTCAACTTATGTGTACTCTTTGATATGCTAGAGTCCATCTGCACTATGAGATACCTAAGCAAAGGAAACACAGGTGATGTGATTGTGAAATGAGGAAAAGAAACTCCACATTTTTCAATTACATCACCTGTGTTTCCTAAGTTTACGAATGACATTGTGCAGATGAGGTTTAGGTCTGTCCACGGACACAGAAGAGGTCTGGCCTTTGTTCAAGAGTGAAGTGGATATGACTTACTTCATTGGTAGGCCTTCACATGTATTATCTCCTCTGTACTCTTCAACAAGCGTAAATTTCATCTGCAACCCTGAGTAGGCCTCACCTTAAACAAACCTCTGGATAGGCCACACCTTATCGTCATCCTGAATCAATCATTTAAAATGTTAGGGACAGATTTATGATAGGTGTATGCCTCTTTTGCGTCACTGTGCGTCACTTTTGTGACGCAGCGGCGGTGCAAAAGATTTGCTATGTGGTGACATATTTACAACTTGATGCATTTAGGCAGATGTGTCATGCTGTAAAGTCCCGTGCCACATGAAACCGATGCAGCAGTGATGCAAAACATGCACCATGTTGCAAGACAGGCCTCATTTCATCTCCAACAAGATAAGAAGCTGAATCTTCTGTAAATGTCAAAATTGTTGTATACACTGCTCAACTTATGTGTACTCTTTGATATGCTAGAGTCCATCTGCACTATGAGATACCTAAGCAAAGGAAACACAGGTGATGTGATTGTGAAATGAGGAAAAGAAACTCCACATTTTTCAATTACATCACCTGTGTTTCCTAAGTTTACGAATGACATTGTGCAGATGAGGTTTAGGTCTGTCCACGGACACAGAAGAGGTCTGGCCTTTGTTCAAGAGTGAAGTGGACATGACTTACTTCATTGGTAGGCCTTCACATGTATTATCTCCTCTGTACTCTTCAACAAGCGTAAATTTCATCTGCAACCCTGAGTAGGCCTCACCTCAAACAAACCTCTGGATAGGCCACACTTTATCGTCATCCTGAATCAATCATTTAAAATGTTAGGGACAGATTTATGATAGGTGTAAGCTTATTTTGCGTCACTGTGTGTGACTTTTGTGACGCAGCGGCGGTGCAAAATATTTGCTATGTGGCGACATATTTACAACTTGATGCATCTAGGCAGATGTGTCATGCTGTAAAGTCCCGTGCCACATGAAACCGATGCAGCAGTGATGCAAAACATGCACCATGTTGCAAGACAGGCCTCATTTCATCTCCAACAAGATAAGAAGCTGAATCTTCTGTAAATGTCAAAATTGTTGTATACACTGCTCAACTTATGTGTACTCTTTGATATGCTAGAGTCCATCTGCACTATGAGATACCTAAGCAAAGGAAACACAGGTGATGTGATTGTGAAATGAGGAAAAGAAACTCCACATTTTTCAATTACATCACCTGTGTTTCCTAAGTTTACGAATGACATTGTGCAGATGAGGTTTAGGTCTGTCCACGGACACAGAAGAGGTCTGGCCTTTGTTCAAGAGTGAAGTGGACATGACTTACTTCATTGGTAGGCCTTCACATGTATTATCTCCTCTGTACTCTTCAACAAGCGTAAATTTCATCTGCAACCCTGAGTAGGCCTCACCTCAAACAAACCTCTGGATAGGCCACACTTTATCGTCATCCTGAATCAATCATTTAAAATGTTAGGGACAGATTTATGATAGGTGTAAGCTTATTTTGCGTCACTGTGTGTGACTTTTGTGACGCAGCGGCGGTGCAAAATATTTGCTATGTGGCGACATATTTACAACTTGATGCATCTAGGCAGATGTGTCATGCTGTAAAGTCCCGTGCCACATGAAACCGATGCAGCAGTGATGCAAAACATGCACCATGTTGCAAGACAGGCCTCATTTCATCTCCAACAAGATAAGAAGCTGAATCTTCTGTAAATGTCAAAATTGTTGTATACACTGCTCAACTTATGTGTACTCTTTGATATGCTAGAGTCCATCTGCACTATGAGATACCTAAGCAAAGGAAACACAGGTGATGTGATTGTGAAATGAGGAAAAGAAACTCCACATTTTTCAATTACATCACCTGTGTTTCCTAAGTTTACGAATGAAATTGTGCAGATGAGGTTTAGGCCTGTCCACGGACACAGAAGAGATCTGGCCTTTGTTCAAGAGTGAAGTGGATATGACTTACTTCATTGGTAGGCCTTCACATGTATTATCTCCTCTGTACTCTTCAACAAGCGTAAATTTCATCTGCAACCCTGAGTAGGCCTCACCTCAAACAAACCTCTGGATAGGCCACACTTTATCGTAATCTTGAATCAATCATTTAAAATGTTAGGGACAGATTTATGATAGGTGTATGTCTCTTTTGCGTCACTTTTGTGACGCAGCGGCGGTGCAAAAGATTTGCTATGTGGCGACATATTTATAACTTGATGCATCTAGGCAGATGTGTCATGCTGTAAAGTCCTGTGCCACATGAAACCTGCGTCAGTTTTCATATAGGTGTTTTGTTGCAAGGTATGCATTAATTTGCATGAAAGCCCTGTAAAACTAACACAGTGAAATTTAGAAGATTTCACTGAGTCAGCTTTATAGCATTGCTGAATCAAATCCTTATGCCTGTTTGAAACAGGCATAAGAAGTGATGCACCATGCAACGTGAGGCTTCCTCCTGTGCATTGCAGTAGACATGTCGCGCTTATGCAAGATCCCTGCAATGTGCTGCTTTTGCGGCACAGATGTGTGACGCATCTGTGCTGTTTTTGCTCAATGGTGCTCCACATTGTAAATGCGGCACACTATGGGTGGCAGTGCAGCGGTGCACATTAACTGGTGCATCCGTGGGGATGCGCCACTTAGCATAAATCTGCCCCTGTACATTTAAGTATGAGCAGGGGACACAGAGTCGGTGAGGCTTATCCAAGGTTAAGAAGAGATGAGTCCTGTTCACTGAAAAGTTGGACATAGGCCTCACCTCCTCAGCATCGCTGGACATGGCTAAATAATAGCTGCAAAATGTTACTCTTGTTAAACAATTTTACTATTATAATCTCTGAGATTTGTCTCTTACTCTGCAACATCTCAATGTTGTTCTCTTTCTTTAAAGATAACGACAGCATCAACCATGAGTGACAATCAGCAATCAGTTGATCTCGACCTCATCATTGAACTTGTAATTGAAACGTCAGTGGAAGTAGATCCCTTGGATGATTTAAATCCTGAGGATGATGAAGAACATGATGAGGATGCCGATTTGTCAGAATTGTATGACATAGGGTGGGAAGCTGACCTGCTTGAGCCTATGGAACTATAAACATTTATTTTTAAAATTTACAATAAATGAAAAGTAAAAATGTAAACCGTTTCATTTAAAATTAAACACACCTTCAAAAACAGGTTATGTGTAGTGTCTTCAATAAAATATTAAAATATGCTCATAAAATTAGATTAGATTCACATATAAAACAGGACAGGTAAAATGAATAAGAATTCCATTTCTTTTCTGATATTTGTGTATTCTAAATTTGCCAAAGCACTAAAAAATATTCTATGTAAAAATGTCAAGTAGTGTGTTAAGTTTTTGATGACTGTTATTGATTTACTGTTTGGTAATAACATTTTTTATTATATTTTACCACAGATTCAACTGCAGATCATTTCAAATTTTGAGAATGCCAACTAAGGATAGAATGAGAAAGGCTACAAAACGTCAAAGACAGCAGGTCCATCATTTACTGCAGCAGTCCTCTACAATAAAAAATCGTCAAGTCACCAAGAAAGCACCGGGTAAGACCACGAAAACATTCATAAGAAACATTTCTAGAAAAAAAAGTAGTACTACAGAAAATGTTTTTGTCCAGAAAAAGAGAAGCAATTTAAACGGAAAGGAAAGGCCAGTCAAAAATGTTACTGCTAGAGCAAGAGATAACTGTGTGCATGATAGTAGAAGGAAACAACAGTTTAGGGACATTCGTAAACGAATGTTCCGCAACAGGATAATTGGCAATTTGTTAAAAAATATTAAGAAAGGTCAACAGAAAGTTGTTTTTTATAAGAGAAAAAAAAAAGTTGAGAAAGTTATTGATCAGGCATTTGAAATTAAACGAAAGTTATTCATTTTGATAATCAATAGAATTAGAAAGCTAAACAAGGCAATTTATGATTTCAAAAGAAATAGTAGATGGAAGAGAACAGTTAATCGTAGTAATTTTTGTGACGTTTTTTCCGGAGAATGGATGCATAGTTCAAGTTGTGAGGCATTTTTCAATGAGGAGAGTTATTTCCAGGATAATGATTTGGTGCATGCAGTTGACACCAGTGGTCGAGCTTATGAGGTGAAATATGGTTGTCCAGTTGAAAAAGAAAAACTTGTGACAACAGAGGCAGAAGAGATGTTATGTAATGAGGTTTTAGGAAGACGTCCTAAGGGACCTGTGTACACCTGGAAGTGTAGTAGTATTTGCAGTGTGCGACAGGATTCCATCAATTTGCTTTGTGATTTTGTACGGACATTTAATAAGAAAAGTTTGAAGCAGAAAATGAAGTTGTTGCAAGAATTAGATCCTTGCAGAGTGAGAGAAGTGACAGGTTTGCATGGTCATTCACTGGCTTGTCTTTCCAGGAGAGTATGCCAGAGTGTTTTTCATCATTTCAGGATGCTAGCAGTGCATCATAATAAAGTGAGGAAATTAGTTAGAATGTTGTATTATGCTAAGAGTCCAGCAGTTATGCTTAAACAATTATGCGCTGCTCTTTTGCATGGTTCTGAAATAGATGTGAAGAATATGTGTGAAGAAATTGAGTTTTGTTACTTTGGAAGTAAAGAGGAGAATGTTGAAATTGACCCAGAAGAAGAGGGTAATGTGGAAGATAGTGTACAGGTTTCCAGTACAGATAATTTTCAGAAGGAAATTGCCACGTTTCAGGTGAAATCAAGTGAGAGGCCTAATTTCACTTGTGTGTGTTGTCGACGCACTTATTATAAGAATCAGACTAAGTTAGTGGATTTATATGCAAAAAGTGAAAGGGAAAATAATAGTGAATGGAAGGATTTCGCAACATACTTGATGGTAGAAAATTGTTTTGATTTGGGATCGGATCAACGTGTGTGTACTTATTGTTGTAATAAATTAAATCAAAACCAGATGCCTGCTAGAGCGGTTCATAATAATCTGGAATTGGTTGAGATTCCTTCTGAATTGAAGGATTTAAATACTTATGAATCTATTTTGATTCAAAGTATCCATCCCTTTCAGGCTATTGTAAGAATGGAGCCAAAGACAGGGAAATTGCCTCCATCAGATTTACAGAGAGGATTAAAGGGAAGAGTTGTTTATTTGCCTCTAGATTTGAAGAAAAACATTAACACAATTGGAGTAGAAAAAGTGGAAGAGGAACCTCTGGTTATCTTAGTTAATGGGGTTCCGACAAAGAATAAGAAAATATGGCAAGATTTAGTAGATGTTGGGAAAGTGAAAAAGGCAACATTGTATTTGAAAAAAAATAATAAGTACTATAAGAATGTATATGTTGCAGAAGAGGAAGTAAGTGAGGAAGAGGATAGCGATTTGTGTGCTGGTCAAATTGAGAAAGTAGAACCCTCTAAAAGTGAAGAAATATATGAACATTATAGTGTTCATCCTTTGCATTCCAAGGAAGTCATGGGGAATGCTATTGAGTTGTTTCAAATGAAACAAGCCAAAGGGAGTCCCATTAGTGTCTGGGAGGAAAGTTTGGAAGCTCGGTGTTTCCCACAGCTATTTCCAACAGGTCAAGGAGGAAGATATGATGAGCGACCTCATCAAATTCCTGCTTCTGAATACCGGACTTTACGATTGTATGCAGAAGATGCTAGGTTTCGACAATGCATTCCCTATTTGTTTCATCTCCTGTTTGAAAGCGATCTGTCTGGACTGTCATATGCAGTGAACCACATCTTGAAAAGTGGTATACAGATGCAAAACATCTCGGCAAGTGACTTTATGGATAAAGTCAATGTCCAAGACAGTATTTTGGATTGTCACCTGATTAATCTCATGGCGTGTCAGCGTGGTACTAATGAGTACTGGTACCGTCGTCATGGTGATTTAAAATGTATGCTGAGGAACTTAGGAACTCCCACATGGTTCCTCACTCTGAGCTGTGCCGAGTATGGCTGGGAAGACTTACTTGAATTTCTACGAGAGGCAAATGGAAACATCGAAAACATCGAATTCAAGACACCCGGAGAACTGTGCTCTTTGGATCCAGTGAATGTATGCAGGTACTTCAATCATAGATTTGAAGCTATGATGTCTTTCATCATGAATAAGAAGAATCCACCTCTTGGAGAGGTGTTGGATTTCTTCTGGAGAAAGGAGTACCAAGCAAGAGGTGCTCCTCATATACATATGCTGCTGTGGATCAAGGATGCACCTAAATTTGGAACAGATCCAGAAGACTTAGTGATGAGTTTCATAGAACAGTATTCTACATGTGCTGTTCCAAACGCAAAGGAGGACAAAAGCCTAAGAGAACAAGTTCTACGCTTCCAAAGCCATCGTTGCGGAAAGTACTGTCGTCGTAAATTCAGAAACAAGGACAAGTTCTACACCAAATGTCGTTTCGCCTTTCCACGACCGGTGATTTCTAAAGGAAGAGTGAACAGTTTGATGTCTTCGCTGGGACATAATGTGATGAAGAAATCACCTAAAAACACATACAATTTGAAGAGGAATGAAGAGTCCAAGTACATCAACGACTACAACCCAGTGATTTTGTCCATGTGGAATGCTAACATGGATATACAGTTTGTGGCTGATAACTGTATGGCTGTGGCTCAGTATGTGACATCTTACATCACCAAAAAAGAAAAGACAGAATTGAAGGATATGTGGGAGGACATTTCCCATGAAAAGAGCCTCAGTAAGAAGTTGTACAGTTTCAGTCTGAAGATGTTGTCGCATCGAGAAATCGGAGCTTACGAATGTTCTGACCGGTTGTCTTCAGCAAGTCTCTATGCCAAATCTAGGAGTATCTTTGGGCGAGTCTTGGTCTTGCTGCAACGCGTAATCGAGTTCTGAAACCTGTGCGGAAAATTGAGTATTTGGCGGAAAAGGAGCCAAACAGTACTGACATTTTGAAGACCAACATGTTGGATACATATTATCCAAATCGAAGCAGTCACCTTGAGAATGTTTGTCTGTATGAGGTTCTACAAAATTACATATTCAAGAGGAACATCAAAGAAGATATTGATAAAGGAGTGTATGCTGTAATTGGAAGTGAGGGATGTCTGGTCAAGCAAAGAAAATGCCACTTGGTAAACCATCGAAAATTGAGTGGCGAATCTCCTGAAAAAAAGGAGTTTTTCTATTTAGCACTTTTGCAACTTTTCAAGCCTTGGCGTGCAGAAGAGGAACTGCTTGGAGATTTCCTCTGTTACGAAGACTCTTTCACTGCCGCCAAGGAGACCATAGAATGTCCTGCTTTTCCCAAATATGTAGAAATGTTGAATGCGGAAATCGAGCAGGAAGCAACGATTGCAGCCGAGATTGCCAGAGACAGTTCTCAGGACAGTCAGAGTTCTGTTTCATTGAGTCAGGATCCACTAGGAGGACCTGTTATCGAACATGAAGCTGCCACTGCCATGAATGAAGTGGAAAGAGCCATGGCACATGCTCAGGAGGATGCGGTTAACTTAGAAGACTTGGAAAGACAACTCAACGTTGAGCAGAGGAAAATATATGACGAAGTTACCAGGCAAATTGATCATGGATTAAGTCATGAGAAGAAAGAGTGCTCATGTACGTCGTTGAAGCCTGTCCGACTGTACGTGAGTGGAGAAGCGGGAACTGGAAAGAGTTTCCTCATTAAAGCAATTTCATGTTATTTGAAGGAAAGGACTGAGTCATCGCTGTCTTGTGTTGTCACCGCTCCAACTGGACTGGCAGCACATAACATTAAAGGTATTACTTTGCATCGTCTACTGATGCTGCCAGTGGAGCATGATAACAAATTACAATACCACAAGTTATCTGGAGATGCTTGTTGTGAAGTTTCAAGAGTCTTGAGGAAAATGAAACTTCTTATCATTGACGAAGTAAGCATGGTTTCCAATGTCATGCTTGCCTTTGTGCATTTGAGAATGCAAGAAGTTCTTAAAACAGAGTATGATGTGTTATTTGGTGGCAAACACATCATTGTTTTCGGAGATCTTCTGCAGCTGACACCTGTGAAAGGACAACCTGTGTTCAAAATGCTCACGCATGAAGATACCAGGAAGTGCCTAGGGAACATTGGCAACGTCAATATATGGTTAAACTTCAATTATGCTGAACTGCATGAAAATATGTGTCAGGCGAAGGATGAAGTTTACAAGAATATTCTACAAGATGTTAGAATTGGAAAAGTGACCGAGCATGGGAAAGAAGCTTTACATGCACGATTACTGTCAAATTTATATCCAGAACAAGACGTTGTGCCTGAGAATATTTTTCAGAAAATTACTGAGAAGAAATCTGGAATATGTTTGATGCCAACTCTTGCAGAATGTGCCATCTTCAACAACAAAATGTTGCATTTAGAAAACCAAGAGATTGTGAAACTGGAAGCTATTGACAGAGTAGAGCATATGGGATCAACAATTATTTTGTCTGAGAATTTGAAAACAAAATTGGATTAATTAGAGAAGACTATATCTAAAACTGCAGGTTTTGAAAAGACTCTGAATGTGTGCTTAAATTGCCGTATAATTTTAAGAAGGAATTTACATGTTGAAAGAGGTCTGGTAAATGGATCAATGGGTAATGTTGTTGATTTTGTGAAATACAGAAATAGAGATGGAATTGAATTTTAAAAAATTAAATTTGATGGCATTGAGGAAGTACAGCTAATTGGTCGTTGCTCTGCTAGATTTTTGCTTGTAAAAGACTTATATGTTCGCCGTAGCAGTTTCCTGTTTGGTTGGCATATGCGGTGACAATCCATAAATCACAAGGTTTAAGTGTAGACAGTGCATTGGTGAATATTGGCAGTTCTGTGTTCAAGGAGGGTATGGCATATGTGGCATTGTCACGAGTTAGAACTTTATCGGGATTGTACTTGATTGAGTGTGATGTCACAAACATTTGTGCGGATCTAGATTGTGTTAAGGAATACAATAGGTTAAGAAGAGAGTATGCGCCACATTTGCCTCAATATCCTTTGTTTGAGAAACGTGTGGTAGGCCGGAAACGAAGAAATGTGACCAATACTAGGGAGGTTGTAGCAAAAAGACGAAAAGTTGATGAACCTGAAATTATAAGCAGAAAGAAAAAGGATTCTGTTGAAGATGTTGTTGGTTTTCAATTTGAAAACAGTTCTGGTGTCAACTGCTATGCTAATGTAGTGGTTAATGTTTTGTTTTCTCTAGAAAATGTAAAAGAAGAGATTGTGGTCAATTCGGATCACAGATTTTGCAGTTTGTTAAATTCTGTGTTAGAAAAATGTAGCACTGATAGAACAAAAATAGAAAGTGTGTCTGAAATTCGAAATCTGTTAGACAGATGTTCAGGTCAAACACAATTCTCTCAAAATATTCAGCAAGATTGTCAGGAGTTTTTAATGTATATGCTTGATGTATTGCATGCTGAAGGTGTAGATGTAGATCACCTGTTTGGGCTTTCTTATCAATGGCAGCATGACTGCGAGAACTGTAGGGTATCAAGTACTACTAGTGTAGACTCAGAAAGATTTATACATTTAACTTTGCCAGACAGTAAATCAGTGTCCTTTAATAAGCTAGTAAAAGCAGCTGATCACAACATGGAGTGTAGCCAATGTAAATCTGAAATGATGTCAACATTATTTATACAAACATATGGCCAGTATGTCATTTTAATGTTCCAACGATGTAGGCCTGATGGAACAAAATTGACAACTTTAATTAAAAATTTTGTGGCTTCACAGTTGTCAATATCAGGAAGGACTTTTGTAACTGCAGCAATTATATATCATGACGGTCCTTCAATAACATCAGGACATTACACAGCTTATTTAAAGTCTAGAAACGGCTGGTCATTCTGCAACGATTCTGTTTTAACTTTCAAACAAAAATTGCCGTATGACCTTAAAAATTCTTACCTGGTGTTTTTAAAACCAAAATTTTAGGGAAAGAATCTCGGGATGTGCTCTGAGGAATTTCAAGAGGTTCTAATGGCTCCTACACGATTTGGCCTTGAGGATAAGTGTAGTACAGAGACATAAGTTATTTTTGAGTATTAAATAGTTCCTGGAAAAAAAGAAGATTTTCTTACAGAAAGTGGTGGGCACAGATTAGTTGAGGGACAACAGAGTATTTCCCAAAGCAAACGGTCTTCTTACCATAACACTTGACGTCATGGAAAAATAACTGCACTTTGAATGAGTTCAGAAAAACTGTTTCTTTTTTATAAGCTAATTCAAGCTGCGAATCAAAACATGGAGTAGAGGGAATGTAAGTCTGCAATGCTGTCTAGATTATTGGTCCAAACTTTTGATTATAATGGCATTTTAAAAATCCAAGTATATAAACCTGATGAAAGTAAGTCTTCAACTTTAATTACAAATGTTGTGGCTACACAGTCGTTGATTTTAGGAAGAACATTTGTAACTGCAGCTATTATATGGCATGATGGACATTTGACAAGATCCGCTTATTACACAGCTTATATAAAATTTAAAAAAATTTGCTGTTTCGGAAATTATTGCCATTTGACTACGATACAATGTTGCCTTTTTACTTAAAAATATTCTTACTTTCTGTTTTCAGAAAAGAGAATTTAGGGTAGGTAACTGGCGTATAATGATTCTAGGGGTTGATATAATTGTATCTACTGTTTTATATTGCTTTGTGATTAAAAGTGATGTAGAGAATTAAATAATTGTAGTAGTCATAGAGGTAGTGTAAGTCTGCTTCATAGTAAGCAGTATCAGTGTCATAGGAAATGTAGAACATGACTGAGCAAGAAGGGTAAGATATTACTAGTCTAGGATTGTGAAAGTGATCTTGAACGTTTTCTTTCTGAAAGTTGCGGAAATAGAAAATGACGGGATTTGCTTACAAGAATTCCAAGAGGTATAAATGGCTCTTACATGATTTGGCCTTGTGGAAACGTGTGGTAGAGAGCGAGAAGTCATTTATTGTATGTAACATATTTCTCAAAACGATGGAGGTTTTCTTTCAGAAAGTGGCGGGCTGAAAATAAAAACAGCACAACCGAGTGTAAGCTGTTCATAGGACATCCTTCAACGTCATGGAGAGTAAGTTACTTTTGAGGAGTTCTGATTTCTGATTGGTTATGTTATATGGGTTTTTTAAACACAATCATTTTGATTGTGGTTTTTTTCCCCGCTGTTATATGATGAATACCTTCAAGTCACTGTTTTTAGTGAAATTTGATACATTCTGAGAACAGCAAAAATAAACCATTTAACATGTATAATTAATTCTGTACTGTTTGTATTTATGATGTACATTTAGAACTGTGTAGGAGGCATGGAGAAGGTGAGGCTTCTGTAAGTGTCATAGTTGTTGCATACAGTGCTCACATTTTACGTAGTCTTTCATATGATAGACTACATTTCCACAATGAGATACCTAAGCAAAGGAAACACAGGTGATGTGATTGTGGAATGAGCAAAAAAAATTGCATGTTTTTCTATTATATTACCTGTGTTTCCTAACATTACACATCACATTGTGTAGATGAGGTTTAGGCCTGTTCCAGGAGACAGAGGAGGTCTGACATTTGTTCAAGAGTGCAGTGGGCATGACTCACTTCGTTAGTAGGCCTGCACATGTATTATGTCCTCTATACTCTTCAACAAGCCTAAATTTCATCTGCAACCCTGAGTAGGCCTCACCTGAAACAAACGTCTGGATAGGACACACCTTATTGCCATCCTGAAACAATCATTTATAATGTTAGGAACAGTTTTATGATGATTGTGCACCTCTTTTGCGCTGCCATTGCGTCACTTTTGTGAGACAACAGCAGTGCAAAAGAAGCACCATGTTCCAAGATAGGCCTCACTTCATCTGCATCAAGATACTGTTAGTTTAAAATGTATATCTTTAGGACTGTGTAGGGGGCCTCGAGAAGCAGAAGCTTCTATAAGTGTCAAAGTTCTTGAAAAACTGTTGTCCTTCAATCTTTTCCCTTGTCTTTTCTAATTTTTAAATACATGTTTTAATATTTTTCAAATGTTTGTTCTCTCTTTCACAGATTGAAAGTATAAAAATAACAAGTGACTAAGTTAACGACAATTATAAGGTAAATGTTTTGTACTCTTTTCATTACATTTCTATCACATTTAACTACTATTAGTTCCACTGCTTCATTTCTTTAACCCTCACTTTCCTGCCTTTGCTACTTCCCTCATTCCTTTCTCTATTACTTACTTACTCTACTCCTTCCACTCCTTTTCTCAGTCCCTCTCTTCTCATAGTTCCTCACTCTTCTTCACTCACTCTGTCTCTATTACTCTTGGGGGTCGATTCCGATCCGGTAAAATAATCTGGCGTACGAATCATATCCGGAGCCGTTTCCGTACGACTCGTACAGACGCTGTACGACCGGACGATTCCGATCCCGATCGGCCGACCCGTACACGATTCGTACGGTACACGTCGATTCGTACGGAAAAGCGCACGACCACCTACACACCGTACGGCGCGTACCCCCCGTGATCGCAGGGGTACGCGGCGTACCCCTCTGGTCATGCGGGGTACGTGCCGTACACCCAGCGTACATGGGGTACGTGCCGTACACCCACTGTACATGGGGTACGGTGCGTACCCCATGTACGCTGGGTGTACGGCACGTACCCCGCATGACCAGAGGGGTACGCCGCGTACCCCTGCGATCATGGGGGGTACGTGCCGTACCCGGGGGGGGCGTTCCATACCTGTTTCGGCGCGAACTCTGCGTTTACGACTGTTTTCGGCTCCCGTAGGAAAAGGGTCGTACGGCGCGTACCCGACACGAATCGTACTTGCTGGGTCGTAAAAACGTGCCGCGATGTCGCGTACAGCGGGTTCCGAGTGAGATTCGTATGGAGATTTGAGTCGTACGGAGTCCTGTACGACTCGTACGGAGTTCGGCACCTAGTACGGATCGTACTTCATCGTACGTACGGGACGTCTACGGATACGATTCGTACGGGGAAAAAACTCTCCGTACGACCATTCGGAGCGCATTTTACCGGATCGGAATCGACACCTTAGTGTCTTTGACTGATCACTCTTTCACTACTTGTTCATTATGCTTTCTCTGTGTAGTTGAAGCACACTAAGGGGCATATTATGAACACAGCCAATAAAATTATTGCTGTTTTTATCGGCAGAAAACTGCTGCAAAAGCGGTTTTAGCGGCAGTTTTCTGCCGCAAAAGCGGCTTTAGCGACACATTTCTGCCGATAAAAGCTGCAAAACTTTTATCGCCTATGTTGATAATATGCCCCTATGTTATTTACATTTCTTTGCTGTTTCAATTATTCTTTTTCTGTTACTTCTTCTTTTCTGCTTTCTGTTTTTTCTCTCTGTTATTCCACATGTTTTAATCTTATTTTGAACATTCACTCACATTCTCTAACAAACTCTTCTTTGTTATTCTTCTACTCTCCTTTTTTTCTTTCACTTCCTTATCTATTTTGTTTTTCAGAATTATATCCTCTTCCCTCTTTTCTTCGGTAAATAAATCTATTAAACAGTATCTCTGGTTTAGTCCCTATAGCTGTCTTTCTTTTAACATTACTCTCTGTTTACTTCCCTTATACTTACTCTTCTTTTTAAAAAAAAAAACAATTTTTGGTTCGCTCCCGGTTCGCGTACCGGCGAGCGAACCGGGAAGCGAACCAAAAGAAATAGAGCTTGCCAGAGTGCTAAACATTCTAGCAATTTTTTTATAAAGGGGAGGTAGTTCTGAAAATAACTTTTTTTTAATGTTTTTGTTGTTTTATATTTTTTTTTTATTTTTCTGAACATTTTTTGTTTTTTTTGTATTTTTTGAACAGTTTTATGTTTTTTTTGTTTTTTTTGGAGGGGAAACAACAAAAAACAGGCATTGGGAAGGGCTCAACAGGAGCAAAAAAAATTTTTATTTTCTGGGGCGTTTAGAGCACTTGTGGTTTTCAAATGCTCTGTTTATTAAGTTAATGCTCATATTGGCACATGAGAGTAATGTACCGCAATATAAACAGACCATCTTTATGTGGACAAAGTTTTCCTGAATGTTTGGCACTGTTTCCCGTGCCTCTGGCCCCGACAGAGATACCTGTGCTGATGTCCTGGCCACAGGAGTTGGTGGGTTGTCCTGAAGGTCACGCATCTCTGCCCGGCTGTAATTTAGTGGATGCCACCTCTGCATGTGACGGTGCATAGTATAGTTGCCGTAACTATACTTCTTTTCTGTGCCTCTAGATAAGTCCTCTTTACATATCAGGCACGTCACATATCGAGCATTAACTTTTTTCTGTCCTTCAGGAAAAGAAAAAAACTGCCAAATGAAACTAGTTTTATGATGAGATACCCGGGGCTCCTCTTGTAAAAACTGTGGTGCCTGTATTTCCTCTTCCTCTTCTTCATCCTCTTCCTCCTCTGTGTTGGTAATGAACTGTGGAGGTGGTCCTCTCTTCCTATGAGGAGGTGGTGGTGGTGGTGGGGGTGCACCAGCTGAAGCTACTAATGAAGCCATTGCTCAGTGATCACAAAGGGTCTTCCTCTCACAAAGATGAAAGTCAGAGTGAGGAAAGAAGGAGGGGTTTTCATCATTTTGGAAAAAAAATAGGTCTAAACCAATGAAAAGTGTTATTTTTAGGTCACATGACCTAGCCTTACATCATTAGGAAACCAAAAGGGAAATGAACCAATGAAAAGTTTTATTAACAAGTCACATGACCTGTTACGCTTATGTTACGCGCCCCGGATCGCGCCCCGGATCGCTTCCGGGGAGCTGCGCTTCGCGCCTCGGTTCGCGCTCCGGAGCACTTCCGGGTGCGCTAACGCGGCGCATCATAAGACGCATTACGCGGCAACGCGATATGTCGCGCTTTCGCGACGCGCCCCGGATCGCTTCCGGGGAGCTGCGCTTTGCGTCTCAGTTCGCGTACCGGAGCACTTCCGGGTGCGCTAACGCGGCGCGTCATAAGACGCATTACGCGACAACGTGATACGTCGCGCTTCCGCGACGCGTCACGATGTTGATTTCTAACACGGCAGTTGCGCAAACAGAACGTTTACTGGTTCGTGGACCGGGTCGCGGCACCAAATTGAGCTAACGGGAAGCTTCCCGGTTTGCGAACCGGGAGCGAACAAAAAAAAATAATAATAAAAAAAATTATTAATAAACATATAAAATATATTTTTTGATTTAAAGAAGAATACATTTTACAGCTATAGATATTAGCTTTTAAAAAACCAATGAAATTCACTGAAAAAACCATAGGTTATAGACCATATATAGTTAGGAATTAGCATTTACAAAACCTTGAAAATTCACTGAAAAAACCATAGGTTATAGACCATTAGTTTAGTTTAGTTTAAAGGAGTTTGTAGAGCGCTTGGTAACACCTCCCGGTGTGTCCCCGCGCTATGGAGCGAGAGTGCAACAACAAAGAACAGAAACCAATCACACAGCAAAGAGGCAGGTTTTCAACTTCTTCCTAAACATCATTTCATTACTCTCCAACCTGGTATCTAGAGGCAGGAGGTTCCATTGCTTGGCAGCTAAGGTGCGGAAAGATCTGCCTCCCATTTTGGCTTTTTTGGGGCATGTAGTTTTAAGCAGACCCATTCCTTTGGATCTAAGAGATCTGTTAGGTTCATATACAGACGCTAAATCAGACATATATGCCGGTGCTCTGTGATGAATTATTTTATGGCACCAAAGCATAGCTTTAAAAACAATCCTCTTACTGATCGGTAGCCAGTGGAGGGCTGCTAGAGAGGGGCGTGAAGGAGCTCGGCGGGGAAGCCTTAGCACAAGGCGAGCTGCCGAGTTTTGTAAAACCTGTAGCTTTTTTATGTTTTTCACTGATGTCCCCATGAGCAGCACGTTTCCGTAATCAATACGGGACGTTATCAGTGCCTGCGTCATGGTACGCCTGGAGTTAATGGGTAGCAGGTCGAGGGTACGGTTGAGGGTTTTCATTACCCCAAAACATTTACCAACAGTCTTCTTTACGTGACTGTCAAAGGACAGTTTATTGTCCACCCATACACCTAGATTCTTCGCCTCTCGTGCAGGGGAGGGCAGAGGACCCAGACAGCTAGGCCACCACTCTGACGTCCATTTGACCTCAGTGCCTCCAATAATGAGGACCTCTGTTTTTGTCCCATTGAGTTTCAAACAGTGTTCATTCATCCACATAGCCAGTTTGGACATGCAGGCATTGAAGTTATCAGCTTCCTTAGAAGGGGCTTGAGTCAGAGATATGAGGAGTTGCGTGTCGTCGGCGTAGGAGACAAGCTCCACGCCGAACGACTGCACTACCTCTGCCAGAGGGGCCATGTAGAGATTGAACAGGGTGGGACTCAGGGCAGAGCCCTGAGGAACCCCCTGTTCAAGCATCACCCTATCGGAAAGGAAAGTCCCTCTTTGAACCTGGAAGCTCCTATTAATCAAGAAAGATTTCAGCCACCCCAGTGCCTTGTTGGTAACTCCCGCTTTATTTAGACACTGTAGCAAGATGGAGTGTGCTACAGTGTCAAAAGCGGCACTGAGATCAAGCATGATGAGGGCCATTGTCTTTCCCTCATCTGCTCCCTCACGTAAGGTTTCAGTGGCCCTCAGGAGAGCTGTCTCCGTGGAGAAGCCTGTTCTAAAGCCCCACTGAGATTTATGGAAAACATTATGGGTCTCAAGATGTTCCATGAGTTGACTGTTAGCGATTTTCTCTGCTAACTTGGCCACATAGGGTAGCAGGGATATAGGTCGTAGGTTATCCATTATGTCCATACTGATGTTCGGTTTTTTCTTGATGGGTAATACTATTGCCTGTTTCCATTCCTCCGGAAGGCAGGAGGTTGTAAAGGAGGTTTGTAGTAAGTGCCTGAGATGGGGTTCTAGTACAGGAAAAGCTTCAGCTAAAATTTTCGGGGGTGCCGGGTCCCGGGGAGAGCCCGATTTGATTTTGTTGCTCATTTTGGACAGAATTTCATAAGAGGGAACTACAAAAGAATTGAGACATACAGGTGTATTTACAAATTTATCATTTTCAATGAAGCCCGTAGCCGAATCTATCGGTTTAGAGAAACTAGTATAGATTTTGTTAATTTTGCCTGCCAAATACTGTGCAATATTATTGCAAGCTTCCACTGAATCATTTTGAGCGGGGGAGGTCACGTCCACTATGGATATCTCTTTGTATATCTGAAACAGTTCCTTGGAGGAATTGCCTGCTTCCATAATACGGGTGTGATAGTGCTCTGCTTTGGCCAGACGAACTGATTTATAATATACTCTCTGTGCTGTTTTATGTTGTATTTTAATATCTGCACAGAAGTTCTGTCGCCAAGCTCTCTCAAGTTTCTTACAAGCCGTTTTCATAGCCTGCAGTTCTTGGCTAAACCAAGGAGCAGTTTTCTTCGGCCTCCTAGCATTGGACAGGGAACGGCTGGGGGCTGTGGTATCCAGGGCCTTAGTGACGATATTATTTAAATTATCATTAGCTGCCTCACAGTCGACCCCTTTAGGAGGGCCTTCGTCATGCACAATTTGATTGAACGAATCTAGAGAGAAGTTCTTCCATTTTCTGCGTTTGTATCGCAGGGATTGATGACGAAAAAGCTCCGTCCTGTCAAGTTGGACTTTGATAGGAATAATAAAATGATCCGACCAAGGTATGGGTATAGGAGCAGAGGTGTGCACTCCCTGCCAGTTTCCAAAGATGGGGTCTAGTAAGTGTCCTAATTGATGAGAAGGTTCTTTATTTTTTAGATCGAGCTGAACAGATTGCAATTCCATTCGGATATCATCAGCGTCTTTATCTAAATGATCTTCGAAATGAGCATTGAGATCTCCTAGCACTAACAGTCTGGATTTCCTCAGCGCTAGATGAGTGACCACCTCCATTAGAGTCGATGTAAACTCATATAGTCTGCCTGGTGGTCGGTATATCAAAATGCCAGAGATCGAATGATTGGGACCAGTGTTAATTGTGAAGATACCGGCTTCACTATGATCAACCTGAGTGTGTACTAGGGAGCAGACTAGAGGAGCTTTCGTGGCTATGGCGATGCCGCCTCCTCTGCCGTCCCTCCTGTCCAATCTAGATAGGGAATAGCCATTGGGCATGGCCTGGATAATATCCGGGTCCGAGTGATCATCTAGCCATATAGACCATATATAGTTAGGAATTAGCATTTAAGAAACCTTTTTTTTACTCACACAAAACCATTGAAATTCCATATATAGTTAGTTGTACTAACTATATATCGCGCACCCGCAATCCACTGCTGATCATGTCACATATTACATCATTCATGACATGGTCAGTGACATCACTGATGACATCACTGATGACATCTCAAATGACATCACTGATGACATCACTGATGACATCTCAAATGACATCACTGATGACATCACTGATGACATCTCAAATGACATCATTGATGATATCTCTGATGACATCACTGATGACATCATTGATGACATCTCAAATAACATCACCGATGACATCACTGATGACATCACTGATCACATCTCAAAAGACATCACTGATGACATCACTGATGACATCTCAAATGACATCACTGATGACATCACTGATGACATCACTGATGACATCACTGATGACATCTCAAATGACATCACTGATGACATCACTGATGACATCTCATTTGACATTACTGATCACATCACTGATGACATCATTCATGTGATAATACGATGAACCTCTTCAGACTCTAATATAACCTTAGATACACTCAGTGCAAACAGACACTCACAGACTGTCACTCATCCATGGAGTTACTCACACACCTAGTCAGTCATGCAAAGAATCAATCACACCTCCATTTCCTCAACTATACAGTTATACACACCTTACTTATTCAAACATATACTAACACATATTTACTCTCTTATACCATCCCTGATACAACTTCACAATGATCCATACAGCCACTCACACATTCACTGGCTCTTTTGCACAGTTATTTATATATGTCAACTCTCACATGTACTGTGTTTTACATATGTACTTACTTTGACATGTAGCACTGAGATATCCATTCACTCACCAATACACTCATGCACACAGTCAACCGCCCATACAGCTGTTTCCACATGCACTTTTGAACCCATACATCTAGTGAATCAACTGCTCACACATCTATGCACAGAGTCATACACCTCCCAGCCACCCACACACACACTCAGTCTCCCATACAAATACTTGGGCAACCAATCAATAACCCATATAGTTACTCATATAGCTACTGATCAACACATGCAGCAGTTTACAGAACAACAGACATAATGATGCACAAATTAAGACAGTTTAGTCACTAACCCATGCACTCAGTGAGACACATTTAATCACTCACTCATACAGTCAGTCATGCACCTACTAAATCCTTCATCCAGACACTTATACATCCACTCATTCTTCAATATGTAAGACATATTTTAACTTTACAGAAACATACAGTCACTGGATGTTGTCATCAGTGATGTCATCAGTGATGTCATTTGAGATGTCATCAGTGATGTCATCAGTGATGTCACTGACCATGTCATGAATGATGTAATATGTGACATGATCAGCAGTGGATTGCGGGTGCGCGATATATAGTTAGTACAACTAACTATATATGGAATTTCAATGGTTTTGTGTGAGTAAAAAAAAGGTTTCTTAAATGCTAATTCCTAACTATATATGGTCTATAACCTATGGTTTTTTCAGTGAATATATATATATATACACATACATACATACACCTGTAACAAATATAAAACTAATATATATATATATATATATATATATATATATATATATATATATATATATATATATATATATATATATTTTCGAAGCAAACAGATCACGCGGCACTCTTCTTGGCAAGTTCACGATTTATTTCACAGGTCTCTTAGCAAAACTCCTACGCGTTTCGAACAAACGTTCTTGATCACGGCAGTGTTCTACAATTAGTCCCTTCTCCATTTCCACATTTTATACTCTCACTCATTTACTTTCAATGCTGATGCATTATGGGCATTGTAGTTTTATGTGAAGTGTTTCAACATTTTTGCTTTATGTTTGTCATTTTGAATTGGACAATAATGTGGGGAGATTTCTAAAAACAGATACCCTGATGATATGTTGTTATCCTATAGTAGGATATTTGTTACATATCCGGAAACTTATCGATTGCGCATATAATAACGCGCTACGATTTTGTGGGTGTCTGATTATTAGATACTTGCATTACTAGGGCTAAGTGCCCTTTGCCCCACATTAGGTCCTGGTCAAAAAGAAAAAACTTTATTTTATATTTGTACACTATCTGACGGGGACAATTGAGAGGAATATATATATATATATATATATATATATATATATATATATATATATATATATATATATATATATATATATATATATATATATATATATATAATAAATTAAAATAGTTATTTAATTTTAAACCAACATTTTACACTACATTAACTAAAACAGTAGGGAAAATGTTGGATAGCATTGAGGATAAAATTACATTGCCACTCCAGTGAATGCAAAAGTAGGGAAAATGTTGGAAAGCGGAGGGGATAAAATTACTATTCCCACTCCAACAAGTGTTACAGTAGGGAAAGTGCTGGATAGCGGAGGGGAATAATTTACTATTTCAACTCCACGGAGTGCAACAGTAGGGAAAGTGTTGGATAGCGTAGGGGATAAAATTACTATTCCCACTCCAATGAGTGCAACAATAGAGAAAGTGTTGGATAGCGGAGGGAAAAATTTACTATTCCCACTCCAGCAAGTGCAACAGTAGGGAAAGTGTTGGATAACGGAGGGGATAAAATTACAATTCCCACTCCAGGGAGTGCAAGAGTAGGGAAAGTGTTGGATAGGGGAGGGAATAAAATTACTGCTTGCACTCCAGGGAGTGCAACAGTAGGGAAAGTGTTGGATAGCGGAGGGGAATAATTTACTATTCCCACTCCAGCAATTGCAACAGTAGTGAAACTGTTGGATAGCGGAGCGTAATAATTTACTATTCCCACTCCGCTGAGTGCAACAGTAGGGAAAGTTTTGGATAGCTCAGGGATTAAATGACTATTCCCACTCCAACGAGTGCAACAGTAGGGAAAGTGTTGGATAGCAGGGGGGATAAAATTACTATTCCCACTCCAACAATTGCAACAGTAGGGAAAGTGTTTATATAGCGGAGTAGAATAATTTACTATTCCCACTCCAGCAAAATAATAAACATTGATTAACAAATACTTAAATAATAAAAATATAATTTACCTCCCACCAAATCCCCCTATAAATGACACCACCAGTATTGTATAACATGACATAATTAACATAATTGCTTAACAGTTAATTAACTAATAACAAATTAAAAACAACCAGTAATAAGTTAATTCACACTATTAAGACTATAAAATAGCAATAACTACATATTATATAAAAAATATATTACATTTTAGTTACTTCCCACACTACTCCCCTATAAATCCACAACCCGCTCCTAAAAAATGACACAATGTACATATGCACCAATTAATTATTAATAAAATACCCAATCAATAACTAATTAATAACAAATTAACTAACACAATTAACCATATTAACACGTTAGTCAAACCATCACCCTGCCGGGTGGACAATCAGTTCCTTCTGTGGTTTGCTGGAGTGAAGAAAGGCAAACCCATACTGAAATGCAACATCTCCCGCTGGATAGTGCTCTACATTAACATCTGCAACACACTGGTGAAAAATTAGCCTCCAGAAGAACTGCATGCCCAACCACCAGGGCCAAGACTGCTACCACTGCATTAGTACGTTAGAGTTCCTGACCTGGATATCTTCCAGATAGCTGTGTGGGCATTTCTCCATACATTCATGAAGCACTACTGTCTTGACGGTCAGGTTTGATGAAAAGCGCATTTTGCTTGCTAGGTCCTATGGTTTGAGCCAATTCACTGCCCCACCTCCTAATAGGTGTTGCTTTGGTAGCTTGTCAAATGGTGAGAAATCTGCGGTTAGAAATCTCTCTAAGAAGAATAAGTTACCTTTTATAAAGCAATGTGTGATAGAGATATAAATAACTGCAGATATCTTATTGATCCTCCCTGTTCTATGAATTAGGTTCTATCCATTAATAAGATCCCAAATCTTGGAATCTGTGGACTGATCAGAGCTAATGTGTTGTTGGGGCTCTGCATATGGGGACGCGGACAGTCTTGAAGGCAATTTACATCAATACACAGGAGTGGCTCCTATATATACTCTGCACATCATTTCCAGAGCAGAATGGCATCAGTGCGAAGCCACACTGTATCACCTACTGGCCCATAGAGGTACGGCTGAAAAAACTTTTCTTATCCAGACTGATGCTTGGGGAATATTCAAAAGGTGAGAAATCTGTGTTACAGGAGGTAAGTAGCTTGTTCATTGATGCTGCAAGACAGGTGGCTTCCCTTCAGAGTCATTGTGCAGCAGTTCCACGTTCTCTATGAAAGGGTTGCGTGGTCTCGCTAACCTGTGTCTGCTATCATACACCTATATACAGTATGTTGTATTTTTGGGCATTCCCGAAGCAAGTGCAGCAGACCACACTCTCCACAGCCACACCTCTAGGTCATTTCACTGGGGTACAATGCCAATTGTATAGTATTTTAAAGTGTAAGAATTTCAAGTAGGATCCACTCAACATGACCGTATTATGAACGAGGAGAAGAGAGGCCCAGACGTCCGATGAGCTTTCCTTGCCTAGAACAGGCATGGTGCAAACATAGCAGTAAGGAAATACACATGCTGGACACCAAATACCTAAATATATCCCGTTTACAAAGGTGTTCTGCAATCCTGCAAGTTTTGCCAGCTCCTCAAGCAATGGGAAAGTGACATAACTGCCAGTGGGAGAAGTCATGCACATTAAACCCCCAGCGAAGAACATGGAAAGACTTGAGTGATTTATCATTGTATAACTGCCAGATAGAGTATTCCTTTCTCAGACCACTGGGCTGGTCAAGAAAAGTCTGGACTACATTATGACAAAAAGTCCAGAATGGAGCAACAGTAGGTGTATTTTCAACGGTCTGTGTGCCAATTTCCAGGCTGCAGTGGCCAAAGCATTCAGCTAGCAAGATCTAACTTTCAACAGTGATTTATGGGTATAAATCAGAAAGACACCTTGGGGCCTCCGAGAACATTCCAGTGGAGAGCGACCTATTGGGGTGGGTCATGTATACCCTGACAGGAAGCCAACCAATTATGAGACATGGTGCGCAAGGTGATATGTTGACATATGAGGTAGCTGGTGGCCCCTAGATCTGGTGAGTGCTTTTAGTTTTTGAAGTTTCAATTTGAGTTTCCTCCCACCCCAGATCTTCGATTTAATGTCCGAGTCATTTGGGCATGCAGTGGTTCCCACACTTACAATGGAAACATCCAGGCAGTTATTTTAATTGCGATACATTTAATTACAGTTCAACAAATGGGGATATGGCCAGCAAGTACAGTTGGTTTTGGTAATAAGAGGAGGCTGAATGTCCTACACCATCAGTTCAAGGTCTCTCTTCAGATGAATTCCTAGGTATTTGAGGTCTTTGGGATAGGTTGATTACTTTCTCATACCTTGGTGGTGGTGCTCAACATTGGCAATGCTTCCGATTGTATCCAGTTTCTCCTATAATCAGAGAATTTTGAAAATGTGTGCATCATGGGGACCACCACAGGAAATGAAGAGCAGGGCTTACACATATTGAGTAACTGGTGGCACCAGAGTATAAAAACACTTTAATATGGTGCAGTTTGACTTCAGTGGACATCACCAGAATGTTGTATTGCACCTGATGCACAAGTGGTGAAGGGAGAGGGAGGAGGCGGTGGCACTCTCTGTCTTTATCACCTTGGACAGGAAACCATTGCCATTAATGGTTGCAGATGGGTGTTGGACTTGGCCCTTTTTGCAGGGTCATCCCTGAACTTTTTGCCTTCCTACTGTATTTTTTCTGACCTGATGTTGGCTGTTTTATGACTCTGGGCACTTTACCACTGCTGATCAGTGCTGTTTTGTGAGTGACAGGGGCTGGGGTGGCTCAAGGAGACGGGGCGAGTCAGCACAGGGCTGAATAAACCTATCTGCATGTAGATGGGTGGGAGGAATATCACCTGGATCTGAATAGGGCTGTGCCTGCCTTCCACAATGCTGGAACCACCTCCTGTGATGTGTTTGATGACCCTGGCCTACCCTGCCAAAGGAAAGAAGGAGTCATGTAAACAAAGTGCTCCAGGGCTCGGCCTTCAGAGGATACAGGATTTTGCAGTATAAATATGGGGACCCAGACCCCAAGACTTTAGATCACTTCTGGAACAACAATACAAATCTCTGCCAAGGTGAAGCACCAAGGAAGCTGTAGGAGTTGGACTGGCTCGCTGCCAGTGTGCTGTGTTGCTGGGTTGGCCTACAATGGTGTCTTCAGTGCCAAGGAGAGGAGAAGGAACTTTCAAAGAACTTTCATCATCTTGAATGAATGAATGAATGAAATATGATTTATAACCGCGCAACTTAGCCCAGTGGGCGTCAAGGCGCCTAGCTCAATATCTAGCTGAGTCAACAAGGTGACAGGAACTTACTGGTAGACTATTGCAGAATATTACTCCAAGGGCTTGAACTTGTGCTGGTCTCCTGCTGAAGTCTCAGGGACAAAAGACTTCACCACCAGCTCCCCTCTGAATTTCCTTGCTGGAAATTCTGTTTGCAGAAGCCTGCGTGTCGCTGAGAGCTGGAAGCGCGGCTCAACGAGAAAAAGCGTGTCGCAGACGCAGCTGTTGCCGGCGCATCAACGGAGAAGCGTGTCACCGCCGCAGAGGTCGCCGCCGCATCACCAGAGAAGCATGCCTTTATTAAAGCTGTTACCCAACGCATCACCAGAGAAGTGTGTCGCCGACGCAGTGGTCGCCGTCTCATCACCGGAGAAGCGTGTCGCAGGTCCTGTCGCGGCTCCAAAGTTACAGAGTTTGCCGCACGGCCGCTGGTGCTTGCATACATCGTCTTCACGTCATCGCATCAAGAGCGCCATCTTGCCGCATCGTAACCGGGACGCAGTACAAGGATCTACATATCATCTCCTCTCCGTTAAGGACCAAGACGCATCCCCTACTCTGTGCAAGCATTGAGGCGCGACGGATCGTCTCCCCTGAAGCAAGGAACCGATGCATCTCCAACTCTGCCACCCTTTTGTTTGTTTTGCGTTACGCATCCAGGTACTTTTGTGAGAACTGTGTCGCATTTATCATCAACTTGAACTAAGTGACTTCTACCATCTTTAAGTCTATTTTAAGTATAGTATAGTGGATTTTTGTAGTTTGTGGTCTTATGTTAAGTCTATATAAAAAATATTTATTTTTATATAACCTGTGTGGTGTCCATCTGTAGTGTTTTCACTGTATTACTGTGTGTGTTCACAAATGTTTAACACACGGCCTCTGAGACAAGCCTGTCTGCTAGTGCCAAGCTGCCAAGGGGGTGAGCAGGGGTTATCCAGTAGTGTAATCCCCTTTCCCTGACTTAGAAGCAAGGGTCCCTATTTGGTCAAAGGTGTATACCATTGTCAACTAGAGACCCCCATTTCTAACAATGGGACATTATATATGCACAGATTTTAAATGTAAATCACCCCCATGATCAGTTCCCACAAGTGTTGTCATGGAATTTCTAGTATTTTACACATTTTAACTGGTATGCCATTTTCATCAGCAGATTTTGCGTTGGATTTTTGATCCCTTATGAAACAAGAAAACTATTGATCAGTGGTTTCTTAACAATGTCACCATAGATTAAACAGTTGCTTTAAATCTAGACTAGATTGAGTGACACTGAAATGTTATGCCATATACAAACTTACACACAATTTTGCATGAGCAAAACAACATATTTATCTTCTCTGGCACACCTATGAACACTCCGATTGAATTGTATGAAGTAGTCGTTGAGAAATCCTCTGGTGTCATAACTGGAGAATGGTAGTAGAAAGACAAAACATTTTTGTGATAGTGTGATATTAATTTATTTATGTAATGTTGTGTTAAATGTTCTGGAAGAACATGCACATGGTTCTTATATTTATTTTGAACCAGTAATTCCTAAGGATTTTAGAGTCTTTCCTCCAGGACAAAAGCAGATTGTTACCAACAACATTAATGTAGATTAACAGTGAAACATAAACTTGAGTTAAGAAACCGATCTCTGAATAATAAGTTATGAAAAGTGTTAGACATGGGAGTCTCTAGTTGGCAGTGGTATGCACCCTATCCAAGTAGTAACCTTTCCTTCTTTTTAAGGGTAAGGGAGTTACAAACCCAAGATAACCCCTGCTCACCCCCTTGGTAGCTTGGTATGAGCAGTCAGTCCTTTCTCAGAGGCAATGTGCAAAGCATTTGCACTTAAAACACACAGTAATACAGTGAAAACACTACAAATGGACAGCACACCAGTTTAGAAAAATAACCAATCTTTATCTAAACCAAACAAGACCAAAATTAAAAAAAATCAATATACATAAGCTAAGAGATCACTTTGTCAAGGCTTAGGCAATTTAGTCCATAGAACTGTATTATGGATGCGTTGATTTTAGCACAAAGTACCTTTGATGCGTTAAAATCCGAAACGAAGAACGGCGCCAAAGGAAGTAAGCGTCAGAAAACACAAGCGATGCGTAGATTCTTGAGTCCCAGGGGAATGGAGGTGTCAGTTCTGCTGCACACACGCAGGAGAAGTGTTGCGTTGCCTCCTTACTGCAAGGAGAAGCGAAGCGCCGAATATCGAAAGCGGCTCCTCACTGTGGGGCGATGTACCGGAAAATTGCCACACAGGTGCGAGCCAGGCAGAGGCACAGAACTGTAAAGCTAGACAATGCCCACTTTCTACAAGTGGAATTTTCAAACACGCAATATAAAGAACACCTTAACAGAAAGATGTGTTTTAAATTCAGAGTTCAGGGAACCCAAACTCCAAATCTCCATCTCTTCCCAATTGAAAGTTACACTCCAATGATAACCATGGGACAGAGAGTACTTGCACTAGTGAAAAACGAAATTAGCAGTATTTCACTATCAGGACATGTACAACACACCAGTACATGACCTTCCTTTCAAATACACTGCACCCTGCCCATTGGGCTAACTTGGGTCTACCATCGGGCTGTCTTACATGTAATAAAAGGGAAGGTTTGGTCCTGGCAAGTGGGTGCACTTGCCAGGTTGACATGGAAGTTAAACTGCACCTGCAGACCCTGCAGTGGCAGGCCTGAGAAATTTTTGCAGGGCTGCTCATGTGGGTGGCACAATCAGTACTGCACACCGACTAGTAGAATTTGATTTACACACCCTGGGCACACACAGTGCACTTTTCTTAATCAAATATGCCAATCATGGATAACCAAACATAATCACAATTTACACAGGGAGCACTTGAACTTTAGTCCTGAACAGCAGAGATTAAGTGCCCAGAGTTAAAAAAAACAGCAAAACGAAGTCCAACATACTGTCAAAAATACAGTCGGTAGAGGCAAAATGACAGGGAAAACCACGCTAAGGATGCCAGGTCTAACAAATAGAAAATGCAATAATGTAGAACTTCAAAAGTATGTTTTCGAGTGTCCTTGAATGACATGTGAAAACAGGCAGCAACAAACTTGCCGCATTGAAGAGTGAATAAATATAGAAAAAGAGTACATTGTGAGAATTTTTTCCTATCACTAGCATAAATCTGCGAAAAGTCCTCTATTATTAAAGATGGATTCTGACCATGTGCCACACTTAGACAAGGGAGAGGGAACAAATGTGCATGTCTCAAGGAAATGGTATGTACCAAAGTGAAAGAGTGACATTATGTTACATAGAAGAGGCTGATGGGCTTGTATGAAACGTAAAAACAAAATGTTTCATTAAATTCTGAGGACCTAATTATAAGTGGTTCGTTAAAATCCATCCTGCACATAAACCCCTATTTACGAACGGGACGGAATTACGAGTTTGGTTTTATCTAATACATCCGATAATTATTATATGTGTTAAATAACTCAACATTTGTTACATTACGGCAGGTCAACCTGCCAAAATTTAACAGTGGGAAACATATGGTATTTCCTGTATCATGCAGATTTTGGTTCATTAATAACCAAAATCCGCATGTTATTCCTCATACACTGATAATGGATGTTATTTATCACACCCAATAAATAATGTACCTCATGGTATCATTATTTATCAGGGGCGATTAATAACGCACCAACTCATCCTCAGACCCCACTGACTGGCACTTTAAATAAGTTCTGTTCCCTCGGCTGCCTCTGTGTAAAAACATACAGAAAATTATTTGACCAAATGGCCTTAACAAAATTCTTTAAAACAGAAGCAGCCAGCGAATTAAGTTGTCCTGAATAAATAATCCGTTTTTTTCCACCTGATAAAATCAGTTCAGGCATTCCTGCACCTGGGAAAATTAGGAGTGGGAACATGAGCTAGCTACAATTCAGCAGAGCGATATCCCATTGCCTTCCCACTTAACTTCTAGCTGGGCCAGTGAAACTCAGTTGCTCACTCACTTTTTGTCTCTGAAACTCTTGGTTGTAAACATTGTGCCACTCCTTATTCAAGAAGAACAATCTTCAAACTTTGAATGGTGTCACCTAAACTATCAGCCACGGATTTACATATGCAGCAAAAACCTGCTTTATGGCTTTAATACAATTAAGATTGGATGTATCACTGGTTAACTGATAAGTAGTTTGGTCTTGAAAGGAACTGACCTATGACTTCAGATCACAAAGAAGTAAGGGCAGAATTATTTTTTACATTTTGGGGTGTGCCTTCCAAAAAAATGTGAATGACTTGAAAGGCTTATCGTTGTATTTATGTGTGGGTATTTTTATAGCACAGACGTAACTAGAAAGCAACGCATGGTAAAGAGCCTGGAACATGATGCAAGATTGTTTACAAGTAGCCAAATATTTATGGATGAGGTTACCTGTTGGTTAGAAATACAATATTCTCTGAAGAGGTAAGAATTTAGATTGTGAATTAGAGAAGGGTTATAGCAGTTATGGGGCTGTATAAGAATGTCAGCTTCTCCACTAAGGCGTAGGAGTGTCGCCCAATGCTCCAAAGGAAAAATAAAATCATAATAACATATCGTTAGTATCATTTTATTTTTCCTGTTGAAGTCAGTAGCTCTCGGGCAGGGCAGGGAGAGGAGTGGTTTGCACTCCTTAAGTGCGCATGACTGCTTGGCCAACCCTCTTGGGCTGGCCAAACTGTCCTGCACACTTTGTATCTCCCTCACCTGGCTTGCTTTACACAGCCGGGTGAGGAACATGCAAAGCCTCCTAGTCCCCAACTGAGTGCCGAACCACTGCGCTCAGACCAATCACAACGCTGCACTGCAGCGTTGTGATTGGCTTTGGGGGGCATGGGAGCCCGGGTGCTTCTTGCTGCTGGCGGAAACAGGAGGAGGACGGATGAGAGGCAGTGGCAGGCCGGCCCAGGTAAGTGCTTATTTTATTTTGTTCCCGCACCGCGCCGCCGCCTCACCAATCCTGATCGGTAGCAGCCGCTACTGCTGAATGATGCTCCTGTTCTCTCTGCTGCCCTGGCGCAGAAGGAGTCTTTTTGATGTTTTCAGCGCATACATTAAGTAAAATCTCTATGTTAGCGCAGAGGCTGCAAACAGGAGAACTTGGAAATACGTGCCAGTAATTGCATATAAATGTTTCCGATCACTGCTGTCAGCAAAGCATGATACGGCCCCAGTGTTGATAGCTTGTTGATCCAGATCCTAGGGGTGTAGATAGAGAAGGCTGGACTTTTGGTTTTATCTTTTTTTCAATGATAATTTTCTAATCTGACAGTGCTATGCCTTCTAATATGGCTCTGTCCACTTGAGAAAGTTATTTTCTCATTCAGGTATACAGGAATGCCATGCCTCATGGCCTTGTATGTCATGAAGGTGGCCTTGGAGATGATGTGGGCTTGGAAGGGGAGCAAATATAAGGGCTGATGTGCGAAAACCCTTTTACAAAGTAGGATGTGCAATTTACAGACCAATTGGTTTCCGAAAGAGTTTGCTACACAACCTATGTAGTAACAAATGCGTTAGATATTTAATATTCGCAGGGGGTCTCAAAACGACTTACCTAATTATTTTTTTGTGGCAGGTCACAATTTTGCTAACCCCCCACATCCCTCAGCAATGGTTGCACTATCAGGAATGGTAGCCACTAAGGGACCACCAACTCTGTATTTGCTTTCCCACATGAGAAACATGTTTTAAAAGTAGCCTGTGTCCATTAAAGGAAAAGGTGTTGCCTTTAAAAAGATATTTTCCAATTGGGAAGACATCAAGGGGAGCAAACAGTGGAGCACTGCCTTCTCACTTTCACCTCTTTGCGGTATTGTATCCATACCAGCAGTTTGAAATTACAACTGTATTACTAGGCATTGATACATTACCTCCTCGTCAGACCTCCCCATCACAGTCCTTAACCCATGAGTGATAGCTCCTCCCCACAGAAATCCCAAGCAAAAACACCCCCTTGGTCCTATCCATACCCTCCAGGCAATCCTACATCCTGTGGCACATTACCCCTGACCTATTGAACCACATCCTGTGTTTTTTTTCTGCAGTTGGATGAGTGAAACTCTCTGCTGGAACCGGTTCATAGAGGTAAGTGTGGGCGGTCTGCTATAGCGACCGTTAATTTGCTGGGTTGATTGGTGTCCCTGCAATAGGGTGACTGTTCGTTCCTCGGGGTTGGCTTGCTCTCCCCTTCAAACGCCTGGGGTGTTCCTCAGGGGGGTGGTGTTTCTCTACCCTGGCCTTTCCCATGGCCTTTTGACTTTCACCTTGTTGGGGAAGTCCCGGCTTCAGCTGGACCCCTTGGTGTGCGGATAGGTGGTGTTTGATGGCGCTAGACCGGCATGCCTGGGATGTGGTGGTGAGGCCCTTCTTCCAGGGGAGTGGGGGGTCCGCGTCAGCCACATATGGTGGCGGTGGGAGGCGCGGGTCCCGTTGTTGCAGGCTCGCTGTGTGCTCCATGTGGGGCTGGAGTCTAACTCGGGTTCCAGTTCAGTTGTTCGCGCCTGCAATGGTATGCGGCTGGTCTATCGCTCTATAGCCTCTAGGAGCATTGGAGCTCTGTTTGTCACTTTATTGCCTTCTCTCTCGGGCTGATGTGAGGATGAGCGTTCCTGATTGGCAGGAATGGAAGGATATTGAATATACTGTCTGGTTTGCGTTTCTTGGCTGACTTATAGATTGAACAGTCTACTTACTTGTTGCTGTGACTGAACATTGGTATTCTTCTTGTGCTCTGGCTCATGCACATAAGGTCAGGGGATTGGTTGTGTCCCTTGATTTATGGTAATGTTGGAGTTTGTGATTCGCTGCCATCAGGTGTTTGCTCCTGCCTTCTGCTGATTGGTTGGATTTTCTAGGTGGCTAGTTGTGATTGGTCCTGGGGTGGCTGATGGTGAGTGGTCTGTCTATATATGTTATTTTTACTGCCTCTGACCTTGGCTTATCATGGATGGTGTTAAAAGTTCAGAGAAGTGTAAGCAACGGGAGGAGGAGGAGTTGGTGGCTGGGTCTTCCACGGACCATTCCTTGACTGAAGTACAAAAGATGATTGAGGCTGCGGTAGCAGCAGCCTTTCTGGCTAGGGAGTCCAAAGGGCCTAAAAGGCAGAAGCTGGATGCCCCGGTGGCCCCTATTCCTGACGAGGAGTCAGATGAGGAGGTGAAGGGTCTTTTTGTCAAGGGGGTGGACCATCACCATATTCTGCAGCATGTGCAGGACAATTTGGGATCCCTGATCCCTTGAAGGGTGAAGAGTCGGAGAGCTTCTTCGCCAGTTATAAGAGGCGGGAGCAAGAGTGCCTTCCTGATCATAAATCAGTATGGAATGTGCTGAGGGGGAATGGAAGGATATTGATAAACATACCTTTCCGAGGTTTCTGGCTAAAAGATATCCGTTGCAAGGGTTTGCAGAGGATTTCCCTTCTGTGGTGAAGGTAGATTCCCTGTTGGCTGGACTGGCATCGTAGGGCCTGGTGGTTTCCGAGGATGCAGTTCTTTCTGATCCTGGGGACAAGTGGATTTAAAGGTGCTTTAAAAAGGTCATTTGCGGCATCCAACCTAGCTGTTCATTCTGCTGTTTACACTAGTCATCTGGTTCAGTCTCTTCTGAAGGACTGTCACTGTATTTTAGAGCAAATATTGCGGGAAAAGGATCCCTCTGAGTCCTTGACAATGTTGGAACAGCAGTTGCGTTTCTTTGCTGACTTAGCCTTTGATTCCCTTAGTGCTTCAGCTGCGGCAGCTGGTGACTCGGTGGCGGCCAGGAGACAGTTGTGGCTTAAGCCTTGGTAAGCTGAGGTGGCGCAGAAGGCTGCGCTCATGAAGATTCCTTACACGGGCTCCAAACTGTTTGGGGAACCATTGGAGGCTTTGATAAAGGAGACGCGGAGGACAAAAAGTTGTTGGCTCCGGTCCGCTCATCACAGAAGGGAAAGTTTGCTGGATATAAGCGGGCTTTTGGGCAGGCCTTGCAGTCTAAGATGGCCGCCCAGCCCTTTTGTGGTAGGGGACGTGGCCAGGGTGTCCCTTCCGTCCACACGTCCCGGGGTTAGTAAGGTCTCTCGGGAGCTCCCAGTCAGTCTAAATTGTGACTATGTGAGGTGTCCAGAGAGGGGTCTGGTTGAGGGTCGCCTCGGGTCTTTTTTTTCCAGTCTGGGAGGAGTTTTCAGGAATCAATAAGTCCTTTGGGTTGTCAGACTGGGGTATCAGATCGAATTTGGGGAGCCCCCTTGGGAGATGTTTTGGGCTACCCCTGTTCCAAGGTCTCAAGTCAAGTTTCGGGCTCTTTTGGAAGGGGTTCAGGACCTGGTTTCCAAAGGTGCCATGGTGAGGATCCCTGTCAGTCAGAGGGGTTTACTGATCCGGAAGCCCAACCGAGACTACCGTCCTGTTCTGGATTTGAGGGCAGTAAATTTGTGCATCCCTCACCAGTCCTTCAAGATGGTATCTCTGCACTTGATTCTGCCCTTCCTGTCGTGGGGGATTTCCTCACTTCTCTGGATCCAGGGATGCCTTTTTTCATGTACCGGTACACAAGGCTTCACAGCGGTTTTCAGGTATTGCCATTTGGTCTCACTGCTTCTAATAGGGTGTTTACTAAAGTGTTGGCACCCTTGGTTGGTTTGTTGCATGCTAAAGGGATCCAGGTGTTTCCTTACTTGGATGACTAGTTGAGATATTCCTCTTCTTTCCTTAAGGTTCAATCTCATACCCATGATGTCTGCCTTCTTCTGTGGAAGTTCGGGTGGATTCTGAACTTGAAGTAGTCCCACTTGTGCCCCACTTAGGAACTGCTGTTCATTGGGGGGGGGTCTTCAACATAAGGGGGAAAGGTGTTCCTGTCAGAGCCTTGCAGACTGGCTCTGGTGCACGAACTGAGGAAGGTGTTGGGCTCCCCATCTTCCACAGATCAACAGTGGTTGAGGGTGCAGGGATTGATATCTGCAATGGTGATGACTGTACCCTGAGCCCGGTTGCACTTGTACCCTCTGGTGAATCATGTTCTGGGTCAATGGTGTCAGGGGTCTCAGGATTACGGCCAGTTCATTCCAGTGGGTGTGGAGATTTCCCGGGAGTTGTCCTGGTGGTTGGAGGATCAACATCTCTTGTGGGGCTCTCCATTTGTGCCTCAGGAGCAGTTGGTGCTGACTATGGATGCAAGTTGGCTTGGTTGGGGGCTGTGATGGCTCAGGGGATCTGGTCAGTCTGGGAAGCGGGATGTCTTCCAACTGGAGGGAGTTGAAAGCAGTTCAGTTGGCCTTGGCGCATTTTCTTTCTGGAGTCCTGCAGCAGGATGTACTGGTACGAACGGACAACACGGTGGTGGTGTGTTATATCAACCGCCAGGGGAGTACAAACTTGTTAGCGCAGCAGATTTGCTTGTGGGGAGAGTTGAACTTGTTGTCTCTGAGGGTGTTACATCTACCGGTGGCATTGAACTCAAAGGCGGATCATTTGAGCAGGTTGTTTCTCTCCCTGTTGGAGATGTGTTTGGAGCAGGGGTTTTTTGGGGTGCTCAGGAGGAAGTTTGAGGTTCCTGTGGTGGACCTGCCTGTGGCTCCGGGGTGCACCTTGAGGTACTGCTCTCTGGTTCAGTCGGACTCGATTTGGGGGGTGGATGCTCTGTCCTTTCGGTGGGAGGGGAGCTTGTTGCATGCCTTTCCTCCTATTGCTTTGATTCCGAGGGTCCTGTTGAAGGTCAACTTGGACCGGGCGTTGATGATCCTGGTGGTACCTGCCTGGTGCCGGAGGACTTGGTTTCCTCTGCTGCTGCGGTTGGTGGTGGGGCCTTGCTGGCTGTTGCCGGTGGATTACGCCGGAGCCGCGTTGAGGGGAGGGCAGCCTACCGGGTCTTGCAGAAACCGTTGCCGCATTGAGCTGGAAGACAACCCCCAATACCACGCAAAGGCTCATGAGGCCATCTAGCCTTAGCTTATAAGTCTTGTTCTATTCACACCAATTGGGCGCAACAGACTACTATTTTGAAACACTATTAGGAACATTACACCTATAGTTAATTTTAAATATTTTTTTTCACATTTTTTTGTGGAGTTCACTTTCATACCTACACCACATGTGAGTAAGGTGAGGAGAGTTGTGCATATCCTCGTCCTGAAGAAGGAGTTTTTACACTCCGAAACATGTCGACGCACTTTCTGAGGTTGATCTACCTTAATACACACTAGCAACCTCACTCTGCACCCCTTTTAACGATACCAGCCGAGGGCTTAATAAATTTTATTTTTCATCCTACGAGCCAGGTATCTTTTAACTATCACATTTCACCACCTCACCACTCACATTCAATTACCCTCCACACATCAAACACATAGTACACTTCAAGTGCTCCTACGCAGTCGTGAGTCGTAGCACGCCGCATCCCGTAGAGGGTTGCGAAGACCCCAATGATGAAGCAGGACACCAAGGGGCCTGTTGGTGTGTGAGGGGTATTCAAAACAACACTGTGTGTTCCCCACCATTGTAGGGACCACTATCACTACCAGAGTGGATTCCATTTTGTTTATGTAATCTGTCAGGGGAGATCGAATCCACTTTCCCTCTCCCTCCCTCCTTTGTTATACATATGTTGCCGGTGGATCCCTGTCCCCTGTCGTTTCCTCCTCTCTCCCGGGATTGTCTGGTCAGGTTACATATGGCGGGTTGGCTGTTGAAAGGATGAACCTCGTGGCTATGGGGTGTTCTCCTGAGGTGGTTCAGTTTATCCAACAGTCCGTTCACTCTTAAACACTTAAGTCCTATGCTCGGCATTGGGTGTCCTTTTCAGAGTTGGTGTGCGGATAAGGGCTGGTCTGATTTGGAGGTGGATCCTGTGCATGTCTTGGATATCCTGAATGATGGTTTCAAATTGGGTCTGGTTGTTTCCTCTTTATGGACTCAGTGGACTGTGGTGAGGGCCTTTCAGGGTCAGGTCTGTTGAGGAGTTGTTTCCTTCAGAAGCCGGTGGTTAAGTCCTTTTTCTGGGGTCTTCCGCTGGCTTTGCAGTCTGCTCCGTTTGAGCCTCTGGCAGAGGTGTCCCTGCTTGTCCTGATGATCAAGGTGGCTTTCCTTGTAGCTATTACCTCGGCCCGGCGGGTTGGGGAGTTGGGCTTGTTGCTTTGTTCTAAGCCCTTTTTGAGGTTCTTTCCTGATTGGGTCGCTCTCTCTGTCCTGATCCTTCCTTTGTTCCCAAGATTCTATTCTTGTTTCACTGCTCAGAGGATCTGGTTCTGCCCGTGTTGTGTCTTGATCCTCAGTCTGAGATGAGGTGCAGCGGCACTGTTTTTTAAATGTTAAACAGGCACTTGGGGTATGCTTGGTTCGTACGGGTCCGTTTCGTAAGGTGGATTCTCTTTTTTGATTTTTGGCCTGGCATGGTCAGGGTCTGAAGCCTCCTGGTGTTACTCTTAGTAGGTGGCCGAGGTGGGCTGCTGGGTCTCCTTTTGAGTCCAGTGGTGTGCCTGTGCCTAGATCAGTTCAGGAGAGATCAACTTAGGGACGGCTGTTTCCTGGGTTTGATTTCAGGGGACTTCTATGGCTGAGATCTGCAAGGCCGCTACTTGGAGTTCTCCACACACCTTTATGTTTCATTATCGTTTGGTGGTGGGTGGGACTGGGTCTGTTGGTTTAGGGGATACAGTGTTGCGTTCTGTGCCGGTGTTGTGACTTTCTGCTTTTTTGAGCTAATAAAGTTTGTTTACTGCTCTGTGGTGAAGACGGTTCTTGCTTTGGTATCTGCTCATGGGTTAAGGACTGTGAAGGAGGGGTCTGACGTAGAGTTAATGACCAGTAATATACATTACTCTGAATCGTAGACCTCCCCGTCCCAGTCCTGGTTCCCATCCATCCCTCCCTGTTCGGCTTCTTGTGCTTGGTGGTACAGGATATGGTTCAGTAGGTCAGGGGTTCTGTGCTACAGGATGTGAGTTGCCTGGAGGGTAGGGATGGGACCAAGGGAGTTATCTTGCTTGGGATTTCTGTGGGGAGGAGCTATTACTCATGGGTTAAGGACTGTGACGGGGAGGTCTACGACTCGGAGTAATGAATATTACTGGTAAGTAACCGGCCATTCAATAGTGTTTGCCACACAGGAAGCCCCACCCTTTCAAGGCCATTCCCCCTCATGGGTCACAAAACCCATTTTACAAATCAGAAAGATATTTCCAACTCATAATAGGGGTTTTGTACATTTCAAATTATTCTTGTGCAGTTGCAAACCCTGTGATTTTCTAAACTATAAGGCTTGTGACAGAAAAAAAATGTTTTGTAAATCGGAACCATGGTTCTTTCATAGTTGGACAAATATGAACTTCGTTAGGCCTTTGATGAGATGTGATGTGCTGCAGCAATAAGGACACTGTGGAGCAGTTCTTTACCTCTGTCTAGGTACAAGAGGAAAAAGGCTTGACTCTTGCTCTGAAGTCAATTTCGGGAAGGAAGGTTTACCTTTCTGTAGGAATCAGACCTGATAATTTGCTGTCTTGGTTTTCTTGGTAATGGGTTTTTCTGAAGGAAAGTTTGGTATTCAGAGTGAATCCACATGTTGTTGCGTTGAATATCAGCTGAGTTAAGGAGTAAAGCCATTCATGTTTATTTCACAGTGCTGTATGTGAACTTATGATCTCTTTTTATTAGTGAACATGAGAAATACTGCCTTGGTATGGTGTGGTTTTAAATTGGAGGCTAAACATACAATTCTGAATGAGGTCAAGGAAGGTTTTGAGTTGCTGAATAGTCACGAACAATGGAGATTGTCAGGTAGGGTGATGATTCTGGTGAGTAGGGCTGCTTGGCATTCTGTGTAGAGGTTGAAGATGGTGAGATATCGGATTCAACCAAGTGGTACTCCTTAAAAGACTAGGAGTTTCTGTTAACTAGGCGATGTAGCGAGCGCAAGGTAAATACGTTTATTTATTTATTTACTTACTTTACTCCTTGCCGTTGTATGTTCAACTCCACTACTCCCCCACCATGCCCCTCCCCTGCCATACCGCCTGCAGCACTCCCTCTGCGAGCCACCACTGGGGCCACCCAGGGCCTACCTTAGGGGTGACTTATATGTAGTAAAAGGGAAGGTTTGGGCCTGGCAAGTAGGTGAACTTGCCAGGTCGAAATGGCAGTTCAAAACTGCACATACAGGCTCTGCAGTGGCAGGCCTGAGACAGGTTTGAAGCTTTACTCGTGGGTTACACAATCGGTGCTGCAGGCCCACTAGTAGCTTTGGATTTACAGGCCCTGGGTACATGTAATGCACTGTATTAGGGACTTATTAGTAAATCAAATATGCCAATCATGGAGAGGCCAAATGCCATTACATTTTTAGATACAAAGCACAAGCATTTTAGCACTGGTCAGCAGTGAAAAGGTGCACAGATGCCTACTGCCAGCAAAAACGAAGTTAAGCTCACAGTCAAAAAACAGGAGGTTAGAAGGCAAAAATGCAGGGGAAAACGAGCCAAAAGGCGACAGATCTAACAGTTCATGTAAGTCATATTTGGGATCTCAACCACTGTACAACATCTTGTGAGACAAAACATTTTCCTACCTTTTGCTGTCTTTCTACTTCTAAAGCTCCAAAATGAAAATGGAAGTCATATTGCTTCCAGGCTTGTTTTTCTTTTTACAGAAACAATCATGGTGCAACTGTTAGGGACACTCTGCTGTAGCCATGTCAGTGGCCCATACCAAAACAGTTCCCTCATTCATCACTATTACACACAGAGCTAGAATCCCTTTCACATAATCGGTGTTCAGCTCTGGTGTGAATTCTCTGCACATCTGGGCTCCAATTAAAGCCTGTCCTGGACACAGGAGGTAGCTCCTGATGATGTACTTCTTGCTGTGGGGTAGGGTGGGTGTGACAGTTTGGTCAGTGCATGGATTTCAAAGCTCCACTCTCTGTGTGCTCTGTAGCTCTCTCCCTGTAAGATAACACCATGAAAATTACTCTTAAGGTTTGCCGGTCTGGTGCATCCTGACGCTTTCTCAATCATTTCCGCAGGGTTCATTATACAGTTTGAAGTGTTTTCATGTTGTACCCTTATTGCCAAAGATGGCAGTGTTGCGGGACGGAAGTCAAAAGCAGTAGGCCTCATTGTGCAGCGTGTGGTGGGTATTTACTATTGGTGATGGTGATTGCTTAGCTCTCTGTGACTTAGGGTGTAGTACTCCAGTGGTAAAAATGATGAACAACTTAGGGATCTCTGAAAAAGATGCAAGCTCTGGGATCGTTAAAAATAGTAGCTTTTTGGATACCCTGTCCACTGAATACATGCCATATTTGATACTTTGCACATGATAGCTAGATACAGGCAGTGCTGGAAATAGAAAACATCTCTCAGGAATCCCATAAATTGGGAGTCAAAGGGTGGTGGCAGAAATGGGATGGAGTCCTGAGAAACATAGTATGCTAGTCAACTTCCAATTTTTTTTTAAAAAAAACTCTGTTTCTACAGAAATTGGAAACAAGAACAAATGTTTAAGTACATCTGTTCTGGCTTACTTAATTGATCACAAATTGACTAAATTTTACAATATTTTAATGAGTCAAGGCATCTGTTGCAGAGATCTTTGCGTACCCAGCACGTTCTAGGGTATAAAAGCAGTAAACAAGATAACTCTATTGGTTAATGCACTTGCTGTAGTGATCTGTGTGCAAACTAGTCACATATTTGACTCTTCATAAAAATACCATATGTGGATAATGTACTGCATGTACTTTTCAGGGCACATATTTGTATTTTATGTGCATAGCTCTTTGGATTTATGTTTTGTTACAGATATCTTTGTATTAGCTGCAGGACACAAGTTACAATCCATATAGTTTATCTTAGTGATGTCTGAACCTGCATCAAGAAGCTACAAGCACATGGCAAGGCATAAGTTTACAACCTTACTGTTTCGTTTGCATTTTCATTATTCTAAGATTGCTAAAATAGGTATTTTGGGTAATAATAAACAAGTATGAATATGTAGAGTTACTAGTGCAATTCTTCATATAGACAGATACATCTGACATTCTTATAGAGTATGCATATCTCTTACATATAGGGCTTGGTAAAGTCAAAAACCTGCCTCTAAATCATATTTTATCTCTTAAGCAACTTTAAAGTTACAACAAGCTGAGTGCCTTTACAGTGGCGGCTCCTCCGTAATGGAGGAGGAGCGTCGCCACACTGCAAGCCAGCAAAAAATAAAAAGGTAATCAAATGCTTTTATTATCATTTTATTTTAATGACTACTTCGAAGCCAAGGCCATGGCAGAGGGGAGGAGTGGTGGGCACTTATAAATGACGATGTCAGTCTGGCCAGCTGACTTCGGCTGCCACACAAACATACACACAGGTTTCTCCAACCCAGCTGTATTCTACAGCCAGGTGGAGACCAGGATCAAACCAGCCTGCTCAGCCCAATCCCGGCTTGGTATAGCATGAGAGCTGTGTAAGGATTGGGTGGGCGAGTCTGCAAGCCTGTTCTGTGTGCTGTGAGGCAGAGGAGCACCGTGGCCGGCAGCAGAGTCAGGTAAGTCTTTTTAGTTTTTATTATTCCCCCACCCCCTCTGTATAAGGCAGTAGCCACCACCGTGCCTTTATTTCCAGGGATTGGATTGGCATCAAGGTGCTAGGCTCCAGCTGGCTTCCAGCCCGGTGAGATTTGGAGAAAAGGAGTGCTGATTTCCTTTTAAGAGAGGTATGTGTATTGGGCCCAGTTGGAGCTGACAATATGGGTCTCCCTCACCCTGAGCAGATACCAGGCCTGAAAACGCTGTGCGGGTCCCGTTGAATGTGCCTTGCTTTTAGCACATTCCACTGGGGCCGGCCCGGATCCTAGATCTAGCTCAGTAATAGCTGCCAGAGCCAGAATGCTGCTGGACTCTTTTCCATGGGCGGACTGAGAACACGAAGCAGCCCTGGCAAATCTATCGGACCGACCCCCGGCTGGGGTGCGAGGGTACTAGGGTGAAGCGCTGCTGTTTTTGTTAATTGGGGTCGATATTGCAGCACTGCTGCAAAACCATCCTCAGTAAGAGAAATGGCCCCCAATGTTCCAAAACCAGCCCCCACCTTTCTAGCCTCCTCCCCCCGGGAAACGCCTGATGCCCGCTATGGCCATCCAGCTCTGCTATTTTCCACCACTTAGTGCCTTACACTTCAATAAAGGAACTTCTGTAACCTGGCTAGCGAATATTGTGATATATACGGCAGGAACTCAAAGACTCAGGGCATAGTGTGGGACATGTGTGACATGCGATAGTTAGTACATGTGTTACTTACGTGCCGTCTGAGCTGTTGCTGTTGGTGCTGCTGCCATCAGTGGATTCTCGGCTTCCTTGTCGGGTCACCCTATTCCTCATCTCTACGGCTATGCCAGTTTCGGTGCTCCTTCGGATGTTGCTACGTAGCTTTTTCGTGCCTCCATCTAAAGAGACATAGTTATGCATGGTTATCATGCTGCGGACAGAGATAAAGAAACACAACTCAAAATCCCACGTACAAGAAAAAAAACATGGGTGGCACATCCTTCCCTGTTCAAGCAGCCAAATTATGGAACTCTGTACTCCTGAATATAAGATCCACGGATAATCACCTTGTCTTCAGAAGACTACTTAAGAATTGGCTCTTCCCCACATAACCACCATACTCAAACATAAATATACCGCATATTCATCTGTATATAAGCATTTATTTGGCCTACAGATGTGCACCTACATATGTGTATTGCTTTGTAGAAACATGTATAGTAATAATAATGTTTTTAAAGCTATAGATATTCGTTAGTTCTGCTTAGAAAATGTACATATTACTTATAGTTACTTTATTATATGTTTAACATATATATAAGTGACTGCTTAAATAAGTAAATCTTTTATCATAAATATTTATTTACAATTGCTTCACTATTGAATTACAAAAATAAAAATAAATAAATAAATTTAAAGTACAACACTTGAAAGTTTGAGTTTATTAAATGCAACTTTAATCTACATATGTTACCTTCCTCATGCATTTATATACAGTCCATGTAAATATGTAGCTTTATATTTATTCCTTTTCTTCTAATTTAGCATATCCAATGGACTACCTATTTCTCACTCTATACCGTCCTCAATATATCCTCTACCTCAACTCTCTGACTTATCTCAAACCTCATTCTACTATTCTTTTCAATGTACTACCCTATTTGCATCCTATATCTCTATCAATATATCCTCTACCTTAACTCTCTAATTCACCCCAAATCCTATATCACTACTATGATCCCCAAAATAACTCTTTCTAGACTCTTCCCTCCTCTTCCCCTCTTTGCCTCACCTCATACCTCTTTTACTATTCAGATCTCCCAAACAAGACTTTCTAAACCCTTCCCTCTGACTCTTCCCCCTCTACCTCCCCTTTACTCATCTCAAACCACCTCCTACTGCTATAGACTCCCAAAAACTTTTTAACTTTCTAGACACTTGCCTCTTCTATCCCTCCACTATTCCTATTTAATCCAAATAACAGACTAACATGTCCACCGCTCAAATTAATTTCATATTCCCCCAGACTAGTTCACCACTAATCCTTTTTTGGTTCCGGAGTAGCGCGCTACTCAACTAAAAGCACTTTAATACCTCATATGGGATAGCAAGCGCTATATAAATGCAAACGTTTTCACTCTTCTATCCCTCCACCATCCTTCTCAATATAAATTACAGACTAACATATTCACCGCTCAACTTATTTTCATATTTCACTATACTAATTTCGTTATACAAATGCGTCCCTTAGACTTTAAGGGGCGACCCTCTGGGCGCAACTGATTCAAAGATCGCAACTGGTCAAAGCTAGTGAAGATGGTGTAATCACTGACAAGACTAAGAAATTTCTGATTAAAACATACCCGTCAACTCCCACAATCTATATGCTTCCTAAAATACACAAAGATTTGCGACGACCACCATTTCGCCCCATTGTCAACACCAGAGGAAGCATTTATGAACCAATAGGTCAATTTTTGGATTTACATCTCAAAGATTTTGTGACACAAGCAGTTACCTATGTGAAAGACACCACCGATTTTCTAACAAAAATTGCCCAAATCATTCTACCCAAAGATACAGAAGTATGGCTATGCACGATCGAAGTTAAAGCTCTCTACACCTCTATCCCACACAACCTTGGAATTGAGGCTGTCGAATCCATGTTACTTCAATCAGACTTGAACCCAGATTTTCAAATCTTTATAATGCAACTTCTAAACTTTTCTTTATACAAGAAATTTTTCAAATTGCAAGACGAATGTTATCTACAACTCACTGGCACATCGATGGGCAATTGTGCTGCCCCTTGTTATGCGAACATTTTTATGACTAAATTCGAGACAGACAACATCCTCAATGGCGAAAATTGGAAGAAATATGCCCGTATGTTTTTACGATATATTGACGACATTTTCGTGTTATGGCAAGGCCCACAATCTATATTAACACAAGAATTGGAGAATCTAAACAAAATAAATGATCGCATTCAATTCACCCATCAATTTGACAAAGAATCTATATCCTACTTGGATGTTCACCTCAAGATCAAAGGAGATAAGATCACTACTACCCTGTTTAAGAAAAAGACAGATCGCAACAATTTACTACATTATCGTAGTTTTCACCAACCTTCCTTGAAAAATAACCTACCTACATCTCAACTTTTTAGGGCAAAAAGGATAGTTTCTGAACCTGAAGACTCGAAAGAGCAAATAAAAAATATGATAAAACGTTTCCAGGAACGTGGATACCCTCAAGAGATTTTAAGGAAGGTAGAAGATAAGTGCTAAGCAAAAACACGAACTGAACTATTACAGACATCGACCAAAATAGAAGAAAAAAGGATGGTAATAGTTTCCAAATTTTCTAAAAAAAGTCACATCTACAAACGAATAATCTTGAAACACTGGCAGAACTTATCCAGATCTTATCGACTGAACCGGATTTTAATGGAATTTTCAAAGAATGTCCAAGATTTGCATTTACCAGAATGCCTGTAACCAAACCCAAAAGTACTCAGCCATGTCATAACTGCAACAATTGCAATGCCATTATAAGAGGTACAACTATCAGCCACCCACGAAGTGGTATTCCTATCCAGTTAAAAGTCACGGCTACCTGCGATTCTATGAACTTAATCTATCTGCTCAAATGCCCATATGGCCTTGATATGTGGGCAAAACAACGAGAAAAATAAAAACAAGGCTTTCTGAACATAAAAGCAGTATTAGAAGAAATGATGTCAAATCTTCGGTGGCGGTTCACTTTCAAGAATGTAGACACAATATTGCTCAGCTACAATTTATGGTTCTTGAAACCATTGATAACTCACGGAATCAAGACATTAACAAAAGACTATTGCAAAAAGAAAATGAATGGATTTTAAGACTTGACTCTATGAAGCCTTCGGGGCTCAACGACCGCTTGGAATTTTCCTGCTACTTATAATGTATCTGAAACTTAATTTGAAAATATGGTGCTCTGGAATTCTATTTTTTCTTTATGATTAAGTTGACAATAGTTTGTGTTTATGATTATTGTTTATTCTCACTTGCTAGCATCAATGTTACGTTAACTTTACCCGTTGCAAGATGGCTGCCACATGTTCTATCTTTTCTGACACGTGTATTTGACTTTGTCTATCTTCACCTTTTTAAACCTGCACTTCGTTTTCCGCTTACACACACGACGCTATCTACATGGTGGCTGACTCCACAATTATTTAGACCTTGATGGTCATATCGGTAAGCTCTGCTTTTGCATTTCTATTTTCGCTAAACTTTGGTACACAATCGCAGTATTTGCGTAATGTTTTCTGTGGTAATGGAACGCTATTACAACACTGGGGTCTGTCTGTACTGAACACTCTAACATGATCACTGCGACTTCGCTTTTTGAATATACGTTATTTTCAGCTAGCACAATACACACCACTCCTTGACCTTTCTGGCACTTTTAACATCTTTCTAGCTTTCAGAATACCATCTCTCACAAGAGCTTTCTATGATACTCAATACATATCTTTATATGGATGCACTGTTTTTCTTGCCTAAGCAAACACCATTCGGTTTCCTTAAATGACGTCAATTTGTCTCTATCATTGTACTTTATTGACTATTAGTTACGAATAGTGTGGGTCCTCATTATATATTTATATTTCAGATTGCCCCTGATGAAGTGCCCTTGAGGCACGAAATGCATTGGGATCGTTTTTTGAATTGCTGATGAAATTCACTAGAATGTGATACAACAATGGAATCATGGATAAATTCATGAATGAAATGAATTAAACGAATTCAACTTATTTTCGAGTTTCTACGTTTCTTCCATTCGAAATAAAGTTACTTGAACATTGGAATATCGCAGTTGCGATCTTTGACTGAGTTGCGTCCAGAGGGTCGCCCCTTAAATTCTAAGGGACGCATTTGTATGACTATTTTGCTAACACCTCCAGGACGACGAGGTGATACCTTTGTGGCACGCTACAAAAGTTTAAACTTTTTTCTCACAGAGCTGGTGCACAGTCGACCAATTTCTTCACTATACTAATTTCACTACTAATCCTTTAGAGGTTTCGAAGTAGTGTGCTACTTGCCGAAAAAGCACTTTGACGCCTTGTAACCGTTAGTCAGTGCTATATGAATGCAATTACAATACAAATTCTTGGATGTCAGTAATTGAGGAACTGGAATGCGTGCATGTATTTACCTGTGCCAGGATGGGTATGTTTTAAGACATCTCTCTGTTTGCTGTTTTGATTATGTATGGGATTGCAGAGACTCGTTTCAACTTTCTTTCTTTTGAGTCACCAAGATATCGGGGCTACTCGCCGAATTAGAGCGCAGGTAAATTGAGGATATACCCTGCCAGACAGGTCTTGCCAAGGGGACTGGTCATGAGTTTGAATACCGTGGGGACATTATTACAATGTATCCATTATGTCCGAGGAGGGAAGGTATTGAGACATAACAACCCAGAGCTTGTTTACTTGATTAGGAAGGATGTTGTATAGTTGGGGGAAGTGGTTAACAATTGAATTTGGGGGTAATTGGAATCTTGACATGTAAAAATAATGACCACTGAAATATCCAGGAATCCACATCGCATATGATTACAACACAAGAAGGGGAAGCGTACTACAAATATCAAAAACAACTACCAGTGTTATTTGCATAGTCCATACGTTTTTACATATTTCGTTTGCATTTTTTTATATACATGATTATCAAAAGGTTGATGTATGATAATATTGAGTTTGCTCTTTATCGTTCCTTTCATTGATTTTATTTTGATTTCTGTTTTTTTTTCATTGAATACCCCCCTGATGAAGGACCAACATAGGTCCGAAAAGTACTGGGGATTGATACAATGTTCAACATGAAAAGAATCAAAGGTCTTATTTCCAGGCGTTCACTGTCCCTTTCCTAGACGGCTTTCTGTCCAAGGAACTGTAGGATTGTGATACCTTTAGTAGCACTACTAGTCAGGGCCCGCTTTAGCCTTGCAGAATTGGGATTTGGCGAGTCATGGCAAACTATGTCCGCACCCCCTAAGGCTGCTTTAAAAAAAGCTTATTGGCAGTGGGTAACGAACAAAAGAAATACTAACACTAATCTGTGTAGAACCACCAGAGAATTTTTTATAGTAAAGGAAGTAACCCTATGTGAACCCTATCTCAATGCTATTTCAAAATCTAGAGATAGAGCCCTATATTTTAAATTTAGAATAGGAGCGCTTCCCCTGTGCGAATTGACCGCTCGCTGGAAGATCCCGCCACAGACTAGTAAGTTTTGTCCTTTCTGTGCAACTAGGACTGAGTCGGTCCCCCATTTTTTATTTGAATGCCCTGCCTATAAAGCTCCTCGCCACAGGTGGCTCAAACCTTTGTGTACAGAGCTGGTCACCAGACATTATAGTGAAGCACTGCGAATACTGAGATCCGATACACGGCTCCTATTTGTCTATGGTATGGCGAAGTTTTTAAGCTGGGCATGGCTAATCAGATCAAAAAGGCTTATATATATTGCTTAACTTTTTAATCCCTACGTTGACTAAATTATGTAAATTATTGATGCCATTCGTACCTCACTTTTTTTTATTTGTATTTTTGATTGTATTTTATATGGATTGGCTCTTTTATCTTTTTACTATGTTTGTGCATTGCTTTTAAAGATATGTTTTATATCAAAATAAAGCCAAATTTGACTGATTGGCTTTAGCAGTGGTGGCGACTGCTGCAACAAGCCATTTTGCACTCCCCTCTCCTTGCACACGTGCAGACCTACTCCCCGAATTCCCTGACTACTTCGCGGCAAACGTTCCGTTTCCATAGACCAACTCTCTCTCATACATTTCATTTGTTTTGAAGCGTTTGTAAAGGCTGCCTTACCTAATACACTTAGCTATCCACATAAAATACAGATCTGTTCTTTGCAGCAGGCATATTAGCCCTCTGCACTGCTTTCTGGAGAGTCAAAACTTCCACTAGACAAAACTACAATCTCTATCTCTAGCAGGAACATTAATCACTAGTTAACTTGACATTTTTATTGCTGCCTTAAAGATGAACACACAAGGAACTCTGCAGCAGGTGCTTTTAAATTGTACGGTATTGCTAAACACAGCGCCCCCCTTCTTCCACCCAGGTAAGTGTCCCCCCCTCCAGGTCAGGGCCCTGTGAGGCCGCACGGGTCGCACCACCCTAAAGCTGGCCCAACTACCATTTGCAGAGGCTGCGTTAATATTAAAATGCCTGTTGGTGGGCACCTGCTGGAGCTGGAAGAGAAGCTCTCCGAGACAGGGATTGATTACACATTGGGGAGAGTTCAATTGTTACTAGCCCCGTGCTCGACCACCCTGATTTCTCAGGTGACCACATTTTGAAAACCAAAAACCGAGACAGTCTACAAACGTAAAAGTAAGTATACGTATTTGCAGCGAGCGCGAGGCACGGAGTGACTTTAGTGGCGGTACTCATAAACGATGTATATACACCCCTGACAACAATGTAGGCAAGCACCAGGAATTAATTAAATGCAACTTTGACACACAGCTTCATCTGTGTCCATTAAATTGCTTTCTGCTAACGGTTGATAAATAAACGTGCTTTATAAGGCATAAAAAGGCGACCCCCTCTGTCTGTGAAAGGCCTTCTTTGAAAAGCAGGACGTATGTTGTATGATATTTGGGGGTGGGAGAGATGGTGGAAAACGGGGACTGTCCTGGCATTTCCGGGCCGGGTGTGGGACACTGGACCAAATTTTACTGAATGGAAAATGTATTTGACGCAATCGCCTAAAGCTTGGGGTGCACATTTCGCCTGGCCCAAGCCCCGCCGGGACCACGCCTACAGCAAAGGGAGAGTATACCGCGATGCCACTTTCTCTCCATCCTTCTGTGTCACCCTCCCCACACCCTGCACTGGCCTGAGGCGTAACGCAAAGTGGCGTGGCCCCAGGCGAATTTTGAAAGGGCTCCCCCCTTTACCCCATATCTCACATATATGTATTGTCTTGGGGTTGAGTGGAGGCCCTTGAATGGTTGGGGGGTGGGTTCTCAAGGGTTGGGGGCTGCAGGGGTCTGTGTTATGTCCCTGGCCCCTTACTTCCATTTACGAACTGCTCAAAGAAGGTGGCAAAACGGAATGATAATCCCAATGTGGAACAGGGACATCTCTGCAGAATAGTGTCTAGAAAAAAACATGTCCACACACCACTCTGTGCGGATTAACGTGTAATAGCTGGATTAATGTGCGGGGATACTTTTTAGGAATGTTCTCCACGCACACAAATGGCATTACTTATAATGGGGGCTATGGTGTTTTAATGTCTTGGCTTGTAGTGCCACATCAGCACCACTAGGGCCGCGTTATTGCAGGGGTATTTGAATGATAGGCACAAAAAGGCAGGCTGGACCAGCATCCCTCTCCATCATCATGTATGCTGGTAGGCCCATACGTTTAAGAATGGTATAGTCATTTCCATAGCTAGCAATGCTTGGGAATAAGAGTGCCTGCACAGTGGTGTGTGCATCTATGGAAGAAGCATGCTTTTTCACTTTCTCCACTGCTCCACTATCTTATCATCAGTGGCGGCTCCTCCGCTAAGGCAGAGGAGCGTCACCCCACTGCTTTGCATCAGTGAAATAAAGGAAAAATGAAATGATAACTCGAGGTTATTATCATTTCATTTTTCCCTGCTGCAGCAGGTTTGCGGGCGGGGCTGCTGACAGAGCAGGGGAGCAGGAGTTTGCTCTCCCTAAGTGCGCATGAATGTTTGGCCGGCTCTCTCGGGCAGACCATACATTCATGCGCACTTTGAATGTTCTCCAACCAGACTGCATTACAGCCTGAGTGGAGAATGTGCCCAGGCTTCCGTTCCCTGGCTGAGAGCTAAACCACGGCGCTCAGACTAATCACAACGCTGCATTGCAGTGTTGTGATTGGCTCAGGGGAGCCTCAGCCTGGGTGCTACCTTTCCTGAAACACCAGCCGGGAGAGGTGATGGCGGGACGACGTTGGAGAGTCGCTGCGAGGGGGTATGTTTTATTTTTACACCCCACACCCCCCTAGCCCCACCAACCCCAATCCATGACGGACGCTCGTGGTTATCTGTTGTTTCGTTGCATACTATTACGTCTTTCTCCAAAGTATAATTGATGCAGCAGTACTTTGGAAACAGAGATTCTTAAACTTTTAACTTCTATGGACTCCCACTGACTAGGACCCCCACCCAAGCAAACTGTATTGTTTGATCTTCAAAAAATACAGAAAGAAGAGTACTGTACATCAAAAAAATACATACATTACTAAATCTTTTATTTAATTCACAAGCAAAACAGAGGTAAACATCGGAATTTTAATAGGAAGTTTGTAACATTTTAAAATGTTATCTTACTTCTAAAATATGACATGATATGCTAGACTCCAGCATCTCACTCTGTCTTTTTTCTCCTAATGCATGCTCTCTGTTTGTAGATGCATACCAGTGCTTCAATCAATGCCACCAATTATCCTACTAGATTCTTCTAGCTGTGCCTTGTTGCTCCCATGATTCAAGATGAGGACACATCCGGTTTCAAATTCGCACACATTACAGAGCGTGTTTTAAAATGAATGTTCAATTTTGCCTTTTTATGTATGTTTACTTTCTTAAATTGCTAATATTACTTTTTCTAACATTCGTATGCGTTGAGGAACCCCCCAGGATACATGGGCACCAAGTTAAGTTTTGCTGCTTAGAATAATGCTGATAATCACCATATAATAAATTATAAAATTTAAATGCCGAAAGCATTATTTCAGTGCTGGGTATCGTATAGGTAAAGCTATATTCTCAAACATTGTAAGGCACTTGGGCAACATATTCCAGTCACTGTCCACTGTACTTTGTCTGCATTTGCATAGCATGAGTCTGCTGTTAGTACTGCACTGCAGCTCTGTGGGTTGTTTGGAATGATGGGTAAATACTTTTCATAAGTAGATCACGGTTTCCTTTCTCACTTATCTTTCTGTGAAAGGAAATCCACTCTAACTCATCCACTTTTCTAGTAATTGCTGTTAGTGGCTTATGGAATTCTTCAAAATGGTTGGCAGCAGTCCCACCCAGCTCGTGTTTTATGTTCTTGCTTCAGAGTGTGTGCACAAGTTGCAGTGTAGCACGCAAGCCTACTCTCATGGATTGCCGAAGGCTTTCTTAACAATCTCAGCCATGCATCTCCTCAAAAAATCCTGAAAGCTGCACCCCTTCCATGCAACACAGTCAGCTATCCCCCAGTCTAACAATAGGACAAGCCCCCAGTGGCAGCTGGTGATCTTTAAGCAGTGTATGTGGGGTAGGGGTCCTAACTCCTGCCCAAACTTCTTAGAGCGAGCAGGGCTGACTGTCTCCAGTGGTCCTGCTTAATTTTTTCCCGAAGACACCATCTGGCTATGAAATTGGTGTCTATTTCAGTGGAGGCACTTTGTAAACCCTTTTTTGCGTTCCTAAAACTTGTTTCTGCACTTACACGTGGCGAATATTGAAGACTCTGTGAGCCCACAAGGTGGTTCAACATGGCGGCCCCTTAGACGTCTGCCACTGTGGCTTACAGGACCAGTCAACACTCCCTCTGTCCGGGGCTCAAAGTGGCGAGGGCTGACATTGTGCATTATTGCCATGCCTAGTTGGTGCCTGCCATACTGTGCTTGCCCAGAGAAAGGGGTGCGGCTGCTACACTGTGCGGGCCCCCGGAAAGAGGCGCAGCATTGTATGATTTGCTCCAACGGTGCTAGAAGGGATGTATGACATTACAACGCATGCTTTTACTACGCATGCCTTTACATCGCAGGTTTTACAACGCAAGCTGTTACAAAGCATAGTGTTAAGGGGTGCTGGATAGTGAATAGTTTAATTTACTATTCCAACTCCAGTCCCCGTGGATAGTAGGGAAGGTGTTGGATAGTAAATTAAATCCATTACCTATCCTAGAGCACCCCACAGCGCAATGCGTTGTAATGACATGCGTTGTAATAGTTGCGTCGTAAAGGCACTGCGTGGTAAAAGTTGCGTTGAAAAGGATGTTTCCCGCTGGAAGTGGGTACCACTGTATCGGAAGAACAGTTCTTTTCCACCCGTGGACATTTGCTGCTCGGTGATTCCTGCCATGCATCACCTTGTTCTTGAGGAGCTGTTGCATTGCGTGAGCCCGGAGGAGGTGGAGCGGTGTGGTGTGACTGGTTCTGACGGCTATGGGAGAGAATACTTTCGGGTTGAAGAGTGCATCCCGCTCACCACTGGATACCTGAACTAGTCCTCCTATGGGGCAGAGAGATGCTCTACATGGGCAGCGTGTAGGTGGCCCAGGATTGAAGCCTTGTGGGTGGTGAGGCGTGCCTGCCCGCTAGGGCCCTTGACTGCTGCTGCCCAGAGGACTGCACTGGAGGAATGCCCTGGATGAGCACTAGTGTAAACTTTGCTGGTGCAGAAGGCCCATCAATAGCAGTAATGCAAAGCTGCTGATTGGGGTATTTATACCCTGTGCAACCACTGTGTGGGCGATGGTCTCGGGGGCCACTGAACTAACAAGTCACAAAGGAAAGCACTGGCGGCCACTGATATGACTGGGAGCTGAGGGGTGACGACTCCCAGGGACAGCTGACAGGGTGAAAGAATTGGTGTGTGGACCTGTCAAAGGGCATGTGTGCCCTTGTTACATGTGATCTGTCTTCCATTGTGGAGTCCCACGGACACATAGCTGCAAGTGACTGTAACTATCCAGGGGTCTATTTGACTGCTATTATGGCAGTGGAAAAATTAAACTCCTGCATTGGGGGCGATGACACCCTACCCCCACTGTGGTGAAGAAGAAACCCAGTAAACCCGCACAAAGTAACAAGATGGTGCAATGCATTTTGACGGTATCTTGAGTTGCCCCGCCCTTGACAGAGGACTGTGGTGGGACTCTCAAGCCGCCATCATCGGCCCTGCTGCAAGCCATCAATGATTTGGGTCAGGTCCTGGGAAATAAAATAGATACTATAGCAATTGAAATGGCGTTACTGCGAACAGACCTCCAGAAGCTCTCGGAAAGGACACGGTGTTTAAGAGCCAGATGAACATGCAGGAGAGGTTTGCAACAATGTTCAAATGTGCAACATTGACTAGACTCAACATGAATACTGCAGGAGTGGACAGAGGGAGTAGAACGAAGATCTGGGCAGAACAATTTGAACTTTTTGGGCTTTCCTGAGATCTCGGAAGGCTCATCAGTGGAACATCAGTGGAACTTTTCCAGGTAGACTGGGTACTAAATGCGCCAAAACGTTTTGGCAGAAAGTGCATATAGAGTGGATGCACTGCCACCGAAGCCTGGAGCTCCCAGAGGACAGTCATGGTGTTATTCATTAATTTCTGTGACAGGGACGCTTTCTTGCAGTCGGCACTCACCAAATTTAGAAATGGCCACCAAGCTAGAGGTCATTTCTAAAGCATTGGCAAAAACCGCTGTCACTGTGGTTCCACTCAATGTTGTTTACAGTTTGGTGCAGGGCTTAGTCACCTGCACCAAACAGGTTTCTTTTTTTATTTTCAAAAAGAAAATGCTCCCCCCTGCTATGGGCGTTGCCTCCCATGGCGAGGGGAGCATTTAGCAGTTTTCACTGCCCCTTACTGCCAGGGAAATTCCACCCAGAAAAATTAGTTGAGTGAAATTAGAGGTCTGTCTCTGATGGCCCGTACTTCGCAAGGCTGTTGGAGGGGTTTGACCACAGCTGAGATGGACACATTCATTTTTTGTTAGGCACAGGGAGATTAAGTGATTTGCCCAGAATCACAGGATGTTGCATGTGTCCACTGTGATTAAACCTAAGATCGACCTGCTTTTAAATTTGACAGACTGATCATCATCTTGGCGGTATGTAGACATTGTTGCCGTTGCAACGGAGTATTCATACCTCCAAGATATAAATTAGGCCCCAAGTGCTACTATTCGCAGGACAAGGGGGACTATTATGATGACGGGCGGATCACCACCGCCCGGCCGGCGGTGGCGATCCGCCCGCCATCAAAACTACATTTGCCCCCGCCTTATTACCATGGCGGGGGTACTGCGGCTTACGGAAAGTCCATCCGCAGCTTTTCTCCCGGTTGGCAATCCGCTCGATTGCTGGCCGGGCGGAAAAGGCCCACAATATGGTGACGGTGCGTTGTAGGCACCGCCATCCGTATTATAAGGCTGGTGGTGGGTATGCCTTTCCATGGCAGAGACTCTGCCATGGAAAGGCATACGGTAATTCACTTTGGGGGCCGTTGCAGGCCCTTGGGGGGTGTACGGCTGCACTTGGGGTTGTACCATGGTCACACACAAGGTGGCAGGCCCGGCGCGGTGCCTGTTACATTGTGCATGGCAATACATAACATGCCACTTTATCATTGTGGGGTTTGCTGCCTACAGCACCGCCCACCGCAATGATAAAGATGTGGGATGCGACCGCCAGGGTGGCGGTCGCATCCTTATTGGCCTTGCGGAAACACCGCACCTCTGACGGTCGGTCCCGTGTTCCAATACGGTGTCCGCCCGCCATCGGAATGGGGCCCAGGAATTGGAAACGCAACTTGCCTGGCTTCCTTCTAATAAATAGATTGGACACATGGTGGCGCCATAGTTTCATGCTTACAAAGGAATGAAGCAGAAGATGTGGCTGCTTGACCTGCGGATATAATGATGTCCGTTACATAATAAAGTATACAAAAAACTGATGATTGAAATGCTTGAATTAATCTCAGCCACTGGTAATTTCTCGAGCTGCATCCCAGTCCACTGTAATTTTGCACACCATGTCACTTCAGGTTTGACCCAGCCATATACAAATCGTTCTTGACCCTGTTCCAATGGGAAAAATCCAGGCTGGACTGCTAAGCCAGGTCCACCCTGAATGGGAACACAAACAACCTAGGACCGGTTTTGCCCTAGTTTTGTCTCATCAGCCATGTAGAGTATGGTTCCAGTATCACAGTGTGCATGGGACCATCGTGTGGGCATACCTATCCCTCTTAGGGCAACACACTAAAGTATACAAATAAGTGACAGATAAAACGCTTGAATTAAAGTTAGTCACTGCTAACTGCTTGGGGGCCACATCCCAGTCCATTGCTATTTTGCACACCATACCACTTCAGTTTGGACCAAGCCACATGCAAATCAGTCTTGACCCTGTTCCAATGGTAAAAGTACAGTCCAAACTGCCAGGCCAGGTTTTCCTTGAGAGGGAACACAAGCAACTTACAACCGGTTTCACCGTGGCGGTCTCTGCATTTTGCCCTGCGGCGGACTAAGTGAAGAGTGGTGGTGGGGTACTGATGAGTATGTTCTCATTGAGGAGCGGGGGTGTTGCCGCCCCGAGAAGGCTGCCGCCCCCAAAACTTGTGCCGTCCGGGGCAGACAGCCCCCCCGCTATGCCACTGGGTTTTGCCCTAATTTGGTCTCATCCACCAGGTATAGTTTGGTTCCAGATACAGTGTGCACAGGACCCACGTCTGACCATACTTGTCTCATTTAGGGCGACACACTAAACGATACAAAATACATGCTTGAATTAATCTCAGCCACTGGTAATTACTCGAGTCGCTTCCCAGTCCATTGCAAACAGATGTATGACATCACAACGCATGCTTTTACTCCGCATGCCATTACAACGCAGTTTTTACAATGCAAGTTGTTACAACGACTTGCGTTGGGGGGCGCTGGATAGTGGAATAGTTTAATTTTCTATTCCAACTCCAGTCCCCGTGGATAGTAGGGAAGGTGTTGGATAGAAAATTAAACTATTCCCTATCCTACAGGGCCCTCCAGCGCAAGTCGTTGTAACGACTTGCGTTGTAATAGCTGCGTCGTAATGGTAGTGCGGAGTAAAAGTTGCGTTGTAAAGGATGTTCCCCTTGCAAACTATTCCACCTCAGTTTGGAACCAGCCATATACAGATCAGTCTTGACCCAGCTCCAATGGGAACAGTCCAGCGCGAATTTCCAGACCTGGTCCTCTCTGAAGTCGAACACAAGCAACCTAGGACCGGTATTGCCCTAGTTAGAGCTCATCAGCCAGGTATAGCTTGGTCCCAGTGACTGTGGGTCCAGATGTGAAATGGAATTATATAAAAAGAGAACCTTTTAAAACTATTTTTTTCTAAAGAGGGCGGGTACATGAGAACGTTGATAGGGCCCACTCCAGACAGACACAGTTTTGCCCTGCCTTTAAAAAATGCCTCAAAATTCATACTTTGTTGAAGGAGACTCCAACTCATGAACATCAGCTATAAATGGAGTAGCCTGGGCTTGTTCTGGGTAATAGCTTATGGCGCCATGATAACTAGGAGCAGAAATACTTAAATAACATTCTGTTCTAGAATCCAGTTAAGGATTCTTGCTGCTAGACAGGCACACCCCTAAACTGTGACCCCCTTTGGTTAAAAGTAATGCGTCCTTTTCCAATTTATGGAGCTGTGCGGTTTGGAAATCCACACGCTTTCGGAATGGACAGAAGAGCAGATATGGTCAGGAGTCATTGTTGGCTCAAGAATGTGGCAGCAACAAGTAGGCAAAATACTCACCAGCACAGGAAGTTCACTACAGTCCGTTATAGCTAAATGTTTGCAACTACAGAATCTCTTCATGTTTGTATATTCGACCATTACTTTCTCTGGGGTCTTGCTTGTGAAACAATTGTCATGAGAAGACTTAGCTTAAGGAATCGTGCAAAAGCGAATTGCTAGTGCAACACTGTTTCTGATATGTGATGGTTTATTGGTCAGGGTTGTTAGGGGTTGCTGGTTATGGGGGATTTCTAATAGGGGTTGTTGTGTTGGTGGATAAGGCTTAGATTTCTGATCTCATTAAATGGTCACATACTTGCCCTAATTTTTAGAACATGGCTCCAAAGGGCAATTCTAATCGACCGCATGTCAGTGTCCGAAAATCACATTGATCACACAATTTAGGTCCCTAAGAAACACGCAAATGTGGGAATGCTACTTACCACCTTTGTGGGATATTGTTTACCCCATCAATGCTCATTGTCAAGTTGTGCTGCATATTCCTGATGGATACATAGAAGACATTACAGCAGCCCAGTGGACATTTATGTCAACTTATAGGCGCCGCTAAAATCTTCATGGTAGAAGCACTAATGACTGCTCCAGTAATACTCTCTGATGTATCTAGTAAAGGAGGCATTAGATAGTCTCTATACGTGCCTTTTACCGGTGACCTTTCACTTCTTAGCTATAAGCGCTACCTGCCTCGCGATCAGAGATCACTGGTCCCTTTGGCCTTCTCATCCCTTCTGAACACAAGGCCCCCGCCTTGGATTCCTGCCGAGAGAGCATCCTGGGAGCCTCTAATCCCTGCACTCTCGAGATGTTCTGCATGGCTCTGATCCGCGGGCTGCTTTCCCACTGTTTCTGCTCAGCCTTTGATCAATTATTCAGGCAGATGCCCAGCAAGCTGCTTTCAAAATCCGTCCTAGCATCCTTTTCACAGGTCTGGCTGCCTAGGTTGCCATGGTTTTGGGAGCGGCCCAGAAGTACTGCAGCGCTGACTGGCACTTTACCCTTTCCCTCACATCCGAGGAGTTTAATCCTCTGTGAGCGCCATTTTACTTCTCTTTCGTTGTCGTTAGCTCACCCTACTTTCTGCTGCGACCTATTGCAAAAAGCACCCCAAACACATCATTGCTCATATACATTGGGTTCTAGTTTGCAGCAGCTGAGGGCTGCAGTGTGTCTGTACTCCCGCCAATAGGTTACACTCAGGACGAAGGGGAAAAACAAGATTGTGCATAAATATGAATTTGCTGTACTCGCCGCATAATTCACTATCTGCTGCATAATTTGCAGATTGTTCTAGGTCAAACAGATCTATCTTCTTATTACTTTACTATACATGGAGACATATCTCTCTCTCTCTCTCTCTCTCTCTCTCCCCCCCTCACCCCATCCCTTAAAGGGCTGTAATATTGCAGGTTTTTCCTCTTATGTTCCATTTTGTGTCAGAACCTCCCTCTGGTGGGCAGGTCACGGGTGCAGCTATCAATGGTGCAGCAGTTGCAGTGAAACCAGGGGTGTAAGGGGCCTACTTCACCGCATTTAGTGGCTGTTTTTTAAAACCAAACCAGTGGCCGGGGGCCCAATTCCCTTGCTTCGATTTTGGCCCCTCTTGGTAGGCCTTAGTTCCCTGCTTGGGTTCCTGTTCACTTCATGTCAGGGGGGACCTGGGCCGTACAGATATTCATGAGCGCATCTGTCGGCCATGTTAGTGCTTGGGATACACTCAGACATGGCCAACATGCTTGGATGGCTGGAAGCCACCATCTTACATTGGGCATTGAAAGTCCAATTTCCCTCTAGATTCAGCATGATAGATTGGGTCATTTTGTTAAATTTCATTGTTTTTGAGGCAGATATGTAGGCCGGACTGGGAGGAGCAGCACTGATGGTATGCAAGAAATGTGTTCAAGTTCACCCATAAATGGCTCATTGCACAGTAATTACGATCATCTTACCTACCATTTCTGTGTATCATTGGTTAGACGCAGTACGTTTACATATAATGGATGCCTACAGGGTTGATTATCTGTAACTAACAAACCACATGGAATATTTTTGCCCAAACTGCAGGGTGGATGATTTGAATAATTAAACGGGAGGCTTCTATTTGTAGGATTTGTTGTAAAATGAAATATAAAGTAGTCATTTGTCATGTCTCAACTACAAGTTGAGGAAGTTGATTTCTCTGCTACTACCTGCCAAGGGATATGTAATGCCTTTAGTTTGGTAATTGATTCAGATAAGGAATATATTATGTTCTTCCCCCGTGCCATTCCAACTGCTTACCGCGTCATAAGTTTAATGATTTCATGGAGCTAGGTTGTCCCTGAGTGGATTTGTCATGAAGATCAGTGGAGGCTACTGTTTAAACAAGCATTGACATAGCCAATCGGTCTCGCATTTGGGACCTTATAAGTGTTTAGTTATCCAGCACAATATCCTTGGTGCAACAACATCAACTGTTGCATGGCTAAACACTTATGAGGTCTCAAAGGCGAGACCTATTGGCTATGCCAATGCTTGTTTTAAATGTTGCTTGGGGGTTGCTGCACTACCTGCAGCTTCTCAAGCGCAACATTAAAATATGTTTGGTGGCGCCTCTGCCCCATTCAAGGGACATCACCAAGTTAAAAAAATATTAAAGAGCCCTCAAACGGATTTCTGGGGCGCTCCTTCAAGGAGCATTGAACAATAAATTAGTCGCTCCTGCTTCTCATTTATTACTCACTTTTACATTGGTTGCCCGGTGACAACCAGGGACGCCCTTTATTTTATAATTATGGAGTAGGGGGCACGCGGACCCCATCCCCAAGCCTTTACAGGCCCCACGACCCCATCTGCTCAGGCCTTACTGATTTATCAAGGGGAGGGGGCGTGTGGCCTCACCTCCCCAGGCCTCTATGGGCCCCAGGGACCCCATTCCCTGGGACATTTCACCTTTTTATTGGGAAGGGGATGTGCAGCTCCCTCCCAGAGCCTCTAAAGGACCCGCGGACCTCAGCCCCTGGGGCCTAATGTGGAAGCCCTGGTGCCCACATGGGGAAACCACAACAAACAATGATGGGGGCTGCGGAGTACCCCAGTGTCACTAGGTTCCTTCCGCCTCCCCTGCACCCTGCATCCTGGGTGCATTGCGAGCTGGCATTGCCCCGTCTGATGGGAACAGCTGTTTTTGCATGCTCCCACAAGGTGGGAGCAATCTGAGTTTCTCTGCCTGCAAGAGCGTGGACAGGGACACACATATCTGGCGGGAGCATTGCTGAGCCTCCCGCTGGGTCCAAAGAGACCGGTTTTCCAGGAAGGGAAACAGGGTCCAGGAGGAGGGCTCCCCGGGAAACACACTGTAGCTGGCCCTGGGGGAGGTGTGCCCCCTCCCCATAAAAAAGAACCTCAGAGATGGAGTGCCCGGGCCTTTCCCTCTATTATTATGTTTTTGCCCCAGAGGATGAGGTCCCTAGGGCCTCAAAAAGACTAAGGGAGGGGAGGGTCACGCACCCCCTCCTCTTCCTTTTACACAGTGGGTCCCAGGGGATGAAGTCCCGAGGGATGAAATCAGCTTGGGGAGGTTGCCCCCATACATTTCCTCCTCCCCATATAATTATATAAATTGACCCCCTGGGAAGTAGCCCATCCCGGAGGTTATTTGAATGCAAAGAAAATAAATATGTCGGCTGCTATTTTTTTTTCCGCAGTCCCTCAAGAGTCCAGTAGTAACATCGAAAAACCCCACCATTTTTTGGGGCCTACAGGGGCTAAGGGGCTGTGTATGCCTAACCGGCCCTGTATATTCGTTTTACTAATTTTGAGGATAGGGGACTAAGTCTCCGAGTACATTAATGGTAGCCGCATCATTTTTTCCGTGTTAGAGCTAGCCAAACTGAGAACTAACTTCCGGGAAGCGAGATGGCCCCAAGAGAAAAACAAACCTTAGGCCAATCAGGAACGCTCTATTTTTTGAAGTCGTGTTCATGGAACTCTCGAGAGTGCCTCTCAAACCCAACTGCCAAGATATACAAATATTTTTTAACCTCAATTTCACACAGCTACTGAAGAGAGTTACACCAAATCAGAAAAAGCATGCTTTATGGACCAACATCTAGCGTCTTGACAAATTTAGTGCAATTCTGTTTCACCTTTTTCGCTATAGCCCTTTTCAAAAATCCCTTTCAAAATTGCATTGGGATTTTGTGTTTTGGGACTCCCTTTTTCGGCTCCCGTATGACAGATCACCCCAAAACTTTCCATGAAGAAAGTAAGGAAAAAAAGAGGACATTTTGGAAAGTTTTGTGTAGATTCTTCAAATGGCACCAAAGCATTAGCAAACCAAAAAAGGCATTTCCTATGGGAATACAGACCTAACTATAACTACCCAGTGGCAATCACCACTGGGTTATACCTATATAATTTTTGACAGGTTGACATTTTAGTCTCGATAATCTGGCAGTAAACCATTCAGACTTTTCTAAGAAAGCAGGTTAGAGGTCGTGGAGTTTGCTGTTACAGATGATGACTGTTGTGTGCCCCACCCTTACGGGAAAAGGTACTTCATACTGACCAGGTCTAGAATTCTTGTCTGTCCTCGTTCAGTGTGGTGACATAACAAAAGGCCCTGCAGCCCTGCGGTGTGGTTGGAACCCCCCCACCGTGTGAGGGAGGGCCTCCCAGCTCCATGGGGACCCTTCGGCACTGTTCATGGGCAGCGGCCCCGGGCCTCAGGGCACCGGACTGGTTCTGGAGCGTGGGCGTCTCAAGATTTCCCTGCGGGGTAATGACTCTGCTGTACAAAAATGTCATTGTTAGTAGTCCGTCATAAAACCAGACGTTGTGAGGACTTGAACAATATGGGGCAGATTTACAAGCCCCATGTGCCACATTTTCGCTGCCGTTGCGTCACTTCTGCGACGCAGTGGCGGCGTAAACCATGCACAATGTTGCGCCTCATTTACAATGTGATGCATCTAGGGAGATGCGTCACGTTATAAAGCCCTGCGCCACATGAAACCTGCATTAGGTTTCATGTGGGCGTTCCACCGCAGGGTGGGCGTTCCGTCGCAGGAACGCCTTGTAAAAGTGATGTAGTGAAATGTCACTTTTACCTCCATGCTACATCAAAACCCTGCGCCTGCTTGAAGCAGGCGTAAGGAGTGACGCAGCATGTTAGGCATAGGGTGCCCCTGAGCTTTGCTGGAGCCGCGTCGCACTTGCGACACGACTCCAGCAATGCGCCGCCCTTATGCCACAGGATATAACATGCATCACCCTATCCTTGCGCCACGGGGCGCCGCATTGTAAATGCGATGCATTCGTGGTGGCGCAGGGAGGGAATTGCATGTCGCATCTTTTCTGTGCTGATTTGCAGAGATGCACCAGAACGCGTAAATCTGCCCCCATGCTTTCCTCCATAGACTCCTAAGCAGCAAGCAAAGTGAGTACAGCCCCCTATCAGCGGAATTGAATTTTATTTTCCCTTTTAGATCGAGTTTACAATTTTTCCGATCACTACCCCACTGGAAATTATACACACTTGTTAAAAAGGCTGCACGCCATTAGCTTAAGAAAGTATTTAAAACGATGCATGGAACTTTGCACTGACTCTCCGACTGTCACCCTACTGTCCCTTTTTAGATAGAAGGAGGGAATGGAAGATCTTTGACTACTTTTTTTGGGAGAAAACAGGGTTATTTTATTTTTAAACATGACGTGCTGTTAGAAATATTGCTGCAGCTGGGTAACTTAATTGTAGATGTGGATTACTTTCTTAGACTCTGTTGACTAGTCAGTTCTAAAAGGCATCGATATATATATATATACAAGGCTTCACTGTGCTATTGAAATACGCATTGGTAGACTAAAGGTACTGTTAACGCGGGATTACTGGTTATTAGTTACCTTACCAGATCCCAAACTAAGTTGACTGAATCGTTGGTACCTGTCATTGAGTAAAAGGTAATCTAACAATAAGTCAATCAATTTAAGAACTTACACCACTCTAAAGGACCACTGACCAAATTTTAAGTTTCAAAGATTTAATATAAAGTCAAAGATAACTGAAGATACAAACTTCTCAAGATGAGATTCAGAAGATAAATCGGTATCACTATGAACATGAACTTTTTGAATAATCTGAGTCTGAAAAACAAAATAATAAGTACAAGCTCGAAAACCATAAGGGTTGCCAAAATGGATACAAGTTGTAACCTCAAAGTCATTACAGAAAGGAAAATTAAGGTTAGTCTGTCCCTACACTATACTAAGTGACATCCCTACTTAGCAAGATCTTTACCCCTCTAGGTGTCAGCCGTGGTGACTTCCTAAGAAGATCACGCACTTCTCTTTGTCTCTTCTCTGATAATGGGTCTCTCCTGATCAGCCTATCTGCCTACCCATCCACTTCCTTAGGCTCCCAAAATCATCTGCTCTGCTCTCCTCCCGGGTCGCTTTCCCTAATACCAAATCACATTTCCAATAGAAACGCCCCTTGGGACGCCCCTCACGTGGTACATCTTTGCGCGGTAAACTCCATGATGGTACTCTTCAAGACCCTCGTTATAGTTGACCTTGATTCCCAGGCTTCTTCTCCAGTGCGCTGATACCCCCTGAAATTCCTGGAAACTCCTACAGGCCTGCGCCAGGCGCCACTGAACAAAGTCCCTTTCATTCGAGCTGATTAAGACCCTCGCACCTGCATACAGTTCGTCCTGCAGTGGGCCTCAAATTCTAGACTCCACCATATCTTTAGGTCGTAAAACACACTCAAAGCTCGGTGCTGGACACCTCTCGACTTCTTCCCTAACGAGCACATGGCAGTTCAAACGATATGACATTATCAGTTCAGGCCTACTTGATTTACATGAAGCAGGTCCCTGCACTCTTAAAACATTAATTTGATTTAAGCAGCAACATTCTTAACTAGCATACGTTTCTAAAATAACACATCTATAAAGCATATATTTTAAACTTAATTCGATAATACATTTGTGGAAGAACCAGGTTAACCCCATCTCACATTATTTTAGCAGCACGTTTAGATTTGCTGTGAATTGCCCTAAGGCCTACACAATATACTGGATTTTTAGAGTTCTATTCAACTCTAACATGATTCCTTTAACATGAGAACATGAGGTTTTCATATTCATTCCAACATTTCTACATTAATCTCACACAGTTATGATTATTGTTACTCTACTTAAACATTCTATACATTTCACTACTGAATATAAGACACTCTGTGTATTTCACTTCTAAATATAAAACACTCGTGTGCAAAAGCATGTTTAAACTAACTACGTGCTTGTAAATATGGTGCACTTATACATTTTTCAGACTTGTGCTCTCTCAATCCCCCCTTTGATGACCTTCAGGGGTCATCACCATCAAGACACCATCACAAAATGTAGAACCCTTCAAAGTGAAGTCGTGGCAGTGCCACCTCTTTTCATTGTCTCTAATGCCTTTAGACTCCTGTATTGGGTGTCCTGCATCGCTGTCAACTTTTCCTCCTGTTTCCTCATAGTTCTCTGTAACCTATTTGCTCTATACCACTGATACAAACGCACCAATCCCCACAAAGTGATTACACAAATCACAATTATGATGATGGGTTTCAATATGTACCAAACGATACCCTTTCCTAAGTTGGCAAACCAACTTCCAACTTTACCCATTCCATGACCTACTTTTTCCCACACATTTATCTTTGTCAGATCCTCAATTTCGTAGTGTATGGCAGTGATGTTTCGTATATACTTCTCTAGAGGTTTTGAATTGTCTGGAATGTAAGTGCAGCACTCCTGGACCTTCAAAGCCTTACAGACTCCTCCCTCTTTAGCTAACAGAACGTCTAAAGCAAGTCGGTTCTGAAGAACCATTGCCCTAATCGATTGCATCTCACCTTCTATCAGCATCAATGATCTAGCAGTACTGGCAGATAGCCTATCTACGACTGTAGCTAACCTCCTGATCTTAATGTAATTCAATATCAGTCCTAAGAAAGGGAATGCAGCACCGAGTACATCTCCAACTACTTCTGCTGCACCCAGCCCTCTCTTCCACCTAGTTGGTATTTCTTTCTTTGTCGTTTCTAAATTCTCAACATGATATATTTTAGGGAAGACAACAGCCAGATAGCATGATCCGTACCAATTATCTGGTAGCTTCACATAGGCATTTCTTCCACATACAAAATATAAATTTGGAATTGCTTGCATCCCTTTCAAAAAGTCCTTAGAGTAATACTCCAGTTGAAAGGCATGTTCACAATTGACTTGACCTACATAAAAATTCTCATAATAGGAGTAACTCCTGTGGATGCACAGTTTCCCCCGTTTCTCCTTATCTAAAGCAATTGGACCAATACTACCCTTTCTTTGATGTGCCCTTTCCTCCTTGGTCCAATCAGTTTCCCATTGTCCTGAGGCCTTCAGAATCTTCTGCCTCCTGTATCTAGTATCTACCTGCCCTATAAACTTTTTCTCAATTTCTGACACTTGACAAGTCAGATTGTTTCTTCGAGCATGTGAAGTATCTAATGTTTTCCATGGAATAAACCATTTGTGTAATCTGTCTTCGCTTTTGTAGTAGTCCCACTTGTTCAAATGCTTGAAATTCGGGACCTCTGGCAATGTCGAGTCGAAATTTGAGAAATAATACTCAAATCCTTCTCGTCCATAAAATATGCTCAACAACAAACTGCATGTGATTCCATATGTCAATGGAAGATGATGGTATCTGATACCCTCCTCCACAGAAGCTGGTAATTGCATACAAACGTAGCAATTCTTCACCTCCATGGCATCAACGTATTCATAAAGCAATTTAGCATAAGCATTTGACCTGTAATTTCCCTGTGACTCATCTGTGTGTAACCTTTTTATTTCTGCATCTAACAACGCTTTGTCTTTATCATTGATGTTTCCCTTATCATTAACAATAGTGGTTCTCGGTGTTGAAACTCCCTTGACCTCCTTGACTGCAGCTGCATCTCTCTCATGTCCCACTATGTATGAAACAGTAACCACTAAAACTATCAGGGAAATTACCACTCCCAATAATGTGCCAACTATACATTTTGCCCTGCGGTTCGGGTTGCCAGCCTCCATGTTCTCAAACAGTGTAGTTCTTGACTTTCTTCCGGCATTCGCTTCTTCTTCTCTCTGTACAAAGTCTTTCTTTTACATCTTGTCCCTCTTTGGAACACTTGGAAGCCGACAATTTACTCCGCAAAACAATTTAAAGTCCTGTAGAAAACAGACAACCCTAGCCCTTCTCCATCCGCTAAAAGGAAACCCCTACCAATTTTCTTCTTCCACTCGGCGCTAGGTTATCTTGCAGTAATTTTTCAAAGTCCTTTCAAAAAGTCTTTTTACAACAAAGTGTTAGTCCAAAACAATGAGCATTCCAAGAGCTTCCACTACTCGCTCAAGCATTTCTAACCGAAGGAGAGTTCCCTCCAACACTGGATATCGTGAACAGCAAACTGGAAACTCAACTGTTTCTAAAATCAATTTTCTTATTCCGCTAAGGAGAGGAGGATAGACGATGTTGAGTGTCAGCAACCTTTCAGTCTCCGCCCCCGGTAGCAGGAACAGAATTTGTACAGTGATGATCGGGTCAGTTCTGATCAGGTTCACTTCCCTGACCCTCCCGGTTCTGTGCCCCACCGACATCTGCAACGAGGTAGGTCCAATCAGGAGTAGAGTATCTTCTACTAGGCACTCGCACCCTCCTTGATCTTCTAGGGCCCTCCTCAGTTCCCTCTTGGGTATCTTCCTCCTGATCCGAGTCTTCGGATATAGGAACAAGTGTTTCTTCCTGGGCCGACCTCAAACTTAGCCTCCTGTCTCTTCCCGGCCAAGTGGCAGCCTCACACCTTGTTCTCCTATATCTCGTCCTCACACTCGGTTCTTGATCACTTTGGTACTGATCCGTGTCTGTTTCGTATTCACTGCTGCTTTCTCCTTCAGTTGCGTCTTCAGTCTCACTGCCGTTCTGCCTTCGCTCTTCTTCTGAATCCGATGCGTTCCCAACTTCTTCCGACACCCCCTCAGCTGCCTCAATCCCTTCTTGCGACTCTTCTTCCACTTCCGGGCTTTCGTCTGGGATAGGAGCTGTTTCTTCTAGAGGTGCTGGAACTCTTCGAGTATGGGATGCATGGATCCAATTTGGTAGCCCCCCGCACTTCACCGCGGTGTTCGTGATCAGGATTACCTGAAAGGGCCCACGCCAGCGAACATCTAGGCAGTTCTTCCGGACGTGTTTTTTAACCAACACCCAGTCCCCTGGGTTCAGGTCATGACACAGGTTCCTCGATGCTGGAACTTCAGCCGCATGCACCTGAAGGGACACAGAATGGATGGCGTCAGACAGTCCTTTACAATAATCCAAGATCAGATCATCTGTAATATTCAATAGGGCAGCAGTTGGAACTGTGGGAAGTCTCATGGCCCTCCCCATCAGAATCTCGTGTGGAGAGAGACCTGTCCTCCTGTCAGGGGTGCTGCGCATGCTCATAAGCACTAAAGGAAGAGCATCTGGCCAACTCAAAGATGTGGATGCCACTACTTTAGCCAATCTATTCTTCAAAGTGCCGTTCACTTGTTCCACAATTCCTGAAGCTTCTGGTCGATAACTACAATGCAGCTTTTGATCGATATTCAGTGTGGAGCACAACATCTTCACTATTTCGCTGTTAAAATGTTTTCCTCTGTCCGATTCCAAAGAGGCAGGCACCCCCGAAGCGCGGTATCAACTCCCTGAGCAACAATTTAGCCACTGTGAGTGTATCGCACCTACGTGTAGGGTACGCTTCAACCCATCTGGAAAATACGCATACTATCACCAACACATACCGAAGGCGATTTACTCTTGGCATTTCGATTAAATCTAGTTGCATTCTATTGAAAGGCCCCCCCGACCTCCCAATGTGACTCAGTGTGACTGGTGTTCGTTTACCTACGTTCAGTTGTTGGCAGGTAACACATCGCTTACATACTGATTCTGCTGCTATTCTAAATTTAGGGCAATACCAAGTTTGCCTAAACTCTCTCATCATAGCATCCCTTCCTAGATGTACTGGACCATGTATTTCTCTCGCCATGGGATTAGCTAATTCTTCAGGTAACACAGCCCTCCCATCTGCTGAAACCCAAAAATCCATTTCACTTCGCACGCAACCTGCTATTTCCCAAGCCTTTTTCTCTGTTTCAGGTGCGTTCTCCTGCATTATTCTTAAATCCTCCCAAGTGTCTACAGTTTCTAACATCATGCTTAATTCTGTCTTTTCTTCAGCACCATCTATTTCCACTTTTGAAAACGAATAATCTTGTTCCGCACAATAACGTGCGACTTCATCAGCGTATCTGTTGCCTTGTGACACAAAATCTGTATTTTTAGTATGTGCTACACACTTTACTATTGCGATGTCAACTGGACCTTGTAATGCTTCTAACAACAATCTCACAAATTCTCCGTTTCGAATGGGCGAACCAGAGGAGGTCATGTAACCTCTCTGAGACCACAACTGCCCGAAATCATGAACCACACCGAAACCATATTGGCTGTCAGTGTATATGGTGACTCTCTTTCCGTTTCCTGCTATGCAGGCACGAGTTAGGGCAATGATTTCTGCTACCTGTGCGGAATGTACTCCTTCCAGGCAAGCAGCTTCCACAACTCCAGTAATGGTACAAACAGCATAAGCTGCTCTCAACCGACCAGTATCGTCTCTTAAACATGAGCCATCAACAAAATAAATTTCATCGGGGTCAGACAACGGCTCATCCACAATATCTGGTCTGGGTTTCGTGCATAGTTCAGTCACATCAAGGCAATCGTGGTCTTCACATCCTTCGCCTTCGATTACAGTTGGTAATGGCATTAAAGTAGCAGGATTCAAGACAGAGCATCTCCTGAGAGTCACGTTCTCCGCGGCAAGAATAACTTGCTCGTAGCGCGTAAGCCTACTATTGGTCAGATGCTGCGTCTTCGTCCTGGTCATTAGCAATTCAACTGAATGTGGTACATACACCACCACTGGATGTCCCATCACAATACTCTCGCTCCTTTCAATGCTGACACCCGTTGCAGCAACGGATTTGAGACATCCGGGCAACACTGCGGCTACTGGATCTAATGTAGCCGAAAAATATGCAACTGGTCTACGGGCATTTCCGTGGGTCTGTGCCAAAACTGACAAAGCACATCCCTCTCTCTCACAGCAATAGAGTGAAAATGACTTCTCGTAATCGGGCATTCCCAGAGCCGGAGCACGACACAAATCGTCTCTCAGCTGCAAGAACGCCACCAAGCATTCTTCATCCCATGGTACCGGATCACTCACCTCCTTGTGCGTCAGTTTCTGTAAGGGCTTTGCTTTCAGTGAAAAGTTAACTATCCACTGTCGGCAGTAACCCACCATTCCTAGGAACATTCTAACTTCTCTCTGTGTTGTAGGCGCATTCATCTTCATTATCGCCTCAATCCTCTCTGGGGACACCTTGCGTTTCCCTTTTTCTAACCGGTGCCCTAAATACTGTACTTCTGTCAGACAATACTGCAACTTGCTCGGAGATACCTTATGTCCATTTTCAGCTAAATGGTTCAGTAAGGCAATTGAATCTGCTTTACAGGCTTCCTCTGTCTCTGACGCAACAAGTAGGTCATCTATGTACTGGACCAGAACCGAGTTCTGGGGTAGTACTAGATTTTCGAGATTCTTTTTCAACAACTGATTGAAGATGGATGGGCTGTCTGTGAATCCTTGTGGGATTCGACACCATGTTAAAACGCGATCTTCCATTTTAAAAGCAAAAAGATACCTGCTCTCTTCATCCAATGGGATTGAAAAGAAAGCCTGGCAAAGATCTATCACTGTGAACCATTCTGCTTGACATGGTATTTGAAACAGTATCACTGAAGGATTCGGTACCACGGGACAACATGAAACGACTATGTTGTTAATCTTTCGTAAATCCTGCACTATCCTGAATTTTCCGCTAGGTTTCTGTAAACCCATAATCGGGGAGTTACAAGGACTACCCACGATTTCTTTCAGTATTCCCTGTTGTATCATTGACTCGATCACAGGTTTTATCCCCGCAATCGTTTCCTGGGACAATTTGTATTGAGGCGTTCTTGGAAACTCGGCATTTGGTTTTACCAGTATTTTTACCGGTTCTACCCCTTTAATCAATCCTATTTCTTCTCCTGTGAAATCCCATACCTCTGACGCCACTGCATCTCGTAAGTCTTGGGGAAGATCTTCTACTGTCAGAGTAGGATATAGTTCTACACAGGATTTTGAATTGGCCACCTTAAAGGTAGCATCATCGTCGGTAGTCTGTACCTCCACTCCTTGCGGGGTGCAGTATATGGTGCAGTTCAATTTGCACAACAAATCCCTTCCTAACAGACATACCGGACTCGAGTCACAAACCACAAACTGACGCTCGTTCATATGGTTTCCTATCCTCACAGACACTGGTTCTGTCAAGGGACTAGTCATTCTTTTGTTCGCGACTCCTACCACCTGAATTGTTTCCCCTGACATCGGCAAGTCTGGAACCACCGCCGATCTCAGTGTTGATCGGGTAGCCCCAGTATCCACCAAGAACGTTGTGGGACACCCTGCCACTTCTGCCTCAACAAATGGCCCTCTTTGATCCACCTCTAGGACTGCCCCGAGGGTACAGTCCTCTTCACTGCTCACACGTTGTCCTGTCAATGGATCAATGTAATAACACTTTTCTTCCTCGATGAATAGAGGCATTTGTTTAAAGACCTTTCCCCCTGTCGCTACCTTCGGTGGCTGTGGGAACTGGGCCCGTGGAGCCGAAGTCCCCCCTTTGGCCACCTTGCCTCCTGGAACTGTCACCTTTGGAGTTGGGACTTCTTGAACCTGCTCTTCTACTTCTAGCCCTCCATTTTCAGGGTTAAAGGGACACTCGCGTCGCCAATGCCCCACCTGGTGACACTGATGGCACTTTGTCGTTTTCTTTAAAGTGGCAAAGTCTATCCTAGGTCTCTGCCCTTCTTCATTATCTTTGTTCTGACCGTTTGGTTTTCGTCCCATCCCCTGTTTCTGCTGGCCCCCCTTCCCAGCGGACTGCATTTGCACCACCATTAATTTCTCCTTTAAATTCTTAGCTTTAGAATCTATTTCGTCACTACAGTATCTCGCATAACGTAGAATCTCATCTAGTGGTTTGTTCTGCCAACAGATTAAATGTTGCTGTATCATCAAACAAATATCAGGTCTCAACCCCAAGACAAACTTTGACACAAACTGCCCTATATCCTTGGGATCCATTACATCTAGTCCACTGTATTGCTTGAATGTTTTCAATAATCTTTCATAAAACTCGTGAACTGTCTCCTTGGGTTCCTGCCTCGTTCGGTCTATTTTCACCCAATCTATATCCTGTGGTGGTACCTTATCTTTCAACCAAGCTATTACCCTTTCATATTTTCGCATGACAATCTCGGACGGTCCATTAGTCCGAGCATCCCTCACTGGTTCAGTATTTGGCCATTCAACACTAGTCTTGCACGGGGTCCATAAATCAGATGGGACCACGATGTCAAACAACGTGTTCAAATCGATCCACAATACTTTCGAGATCTTGACAAACCTTTCTACCTGCTTATACCACTCTACTGGATTGTCCCTTAACTTCGGAAATGAGTTGGTAAATGCAGCTAAGTCTCCTCTACTCCAGGGCACGTCTACATAATTTCCGTTTGATATTTCTCGCAAAGGGAATGCCTCCATATGCATTACCCTTCCCTCTGGGGTCATCACATTTGCACTTCGTCTAACTGTGCCCTTTTTCGACCACCTTTCTTCCCATTTGTCCAATTCTCTCCACACTCTTATCCCTGATACCAGCTCTCTTATGTGTGTTTTTAATCCAGTAGTTCTCTTCTCATCTAGATCCTGGTCTGCGTACTGTAATCTGTGGTTACTCTGCAATGCCCTTGTCCTAGATAAATCCACGGCATACCTGTCTGCCAAATCAGTCAGTTTCTCATGAAACGCTCTAGCTTTCCTAGTAATATCCTTTGCCATGAACAATAACTCATCCTGTTCATACAATTCTATCCTTTCCAAAGGCAATGTTCCATCTATTATCTCATCAACATCTGATTTTAAACTAGTAACATCGAGCCTCTTTGCCTTAATTTCAGCTTTCAAGACACTCAATTTAGCTCCTCCATCCACATCTCTCCCATCCCAGCTCCGAGATCTACGTTTAGGTATAGGTGAGTTATAGGGAGTCCTCCCCTGTTCCCATCTCTCTTGGTCCCATGCCTTTCCATCTTCTCGAGGTGGGTGGTGAAACACTCCTTCATGCCTCATAGCCCCTCTCTCCCCATCCTGGCTAGTTTCACGGGATGCAGGGTAAGATGTTCCATTACTCCCTCTTTCTTCACTACTCCCCTGTGATTCCTGATTATTCGAGGCGTGGCGGTACCTATCGCTGTTCTCCTTTCTCCAATGTTGGACGTCTTCCCCGGGTGTATGATGAGGGCACCTAAATCTATTCTGAAAAGCCTGTACCATTTGGTCTCCTCCTTTCTCCCAGAGACGGGACATCTCCTCACACTCTACACTCCTGCTATTTTGCTCCTGCTGTTCCCTCTCCTCCGTAGGACGTGTAACTCCTCTATTCTCCTGACTTTGGCCTTCCCGCCCCTGACTGCTTTCGCTGGCCCCACAATGAGATACAGTCCCATTACCCCTGCTTTCCCATTCTGGTTCTGTTCTTGACCTATTACTCGGGGTTACTGCGGACCCATCCCATTCCCTCAAATCAGCTCTTAATTCTGTATAGGACTTTGGCCGCGGTCCCCTTAGGTCCATCAGTCCTCTCTGACCTCCCGGTCCTGTGTTGGGACCTACAGAGGTATCTAATGGGGTGTTCCACGTTACCGAACCTGGCAATTGCTTCCATGCATTTGTCACGTTATTCCTCCTTTCCATCTCGATCCTTTCTCTATCCAACTGCCTCTGTTCTTCCTCTCTATCTCTCTCTGGGTTATAGATCGATACTATAGGACCTATGGTAACAAGCACTTGAAGAGCATCTGGCAATCCAAAGGACTCAACCCTTTCGGTGGCTGGCGTTTTCTGCACCACAAACCTTCCCACTACACTCTGTACTGTGCTGGGTTGAGGTGTCTCCCCACCTTTGGTAGGTGTCCATTCCGATATAGGGAGTGGTGTATACCCCTCAATGGCATTCCCATCTTCCCTTGCGAGCCCTCTATCTTCTATCACCCCCACTCTCGGAGGTGGTCTATCCATTAACAATCTGTTTATCAGATTGTCCTCCGACTCGCTTTCCTCGTCTTCTTCCATGAGGTTTCCTCCTCCTCCTGCCACCTCCCTCATCGGATACATTTTTTCCACCTCAATAACCTGTACCCTCCACCGCTTTGCTTCCTCATCCCATTTAGAATCTCGCACTGCTCTTACCGATCGCGTCAGTCTTTGTTGACGCCTGTTCAAATTTCTGTCGTGTGCAGCCCTAATCCATGCATTAAGGGCCTCAAACTGTGTTGGTCTGGGCGAGGGTTTCAATGAGGACATGGTTGCTTTTAGCCGATGTAACACCTCTAACTTAAACGTCCCGTACCTCGGGAACTGCATTTCCTCATTCCCTTCCGTAAGCTTATTCCAAGCCCCAATCCATAATATCGTATGCAGCCCAACATTCGTTGCCATATAATGAGCTGGTGTACCCTCCGGCGGAGCCTCTTCCCCGTAATAATGTTCACTTCGTTTACGTTTAAAAATCCCTTTCAAACACTTAAAACACTTCATGATTTCGCTCTTTCTCTGCGTTTGTTTACTTCCTGATGATATTCCACCAATCTCAGCCCCGTTCACACTAACTGGCCTATCCGTACGCGACTTTCCTCCGACGTCACTCTAGCCGCCCAACCAGAGCGCGGCTCTAGCTAACGTCACACCAACCGCTCAATCACAGCGCGGCTCTAGCCGACGTCACCCGTCCCCCTTTGCAGCAGTTCCCCTCCTTTCTCAGCTCGTCTCCTCGGTCATGCACGCGTCCCATTCATACTCTGAAAAAAATGATTACTTCCGTCCAAGCGATCACCTTTCTTGACTGTACGCCCACAGTCTTTCTCTGTAGTTGTCACCTTAACTTTGGCGAAATGTCTTTCCGTTTACTTCCAGACAATCGCCTTCTCCGATAGGTTACTCACACACACAGTAACTTTCGACCAGCGTCCGTTACTCATACACTCACTCTTACACTCCCCCTATCTTGGATCCACGGCGGTCAATGGTACCTCGTGACCTCCGTACTATGGTCGACAACTACCCTGGATGTTCGATACACCCAAAACCACTTAAGCTCTGGCCTGACCTTAAGATTTCACCAGTTCACCCGTTTACCAGGTAACCAGCTTACCAGGTTGCGCGCGCTCACAACCTTCTCTAATTCACACTACAGGCATTCAACTCCGCAAGACATTACAATACAAATACAACACAAAACACCGCAATCTGTTCACGCATGACCCTTTTTATACTCACTCTCCTCCGATACTGCTGCTTTTCTCGCACCGTCTGCACCTTTCGGCACACGATTCTTCCGCTGCTCGTTTCTCGACGTCTCGGGGCCTTGGGGTAAACTAACCTCTCTAGATTACCTTCCTCAAGAAGATAACCATCCTCACTCTGCTACCAACTGTTAACGCGGGATTACTGGTTATTAGTTACCTTACCAGATCCCAAACTAAGTCGACTGAATCGTTGGTACCTGTCATTGAGTAAAAGGTAATCTAACAATAAGTCAATCAATTTAAGAACTTACACCACTCTAAAGGACCACTGACCAAATTTTAAGTTTCAAAGATTTAATATAAAGTCAAAGATAACTGAAGATACAAACTTCTCAAGATGAGATTCAGAAGATAAATCGGTATCACTATGAACATGAACTTTTTGATTAATCTGAGTCTGAAAAACAAAATAATAAGTACAAGCTCGAAAACCATAAGGGTTGCCAAAATGGATACAAGTTGTAACCTCAAAGTCATTACAGAAAGGAAAATTAAGGTTAGTCTGTCCCTACACTATACTAAGTGACATCCCTACTTAGCAAGATCTTTACCCCTCTAGGTGTCAGCCGTGGTGACTTCCTAAGAAGATCACGCACTTCTCTTTGTCTCTTCTCTGATAATGGGTCTCTCCTGATCAGCCTATCTGCCTACCCATCCACTTCCTTAGGCTCCCAAAATCATCTGCTCTGCTCTCCTCCCGGGTCGCTTTCCCTAATACCAAATCACATTTCCAATAGAAACGCCCCTTGGGACGCCCCTCACGTGGTACATCTTTGCGCGGTAAACTCCATGATGGTACTCTTCAAGACCCTCGTTATAGTTGACCTTGATTCCCAGGCTTCTTCTCCAGTGCGCTGATACCCCCTGAAATTCCTGGAAACTCCTACAGGCCTGCGCCAGGCGCCACTGAACAAAGTCCCTTTCATTCGAGCTGATTAAGACCCTCGCACCTGCATACAGTTCGTCCTGCAGTGGGCCTCAAATTCCAGACTCCACCATATCTTTAGGTCGTAAAACACACTCAAAGCTCGGTGCTGGACACCTCTCGACTTCTTCCCTAACGAGCACATGGCAGTTCAAACGATATGACATTATCAGTTCAGGCCTACTTGATTTACATGAAGCAGGTCCCTGCACTCTTAAAACATTAATTTGATTTAAGCAGCAACATTCTTAACTAGCATACGTTTCTAAAATAACACATCTATAAAGCATATATTTTAAACTTAATTCGATAATACATTTGTGGAAGAACCAGGTTAACCCCATCTCACATTATTTTAGCAGCACGTTTAGATTTGCTGTGAATTGCCCAAAGGCCTACACAATATACTGGATTTTTAGAGTTCTATTCAACTCTAACATGATTCCTTTAACATGAGAACATGAGGTTTTCATATTCATTCCAACATTTCTACATTAATCTCACACAGTTATGATTATTGTTACTCTACTTAAACATTCTATACATTTCACTACTGAATATAAGACACTCTGTGTATTTCACTTCTAAATATAAAACACTCGTGTGCAAAAGCATGTTTAAACTAACTACGTGCTTGTAAATATGGTGCACTTATACATTTTTCAGACTTGTGCTCTCTCAGTACATACATTTCCAGAAGAGTCGCCAAGGTTGAACTCCGCGGAACATGCTAATCAAAAATGACTGGCCCATAACTTCAATTTTCTCTCTCCGTGGGCGAGCTAAGCATTCAATAGCCACCTGATGGGTCTACAACTAATTTACCCCGTTATAGGGAAAAAAAACAACATAAAAGAGTCTATTTTTAACACTCATGACTCCGAGAGCATCTTCAGCCAGCCCGGCAGCCAGTGGGAGCGCGCTCTCTTGTCGCCATGGATACCGAAACCCTCTGGCTGTGTGCGGCTGGGTCGCGTCCAGTTCAGGTAATTATTATTTCTCACCGCAGTTCGAAGATACAAGGACCAGCGGCTTCATGGGGCGCCACGTGACAACGATCCTCGAGCCTGACCAGTGCAGTGCTTAAGGAAGGATACCACCAGGGGTTATCTGCCAATGCCCACCAAGGCGAATTGGCCAATGAGGGAAATATCGAGACGTCCTACAAACACGTGAGGTTCAATAGGGCTGGGGCAGAGTCGGTTGTATGCATGGCTAATAATTCAATGCACTTTCGCATGCACAGGACTGTTGAGAACTCTGCTGGTGATAACCCTGGTTTGCCAGTCCACCACAGTCCACCTTCTTGAAAAGTAAAGTAGATGCCTTTACCTACCTCGTCTGTCTTCCTCGTCACAGTCCTTACGAAATGAGCTACTCTGTAGTTTACATACAATATTACCCTATCTAAATGAAAAAGAACGCACATATATTGCCACCAATTTGGCCACACAGGAAGTGGGTATGGATGACACCATAAAGGCCGAGCCTCTGTAGGAATACTTCCTGGTTTTTTTTTATCTGTGACCCGTCTTCACAAAGGTTGCTCAGAATTTTTGCATTGGGGAATCATTTCCAAATCAGTGTTCTTTCATTTGGGCTCTCTTCAGCACCTAGCGTGTTTACCAAAACTCTGTCTCCCTTAATTGGCAACCTGCATTCATTGAGCTTGTTGGCGTTTACATGCTTGGATGATAGGCTAATTTGTCCTGATTCTTTTTCCAAGGTAGTACAAGCCGTCCATCTTGTCTGTGAGTGTCTGAGAGAAAACAGATTTCTCATAAATAACAAAAGATAAAAAATGGTATTTTCTCTGGAAATTCAGTTAATCAGCGCTCTACTCAACACTCATGTGGGGAAACTTTTCCTGCCTCCAGTTTACCAGCAGAAGCTCAGAACCCAGCTCAAAAATCTGCTAAATTCTCATCAAACCCCTGTGAGATAATGTTTGAGAGTTCAGGGCAAAAAGTCAGTTTTGCTATTTTTAGTCTCTTGGGCTCGCCTCCACCTATTCCATCTGGCTAACCATCTCCTCTCACTCTGGGCTACCAGCCCTTTGACCTTAGAGACTTTAGTACAGGTATCCCTGGCAATAGTGCAGAAGTTGCAATAGTGCCTAACTGTGTCGAAAATGAACAGGCTTCTCCTTTCTCCACCTTGACTTTTGACAGTCACAAAAGATGTCAGCAATCTGGGCTAGGGCGCTAAATCTGGGAACTTTTCAGGTCAGGGTATTTGGACACTTCCAGAATCCAAAATGTTGTTAAACTCAAAGGAAATGGCGACGGTGCACGAATTTCTTTTGTCTGTTGCTCCTCACACCCTGCACAATTCTGTTCAGATCAGGGCAGACAGTGAGGTGATGAGTGGTTATGTAAATCATCAAGGGGGTGTACCCTCTCTCCTCTCCTGGCATCTCTGCCAGAGCCGATAGGGATTTAGGCTTGACCTCCCTGACAGTAATTTATGTTCCAGGGACGGTGAATTGGCATGTCAACCTTTTATCACGTACACCCCTACTCAGTCTCCCTGTACCTATCTCCTCCAACATTTTGGGAAGTTTCGGTTTGGTTCAGCACTCCGTGGGTCACCCCATTTGCAGCTCCCAGAAATACTCTCATTCCCAACTTCTGCCATCTTCTCCAGTGCCTGGAGGCGTGGGGAGTGAATGTGATGAGTATCCCTTGGGCCCCCTGTATTCCCCATTTCCCATATTCAGCAGGGTTCTCATGAAGATCCTGAGAGAAGGAATTGAGGTTCTTCCAGTAACCCAATACTGGACAAGATAACCCTGCTTGGTTAGTCCTTGGTTAGTCCTTCTGGCAGTCCAACACACTTGGATCTTCCCTGTAGTTACTTCTCTCCTCTGATCCCCAGCCTTTTGGAAACTTCTATGTAACAGCTCTGTCTGGAGGTCTGGAGTATGAAAAGCAGAAGCTACTGTCCTTCGGTAGTTCTTCAGAGATTGAACAATCTATTCAGAATTCTAGAAGGAGCAGCAACCTTAAGGTTTACAAGAGGCATTGGGGAAATTTTTCTAAATGGTGCTACTTGAGAAATCTTCGTTTGGGTCTCCTGTGAAGAGGGTAATATTCTGGAGTTTTTGCCCTGTGGGTTTTTGTTGGGTCTCTCTGTAGAAATCCTCAGTATTCAGTAGGTGGTGATTAAAGCAAATAAAGTCCCTTCTCTTGCCCGGCGTGAGCCATAAGCTTCTTATCTGTTCCAGAGTTTTCACCTTAAGATGCCAGTAACCCATACCCATGTTCCTCCTTGAGACCTTTCCCCAGTGTTGACCTACCTTCTGAATTATCCCTCCATAGATTCTGTGTGAAGATTGGAAGAAATTGGAGCACCCCGTCTTCCAAGAACCATTTCTGAAATTATTCAGGATAAGGCGGTTTTTCACAAACACAACAAGATGATGGACGGAGTGCTAAAACGTTTCAACCACTCAGCCCCGGTCACAGATCTGGGTTTAATCCATAATTCTTTTTCTCACTATTCCACCCAAGTTTGGACCCAGGCATGTGCAAATCAGCCTTGACCCTGTTTCTCATGGGAACAGTCCAGCCCAAACTGCAAAGCCAGGCCCTCCCTGTACCTGAAACATGCATCCTGGGACCGGTTTTGGGGTTTCACCCCTCATCAGCCAGGATAACTTGAATCCAGTGGCACCGCGATCAAGTGACCCACGTCTGGGCGTACCCTTGGCCACTTAGGGTGAACATAGCAAACACAACAAAGCTTGGCAGTTTGGGCTGGACGGTTCCCATGAGGAACTGGATCAAGACTGATTTGCATATGGCTGGGTCTGAACTGGGGTGGCGAAGTGAGCCAAAGAACGATGGTGGATTCAACCCACATCTGTGACTGGGGTGTTTCTGAAAAGTTTCAGCGCTCTGTCCATCATCGCCTTGTGTTTGCTTTGTTCTCCCTAATTTGGCAGGTATATTCCTAGATGTGGGTCCCTGCTCACTTTGCCACTGGATTTAAACTGGCCTAGCTGATGAGGGGTGTTACTCCGAAACCGGTTCCAAGATGCTTTTTTCTGGTCCAGGGAAAACTGGCTTGGTAGTTTGGGCAGGACAGCTCCCATGAGGAACAGGGTCAAGACTGATTTGCATATGGCTGGGTTTGAACTGGGATAGCAAAGTGAGCTAAAGAACGAAGGTGAATTCAACCCAGATCTGTGACTGGGAGTGAGTTTCTGAAAAGTTTCAGCGTTCCGTCTGTCATCTCCTTGTGTTTGCTAAGGTGGTTCTTCATCCAGACCCGACTTTCATACAAGAGGTCTCCTCTTCCTTTTATACATCTCAAGATTTGTTCCTTCCTGCTTTTGTTCCCGTTTCCATACTGAGCGCAGGAGGTTTAATTGCATTTTCTGGATTTGGTCAGGGCCCTGACTATTTATTCAGAAAGAAGTGCTTCCTTTCCAAAAAGTGTATTTTTTGTTTGTTTCTTTTAGCATGGGCAACAGAGGTCAACACCCTCCTGTTTCTACTCCTAGCCATTGGATTCAGATTGTAATTGATTTAGCTTACCAAAAGATGGGCATTTCCCTCCCTACTGGGGTACCGGGTTGTTCAACAATGGGAGTGTTGTCTTTCTGGACGGTTTTCAAGGTGGCTCTACTCAAAGACATTTGTGCTGCAGCAACATAGTCTAATCCTCACACTTTCATATCTCATTATAATTAGAGAATGAGTGATATATTTTCTTTACATTTTTTTACATTTTGGGGCTGTTGTTCTCTCTGCTGTACAGTGATGTATATGCAGCAGCGTAGCAAGGGGGCGGTCAGCCCCGTGCGGCATGTGTTTTGCTGGTGGCGACCTCTCCCCCGCCTGCTCTCACCTGCGCCGTCGTGGGGCAGCAAAGTCAGGAATCGCCAGTACCCCGACCCGTTCTTACATTCAGCGGCCGCACGTCGTAACAAATGCAGGGGCCGCCACAGGCAGCATAAGGCCGAGCTCTGCCACTGTGTATATGCTGGATATTTTTTTTCCTTTTAATTTGCATTGGAATAAAATGCACTCTGTGTTGCATCAATCTTTGAGTACTTATCAATTTCCTTTTGTAATCAACTTTGATATATGCTCATTTCATAAGGCCTGTGGCGAGGAAGACGTACACGGTAGGTAATCTTCATTACTCCGAGTCATAGTCTTCTTCACAGACAGAATTCACCAATCTCAATAAAAAAAGAACACCCACATATTCCTACCTATATGGCATCACAGGAAGTGAATATGGGTGTCAGCATATAGGCAGAGCCTCTGCAGGAATATTTCCTGATAGTACCAAGTAAAGACAAAAAACCATGTCAATCAATTTCCCTCTTGCGTCCTTGATTTAGAGAGGGATAGGAGAGAATGTAGGACTGTGGCGAAGAAGACTATGACTCAGAGTAATGAAGATTACTGGTAAGTAACTGAGTCAATAATTGTCAAGTGTCGCACTCAGCCATTAATCTGACCAAACCAAAAAAAATTCTAATTGCTTTGTGATTCTTTTATGCTCTTGCCAGATCCATACAAATCCATTACCAGAGATGGACGCTAGGGGCCGTATTACAGACAGTGTCCTGGGGGTTATTGGGCTTGTGAGCCCGCTTTTTGCTCTCCCGGGGCACCATGCTTGTGCAGCCCCTTCTGTAATACTGATAGCGCTGTTGTACATCTAGTGCCAGGGCTATCATGAGAGGACATTCCCTCATTTGCATGGGGTTATGGCCCCATACAAATGAGGGAATCTCTTTGCCTATGCACCTGTGCTGTATGATAGACAAAGGATGCAGACGCAAACGGGCCCTTAGGAGGCGTACTCACAGTGCACTGCAAAAGGTGGTACACTGTTAATGCACCTCCTAAAGGGTTACTATGGGCCCCACCAGATATCCCCCTGCAGGCGGGTGCAATCATTCACTGCACCAGTCTGCAGTGGCACTTCTAATCCCTCTTCAAAGTGCAGGCAAGTGGAAGAGCTTTGAAGCAGCTGCTGTGTATTTCACTAAATCCACTGCCTCCAGGGCAGTTCAAGTTTGCAGCTGCCCTCAGAGCAGCACATTCATTGTAATAGGGCGCACTTTCCCTATTTGTGTCTGGTGCATCTTTTGGAAGGTGAGACGTGGTGCAAACTGGGAAAGCACGCCCTTTGCATAATAGATCACCAGGGACTGTATTACAGATAGTGTCCCAGGGATGCAGCAGGCGTGCGCGCACACATTTTGTACCCCCAGGGCAATATTGTATTACAGAAGGGGCCGCAGCTGTTTGTTTTGTTACTTCTGTAATACTGATAGTGGTGGCACACATGTAGCGGAAGCTGTATCTTCAGAAGGTGTTCCCTCATTTATATGGGGGATGTGGCCTATTACAAATGAGGAAATCTCCTTGACTCTGCACCCATGCCGCATTATAGATGCAGGCTCAGAGCCAAACATGCCCTTAGTAGGCACACTGACAGCGCACCACAGAAATGTGGTGCGCTGTCAATGGGTTTTTGTTGGGTCTCTCTGTAGAAATCCTCAGTATTCAGTAGGTGGTGATTAAAGCAAATAAAGTCCCTTCTCTTGCCCAGCATGAGCCATAAGATTCTTATCTGTTCCAGAGTTTTCACCTTAAGATGCCAGTAACCCATACCCGTGTTCCTCCTTGAGACCTTTCCCCAGTGTTGACCTACCTTCTGAATTATCCCTCCATAGATTCTGTGTGAAGATTGGAAGAAATTGGGGCACTCCTTCTTCTAAGAACCATTTCTGAAATTATTCAGGATCAGGCGGTTCTTCACAAACACAACAAGATGATGGACGGAGTGCTAAAACGTTTCAACCACTCACCCCCAGTCACAGATCTGGGTTTAATCCATCATTCTTTTTCTCACTATCCCACCCAAGTTTGGACCCAGCCATGTGCAAATCAGCCTTGACCCTGTTCCTCATGGGAACAGTCCAGCCCAAACTACCTAGCAGTGGCCCATTACAAATGAGGAAATCTCCCTGACTCTGCCCCCATGCCGCATTATAGATGCAGGCTCAGAACCAAACATGCCCTTAGTAGGCACACTGACAGCGCACCACAGAAATGTGGTGCACTGTCAATGCGCTCCCTGAAGGCAGGTCTCTGGAAGTGGTACTTGGGACCCCCAGAATTCCCCCTTCAAGTGGGTGCAGTCTTTCACTGCACCCGCTATGGGATAATATCTCTCTCTCCTCTTCAAAGTGCATGCAGGTTGCCGCCTGCACTGTGAAAGATGGAGCAGCTTTGAAGCATCATAATTCACTGAATGCACTGCCTTGCGGGCTACATATTCATTGTAATAGAGTGCACTGTCCCTGTTTGCACCCAGCACCCCTGTCTAAAGGTGCGCAGTGGCACAAGCAAAGACAGTGCGCCCAATCACTAATACGAGCTCATTGACGCTGTTGTCCTAGACATTGCTCCAAACGTCTCTGCCAAAGCATCAGATTTCTGCTTCACCCATCCCAGAGAAATTGGATCACCGAATACTACTTCCACAGGGAGCTCCTTTTCATCACAAGAAGAGAGATGCTCCCGTAGTAAGACTGTTCTCATAATGGGAGTGACTTCTATCAGTAGAGATGCATGGATGAGCGAAAAATGAGTATCTCAGCATAATCTTCCTGGGGTAGTCGTCTCTTCAGTAGGAGGGAGTGGATGTTGCTTTGCAGAGCTGTTTTCATACAGGGAATGTTCCAATAATGAAAACAAATCTTTCTGAGGGACTTGGAAGGGCCACAGAGAGATGTCACGGGGGCATGTTCTATCTGATTCCTCTAATGAGGGACCCCCTGGGGCTGTGGAGAACTGGTATAACATGTGGAATGTTCCTATTTACTATGTCTCTAGTGAATAGCACAATGGGGCTGTGGAGAAATGTTATTTTCATTAAAGATCTTATAACAGGGTTTGCTTCCGTGCCCGCGACACGCGTGAACTCTGGAGGCATGTATTCTTCAAAGGAAATGTTCTTATAATTGGAATTACTTCTCAAGCGTTGTGTCCGCTGAGGCTACAATGAATTTCTCATATCAGGGGAGCCTACTTTTAAAGAAAGGACATGCTCGGTTACTAGGGAGCGTTGTTTATCATGGAGGAATGCGCTGTTAATGAATCAAGCATTGGCAACACTAGTAGGTCTCGCCATTGGGACCTATTGGCTATACCAATGGTTTTTAGCCATCCTACATAGCATCACTGATGCTGTACTGTCTGACTAAAGAAAACAAAGTGATGTTGAATGAGAGGAGATGCACATGGGTGAGAAAGCAAGAAGCGAATTATATGTGGGTGAGCACAATATTAAGGGAATCGGGGATAAGCACACAGGTGACAGAGAGCAACACAGAGTGCAGGGGGAGAGAAGTACACAAGGAAGACAGTCGGAAAACACATACACTCCTGTTGAGTACTTAACCCAAAAGAAAAGAGCAATGCTTGAAAAGCAAGCAGCGGAAGCAGCCAGCTAATCAAAAGAGATAGTAAAGAGGCTATGCTCCTTAGGAGGGGCAAACACAAGATTGACACACTGGGACACGACTAACAAGCAGACACATTTGAGTGACAGGAAAGTTAATCCATACTAAGGAATCAGGGGGCTCCAATCCCCTGTATGTTCTTTGTAAGCCCAAGATATGTCTTCCAACAGCCAGTGCATGCTCTGTCCAGTAGTCTAGAACTACAAATGGTTGATTAGCAGAAGTTTCCTCTGAGGGAAACGAAATGGAATTTGGCTCATTATAAATTGAAATACAAGAGCTGCATGTGAAATATTGGCTCTATGCAGGCTCACAATACCATTTGCTAATTTTAGGAGAATGCACACTTTCTAGTTGAGATTGTGCTATCAGAACCACTTGGCTGCTTAGTTTGAATCCACATAACACAGCCTCTCTCGATTTGTGTTCTCGGGTGCAGGTATTGTGTTCTGATACACGTCTTACTTTTACTAGAAACCAATTTCTGAGAGCGTTGCACTGAGCATGAAAATCCAATTACAGGGCGCAATTACCAAGCCAACAGAAAGTCTGAAACAACTACTCTTATTTCCAGGAGCACTCAATAGATGTGCAGAACAGTTTGATTTTCACGCCACAGACTGTCCTCCTACCCCTCAATATAAATATTTAATTCCTGGTCTTCTCAAGGTTTCTAAAATTGAGGAAATATTCACCATTTGACAGCAAAGCACATCTATTATCAAGCAATTTATCTTCCAGCAAATGCCAGTGCCACTAGGGGCAAAGATTCATCTCACAAATTTGATGAAAAGGTCTTGATTTATCACAAAGTTACTATGAATAAAGGTAAGCTTGGTAGTGTCTCGCAAATAAAATGCTTTGGTAAAAATAATGAACACACAATTTGTCTTTTAAAGTTGATAAATCAATGAGCTGCCATTGTCCATGAGGCGCACCTCTTTCAGTTGCTGATATGTTTATGATTAAGGTTCCCTGTTTTCTCTTTTTACTGATTTTTACAGAAAAATCCAGATAGAAAACATTTACTTTCTTGTCTGTATTTATTTTTAAATGTGGATAAAAACGGAAATGGGGCTGCTTTTTGCGTAATTCTAAATTCTGTTTGTCATGACTGCCAGGCCAATAGCTGTGTGGATTGATAGGTAAGAGGGTTAAAAAAGAACAGAATTTTAGTAAAGAGGCTTTAAGAGCGGTAAATATGCACACAGTTGAAACTGAAATGTGCATATTTTCATATAAGTGCATCGATTTATCTTCTGTGGGTGTTCACAGCATTGAAACCTGGCAGGCATTCAAGCATGAGTGCATATTATGGGTAAAGTAAATGTGGAAATATACTAATTTAAGCCTCATTTTTCCACAAAACCAAAATAAATATTGATAAATACAGATACAATTAGCAAAAAAGAAATATGGATAAATATAGAAGGAAATGTAAAAAAAAAATACCATAAAACCGTGAGCCCTATCTATTGTCAATACACTTGGAGTAAAAGTTCCATTCTTTTTGCAACTAGATGGCCTCTTGTCCTATGGGAATGGCTTTATGAATCCATAGCCTGCTATTAATATATCACCAATCAACCCCAAAATAAAAGTATTTGTTTCCCAAAAGATCAATCACAAAGAATGTAATACTGTGAACACGTTGGGTGTACACTTGTTTTTAATCTTCATTATCTTCATGGTGGGTTAAATTGGCTGACACAGAAATTAAGGTATTAAAATCCCTGTTGTGGAGCAGTTGATAATTTTCCTCAACCATATGAAACTCGTATTTCTTGTGACATTTCTCTTGGTCAGCTATTCAGAATTTCAATATTTTGTAATCCGTAAATTGGTTAAACTGTATATAGAAATGTGGTGCTCTTTCACTATTGTATATTTATCAAAGAAAATAAAAGTTGACTTGAATTTTGTTTGATGGTTATTGCAACATGATGCTTTTTTCCAATGCTGTAGAGCATTGTCAAACAAGCTTTTGCAATGCAATCAGTCCCACATTTGTGAAAGTTAGAGCTATTGGCGTTGTAAATAACAATGTTTTTTTTGTTTTTTGTTTGCAGTGGAGTGATCATGTAACCTATCTAAAGAAATAGGAAGAAAAGAGGTTGCAGAGGAAGCAGTGGAAATCAGGGGAGCAAAAGAACACACACAAATGAGATAAAGATACAGGAAGTGCAGGTTGGTAAAAGAATGATGGATAAGGTGGAATAAAGACTAGGGGCCTCATTTAGAATAGTTTGACGCAGGGCAGCACAGCAAGCTTTCTAGCTGTGCTACCGTCCCTCAAAATAAAAGGGGGGGGGGAAACGAGGAGCAATTAAAGTATTTCTCCTCTTATTTATTTATTTATTTATTTGGGCATTTGTAAAGCGCCTGGTTACGCCACTGGCGTGTCCCCGCGCTGTGATAAGTGAAGTGGCTGCCCCCCCTCCCACAGAAGGCTACCTGCTGAAAAGGTGTGTATTAAGTTTTTTCCTGAACAGAACTTCAGATCGTTCTAGTCGCAGTTCCAAAGGAAGAGCATTCCAGCACCTGGGAGCGAGGTATCTAAAAGATCTGCCTCCCATACGCGCCTTCGATACTCTGGGGACCTTAAGCAGCCCAGTCTGCGAGGACCGTAGACTGCGTGTGGGCTCATAGTGGGTTACCAGGCTCTTGAGCGGAGCAGGCGCTTTACCGCTCAAAATGGGGAGGCATCGGAATCTGAAGCATTCCCAGGTTTACAAAATGTTGTAAATCTGGGAATGCGTCAAGTTCCATGGATGTTGTGTGGGAACACCCATGTAACGCCCCTTTCATGCAGAGTTATGAGTGAAAAGGAAACCTATTTAGAAGGCCAGGAAAAGTCACTCAGGGTGACTTCACATGGCCTTGTAAATATGGGGAAGCCCATTGTGCTGCTGGCGCATCAATAAAAGTGACACATCAGCGCACAATGGGCTTGTAAATAAGCCCCTAGGCATTTTTGCATTTCATTGACATGTTTCAAGGGGACTGTATCAGCTAGTGAGGTCACAGGTGCGTCATACCACAACAAAGTAGGCACAATTACAGAAGGCCCTCCTTGTTTACCAGCGCATCCCTGTTATTGGCCAGAATTAGACGAAACAAAAGTATGAAAGGAGTGCCATAAGATGAATGGCTGGCAACAGATTTTTCCAGGGGTCAGAAAAAGTGGGCAGGTTAATGGAAACAGGCAGCTACAGGTAGGAAGACGGTGGGCAACAGTTGCAGGGAGAGTGAGAAAAGCAACAGAGGGAGAGCAAGGGAAGGAGCAGAAGCGCTCGGAAATGGGAGGACAAGCAGAGCATGATGGGAAAGAAGAGGCAAGGGAGGGCAAGGGAGAGCAAGAAAGAGGGACTTGAAAGGGACAGGAGGCATCTGGGGACTGAGAGAGCAAGCAAGGACAAGAAATACCAAGCAAGAAAGGCATGTTGAAGATGAGAGAGTAAGTTGAGGCATGAAAGAACACAGGCTAGGAAATTGTAAGGGGTGGCATTTAAATGAAGAGCAGAGAGAAAATAGGATAGGAGCGGTAGATGGTAAGCAGAGCTATGCATGCAGCCACAGTAGACCCAAGCAGGGCAGAAGGGGCAGAGAAAGCAAGAAGGGACAGAGGAGGGTCATAGGAAGCAAGAAGGGACAGAGCAGGGCTATATTCGCCGCCTAGGCAAAAACAAACCAAGGCAGTACGGTGATGATAACTACAACCTTTTCCAGGCCTAAAGATGTAGGAGAGAAACACAGTCAGCAGCACATACTACTGCTCAATCTGTTTTCAACTTGCAAGCATAGCACTCTGACATCACAACCTTGTGAAACCTTCATTTCACACTACCTGAGCCATTACATAAAAGGCAGGTAAAATTAATTCTGGGAATAAGAGAGTCTAGATTAAGACAATCTGCCACTATAACAAAACCGCTCCTCTATTTACATAAAATAGAGGTAAGGTCTACTGAACACCTGGGCTGGGCCCTCCTAGTTATGCAAACTGTGCACCAATGATAGCCTGAAGTAAGAAAGTGGATCCTCTACCTCAAATAATATTGCTGAAGTCCTTTACTAAAGCATCAGAGGATAATTGTACTAATTTAAGTGAGAAGAATTGAACCCTAATTGTGGCAATATCCTACTTCCAGCATGGGAGCAGAATCCAACTTTAACATGAGGAGAGGTGACTGAACACGAGAACCATGTGCTCAGTTGTATTTCACTACCCAAATACCAGTCATGGAGTCCATGTGCCTTGCTTGCCTTGGGCCCATGGAACCTATATAACGTCAGTGAAACATAGAGGGTGCTTGTGCTCCGACCCGCAACCGGTTCACGTTCTACCATGCGGGTGTCATTTAATGCAGACACACAGCCTGTGCTGTCAAGGTGGCAAGGTGTGTCGGTGAAATGACAGGCAGCCATTGTTTGTAGCACTCTTCCTGCCAGGTATTACCCCGCCAGTACCTTGTAACGTGCTGTGTACCTCTGAAAACACACCATTCTGGTGCCCACCTGGAGAAGGACACTCCAGTGGCAAAGAGAGCTGAATAGAGACCAAGAGGTGGTATATTCCACCGACCTCTTTCTGCCTGAGGTAAATCAACACAACACGGGTCGGGTCTAGTGTAATCAATCAATCAGTATTTGTTAAGTGTGACTACCCACTTGCTAGGGTCTCAAGTCACTGGGGGAGGGGGTCTGCAGGTCCTACTGGGCTCTGAGGTTCAGTCGAAGAGCCAGGTCTTGAGATCCTTCCTGAATTGGGTTAGCGATGGGGATAGCCTGACTTGGAGAGATAGGGTATTCCAGGTTTTGACTGCAAGGCAGGAGAAGGATCTCCCTCCAGTCCTAGTCTTGCGGATCTGATCTGAAGGAAGTGGTGAGGACCAGTCCGGCAGAGCAAAGGTGTCTAGTGGGTACGTGGAATGAGAGGCGGTGCTTCAGGTATGCTGGTCCAGGTCCTGGAGGGCTTTGTAGGGGTGTATGAGGAGCGTGAACGTGACTCTTTTGGTGACTGGAAGCCAGTAGAGTTCTCGCAGGTGTTCTGAGATGTGGCTGTGGCAGGGCATGTTGAGGATCAGTCTGCCTGAGGTGTTCTGAACGTTCTGCAGTTTCCTGAGGAGTTTCTGGGTGGCTCCTGCGTACAGTGAGTTGCAGCTGCCCAACCACCATAGTATATAAATTGATCAATGATAAAATGGAGGGAAGCTGGTCAGTGTGAGGGGGTGGGCCACCTTGAGTGTGAATGCAGCCGCAGCGTGGTTTGATGCAGTACTGAAGGTATCTCAGAGACATGCACTGTGGGCAATGGTGGGACTGAGGAGCAGAGTAGGCTGAGTCTGAGAGCGGCTCGCCTGCTACCTGGTCCAGGAGGTTGCTCTGGCATTTGGTAAGGGAGAATAGGATTTACCTGCGGGTCAGGAGGAGGAGACAGTCTGCTGATTGATCCTGCTTACACCCAGCGCACTGAGGCAGAGTGGGAAAATCAGGGGCAGAGACACGGTGGGAGGTGTCGGGCCCTCCTCTACTTGGCTCAAAGTTGGTGATGAAAACAAAACAACCACTTCTGTATTGAAACAAGATACGACAATAAAAGAAGCATTTATTGTGTGTATCAAGCCTATGTGCTACTTCAAGGTCTAGGCATAAAACTAAATACTCCACTGAGAACACAGCAAACAAGCATAGATGGGACATGCTTCCTTGCCCTTTTCCGCCCAACAAATACACAAACAGCTTCAACGTGGCCGCTATGGTTACTTTGTTCAACACAGTATTTGCAATGGTGTGCTTATTATCAGCTGACGCTCGAAAAGCACTAAAACACCACATTCTGAGCCAAGTTTAAAAAAAAAAAATTTGTTTCTCAAGTTAACAATGTGACATAACATACAGAGCTGCCGACTTTGTGCCTGGCGAACCAGGTTCGAGTCTCCGCGTGGGCTCTACAAAAAACATGCAGATTTTAATAAATAGAATTAAACTCCTAACAAATAAATGTAAACAATGGCGAATCACAAGGTCAAAAATGCAAACATGTCCATTATTGGTCGGGGAAAAGTGGTTAAGTAGCACCGCTCGGGCTGGGCTGCAGGGGAGAAACAGGGCCGGACTGGGAACCGAAACCGGCCCTGGCAAACTGCTTGGCCGCCCGCAGCCCGGGTGGGGCAGGAGAGGGGGTTTGGGGGTGCGGAATGCGGCCGAGCTGTTTGCTATGGTCGGTTTAGGCTGATTTTGTTACAGGGGTCTGATATTACCGGCTCCTAGTAACAAAAACGCCCCCCAAGGGCCCGGATCCCTCCCCCAACCTGACGTTCCCTCAGCAGCAATCTGAAGACTAATGAGAGGCAATGATTGGGTCAAGGTATCAGGCCTGTGATGTTATCAAGGGGTCAAAGAGTGTGTGTGTGTGTGTGTGTGTGTGTGTGTGTGGGTGTGTGTGTGTGTGTGTGAGTGTGTGTGTGTGTGTGTGTGCATACTATCATTTCCGTTACCCGTAATATTTTGGTGATGCGACAAACATAACCCACCTTTGTCTTCTTTTTAAGTAGTTAGAGGTACTGCTCTTTTCAGTGACTGCCTTGAAGCTCGCCAGATTTACTAGTGACTTGCATCTCCATCTGGTCTTCTGGCTGCAGACTCTGTTACATATTTAATTTTAATGTAAAAGTATTTGAGAAACTGTGATTCTTGGATTTATCAATTGTTTCTAGTGTGCCTAGTGACGTGGTTTACCACTTTTAGCATGTATCCATCTCACCAGCATGAAAGCGCAGCGGTAGTTAAAGTACAATGCTGAGCAGAGCATATAGGGGGCATTCATTGCTGATGAGACCTACAATGAAAATGCATTAAAGGAAGGGGAAAACGTACATTAAAGGTGGTCTGATGCGACACATCTATCGGGCAGATACTCAGAGGGGCTGAAAACGTCCTCTCTCTCACCGGGCTTGGCCAAAGTAATGTTCGGGACAGTGGTGGGTGATGCGGAGAGTTAGGCAAAGTGATCAATTCCAACTTTCCAGCATTCTTCAAGCCAGTAGTGGGCCAAGACTAGCTTCTGGCGCCTAGGCACACCATGCAATAAACAAACAAAAGGAAATTTTCATGTAAGTTTGTTACATTTGATTTCATCCTCGATTTTGGCCTCCTGCGAAACTCAACGACTGCCTAGTTCTCCAAGATGGATGGGCTGCCTCGTCTTCCAGCAACCTGATAGCTGAATATTTGGCCTAACATTTTGCTTCCGCGAGAAGCCTGTTTGAAGACTTTATTTAGGACTGATGATTCGGCAGGGGCTGTTAAATCATCAGTATGGGCGTGATAGAGCAGAAGAGGGCTTAATCCTGGAATGGGATGCTAGGAGTTACAGGATAGGGGAAATGCAAGAAGTCCAGAGCTGCTAGTTTAATGGGGTGTGCTGGAGGCATGCAACTAAAGTCAGTAACCACCAAAAGGTGAGTAAGCACCCCAAAAGGGTTAGTCTGCATTAATGACAGGGCCACTGGAATTATGCGATTGTGTGGCTGCGGCGATTTTCACATAATTATAGATTTGCAGCGTTTGCCACATAATCCATCATCTGCTGTATAATCTGAAGATTTCAACAAAAAAATGTGTTGCTAACTAAAACGGTTCAAAAGTTACTAAAAACTCAGCAGCACATGTTACCGCACAGTTGAAGGTCTTTTGCAAATGTTGACTGGTCACTTTTCTGTTGCTTTTTGCAACATTTGCGTATTAAAATGGTACTAATGAGGTGCACCCAATGCCCAGACAGAGTTAACAAGTGTAAAAAGTGCAAAATAATGATGTAATGCTATTAAAAAATGTGCAGCATTATGTCACATCATGTGCTGTTTCTTGACACATGATTTACTCAGCCATGCTGCATAATTTAGCCCACTCCTGCCGCATAATCCCAGTAGCCCTGATTAATGAGCATAAAATAGGATTAGGCAGTGGGTCAGTGCTGAAATATCCATCATATCAAAAGTCACTGCAGGCTGTAGCTGGTCCACAATAAAACCAGGTAGGGCAACCACATGGTTGGAGTTGGATGTCTCTTGCACTTCATTGTGCTGGCATATCTCGTGTCCCAATCTGTGTGGACGGCCCTAAACATCCTTGAGGCAACGACGTTGGTTGGAGTTCCTATTGACTGGGTGCAAAGGAGAAGATAATGCAGCAACATAAGAATGAAGTGTATTGAGGAGGTCTAGACATTGGAGAAAAAGACAAACCGAAAAGAGGGGGGAGCACAGGTTGGAAAAATCCTGTTTGGTGTGACACCTCCCCTACACTGGAAACACCCAGTCCTCCTACATCTGCAGCGCCATCGATACCAATATACCATTGGAAACTCTTGAAGCTAATACACACATTTGCAGGCACCCTCCCAACCTTTAGCCACGTTGCTGTAGTCGGGATATATATACATTCTTGTGGAAAAAAAATTCCAAAACAGGCACTCATGGGGTGTTAAACTGCTGATTTATTCGTCATGCTGCAGCAAACAGATGCGTTGTGGCAAAAGCCGTGATCAATGTGTATTCCTACCCTGCTCCGTATGTGTTTCTTTAATTTATTTTTTAATTTCAAAGTATTTTTATTGAATTTTAGAACAGAAAAAAAACCAGGCATGGCATAGCAATGGACAATCAACAGGCAAGTTAGGCAAGCGAGACAGACAGACACGTCTTCTCTAAGAAGCATAAGGTGAGCAGGATGAGCATGCCCAGATGGAAAGGTGGTGCCCGGAGGTCGAGAGAAGCCCCTAGTCGGAGCAGCAAGTAAAAAAGCCAGCCCTGAAAACCCGCCTCCCCCCCTAACACCCAACTCTAACGCCCCCCCCCACCCCACCAGTACGCCATTCTTCCATAGTAATCATGTGGGCCATAGCTAGTCTAAGTGTATCAAGGGGCCTCGGGTCGCGTTCGGTCCACCATGCAGTCTGTAAGACGTAGGATACGAAGGTACTTCGGGCAAGTGATTTCATGGAATTCCCTGGAGAGCAACGTCAGGAGCGGCCGCCAAGTAGTGCGGAATGCGTCAGATGTGTGTGTGAGTGTGGCCTGGATCCGTTCCATGCCTAACGTAAACCACAACTTGTGTAGCCAGCCAGTGTGGGTGGGTGGGGTAGTGGAGCCCCAGAGCGACAGGATGTGTTGCGACGCTGCCTGCATAGCGATGCCCATCTGTTTGCCGCAAGCTGATCGCAGGGGGAATGTAAGTGCATTGGGAAGCCCTAGGAGTGTGTATGCTGGGAAGCGTGGGATCTCAGTGTCGAATGTGGAATCAATATCGTCCAGGACAACCTTCCAGTACTCCTGTAAGGCGGGACATTCCCACAGGAGGTGAGTCAGTGTACCCCAGCTGCCACATCCTCCCCAACACAGTGCGCTTCGGGTCGGGTTGCCTTGATTGAGTCTCGCTGGGGTAAGGTGCCAATAGATAGCCAATTTTATCGCCGACTCCTTGGCTTTGGTATTACGGGTAGTGTGGGCGGCCCTGTAATATATGTGGTTCCATTCTGTTGAGGAGAGAGGCCTACCAAATTCAGCTTCCCAGCGCCACTGTCCGGCAGTTTTAGCGGGGTCGGCAGTAGGGGAGAGCATCCGATAGAGGTCTGAGATAAGATGTTTATCCGAGTCCTTGGACACGAGCCAGCGTTCGAACGGCGTCATTTGTCGGCCGACCAGAGGGGCAACATCTGGCCGCAAGAGCCAGTGGCGGATTTGGAAATATTGAAACATGTGAGGGTTATCCACCCCATAGTCGCGCGAGATGTCGGCGAGAGAGAGGAACCCCTCCACATCAAAGAGGTGCCCAGCTGATCGGCAAGGCGTGTCACGCCATTGCAGGAAAGCTCGAGTGTCCGTTCCGGGTGGGAATGCGGGGTTGTCAAAGAGCGGGGTGAGTGGGGATGGGAAGGTCGTGAGGCCCCGTTTGACCGCTACCATGTCCCAGGCTGCCATAATGGTCCGAGTGATAGGGGAGCGGAGGAGATAACGCGGCCTGTGCTGTCGAGCAAGAAATGGTATCTTCCACAGGGATGTCTGTGCCATGGCCCTGTCTTGAAAGAGCCATCTTTTCTCTGATTCGGGTCGATACCACTCCACTAGATATCGAATTTGCGAGGCCTGGAAGTATTGCAACAGGTTTGGGATCCCGAGGCCACCCTCGTCGACAGTCCTGTGCGCTACTCGTTGATGTAACCTGGCGCGTTTCTTTTCCCACACAAATTGGTGAAGATCATGTTGGAGGTCAGCTAGCATACCCGTTGGCGGCGATACCGGGAGGGTCTGAAAGATGTATAATATTTTGGGTAGGATCGACATCTTTACCGCCGCGATCCTGCCAAGTAAGGAGAGGGGTTGCTTTGACCAACGCGCGAGGTCGGCCCGGATCTGGGATGATAAAGTAGAGTAGTTGTGATTGACCGTCGAGACCGTGGAGGAGGTCAGGGTAATCCCCAGGTATGGCAGCCGAGTGGTGGACCGCAATTGGCATCCGAAGGTGGGTGGTGGGTTATTAGGAAGAGCATGGCTGCCAAGGGGCAGTATCAGGGACTTCCCCTGGTTAACCTTGAAACCTGATACCGCGCCGAATTGTTCCAGCTCCGCCAGAAACGCCGGTATGGAGCTAGATGGGTGGTCCAAAGCGGCGATTATGTCGTCCGCATACAGTCCCACCACGTGGGGTTCGTTGCCGAAAGACATTCCTGTAATGTGAGGATTATCACGGATCTTCTGCGCTAAGGGCTCCACGTATAGAGCAAATAAGAGGGGTGAGAGAGGACACCCCTGGCGGGTTCCTCTCTATATCTCGAAGGGGTCGGACTTGAGGCCGCCCAGTCGGACACGTGCCATGGGACGGTGGTAGCAGCTCGCGATCCAGGCCTGAAACCGATCGCCCAAGTGGTAGCGCCGCAGCACAGCTTGTAAGTAGGTCCAGTCGACACGGTCGAAAGCCTTCTCTGCATCGATGGCTAGTAGGGCAGAGTCTGAGACCTGAAAATGAGCTTTGTCCACGAGGTGCAGGAGTCTTTTGGTGTTGTCGCTGCACTGACGGTTCGGGACAAAGCCCGATTGGTCCGGTTCGAGGATGCCCGGGAGGCAGGGACCTAGGCGAGCCGCCAGTACCCCCGTAAACAGCTTCAGATCTAGATTGAGTAAGGAGATGGGGCGGAACGCGGAGCAATGCGTTGGGGGTTTGCCCGGCTTAGGCAGGACCACAATGTCGGCTGCAAGCATATCGGGTGGGATGGAACTCGGCCCTTCAAAGGAATTAAATAGCCTGGCGAGGATAGGCGCCAGGACATGGCCGAAGGATTTATAAAAGCCCGACGAGAACCCGTCAAGGCCCTGGGATTTAAGCGGACGGAGGCGTGCAATGGCAGTGAGGATCTCGTCGGGGCGAATGGGGGCATCAAGGGCTTCCACACTCGCCGAACATAACGGCGTAATATCGGCCGATTGCAAGTTGGCGTCAATGTCTGTCGGCGACGCCTTATCCGCGCTATATAGAGAGGCGTAAAAGGAGTGAAAGGCCGAGGCGATCTGTGCGTCCTCAGTAACTGCATCGCCGGCGTCGTCCAGTAGCGTCGTGATTTTGGAGCGTTGGAGATTGGCTTTCGAGGCGCTGGCCAGGAGCCGGCCAGTGCGGTTGCCCCCCACGTAATACGTGTGACGGAGGCGAAGAGCAGCAAATTCTGCCCTGTCGGTGTCGAGGCTAGCCAACTGAGCCCGGGCAGCCTTAAGTTGGTGCCAAATTCTCGGGGCACCAGTGCGGCTGTGAACTCTCTCCAGCTCCGCGACTTTGTCAGAGAGGTCGCTCCTCTTTTCTTTGCAAAGTTTGGCGTCTGCAGCCGATATCGCTATCAGTTCCCCCCTAACGACAGCCTTCAAGGCTCCCCATAAGGACGACACCGACACATCGGGGGAGTCGTTGGTGGCCAAGTAGTCTGAGATGCATTTATGAAGTTGGCGGGCTACCGCCGGCTTCTGTAAGAGGGTTTCGTTAAGCCTCCACGACCCGGACGTGCGCGGCGAACTGGGCACGTTAAGCGTCAGTTCCACTGCTTCATGGTCGGAGAGGGCTGCCGGGACAATTGACACTGTGGCGATGTGGGGAATGAGGGTTGATGAGCCCAGGAAGTGGTCTATGCGTGCGTAAGTGTGGTGCACGTGTGAGTAGAATGTGTACTGCATTGTAAGTGGGTGTGTGTGTCTCCAAAGGTCCGAGATGTCTCTATCATGCAGCCAAGTGATGCCCTTCTGCGAAATCGCACCTGTGTCTCCGTAACGGCGCCCCGATCTATCCTTGACTGTATCCATGACGAGGTTAAGGTCCCCCCCTAGGAGCATGTGGGTGTGAGGTGCTTGAAGCGTTTCTGAAATTGCGGATAGCAAGAAAGGTTCCTGACCTGTATTGGGGGAATAGATGGAGCCTATCGCATAAGTGGTGTTGCCTATCTGGAAAGTGTGGGCTAGAAGGCGTCCCTTAATTTCCCCTATTTTGGCCCCTACCTTGACTCTGAAGCGCCGTGATATGAGTATAGCCACCCCAGCTTTCTTTGATGGGAGAGAGGAGAAGAATTGCTGTGGGAAAGCGCGGGAGCGCAGCCGGTGCCAGTCCTTAGCCAAGAGGTGGGTTTCTTGCAGCAGGCAGACGTCGGCTTCAGAGTTCTCTAGGTAGGAGATGATGGCCCTGCGCTTAATCGGGTTGTTGAGTCCCTTGACGTTAAGAGACAGGATTTTGAGTGCGTCAGCCATCGCCGGGGCGCGTGGGAGCGAACGAGCTCATTAATGCAAGACGCTGCGCAGTGGTGGGAAATGTGGGCAAGCCCAGGTGTGTGTAAAAATCCCATGGCGTACTGGTCCCCCCCAACAGTCCCCTCCCCCTCATGGCCACCCTAACCCAACAGAGTGGGCCAACCCAACCCCCCTCAAGTACTGAACTCCCAGCCCCCCAATTCCCCACCCCCTCCCAGAACAGTCCCCCCAACAGAAACCGGTAAAAGTCTCGGGCCTAGTCGTGCAGGGCACAGGTCCGTAGAAAGTCAAAGAAAGGGGTACCATGGTTGCAGCCCAGGTGGCGGCTCCCCGGCCCAGACCCCAGGCAAGCCATGTGCGAGTGGGAGAACACCCCCATGTTGGTCAAGGTTCACTAGGTCAATGTTCTACAGGTCGGGTGCTGTGTTGTCTGCCACTTCCTGTACTGCAGCTTCCCGTTCCTGGGCGACCGTAATCGGGTCAGGTTTCGGGATGGTCCTCGGCGTTCTCCTCCTGCGAACCGTCTGCCAGCCGTCTCTTGTAGGGCGAGACGAGTCCTCTTGCGACCGGGACGGAGAGGCGTCTCTGGAGGTTGAACTTTCCGGCATATCGATCCCAAGTAGGGAACAGGTGTCGCGAAGTGATCTAAGCTGGTGAAGGGAGCCGTTCCATTTAAAGATCAGACGGAACGGGTGGCCCCAGGAGTAGGGTATCCCGGCATCCCGCAGGAAGTTCGTCGCGGGCCTGAAGGATTTACGCTTTTGTAGGGTGATGTTAGAGAGATCCTGAAAAAGGGCTACAGGGTCATCACGAAATCTGATGGGCTGTGCTTTCCTGGCCTCTCTAAGGATGCGTTCCTTCAGGGAGAAGTCCGGGAGGAACGCTAGAATGTCCGGAGGTGGTGCGGGTGCTCTGCGTGCCATGCCCACCCTGTGCGCCCTGTCGATTCGAATCTCAAAGTCACTCGGCTCTCCCAGGATGTCTCTGAATAGGTCTTGAAGGTAGTTGGTCACATTGTCCTTTTCAGCCTTCAAAGGAACACCCCTGACCCGTATGTTATTCCGCCTGGAGCGGTTCTCCAAGTCTTCAGAGTGCGACTGTAAATCCACCTGTTGATCCTGTAGTCGCAGGATTTCCTGCCGGAGCCTCTCCACCTCCCCACTGCGGGACTGATCAGCGTCCTCCAGAGAGGCAACCCGCTCTCCCAGGCCATCGATATCACGACGGAGTTCGCGTTGCTCTCCAGCCAAGTCTTGTTTCAGAGTCTGGAAGTCCTCTCGCAGTGTGTTGAAGAGGGAGGCCAGGAAGGCTTTCGTGATGGGAGCGGAGTCCTCGTCCGGCGTCTGAGGGCTCACAGGGGGTTTCGGGGACGACTGCGGCTGGGTCTTGTCTCCTTTCGACGCTGCTTTCTGCATGAGTTCCACAACATTCCGGGTCCCCTTGCGACTAGAGTGTGTCATGTTGTCCAGAACTGGGCGATGGGCCAGCCGACGGATGTCGTTGGGGGCTATCGAGTGATCGCCCAGTAACGTAGGCGAAACTAACCGTAAGGGTTAGCGGACGATTCAGAGCCGGCCCTGGGCCATGCGAAGGGTCAAGGATCGGCGACCCAAGAAGAAGCTCCGCAAGCCGTTCCGGGGTCGGTGATCTGGAGGAAGAGTCTTTCGTGGGGCGCTGCAAGGGCGGCACTCAGAGTGCGTAGTGGCTAGAGAGGTAGTGAGGGTAGAGGTGACCAGATTAGTCGGGCCGGGGCCACCGCGCCGCGCCGAGCAAGGTTATGCTTAATGGAGGAAGATCAACACGGGCCCAGGAAGAGTGCTTAGGCGCCAGGCAGGAGAGCAGCGCCCCGGTAGTAGCTGGAGGATGATCTCGTGGACTGGATGTCGCGGAGGTGTCCGCAGACGGCCCCAATGACTGAGCGGGGGACCCGCCGGACGGTAGACAGCAGGCAACAGGGAGGAAGCCGGAACTGACGACTCCGGCGAACGAGGGCCCAGGATAGCGTCCAGCAGGGCTGTGTCACTGGCCGCAGCAGTTAAGGGCCACCGAGCAGGGAGTGCAGGGACCCGGGGGGGAGAGTGCTCGGCAGTCCAGGTCGCAGGGCGCCACTCACCGCATGCCCCACGTCCAGGGGGCCGTTATCAATGCGGGGCTGTGCAGCCAGGTGGCTTCCCACGTCGCTGATGGGTCTCCCGGCCGGCAGGCCAGGGGGCGGGGAGGCTCCGCGGCCCCCTCGGCGGCGAGCTGATGCCGCTTAGGGCGATGCCCACTGTGGGTGGTACGGCGTAAAATGGCTGGAGGCCTCTGGTGGGGCTCGCCGCTCTCGGAGGGGCCGGGGTAGGCAGGCTCCAACCCTGGCCGGACTCCCCTGCCGGAGATCGGAGGCACGAGGGGGATTCCGGCGAGGCGTGAGGGGCGGGCGACCGGTGTCCCGCCAGTTACATGGCTCCGTGGGAGCGGGGCTGGCCCTGTGCCACCGCTCGGTAGGCCCACGCCGGGGCCTAAATTGTCCAAGGGGCTTCCGCCGGGGTGCTCGAGGCCCCGAAGGGGCGGAGTCGCCAATCCCGGCGCGTCTCCCCTAGCAGCCGCCGGTGAGGTGGGGGGAAGACCAGCAGGAGTGTGCGGGACCTGAGGCCGGCGCCCCGCGCAGCCCAAGGGTTCGTAGGCCCGCTGAGAGAAGGCGCGGTTATGCATCTGGAGGCCCACGCCGGGGCCCGGGTTCGTTGGCCGGTCGCCGGCAGGGCACGGTCCGCCCGGAAAAGGCCTGGAGCACCGACCCCTCAGGTACCCCGCCGCTGGATGCTCTGAGCGCCCCTCCGTGGGCAGCCGCCCGCAGGTCTGGCAATCCGGTCTGCGCCCGCAGCCGCCGAGGCGGAGGCGCACGGCGGAAGGGCTCTAACCTTCTTCGCCGGTGCACCAGTCTCGTCAGCAACGGAAGCCGCGGGCCGCCAGTGTTCGCAGGCTCGCAAAGTTCTGGCCCGCGGTCCCCAAATGGAGCAGGGTTGGTACGGGCAGGGAGTGGGCGCTGCAGGTCCGTCGGAGCCGGTCCCGCTCGGCAGTCTGGTAGGCCCACGCCGGGCCCTAGATTCGCCAGGGGTCCTCCGGCGGGACGCGCTGTGTCCGGAGGGGGTCGGGGCGCCCTGATTCTCCCGGCAATCACCCCCGGCCGCCGAGTTCGTGTCTCTGTGGTCCGGTATGCGTTCCCACGGCACTCCGGTTCAGTGCGTGCAGTCACTGCAGGGCGACCGCGCGGTGGAAGGACTCAAACCTTCGTCGCCATTGCGCCGTCCTCTCCGGCGGTCGGGAAAGCGGGGGCACAGGCGATCAATAGCCCAGAAAGACCCAACCGGGAGCGCCCCAAGGAAGCAGAGAGGTTTGAGCGTGATTTGGGCAGATGCACAGGGGGTGGCAGCTAGATATGACGTGATATTGTGGCTTAGGGCCGGGGAGCCTGTCGATCCACGTCTGTTCAAGCCGCCATCTTGGCCACGCCCCTTTAATTTATTTTTTAATTTTTTAGAGGACAGGGAACTGAGTCCCTGAGTCCTAGATGGCTGCTGCCACATCTTTGTTTATGTGGTGACAGCCAATCAGATCTTATATTAAGATCTGTTTGATGCTCAGATCCTCAGTAATGTGAAATATATAAGACAGCCACACCTGGAAGAGGTCCACAAGAATGATAAGTTTGGTCCTGTGCAACTTACCTCCTCAGCTACTTCTCTTGGTCTCCCTAAGAAGCTCTCTGTTTTGCAAGTTCTGTCTGTTCTTCCTTTTCAGTCTATTTTCTTCAACCCTTTCCATGTAGAATGCTTATAGTACGCATTCCTTGCCCCTAGGAGTCCTTATGTGTCACTCCCGGTTGATTAGTTGGTGATAGTTTAACCAGAATACAAGGATTACTCTCTGATCTTAATCTACACTAATTAGCTGTCTCTCCCTACAGGCCCAAGCATTCCCCTTGAAAACCAATATCACTTTATCCCTCAGCAGCGTTGTCCTCCTCTAGCAACATATCTCTGATATCATTTTGCTGGTAAGACTCATAAATGTATGTGGAATCACATCACTGTTTTTCACCTTCATGCAGCATAATTGGGTCAGTATCCGTCGCCTGTCTGTCTCTAAACTCATCGACTGCCCAGATTAATTTGTGTCCCGATTCACAGACCTAACTTAAGACAAAATCCTAAACTTACTAACATTTTGGTATTCACAGAAGGCACTTACTCATTTTGGTATTCACAGAAGACACTTACTCATTTCGGTATTCACAGAAGTTAGGAGTCCTAACTTTAGGACTCCTAAATGCCTTCTGTGAATACCGAAAGTCTTAAAGTTATGATTTTCTCAGGTTAGGAGTAGTAAAGTTAGGACTCCTAACTTTAGGACTCCTAAACTGAGAGGAGTCCTGTACAAGAGCCTTCCACCTGTGATGTCCAGGCACCTGAAACGTGACTTCAACATGCCAAATGTGCGTTCCACGATGCCCCTGGTGCATTTGTGGGCCAAATTGTACTGCCTCTGGGCCTGTGTGTTCAGGCTCGGAGGGGTGTCATCATCCAAGCGCAGAGTGCATATCCTTGATCACCTGTGACAGTGCAGAGAGACATGAGTCAAGACTACGTATTGCTTGATATGTTGGCAGGCTCACTGGTTCATTGGTGTGTGATGTGTGTGTCTTAGTGATTCCTGTATGACATGTACTGCTTGTTGCAAATGTGCGGCATCAATGTGTATTATGTAGCCTCACTGCTGTTCCTCCCTTCCCCGAGCATATTCACTAGTGTGCGCAGCGTGGTTGCATTACTTGCACCCCTACGGCACACCATTGTCATGCCTGTCTGCGCATGTCCACAAGCCAGACTATGACACAGTGATGTGGTGCGCTGAAGGTGGGCGGCCACGTGTGTGTAGGCCTATGGTATGGATAGGGCTGACGCAGATGTAGAGCATATGCCTGGCTGAACTCACCATCCGGTTGAGGGTAGACATTTGGCGCATGCTGCACTAATAGAGACACACACAACAGTTGGCATGAAAGATCCCGAGCGGGCATGCCCTCCCTCATGTACCCCTTTGGCTGAGCCTGCACTCCGGGGGCATGCCACATAGCAATATTGTGGGACGGGTGGCGCAGACACTACAACAGAGACACACGCATTAGTCACTTCCTTGTCAAGGCATAAACTTAACCGCACAGTGTTCAGACAATCAGCAGTTCAAGGTTCAAACAGCAAGGGTCCATGACCTGAGCTGCACAGAGTTAGTGGCCCCGGATGCACTGCAACCAGCACAGGCACACTGCCACAGGACGGTGACTTGCGGTGCACTGAGGTAGGGCCACGTGAGCTGAGCGGGTCCTCGTCGATGTCCAAGGTGAATGTCGAGGAGGGTTGCGGGGGACAGTGGATGGTGTCCTTCCAGGACATGATGCAGAGGGCAGAAGAAAGCAGAATGGGGGAGTTGAATGCTATAGACTCTTTTTTACCACCATGTCAGTATCAGCTTCATGATGATGAAGACAACCCCCAGCCGATAGACTCAGACGCCACCAAAGTTCCACCAGAGAGTGCCCATGAATTTCGGGGCACAGAGTTAGTGGCACCAGAGCTGAAAGGGAATGCAGTCTGCGATGAGGCCTGTACAATGACATAAACCCTGCCATGAAGAGATCAAGACTCAGTTCCAATTGTGTGACCTACTCTACCTCAGTGTGTGCCGGAGGCAGCGGTCAGCAGTGGCCCACAGCAATGTGTCGTTGGCTCACGATGCACAGAGTTAGTGGCACCAGTGGAGTTGTTGATAGTGTCCCATCACCTCAGTAACGGAGAGGCTTTTCTCTTCCGGACTGAACCGCGTCTTCCTCTTACTCCTCTCCTTGCATACTGTGACATGTGCACTGCCATGAAGAAATCAAGACTCAGTTCCAAATGTGTGACCTAGTTGACCACAGTATAGGCCAGAGGCTGCGGTCAGCGCGAGTCAACCGCTGTCCAGCCAGCTCCTCCTGGATGTCTAACTCACGATGTTGTAAAGGCATGTGGAGAAGATTTGTGGCTGACAGATGTAGTGGCACCAGAGCTGAGTGGGTGTGCAGCCTGCGACGATGCCGTGTCCAATATGGACTGCATTGGATTGGTGTGAGGCCTGCAGGACCGCAGTGTAGGCCAAAGTCCAAAGTCAGCAAGGGCCCACAGACATGTGTGGTTGGAATGCTATGCACAGAGTTGGTGGCACCACATCGAAGTGAGTATAGTGACATGAACTCTGCATTAAATATGTACTCTGCCATGGAGTGTAATCGAGGCTCAGTTTCAAATTTGAGACCTACTTGTCCGCTGTGTCAGCCGGTGGCGCACGTCAACGAGAAAGGAGTACTGCAGGCCTTGCTCGCAGAGGCCGTGATGGTCTGAGGAGGCTGCCAAGGTCAGGGGCCTCGGGCTTGGAGCTTGCAGCTGCACGTGGTGGGTCCTCTGTGACACTCGCCAGTGTTGGAAGGTGAGCAGTGATGCCTGGATGCGCAGGGGTGTTCAAGACGGGTTCGGGGAAAAGCAGCCCGGGGTGCAGCACATTCTTCAAAAGTGCTAAAGGTTGTATAAATTATGAAAGGAACACTACCAAAAGCGACTGCTGCCAATCCGACTTGGGGGCAGCGGGGGCAGCGCAGGGGAAAAAATATTTTAAGAATGTTCGCTGCAAGGCCGATTTGGCGTTGCAGGGCGCGCAATGTAATCCATTTTATTTATTTATTTATATACCCAACTCTGGCCGCATTCTGGAGTTTACTACCTCCCACCCTGCCCCACCCCTCCCCGCCACACCTCACCGCCCCGCAGCACTCCCTTGAGGAGCCGCCACTGGTGATCAATAATGTTGAAATCGTTAATATGTTAGCATTGTAATATTCACGTTTTAGCTGCAAAGCATCATATTGCTCTACATAATTTTTTCTAGGTTGTATGGGAGCATGTTTGATAAGCAGTGAATATGTTTGGATTTCACACCTAAAAATAAAGCTTAATACTGATTGCAGTTCAAAACAGCAATAGTGTTTTACAATCACTGTAGTGTTCAGGTGCGGCTCCTCCGCCATTGCCCTACTGGTGAAATGCCAGCAGACAGAAGAAATATAAAATGGCAATAAAACTATTTTGGGGCAGGGCAGGGCCATGTCTAATGTCGGCAGCAAGGGAGAGTGGTGTGAGACACAGAGTGCGCATGTCAGTTTGGGAGATATCATCAGTGCTCAGGGGTACAGGCTCCCAGTCCCTGCTGGTGCGTTGAACTGGCCCGCTCCACCCAATCCCAGCGCTTCTCTCATACTGGGAGTAATTGCATGAGAGAAGCACTGGTATTGCATAGGGAGTCTGGGAGACTGTGCTCCTGGGGATGGTAGTGCCAGCAGCAGCAAGGCGCGGCGCAGGAGCAGAAGATCACGGGACTGCAGCAAAAGGAAAGTTTTTAAACACATTTTTTTATTATTTTTTCCCCCCCGCTGCCCCCCTAAGTCGGATTGGCAGCAGTCGCTTTTGGTAGTGTTCCTTTCATCCTGTCCACACCTTTAGCACTTTTGAAGAATGTGGCTGCCTCACGTCTTTTCTATCAAAGCAGCGCCAGGATAGATTCACAAGTGGTGTAGGAAAGTAGAGTACTTGCTGGCTTTGTTTTCAAAGGGGCCTACTTGAAATATATGAGGCACTACATTACCATGCCAGTTAAGATTGTTATCGCGGTTACAAGCTGCATGTGTGTTCCTTTTAGGCACGAAGCCATACAGTAAATTAGCATAACTCACAGGATCTTAAACCGCCAACCGATCCAAGAACCTGGCTCTCAAGAATAAAAGTTGGTCGCAGTAGCAAGAAAGGCGCATCTGCTGTTTCTTTTTGTGATTTTCCTTTTAAATAAGTAAAGTAAAAGTTCAACATTGGTAAGTTAGCATTTTGAGTAATTAAAGAGCTATTTGTTTATTTCTTTAAAAGGGATAAGCACAATGCACCTCGCTTCCAAAGTGCCCAAAAATATAAAATTATTTCATGGGTACACGAAACTAAAAACCTTAGATAAGCATTTCAAAGAACGGAGTAAATAAAACAAGTTTTTAACCGAATATGTTAACATCAGAACGATCTGTAGGGCTTCTTTTCGGAAGCATTCTATGCTTTCATCTAGTGCGGGTGGGGACTTTGGAACTGGGAGACATAGGATAGGGGCCTACATCCTATCTGCTTTACGGCAGCCTTGAAGTGAGTGCCGCGCTGCGTGGAAAGTGCTTGTTTAGAATTTCAACCAGAAAAATCCCTTATTTATGAAGGTCTTGCGCCGCCGGTGCGTCACTGTTAACATGGGAAAAAGTGACGCACCGGCAGCGCAAGGCCTTCATAAATAAGGCCCTATGTTTTAAATGAAGCGCAGCAGCTGTGAAGCGTGTGCTGTGCTTAATAGTTACAACTTGGGAGTGATACAGTCGGTATGGCAAGAGAACAGTGGCTGAGCTTCATTATGTTCGGGGTCCATTCTGAATGAGTTAAATATTGGTGTTTGCAACAAACAAAACCATCAGCCACGGCCGGTGGTAGGTGTAACTGCAGGGTGGTGACGTAGGGAGGGCGAGGGGCAGGGTGGGGGGTTGTAATGTATGGATTACGGACATTAACAGGTAAGTAAACATATAAATAAATAAAACGAATTTTGTTGCACGCACTGCATCGCATTTGGTGATGCAGTGCACACAACAAAATTCTTTTTATTTATTTATATGTTTACTTACCTGTTAAAGTCCGTAATCCATACATTACAACCCCCCACCCTGCCCCTCCCCCTCCCTACGTCACCGCCCTGCAGTTACACCTACCACCGGCCGTGGCTGAAAACCCTAACCGTTGTTTGTTTAAAATAAATACGTAAAACTTTCTTCCAACCGCAACTCCGCCTCTATGCATGCCACATGAATAAGAACAGGGAAAAACTTCAATTTATTTTATAATTTATACCTTCAAATACAACAAACATCAGAGAATTTCATATACCAAAAAAAAGGCGTGTCATCCAAAAGCAGCCGTAATGATGAAAAAACATATACCCTAACCAATTCCCTATCAAACATGAAACGTGGCACCCCACGCCTACCGTCCACCTCCTATACCGAACGGCGGGCACAGACTGGTGGGGGGAGAAGCGAGATAAAAGGGTGGGGGAGTAGATGAAACAGCAAAGGAGCGTGTGCTGTGAATGAGGAGAGCCTTCCTAATTAGAAGTTGAAGTTAAGGGATTTGAAAGCGCTCGATCATCATGCGGTTTCTTGGCGCTAAGGACGGGTAACCTGAGTGAACAGAGAGGATTGACTAGAGTGAAAAGGCTCGTGAAAAGAGAAAAGTCTTGAGGACTTTACGGAAATCGAGGTAAGTTGGACTGGATCTGATAGCAATAGGGAGGGCATTCCAGAAGGACGGAGCCAAGGTGGAAAACTTCAGGCCCCCTGATTTCTTTTTCCTGAAACGGGGAACACAGAGCAAGATTTGAGAGGAGGAACGCAGATCTCTAGTGGGGACATATGCTTTAATTTTAGAGTTGATAAAGGCAAGGGCAGTGCCTGCCAGGGCCTGAAAAGTCATACAACCCAACTTGAATAAGGAGCGCTCAGGAATGGGGAGCCAATGCAGGGCTTTTAGCAGAGGGGTGACATGGTGAAATTTGGGAAGTTTGTAAATCAGTCGGGCTGCATGATTTTGAATAAGCTGGAGGCGCCGGAGGTCATAAGCGGGGGCGCCAGTGTACAAGATGTTGCCATAGTCAAGGCGTGACATGACCATGGCCATAATAATAAGCTTAAGGGCTGCAAAAGAAAAGAAGCGGGAAATCTTGCGAATGGTGCGGAGTGTCAGAAAATATGATGATACCACCGTGCTGATCTGTGAACGCAATGTGAGGTCATTGTTGACTTTGATCCCCAGGGTTTTTACAGAGGGAGAGGGTGAAGGAGGGGAACCAAGAGAAGGGGGCCAGAAAGTAGAGGTCCAGGGGCTGGGACTGCCACCCGTAAGTACCAGTTCAGTCTTGTCGGGGTTTAACTTGAGGTGATTGCAGTGCATCCAGTCGCTGATGAAGGTCATGGTAGTTTGGAAATTGTGTATAGAAGCAGGGGATGGGGAAAGGTTGAAGATCAGCTGGAGATCATCGGCATAGTTGAATACCGAGACATCCATCTGTTGCAGAGCAGATATGAGGGGATGAATGTAGAGATTGAAAAGGAGGGGAGAGAGGGAGGAACCCTGAGGTACCCCACAGGAAACAGAAAAAGAAGTGCAAAAGCAAAACAAAATAGACACGAGCAATTACATATGTAACAGAGCCAGTCATCAGGGACAGGAACCACCCACCAAAAGGAGGGACAAATGTGAAAATTAGCTACAGACAGGAAGGGAATTTAGGCAACCACACAAAAGAACCAATGGGAAGTGAAAGGGGCACTTATGAAGGTGAGCTAGCAAAGACTTTCACCACGCTGAAAAGAATAATCTATACAACAGGATCCCATAAACCCATGCTGTTTATTTTACAAGAGTTAGCCACACCATTGTGAGGGAAAAGGTAAATGGTCTCTCTTTGCCTATCTAGACAAGCAAGCGACTAACCCCCGCCTAAGGGAAAAGTACATACAAGACGTAACAAGGAGGAACCAGCCCCTTAGATGGACTGTAGCTGTCTGCGTCACATGCAGGGCGACAGTTTGGACAGGCAGCATCTTAGTTCAGAATTCCCCTGCCAGGCTGTACAGCATTCCACCCACTTCACCCTTATCATTGAGTGATCGGGCTGCTTGGGGAGTGGTTACAACAGGAGAGGAAGGCCAAAACCCCTTCAGCAAGGTCACTTCCAGAGTAGGGGTACCCCTTTATACGCAGCCCAGCTCCAGAGAAAGGCCATCCAGCAGAGCCACCTTGGTATGTAACAGCTTTTGAGGTTCATGGGGCCACTCAGAGGATGAATATTAAACCAACTGGGACTGGGAACAAGTAAAAAAGAAGAGAGTTATATTCATGCCCTCTCCCGGTTCCACTTTTCACAGAGAACCTCTGCAGTGATACAAGCGCCCAGTGGCTCAGGGGTCATATAGGGAGCATGCCAAGCTGAATTCGGTACCAAACAAAAAGGGGGAATAGCTGGGCTTGGTCAACCATTTAAAAAGGGACTTGGCTGCCGAAGGGTGATTGAGCAAGAAGGTGCTCGGCAAATGCAGGTCATGTAATGCAGCAATGGTGGTGGGGCCTCAGTGCAGGCAGTTGCCACCCCAGAGGCTTGGCGGCGGAGTTACAGGGTGATTAAAAGGTTTTTGGTGTGAAAAGCAACCACAAGAAAGAGCCCATAGGAGCTTCATGCCAATGTCCTGGGAGTCCTTATGGCAGGACTCCTGGATGAAAGCGACGGTATTCTGTTATCCCCATGGGCAGTTATAAGTCTGAGCAATAGGGGGCTTGCCTGGTAATGTTCCACATCTGCGTGAGTTTGTTTCCTGGACTATGGGGTCTAGATGTGAGGGGAACCCCAAAGGTTCAGCATCATATGTTGAGAATTCCCGGTTTTCATTGACTAATCAGGCGGGCAGCCAGCTTAGGTCCTATCATCCTGACTGCTCTTGAAGCGCCCCTAAGTCATCCCATTACCTTATCAAATAAAACAGCAACATAACTTTCTCCCCAAAAAAACTAAATTATTCACCTGTAGACTACTTTTCATTTGCATGCATGTGTGTTACCGGTTATGAGAGATCTGCACTATGCCAGTCATACCAAGTTGGTGAGAAAAAGGGTGCAAATTCTTGCCTCCTCGGAGAAATGGCAAGTCAAACTCTCTAGCCTTGCTGGCAGGATATTGGGAAGCCCCTGTTTTGTCAAATGCTCACAGATTAGTGCTTCCGCAATCTCCACAGCTGCCTCTTTGACGGGCACTACCCAGGCTTTGGAAAAGGAATGAAATGGTGTTCCAGAATCAGAGAACGTGGAAATAAGAATTAATCCTGCTCTTTGGCTTGACACAATTAAGTCGCGGGCTGAAACAAGAGACTGACAGCTTCCTCAAAAAGAGCTCTCCTAAGCCCCCCCCAGAAAACTGTGGATATCAAGCAGTGATATCTCCGCCTGCTCAGATGAAACTCAAAATCCCACTTAGTTACCATTTCACATTTATGAACCTGCGATTGAAATCCACAACACGAATTTGCACATCACCTCATATACTCTTGAGACCTGCAAATTAAAAAATATATAAATAGCCGTGTGAGGAGGGGGCAGGGGTCTGTGCTACCTAAGAGGCACTCCTGCCCAACCCGACAATACCTCCCAGATCCCAAACAAATAAAATGCAAACCTTGCTGAGACTGCCCCATATCTCCTGAGGTGTTTTCACACCCCTAAATGGACATCAGCTGTTCAGAGCCTCAGAAGACGGTCTGGAAGCCCTCTCTAACCAATGGTTCCATCTTTTCTTTCCTGCCACGGTGTGATATCGGTTCCTCACCAGGTGACCGTGTGAGGGGAGTCAATATTGTGTGACACAAGGTGGCACTCACGCTGGCAGGTCTGAATCTTGACTGTATCATCAGACCTTCTGGGAATATGACCTGCCATGTCCCCCTACAGCCAATCCACAAGCTTTTTGCAGTTATGACACAGATGGCATGACACTCTCGCTTATGTTTGCATTTCTGTACAGTGTACACAAACACACAACATACGCTTATGTTGTGCATAAGTGCTCACTGTAGAAGCTCTAGGTTGTAGAGGTCCAAGCCCATGACAATTTTTCTGGGCCCGACTTTAAAAAAAGAATTAAGTAAAATGAACTTGTCAGTGGGCCAGCCTGCACACACTTTCACGGTTTTACCTCGATTTGAGCTAACTTGCACATAATTATTAACCCACTGTTCACGGGGTAACCGGAAGAAACCTTGCTAGTCTCTCGGATTTTGTGGGTCAATAAAATCATCACAATCCTGCCAAAAAACTCACAGATGTGTTCAGAAACTTTGCCAAATGTACCATTTTAAAGTCCAGCGGGGGAGTACGGCTGCTGAGGCAAGTACAGAGGGCATTGGTCAAAGCTTAGTTTTCCCTGCACAAGTGGGAAATTGTGATTTGGTCAATCTGGGTGAAGTTTGCAAACTTTGCGTGATTGCTTGAGTTGAAGTTACACTCAGTTAGTAGCCCCAGTGACTGCCAGATCTCCTAGTGTAAAGTTGGGTGTATTTTTTTGGTACATTTGGGCAAAGACGTGTGTTCCAGTTACACCACACGCTGGGCTTGTTGAAGGGCTTAATCTATGACATATGGGCAAATATAAATACAGATGGGTTGACATTTGATGATTATTTAGATGAGTTTGCCCACTAAATTGGTGGCTGGAACTCTATTGTCGGGTAGCAACGTGGCCCAGCCCCAGATAATGTACCTAGCACAGACTATCTCGTGTGCAGAATGTCTTGCACCAATAACTCCTATAGTGGAAGGCAGCAACCCGTGATGGTGAAGATGGAGGGCGGATGGGGGATACTGTGACTGTCAAAGGTAAGTAGGGTTTACTGTTGCAGCAAAGGGCACCTCAGATGTGGAGAGTGGGCACTAGAACGCGATGCAGGAGTAGTGCAGAGTACAGGGCATCAGTACCGAGCGTTGTGCTGGGGTTGCCAGTGTGAACCCATGGGAGGGGGTTGAGTAGTTGCCCTTTTCAACCCTTTACAGTTGCAAGAATGGTTTTCCACTGCAACCGAGGGCTGCTGAAGCTGCTGTTTTAAGGGATGGGTTGGATTGGTGTGTGGTGGGTTGTGGTGGATTGTATTGGAGTGGGGTGGATTGAAGTAGAATGGTGTGGGGTGGATTGGGGTGGGGTGGATTGGATTGGAGTGAGGCGGACTGGAGTGGGGTGGATTAGAGTGACGTGAGTGTACTGGAATGGAGCGTGGTGGGTTGGAGTGGGGTGGGGTGAGTGGATTGGAGTGGGGTGGATTGGATTGGGGTGGAATGGGTTTGATTTAGGGGGGATGGGTTGGATTGGAGTCGAGTAGATGGGGGATATTGGAATGGAGTGAGGTGGATTGGGTTGGAGTGGGGTGGGTGGGGTGTATTGGGTTGGAATGGGGTGTATTGGATTGAAGTGGGGAGGATTGGGGGATTGAAGTGTGGTGGATTGTGTTGGAGTGGGGTATGAGAGGGGGTATATTTGGGCAGACTGTAGTGCAGTGGCGGTGCGTCCTTTGGGGCGTTTGGGCATTGGCCCACCAATGCCACGGGCTCACGGCCCCATTTAGACATCGGTCTACTTCTGACGCTAATTCCAGCAATCAGGACTCCTGATTGGAATGGAATTAGCGTCAGAAGTAGAACGAGGAGGAGGGACACTGAAGGGGGTGGGGCTGCGGCAGCACTCAGGGTGAGTCATAGCGCAATAGTGCGCATGTTCATTTTTGGGCAGGTCTTTTTTAATACCAACCCGAACATGCGCACTAAGCCTTCCCCTTAGGAGAGCGAGGGTTGCTTCATTCGCAGCCCTCGGTATCCTAATGGGCAGGGAGTGACCCTGCTCTTGGCCAATCCTGGCGCTGCTGGACTCTGGAGCAGCGTCTGGATTAGCTCATAGCCTGAGAGGGCTTGCCAGCCAGTAGCCAGTCACGCAGAAGAAGACGAAGGACAGTGAAGGCGCCAAACGCGGACTCGGCCCAGAAGCAGACAGCAGAGGCGGCGGACCCGGTCAGGTAAGTTTAAGCTTCTTTGTAGTTTATTTTCAACCCTCCCGTGGCCCTCCACCCCTGCGTGAGTCCCCCCTCCCCCCACGTGACACCCCCCCTCGCGACAGACCCACCCCCCCTGCGAGAGACCCCCCATGAGTATTGCGACCCGCGACTCTAGTTGGGCAACTTTAACATCACATCAGCGAATGTATTTATTTTCTGAGGCTAGTCATTCATACCACTACTACTACGTTATTTTTATGTAAATTGTGCGGTGTGCTGAGAAACCCCTTCCATTCTCGCAGTGAAATTGTTTGTTCCTTATAAAGTAGCTTTTTATTTTCACAGAGAACTGTGTCTACTGAGGTTTAGTTAGTATAATGTGTATTTATCAATTTCATTACATGGTTTGGTAGATTCATTCCATTTGAATCGTGACAGTTATGTATTGATTTCGGTGCTTTGTGTGTCGTTATGTTGTCTCGTTGCCATGTCAGAGCACTGAGGGTGCGTCCCTGTCGAGGCATCTGCCTAGCTCAGGTCTTACAAGGTTCAACTATTTCTGTGAGGATGTGTCTGAGTCCCTCGTGGTCCGGTGTCCATCCGATGTCTAGGGGTCAGTGCCGAGCCAAGCTGTCGATAGTCTACTGAAGTCGACTACAGGCCTTTCATAGGCGAATGCCTTTCTCCATATGGGCCCTACGTCAGAAGGGTAGTCCTCCAGCCAAAGTATTTTCTGAGCCCAGCTCTGCTAAGACCTGCACATAAATGGTTTGTTGGGCTGCCACCGTTTTAAAATGCAAGTTAACACAAATTGTGTTTGTGGATATGTGTGTGTGTGCTTGCTTTTAAAGTGCACTTGTTTGTACACGTGTGTATTGAAGACCGACAGTAGGTTGTTGTGTGTAAGACAAGTGTGTGCTTGTTTGAGCGTGCACACGTGTGTCGACCTATGTGTATGGACTGGAGAGCCGGGAATGGGTACTACTTGTCTGTGTGTAAAACAAGTGTTTGCTCGCTGAGAGTGCGCATGTGTTTTCACGTGTGTGTATGAAAGAGAGACAGTAGTGTGTGTCCATGCGTGTGGAGACATTCATATATGCTGCTTCTATTGTACTTCTATTGTATGTATTTATGTGTGTTCATATGTGTGTGTTTTGAGCAAGACAAATGTTTGTCTGAATGAGTGTGTATGTGCGTGTGTACCCAGATACATGTTTCTGTGTGAAAAAGAGAAATGAGAATGCGCTGATATTTGCATATGTATGTGTGCCGAGAGAAAGAAACATTTGTGCAGGTTTTATAAGCCTGGTACGAATGAAAATATGCATTTCAAAACCAGGCTGTGAGCGATGTGCAGCGTCAGCAGAAACGTTTGGAGTCCAGTTTCAACAGAGCGTCTGTACTACAAAGTCAATTGTGCTGTAATTTTCACAGTCAGTGGAAATGTTAAAGGTTTTAGCTGGCAGGCATTTTTATCTAACTTGGCAAAACAGTTATGAATTCCGCTTTGACTGCACACACTTGGAACATGTGCGAACTGCATCACAGCTCCAGGCTCTGGTTGTGTTGATAGCGACCCGGGGCCCCAGCTGACCTGTAAGTGTGTTTTCAGGCTCTGCTTTCGATGGATATTTTTATTCATGTGTTTATGGTATTTACATAGCAGAAAGAGAAAAATGTGCTGAACGCTTACGGGGTAAAAACTATGTAAAACTGGCAGGCAGCAGGATCACTGAGGTACACTTCAGGTTGGTCTTGTGTGAAGCACCTGCACAAGTTATATCACCTAATACTTGTAAGGCTAACATTTTATTAAGTTTTGTCTTTTTGTATAGACACATTTATTTTTCTTTTTAGTTTCCACTTTTTTAATCTTGCGTTCTCTGTTTTCAGTTCGAAGTGCTATGCACCTAGAGATAGTCATCCAAGCGCTGAACAGAAAAATAGTGAAACAATCTTCTGAAATGAAATTCTTCTGACCCAGTTTTGTCAAAATATCATATAAAAACTATCTTCCAATGTAATCCTCCTCTAAATACCGCTGGCGACTGCACATCAAGCTTTGTCACCCAAGTATCTTTGTTTCAGTTTCCTTTTTAAAATTCTGAATATATTTTTCACACAACTGTACTACATTTGCAGTTTGCAAAGCTGTTTTGGGCATTCACTAATTATGATAACCATATTTGGTCCTTTGACTTTTGAGGTGAATACGTTTCAGTCGAGCATCTACAGACAATTTGAATTCTAGTGTGCGCTACGTAGACAGTAGTAATTTGCTTGAAAATGCACCATTTGCCCACTCTTTGTTCTAAATTTTCTCGGGGAGAAACCCCCCCCTCCCGATTGAACCCTCCGTAGGTTGTTTAGGCTCGCTCGCTCGCTGCAGTGCAGTAAATAATTATTTTACGCCTCACCACTTTCAAATCTCACCAGCCGCCACTGCTGTAGTGGTGTTTAATGGGGTAGGTTGGATCGTAGTGGGTTAGATTGGATCACAGTGAAGTGGATTGGGGTAGATTGGAGTGGAGTGGTGTAGACTGGGATAGATTGAAGTGGAGTGGAGTGGGGTGGGGTAGATTGAAGTGGAGTGGATTGTCGTAGATTAAGATAGATTGGTTTGGAGTGGAGTGGGGTAGATTGGAGTGGAGTGGGGTAGAATGAGCAGATTGGGGGTAGATTGGGTGGAGTGGGTTAGATTGGAGTGGAGTGGGTGAAATTTAGTGGAGTAGATCCAGGCAGATTGTAGTGAAGTGGAATGGGGTAGATTGGCTTACATTGGAGTGGAGTAGAATGGGATAGACTGGAGTGGTTTGGGTTTGACTGGAGTGGACTGTGATGGATAAGGGTAGATTGGAGTGGTTTGGGGTAGATGGGAGTGGAGTGGGGTAAATTGAAGTGGAGTGGGGTAAGTGGTGTGCATTGGAGGAGCATAGAGTGGAGTGTTGTGTTGTGGAGTGAGTGGCGCAGGGTGGAGTGGCATGGATTCGAGTGGCATGTCATTGAGTGTCTCAGAGTGGAGGGGCGTAGAAGGGATTGGCATGTTGTAGAATGGATTATAGTGAATTGTATTGGAGTAGATTGGAGTGGGGTGGGGTGGATTGAGGTGAGCGGATTGGATTGGAGTGGGGTGGATTCAGGTGAATTGAAATCGAATGTGATGGAATGGATTAGATTGGTTATATTGGAGTGGAATTGAGTGGATTTGAGTGGATGAGAAAGGAGTGAGGTAGATTGGGTTGGAGTGGGGTGGATGGGGTTGGAATGAGGTGGATACACACAACAACTCACTTGCCTCACAGTTCACTAATAGCATCCTCGTCACAGTCATGGGGTTGGGGCATGAATGTTTGTAAGTTCATGTTTAGTACCTATGGGCCTTATTTAGCATTTGGCACTATTAGAAACCAACAAAAAAATGGCAGATGTTCCATCTTCCATAATAAGCTTGACATTGACATCAATGTAGTCTTAATTAGAAGATGGGACATATGCACCTTTTTGGAGCATGTCCTGCATTAATTCAAGCCCTATTACTTCTAATATTGCATACCTGTCAACTCACACCTTGTGACACACGATATCGGCTCCCATCACACGATCTCCCTGTAAGGAGCCGATATCATACAGTGGCAGGGGAAACAAGCTGAAATCACTGTAAATAGTGGTTATCCAGCTCGTTTTCCAAGGCTTTGAACTGCTTACGTCCATCAAGGGGACTGAAAACACCCCAGGACATTGGCACCAGCCTCCGCAAGAAAAAATTTAAGGAGGGGATTTGGGGGCGGGTGGGGTTCAAAAGTGCCTCGTATGTACTTCTCGGCACAAGGCCTTATTCCCATCAAGAGCCCACCCCCTCCTCACATAGTGAGATTGTTCTGCAAGTTGGCAGGTATGTAAATGCCACACAAAACGTGAGACAGTATAATATAATAAATGGGGGTGGACAGAATTTTTAAGTCTGCCAACAGAATTGGAGTAATTCAGTAATCCTGCGTTACTCCGGTACAGCAGGATTACTAATTAATTTCGCTGTTCAGTCAACGGAGTTAAATTAGGGCCTCAGCACTGGGCGGAAGCTATTTCCTGGCTTCCTGAGGCCAACAGATAACACCTTCACAAATGTACAAGAATTAACAAAAACTTAAACTGTTTAGCGTAGTAGAGAAGTTTCTACCTGGCTGCCTAAACAAAGAAGCAATGGGCGTGTTTGAAAAGTAGCTAGTATTGTCAGAAGCAACCAATGGGAGGCAGCACGTTGTCAGCCAATGGGAGCCTGCACTGCCCCTCCTGCATGGCGCCCCCCCCCCCCCCCCCCCCGCCCATATCGTAGCTTGCAAACAAATCGACTCTAGTCTGCAGTGTCCAATCTTTTTGGGTAAAAGGACATCTTTTATCTCAAGCTCGTGGGAGTGGACTGAGTCTGAACTACAAGTTAGAGCCAAATTTTAAGGTGATTCTCAGTGTCAGTTTTTCAAAGACAGTACACGTGCCTTGGTGTCGAGAGGCATGGAGAAAATATTTATGCTGCAAAATGTTTCCATGCTCACTAAGTCAAGTTATTGGAGCATTGGTAGTTTTGATATATTGAATTTATTATGGCGTGCCCAATGCTTTTTGCATGTGTGGTGGTCTTTAGTTGCTTATTGAGAGCTCGATTGGTTAGCTGTTCTCCAATATTATGGTAACTCTTCCCACCGCTGTTAATTTTCTGAAAAACCAGCAACTGGTTCTACTTCTAAACACAAATTCATAGGGAAAAACCTGCTGTTTCCACAGGTGGATGTTTGCTTTAGTAAAGTCAGACTAAGTCCAACGTGTGTTGTTTATCAATGGGGATACCCGAAATGCTACCAGACCTGGGTCAGAATTGCAGTACAAAAGACGAATGGTCACAGTAGCAACAATCTTTAAAAAAACAAACCATAAACAGCATTCACAATACCAATTTAAGTTAAACTGCAGGTTCACAATACCAATTTAAGTTAAACTGCAGGGAATGCAATTTATTTTTAATACAAATATGCATTTCAGTTTCAGTAACACAGTTGCTCTTTCATCGAGAATCAAATCAATTTTATTTTAAAAGGTGCACTAGTGTGGGGGAAGGAAAGAATGGGGTGCTTTGGGTCAAAGTTGTAAAGGGTTGTGATGGGCCCTAGGCCCTCATGCTGGCAATCACTCATGCACTGACGCAGGACACACTAGAGGTCTGGTGCAACTGGCCCAGAGCACGTGGGCTCGGCCTCTTTTATTACTGCTGTGTCACCTGACCAGTGACATCAGTGGTGGGTGGGTGTTCAGTGTGAATACAGGCTTCAGCACTAGACTGCTGACTTGTGTTGGGCATTACAAAAGTGAAACCGTGAGGGTAGTAGACAAAGGAGAAGTAGTGTGACATGTATCCGTCAAATTCACAAAGTGAGACCAATCCGACTCAACATAGGTCAATTGTTCCAACTGTATCACATAGCATTACATAGACACTGATAATGAATTCCAGCCTTAGGGTGGGGTCTTTATCAGGACTGTATGGACAGGGAGCACATAATTGTTCTTCCAGCGCATAACTTTAAGTTGAACGGTCATTGGGGGTGGGTTTAGCAGAGCTCTGAATAAAGGGAAGGTACGGCCAAACGTGCACATACGGGCCTTGGTGGTGGACTGTGGGTCAAACGATCCTTCACTGTAACCAGATAAATCGATCTTGAAATACAACCTTCTGGCTCAGATTCTCCAGTCCAACATGTGGCTGACCCAGCCCAACTAGTCTGACAGACACATGGCTGTGTGGAATTTGCCCTCCTTTTGTGTAAGGCATGTTCTGGGCGTCTTGCTTTGATGGCAGGAGTCCTCTCCTACCTCATCCTTTCCTTTCTTCAGCTAGCAGGAGGTGCTTACAGCCCAGCAGCTGCCTGGCAGGTCGCTCATCTGAGGTAAATCCCGTGCCAGAGATAAACGGAAGCTGCGGCCTGACATTCGGCTAAATAAACAAGTTCAAAGTTATAGGAGATGGCCAACCAGGCGCAGGGCACATTGCACACCCAGCCTCATCGTCTGAAGGCGTGAAACCCAAGCCCAGGCCTTTAATGTGTAATAATGCAGTGTGAATAGTCTTGAAGGGGTGAATAGCAGTGACTACTGACTTTGCCCCCTTGTGGTATTCTGAAAAATTCCATGGAATTTCAATGTCATTCCGTGGAATGGAACTCAGCCAATTCCGCCCGCACCTAGTGAAATTCTTCACCATTAAAGAAGAACACTTTTGGGAATTTTTAAGAGTCTTTATCACATTTTTACATGACGTTTTCACCCTGATTTACATTTTACACAGCACATATATTATGAGCTCAGATTTTGTTATGGCTCTTAGAGCCAAACCAGACTCTTGGCTCAACTCTGGCTCAGTTCACTCTTTTAATTTGCTGGTTTGCCAACTTCTAACACAATGAGAATAGCATGGCTATCAAATAGTGCAGCTAAAATACAGGGGGTGATTCAAAAACTGCACTTTGCAGTATGTTTAGCAGTACTACAATAGTACAAAGAAAACTAAAAAAATATATTCACCAACCTACATGTGGAGACCTCTGCCTCTGCTTTTTGTATCTTTTGTATTTTAAGATCTCTGCCCAGATTTTCGAGACCTCCAGCAGAGTACACCTATGTTAAAACTAAGTTAACCTTTTGAGTATCACAAACCACACCAGGTTAAACTAATGACCTTATTAAGAGTTAGGTGAATGGTAGATTCTGTCACAAATGTGTTGAATGTCCTGCCTGCCCTATTACAAGTGCATAGTAGCCTATGGCATGTGTAGTACAACGGATGAGCTATCTGCCACAATTAGACAGAGTGTAGGAAATTGGATTACTGGTTGAGGGCGGTGAAACGTTACTCAAGCAGCAACCACAATCTCTATTAGAGTGAAAAACAAGCAAACCCTAAAATAACCTGTACTTAACCCTCTGGTAGCTTGGCACAAAAGCAGTCAGGCTTTAAGTATTTAAGCAGCACTCCAACAATGTAATTAAGTGAAATCACCACACAAGGCAAATCCCACACCAAGTTGATAGAGTAAAATTTAATAAATTATTTGAGGACAAAACGACAAAACGACAAAAATCCAATCACTAAGAAAGGAGATATGCAATTTCAAATTTAAAATGAAAATAGTCACTTGAAGCACAAAGCACCTGTTGTGGTTATGTGGTTACGCTGGATCCAGACAAAGTCGCAAGTTCAGGCCGACCACAATGGAGCACGGGCAAGATGGAGGGACCAATTTAGGTCTGCTGAACAAAGTAAAATCCTGATTTGCAGAGCATTGCAAGATCCACTGTTGATGATGCGTCATGCAGTGGTTGGTGATGTGTCAAGCAGTGGTTGTTCTGAGGAATCTGCAGGGCTGTGATGCAGAGTCCTACATTGTTGTCAATGATGGCATCAACAAGAGGCTTGCAATGTGAAGCCCTGCACTGAAGATGTGTCATGCAGCGGCGGTTCCGAAGAAGCAGCAGGGCTGTGATGCAGAGGCCTGCATCGCTGTTGAGGATGGTGCCAAAAAAGGGCTTGGGATGTGAAAACCTTCTTCAAGGAATCATCACGCAGTGGCGGTTCCAAGGAGACTATGGGCTATGTTGCAAAGCCTGGCATCACAGCAGTCCGCGACGCCATAAGGACGTGTTTTTTTATACGGGACATACACGAACACGACAGGAATCTATATAGAAGGAGATCGTGTATGCCCGCAATGTGGCCCTGTTGATATACCCCTACATCAAGTGTATAGATTTTGTGGCATATATCGTCTATCATTTTCAATGCCTATTAGACATTGAATACTGTTTTTTTAATAAAAAAGTGGCCACGTCCATATACCGCTATAGTCGGATGAGTGACTTTGAGACATCTAGCATCTGGATTTTTCCTTGCTTTTAACTACACATACACATCTTTGATGGTGGTACCTACTGACTTTCCTAAGGTGACCTTGGACATCAATCTTTAAATAAATTGTTGCTCCTATAGCTCACTTACAAATGGAGATTTATTCCACCCTGTGCTGTCAATAAGAATCCAGCTTAAATATCAAATTTTAGTGCAATAGACGGTCACCTGATGAAGGCAGCAATGCCGAAATGAGCGTAGTCCACATCTACCGCATTGCTTCCATCAACCCCACTTCTATCGTATTTATCTATGGAATCAATTTATTTATGTAATTTTTGTTATATGTATTATGTGAAATGAAGGAACTCCTTTTAAAAAAAACAAATACAATTTGAGAATTCAAAACAATTCTAATTTGCATTGAATAATAAAATTAAATATATTTTTCCAGACTTATTAGTGTTGATATATTTTCTGTATTAGTGGTTACTATTTACAGAGAGATCTAGAATAGGTGTTGTCCATTGTCCGATGCAAACTAGCTATAGACCTTTACTTAATGTATCAGGTATGTATCATGCTGCAGCTGTTCTGATGGAGAGCTGTGAGGACATTCTTCAGGCTGCATCGTTTCTGCCCACAGGACCACAGCTGGGCTGGCAGAGAACCTTCAGGTCGACTTACAAGGGTCCAGGACTCGGGTGGCTCCACTTATGGGGAGGACTCACAGCAGGCGGAGTCCAGGGGCTGGGTTCTAGATGGTTGGAGCCTTTTCTGCTCTGAGGCTCTGATCAGGAGGCCAGCCAACAAGCCTAGCCTAGTGATCCTAGGCCCTGTCATTCTCACTCAGGAAGCATGGCAGCAAAGTAGCAGTCCTTCTTTAAAAGCTGCACTTCAGTACTGCTGAGCCTTCTACAGGTCCAGAGGTGTAGTGAAGAGTTGGGTCGGAAGCGCCATTATTTATACCTGGCGATAATGGGGTGGATAATATGCTCTATGAATTCCTATCGAAGCTCATGTTAGATGTGAAGACATCTAACATGGGCTTCAATAGGAATTCATAGAGCATATTATCAAGCCCATTATCGCAGCTTTATCGGCAGTTTCCTGTCGATAAAAGCGGCGATAATGTATCGCCCGTCCTTGATAATATGCCCCTTTGTTGCTTGACTTGTCCTTCTCTTTGTGAATATCATTCAACCCTTAAAACTGGAAATACATATTTTTTTTAAAAAGCAACACATTGCGTTTTCTTTACTGTTCACCTACAAGTTTGCGGGTACAACCAGACCCATCACAAAGACTACTGCAGTCGATGGCCTAAACTCACTTACTCCATAACAACATAAATACATTGTGATCGTTTTTTAAAATGTTATTTAACTATGTTACTGGTAAAAAAACACATGCACCCCAAAGCCTTATAAAATGGCAAAACAACACAAATGGTTAAAATCCACCACAAAGACAATCTTATGTCAAATTTACGCGTATATGTCAACTGTTTATTGAGTGCTTGCCCATCATTTGCGTCCTTTAAATTCATCAACAGGTTAACCATCTCTTCCAGCTCTTCCTGTCACAGAAGCGAATAACGTGATATAATTTGGGTTGATGGACATGCTGCAGCACCTGTAGCACCGCAGAAAACCTTTAAGGGGTTCACTCGGAAAATATACAATAGAGGCATTTGCATATTTGCAATGGAACATATAATGTTTTCCACTAAAAGCACATCAAATGTGATGACTTCTCCTGACTAGCCTGCTGATAATTCTTTTAACACAATGTTTACTTTCCTTCTTTGAGGCAAAAATGAAGGCATTTCTGACACTCTTGCTGGGATACTGGAGAGTGTGAAAGGAGAATGCTGCAGCTTTTATAATATCCATAAAGATATAGATAGTTTTCAAACAAAAATGTTCAAGAATTTCGAAAAATATTAGCAACGTTGAAAAACAGTCCCGGACAATACGTAGGGGTGGGCGGAATTCACAGAATTTCATTCCGTAGAGCTACATAAAAACTCCACAAGATTCTGCAGAGTTCTGCCAACAGGCAGAAATATGAATGCTGTGCTTCGATGTTGCGTCGGTAGCATGTTCGATGCTGAAAAAATCATTGTGAACAGCACCACACAGTGCGCAAGAGCACGCAGCCATTCAAGTTGATTTTGTTGCAGCTCGAGTAGAAAATCTACTCGAGAAGCAGCCTTCTGACCGTAATAGTCTCGCAACCACCTGCATTAAAAAATCTCACCGGAAGTCCTCCTAGCGACTAGAATTCAAAGATGGGGATGCTAAATCTCGCTCACCAGCTCGCATTTTTGGAGTCTCATGGGAGAAAAAAACAGCCATTGGGAGATTGGCGGAATGTGGCTGGAACTCCGCATTACAAGAGTAATGTGGAGTCGCACAAATTCTGCAAATTCTGCTAATGGAATTAAAGTTTCCACTTGGGCCTAGACAATAGTCAACACTCCACATTTTACCCATATATTTGTTAGCATGTGCTTCATACCACACTATTGGAACTCACACTTCTCCACCCCTTGCACTTAATTGGAATTCCTCAATAAATACAGTTAGCATTGGATTTTTCACAGTTCTATATCTTCAGTAAGTTGATGTCGTTGGTCAGCCCCCCCCCCACTCTAAATTGTTCCAGAGCCATTGTAAAGAATTGTCTTAGATGTGGCTTACTTTGAAGAATTAAATACTCAATATAGTTACATTTCAAGGATGAGGACTAAACAGAAACAGCTCCCCAAGCCCTCTTTATGAACAGCTCAAAGTTCAGTGCTTCGTGGATTATAGAATACCTAGCACCCAGGCTTCAACAGCTTCACCCCGAAATGAGACCAGGAAACTACCCCAAAGTTGAGTCCAGGCGCCCAGGGGTCCAGGGAAGTACTTGAGATGGTAGGCCTTCTTGAGGGCTGCTACTACGGTTCCACAATATTTTCAAGCCTATGCGTAGATGTAAGGGGAAACAATTTTTGCTTCAAATATTAGCACCGTGTGACTTTAAATAAGACAAAACCCTAAATACCAATGGACTTTTACAGCCCATTGTAGGTGTCTGCGTTCCAATTGTCACCCTAATTACATGAGCAATGTGCACAGCTTCAAAATTCTTCAAGTTGATTCCAAGGATCTTTTCCAAAATACAATGCAATCTGCAAAAGAAAATCACTTTGGATATATGCTCACCCCCAATTTAGGTGGAGAAATTATATTGCTAATATACCTGTTAAGTAAGAAAGGCAGAGAACCTATTCCCGGACAGATATCACTTTTGCTATGAATTGGTTCTGTCGGCTCATTTTCAATCGAGATCTTATCCTGTGAGCATATTTCTACAAGATGTTCTGCTAAGATATTCACAACCTAGCTTGAGGCCCTCCACATACCCAGTCCAGAATTCAATTTGATGTTCTTTATCACAAGCAACTGAGATGACCACGACGATAAAATATTGTAGAATCTCTTCGGGAGGCATGGCTTAGTGACCAAATCAAATCATGGCTGCTGTATTCAGCAGACACAACACCCACAGCTGAAATTCAGCCTGCATCTTGGCTATTAAATATTTCTGAGTAACCCACTCCCATAAACATACTTTCATGACCATGGCAAACAACATGGCAAATAGGCACAACATGCTCAAGGGCATATAAATGCAGGGATCACCCTCTTTCCTTTTTTTGTACACTGAAACTTAAATTCCACCTTTCCTATCGTCTGCTGTTTTCACCATCAGTACTGAGCAGGATTCCAGGGCCACAACAGTTTACACCAGATCTCTTACTACCTGTTTGAGAAGATGCACAAAAGCCTTTACTAGTGATTGCTTCACCCAATGATGCACTTGCTGCTTCCTGATACTCCAGTTCCACTTTGGACCAGAAGCCTCAAAAGGCTTGGATTCAGATTGTATCTTCTTATCTTTGGCATATTTTCCATCCGTTATCACTATAGCTATTCACGGTTTCATTCATTCTGCTACCATACCTCCTAGGGATCCAACGCCACCCTTTATTCGACCACCACAGACATCAATGGGGGCCCAAATGTATACCCTTGTATTGCCTGTATTTGTCTGAATGGGTATAGTACAGCTACTGATTGCACTGCTACTATTGTTACTACTGTCTCAACTGCTTTTCTTTTACCAGTACTAGCATTATTGTCACTAGTACTAATTCTAATAGTACTATGACCACGACTATAAGGTGATAATACCGGTGCTAGATTTGATGATCTTACTAATTGGTACTTCTACAGATGCTGCTTCTACTTTCCCTACTATTTTTTGTAGTGCTCCACAATTTATATTTTAAGAAATGATCTCTTTGCATCGTGTCATCAATCCACATGTGTGATACCGCTGTTGATCCTACTTTACTCCACGTTCTCCGGTACAGATGGTTGTTTGTTTTGAAGATATGGATGAGCAGGGAGGCAGGCACTTCATCTTTCTGTGTTTGTGAGTTTTTACAGCCTTTATCGCCCTACATCAAACAAACAACTCATGGAATGCATTAGAGCTCTGATCCTGGCCCACCTCGGCCACTGCAACATCATCTAAACAGTTCTTCTTAAGGAAATAATTGACACATTGCCAAAGTTAGACAATGAGGCAGCTCGAAAGTGTGTGAGTTATTGCGAGCGTCAGCATGTCGCACCAGCCCTAAAAGAACCCCATTGGCTCTGGGAAGATGCCTGGATTAAGTAAAGTTCTTGTGTACTGCGCACAGTACCTCAGCCAGGAACCTATGCTTAGTGCTGGCACCCTTAATCAAGCAACAAACTTTCAAGTGGCTGACAGAGGAGGCAGATCCCTGGGAGTCCAGAACAACGTGTCAAATGCTATAATTAGCCTCTCACATATCTTCTCTGTGGTAACAGGCTGGTGTGGCTGAGCGGAGTGTTTTCTTCCTATTCTCTTCCCAGTGGTATCAGGGACTGCGTGGAGAAGAGTCCAGAGTTCCTGCCATATATTTCGTACGGTACATCACGATGATAGAAGAGACTGTGGAAAAGGCTGAGTATTCCTGACAGACACGCCCCAGGACAGCACCGGCTGCAGAGAAAGGCTAAGTGCTTCTGTCACACACATGATGTAGGGGTTCAGGAGCTGCGTAAAAAGGCTGAGTTTTTATGTCACACATGTGTTTAACTCCTGCCAGATTGCACTTCCCTGAATTAGACAACCTTAACTGCCTTGCACTGGTTGCAGAGCTGTCACGTGGCCGCCTGTTTTGCGTGTCACATGCAACACGATTTTGGCTCCGTAGCCAACAACACTATGAACCAATCATGACCGGGCCTCAAAAAGCTTGTGCAAATTGCAGATAGCCATTGTGTAGTTATGATTTTTTTAAACGTATTTTTATAATAGTACTGAGTTACTTAACACAACAATGTGCACACTATGCAGTTTACATTTCAACTGTTCTGTCCGTCTGGCTTCCAACAAGATTACATTCCGGCATATGTGATGTGTCTGGGTTTACTTACCCAGGCATAGTTGTGTGCATCATGATACAATAGTATCAGAATACGAATATCGCAGACAAAAAAAGAAAGAAAAAAAGGGCTACTTCAACAAAGAATAAACTACCCAACAACAATTCGCAGCAGTGACAAGCGACGGTATTTCTCTTCGAATATGTTTTTCATATCTTTAGTGCATTTATTTGGAGCCAGAGTCTGTCCACAATTCAATGTCATATGGTCAGTGGAGGTGGGGGAAAGTGGGGGGGAATCTCACCTCTCATTGATAACTGGCCATCATACATGCGCGGGACATGGCTGCCCCCCATTTAGTGTAGTTATGATGAAGACTCAAAGAATCATTTAGAGTTTGACAGAGTGGGAACGCTGCTGTAAATACGCATTACGGACAGTGGACTATGGACACCGCCCGTTAGCAAAGCCCCGCAGTATAGAGCGAGGATCTGTTGGCTTTGACCAAGCGCATTGTGATAAAGAAGGATGTATGACGTTACAACGCATGCTTTTACCATGCATGCTGTTACAACGCAAGTATTACAACGCAAACCTTTACAACGCATTACACTTGGGGGTGCTGGATAGTGAATAGTTTAATTTACTATTCCAACTCCAGTCCCCGTGGACACTAGGGAAGGTGTTTGATAGTAAATTAAAACTATTCCTTATCCTAGAGCACCCCCCAGTGTAATGCGTTGTAAAGGTTTTCGTTGTAATACTTGCGTTGTAACAGCACTGCGTGGTAAAAGTTTCGTTGTAAAGGATGTTTCCCGAAAAAGAAAAAAGGTGCACCCGTGAAAAAAGAGGTATCAGTGGTATATCACACTTCCACCTTAGGTATCAAGTGGAGTGTGAAATACTTTGGGCCAATTGTGGATTGAGATCAATGGTATTTGTTATCACCCACGAGTTTGCCTGTCTCTCCGGATTTCATGTGATGCAGCCAGTGGCTGGTCCATTGGAGAACGCCAGAAGGCAGATTTTGCAGATGCTTACAGTTAGTCAATACAGTTTGTTGGACATTTTTCGTTTCCTTTCCCTTGTCCTGAGGAGGCCAAGATGCAATAAAGGCCGAAACGCGTCCGTGTCGACAGTTCATGAGAAGAGGAGTTAAATTGAAAATGAGAAATAATTTCCCTGTTGGTTTTGAGCACATTATAAATAAGGCAGTTAGAGGTGTGGTAACCTTGTGTGCTAAGTAGACTACCTCACAGTGTATTGCTTGATTTAGTGTACAAACACTGATTTGTGGTCCCAAATAAATGGGTGGTAGGAACTTGTTCTTTTTGAGAAGGAATTTTCTAACATGATTGTTTTGTTGAAATCATGATGTCAATTGTATATATTATTTGTATATGTATATATATATATTCACTGAAAAAACCATAGGTTATAGACCATATATAGTTAGGAATTAGCATTTACAAAACCTTGAAAATTCACTGAAAAAACCATAGGTTATAGACCATATATAGTTAGGAATTAGCATTTAAAAAACCTTATTTTACTCACACAAAACCATTGAAATTCCATATATAGTTAGTTGCACTAACTATATATCGCGCACCCGCAATCCACTGCTGATGATGTCACATATTACATCATTCATGACATGGTCAGTGACATCACTGATGACATCACTGATGACATCTCAAATGACATCACTGAGGACATCACTGATGACATCATCCAGTGACTGTGTGTTTCTGTAAAGTTTAAATATGTTTTACATATTGAAGAATGAGTAGATGTATAACTGTCTGGACGAAGGATTTAGTAGGTGCATGACTGAATGTATGAGTGAGTGATTAAATGTGTCTCACTGAGTGCATGGGTTAGTGACTAAACTGTCTTAATTTGTGCATCATTATGTCTGTTGTTCTGTAAACTGCTGCATGTGTTGATCAGTAGCTATATGATTAACTATATGGGTTATTGATTGATTGTCCAAGTATTTGTATGGGAGACTGAGTGTGTGTGTGGCTGGCTGGGAGGTGTGTGACTCTGTGCAGATCAATGTGTACTTGTATCAATGATTGTATAAGAAAGTAAGTATGTGTTAGTATATGTTTGAAAATGTAAGGTGCTCTATGTTTAACTGTATAGACAAGAAAATGGAAGTGTGATTGATTCTTTACAGGACTGACTAGGTGTGTGAGTAACTCCATGGATGAGTGGCGGAGTGTGAGTGTCTGTATAGGTGTATGAGTCCATATGATAGTGTTGTAAAGATGAGTGATTGTATGTATGAATGATTGTATGGGTGAATGAGTGAATGTGTGTGTAGACGTAGGAATCAGTGAGTACGTATGTAGTAACTAGTATTGGTGTGTCAATGGTTTCAAAAATTATACTCTGTATTTAACACTGGGTGAAACAGAGGTTATATTAAAATGTGAGGAGATGCATTGTATTGTCACATGAATGATATCATCAGTGATATGGTCATTGATGTCAAATGAGATGTCATCAGTGATGCCATCAGTGATGTCATTTGAGATGTCATCAGTGATGTCATCAGTGATGTCACTGACCATGTCATGAATGATGTAATATGTGACATCATCAGCAGTGGATTGCGGGTGCGCGATATATAGTTAGTGCAACTAACTATATATGGAATTTCAATGGTTTTGTGTGAGTAAAATAAGGTTTTTTAAATGCTAATTCCTAACTATATATGGTCTATAACCTATGGTTTTTTCAGTGAATTTTCAAGGTTTTGTAAATGCTAATTCCTAACTATATATGGTCTATAACCTATGGTTTTTTCAGTGAATTTCAATGGTTTTTTAATAGCAAATATCATAAGCTGTCGAATGTCAAGTACGTGGTAAGTGAAAACATTTTCGTGTTTATGCACACTGATCTGCTTTGAATGGTGCCCCCCCCCCCCTCATTTCTATTAGGAGTACTCTCTCTTTGCACATAGTGAAGGGTAGTTAACGCAGGCCTTTGCCCCCGTTGTAATACGTCGTGCCTGCTTCTCTCTCCATTTGATTGATTGTTATCCAAGTATTTACTGTTTTAGAATTGGTTCTCTTTGGTTCATTCTCTATTTACAAACAAACACAGTCGCAATACTCTGTTTAGTATTTGCAGATAACGAAAAATCGTGTAAAAAAAAAAGAAAAGGAATCGAGCAAAATCAGTAGGCCACTAATGGGATCTCTTTTTGACCTCGCTAAAATAGAAACATTAGGAACAACCCCTCATGACAAATACAAAACTAGTGAAATGAACTGAACTCCACACAATGATGGCTGCAAAACAGCTCGGCTCCGCCACCCACCCCGCCCAAAATAACGATAAAGAGCGGCTGCCATGATTGGTTGCGGAATGGCCACGACGGAGCTACGAAATGGTACTGCTCTCATGCTAACCCCAGCTTCAGTCTGAAACATCCAGAAACACTGTAGACTACCAATTCGATCAGTTCCGGTAGCGCCCCAATGTAACCCGGTAGAGAAGAACTAGCCCTCCCCTCTTTGACTAATGGTTCTTGTTGCCTGTGTGACTTGTTAATAAAACTTTTCATTGGTTCATTTTACTTTTCTTATTCTAATGATGAAAGGCTTGGTCATATGACCTAAAAATTACGCTTTTTATTACTTCCGAACATTATTTTTTCTTAAATATATGTTATAATGTTCCAGGCTAATGTACTTTCCCGGAAAATTTACAACTGTCCTGCAAGTAAAATATATTCTTTTTTCGAGAAAAAGAGCGTTTCTTCGTCCCATGACGGAGCCGTTGAGCAAAAGAGGGTCGACCTGCTGTCTTAGTCGCCGATACGCCTGAATATGAGATTCTTATCGATCACTTTATGTTGCAGGAATAGAAAACACAACAGCCCTTGACCATTTATCTTTACTGCGTTCCTTCGTATTATACCTTTTACCCTTCATGTAATTGGTCTGCTTTATTTCACTTGCCTTTTAATGATTCTAAAACAGTGACTATTATTAAAAACTTTACCAATGTATATACTACTACCATGTTTTCTTTTAAAAACCTTTATTGTGAAAATTTCATTATACAAATACGAGCCTATAACCACGTGGGCCGGCCACGGAGCAAACTGTAATCGTATATGATGAGTAGACATTTACACTGTAGAGGAACGTAACGGGCGGGCCATTAGGTTGCAAGAACTAAGGTGTCTAACAGTTACGGAATCGGTGGACGTACATTTTATAATTAAAATACGACAGGGCCAGTTACAATAAAATTATCTAGATATACATTTGCAAGTACCATGGGTGACGTTAATTCGAACTTTCAATAGTACAGTAATCAATAACACATCAGAACTTAATATCAATAGGGATGTCGAAATATTCAATAAATTCTCGTCCCCGCCCGCCATGTGCTTCAAAACTGCATACGTATCTCGTGATTTCAAGGTTCTGCAACCAGTACACAACAAGGAGTTACGAGTCCCATTTATTCCGGCGCCATTTTGGGCGAGGACGGGCAGGTCCAGGATATAGTCAAAATGTCTCTACCAACCATCGACTATGATGATGTTCATATGCTGTATTTATTAGAGTAACACTCATCTGTCCACATGAAATTAATTTGCCACAATCTAAACATGTCATTTTAATCTTTCCAAAGTTCTTCTAAATATTTGGGACCATTTCCCTTGCCTCTGATGCTGTCAGTGCCACTTCTTTGATGAATGTACTAGCAGGTCAGGGGTTCTCCTCCAAATCTCTCTTTTATGCAGCACTATAATTAATTGGTGCCACCTCTCCATATGACGATGCATGGTATAGTTACCATAACTATATTTTTTTTCGGTTCCTCTGGAGAGTTCATCGTGGCAGATGAAGCGTGTAACGTACCGGGCATTTACCTTTTTTTGCATGTACAGGAAAGGAAAAAAAAAACGAGCGTCCGAGTTCTAAGGTGTCCCAGGGCCATTTTAGTGGACCAGGCCCAAATCCAAAGAACAGGCCGCCATTTTGAGAGTCCTGTTGCAGCCGCCTGTCGCTGTAGCATCAAGAGCAGCCGAAACTCAGCTGAATGGCAACTGAAACGGTAAAGGGGCACCCCACTACAGCAGACGAGCCTCCACCTAGGAAGGCCCGTTCACGCCGCCCCCCCCCCCTTCGGGCACCCCACGCCGTTATTCGGAGCAGTATTGTAGGATGGCCACACCAGTGCGGCAACTTGCTAGACATCACCTCGGTGGTAACCGAATCTCAGCGCCTTTTGGTGTCTTCTCTTCAGAAAATATTGTTGCGCTGCCTTTGGCCCCATTCGCACATCGGTCCGCTACTGACGCCATCTCACAGGCTAATGGGGCGCCCCACGCCGAGTTTCAGCATTGTAGGATGACCACACCAGTACAGCAACTTGCTAGACACCACCTCGGTGCCATCCGGATTTTGGCATCTCAACGCCTAGTGGTGTCTTCTATTCGGAAAATATTGTTGCGCTGCCTTTGGCCCCATTCGCACATCGGTCCGCTACTGACACCATCTCACAGGCCAACAGGGCGCCCCACGCCGACTTTTACCATTGTAGGATGGTCACACCAGTGCCACAACTTGCTAGACACCACCTCGGTGCCATCCGGATCTTGGCATCTCAGCGCCTTGTGGTGTCATTTATTCAGAAAACATTGTTGCGCTGCCTTTGGCCCCATTCGCACATCGGTCCGCTACTGACGCCATCTCACAGGCCAACGTGGCGCCCCACGCCGACTTTCAACATTGTTGGATGGCCACACCAGTGCACCTTACTAGACACCACCTCGGTGCCATCCGGATCTTGGCGCGTTGTGCTGCCTTCGGCCTATTCGCACATCGGTCCGCTACTGACGCCATCTCACAGGCTAATTGGGCGCCCCACGCCGAGTTTCAGCATTGTAGGATGACCACACCAGTACAGCAACTTGCTAGACATCACCTCGGTGCCATCCGGATCTCGACGCCCCACTGCAGATGAAGTGCCTCTCAACTATGAAACCACCACGGTGACATCCGGATCTTGGCGCGTTGTGCTGCCTTCGGCCTATTCGCACATCGGTCCGCTACTGATGCCATCTCACAGGCTAATGGGGCGCCCCACGCCGAGTTTCAGCATTGTAGGATGACCACACCAGTACAGCAACTTGCTAGACATCACCTCGGTGCCATCCGGATCTCGGCGCCCCACTGCAGATGAAGTGCCTCTCAACTATGAAACCACCACGGTGACATCCGGATCTTGGCGCCTTGTGCTGGTTCCGGCCTATTCACACATCGGTCCGCTACTGACGCCATCTCACAGGCTAATGGGGCGCCCCACGCCGAGTTTCAGCATTGTAGGATGACCACACCAGTACAGCAACTTGCTAGACATCACCTCGGTGCCATCCGGATCTTGGCATCTCAACGCCTAGTGGTATCTTCCATACAGAAAATATTGTTGCGCTGCCTTTGGCCCCATTCGCACATCGGTCCGCAACTGACACCATCTCACAGGCCAACAGGGCGCCCCACGCCGACTTTTACCATTGTAGGATGGCCACACCAGTACAGCAACTTGCTAGACATCACCTCGGTGCCATCCGGATCTTGGCATCTCAGCGCCTTGTGGTGTCAGTCAGAAAATATTGTTGCGCTGCCTTTGGCCCCATTCGCACATCAGTCCGCTACTGACACCATCTCACAGGCCAACAGGGCGCCCCACGCCGACTTTTACCATTGTAGGATGGCCACACCAGTGCCACAACTTGCTAGACACCACCTCGGTGCCATCCGAATCTTGGCATCTCAGCGCCTTGTGGTGTCTTCTATTCCGAAAATATTGTTGCGCTGCCTTTGGCCCCATTCGCACATCGGTCCGCTACTGACGCCATCTCACAGGCCAACGGGGCGCCCCACGCCGACTTTCAACATTGTAGGATGGCCACACCAGTGCGGCAACTTACTAGACACCACCTCGGTGCCATCCGGATCTTGGCGCGTTGTGCTGCCTTCGGCCTATTCGCACATCGGTCCGCTACTGACGCAAACTCACAGGCCAACGGGGCGCCCCACGCCGACTTTCAGCATTGTAGGATGGCCACACCAGTGCTGCAACTTGCTGGACACCACCTCGGTGCCATCCGGATCTTGGCGCGTTGTGTTGCCTTCGGCCTATTCGCACATCGGTCCGCTACTGACGCCGCCTCACGTGCCAACGTATTTTCTCCGCATTTTATACCCTATGCCGCATAACAGGTCATGTGACTTGTTTATAAAACTTTTCATTGGTTCATTTTACTTTTGGTTTCCTAATGATAGAAGGCTTGATCATATGACCTAAAAACAACACTTTTCATTGGATGAAAACTTTTTTTTTTCCCAAACGATGAAAGCCCCACCTTGTTTCTGGATGTTTCAGACTGAAGCTGGCGTCAGCATGAGAGCACCACCATCTCGTAGCTCCGTCGTGGTCATTCCGCGAGCAATCATGGCAGCCGCTCCCCACCAGAAGCCTACAGGAGTCGGGGGCCCCGCCTCAAGGCGGAGGGGACGCTTTCGAGAATGGGGTCCAAGACCTAGCAGACAAGCGTCCGATTTCCAAGGTGTCCCAGGGCCATTTCAGTGGACCAGGCCCAAAAAGGAAACAGCCTGCCGCCATTTTGAGAGTCCTGTGACAGCCGCCTATCGCTGCACCGCAAGAGTGGGCGCAACTCAGCTGAATTGCGGCTTTTGACACAGTGGACCAAAAACGGACGGAATGGCAACTGAAACGGTAAAGGGGCGCCCCACTACAACAGATGAGACTCCACCTGGACAGGCCCGTTCACGCCGCCTCCCCCGGGGCGCCCCACGCCGTTATTCGGAGCAGCATTGTAGGATACCAAAACCAGTGCGGCAACTTACTGGACATCACCTTGGTGCCATCGTTCTGCTGCCTTGGAACTATTCGCACAACAGTTTGCTACTGATGACCCACCCCCCGCGACGCCCCACGCCAGAAATCTGGACGTTGTGCTGCGTTGGGAATATTCGCACAGCCGACCGCTACTTCGTTGTTTTTCCCTAAAAATGTTTATATGTTATTACTGTTTTTGTTTTCTTGTATATATTTATAAGTTATTAAAGTTTTATAATCTTACTACTTTGTCGGAGTGCTATATATTTTTAATGTGACACATAATTGTAAAAACTTTGATGTACAAAGAGTCATCCCTGGAATCTTCCGCTTCAGGCTCGGTCCCCTCCCCAATCACAATACAGGATGGTTTTCAGATAATAGGAACGCGTCTGCTGTGACGGATCTCATCGAGTGTGGGCCTTGATCTACTATAACTCCTTTGAAGAGGGGTGATTCTTTACAGCTGGGGCCATAAACTACATCTGCAGGGCTAGCTGATACCCTAGGACCGGCCTGGACAATCGGACACAGAGGAAAAGGATTGTCAGAGGGTGCGGTAGTGAATAGGGCGAAAGGGAGGTGTCGGGCGGGCACAGGGTGTGATTCTCAGGGAAGAGCAGCGCAGATGGGGGGAGATTTATTACCCATGCATAAGACAGAGAGCGGGGGTGACCACTGCCTGGGGGAGATGCTTGCGAGGGTGGGGAGCCATGCTAAGGATCGACAGCGTGCACAGAGTGGGTCTGGTCAAGGCATCTAAAATGACTGCCGTGCACGACAAAAGTGTGGCATTTGAAAAAAGACAAGATGGCGCAGACAATGTTTTTCAACACTTCCTGATTTCCTTCGAATCGAACGTTAACAGACGTTGGGGCATATTACCAAAGTTAAGATATTAATCCCTAACGATGCTTAGCAACGATTTTTTTACCGCTAAGCATCGTCAGAAATTATCGCAGATAAACCTTGCTATTATCAAGGTTTATCGCAAATACGATAAAAAACTACCGCAATGCATTAATATCGCTGAAAACTCAGCGATATTCATGCATTACCGAGCTAATGCTCTTAGCCATGTTATCCACCTCCCATTGGATAACATGGCTAAGAACTGCTCAGGGCAGGTGCTAGCTTTTGGAGATATTCGCGCTTATCGCGAATATTTCCAAAAGTTGATAATAGGAGATAGCGATGTTAGCGACTGTTTCCAGTCGCTAACATCTTGGCATGCCCACTTTGCATGTCATTAGTGATAAATATCACTCACATGCAAAGTGGGGCCCAAGATGGTCGCTATCTCCTACTAGCCGTCGCTAACTGGTGTTAGCAACAGCTAGGTAATACAGATATAATTTTATCTCCGCGAAGCGGAGCACTGTTACAGATATATATCTTGTTTTTGAACGTTAATTTCTCAAAATCCACTGAAGCACATATATTGAGACCTAGCAAAGGCACATCGAGCTACCAGTCCCTACAATTTTGCCAAGTTTCGTGCAAATCCATTCAGCCGTTCGATTATTATTATTATTTTTTTTTGTTGCCCCGCGGGGCCCTTTTAAAACCTCCACATCAAACCTAAGAGGTCAAGGAGGATCTACTATGCCCCCTTATGGTCATTTGCCCCTTCGCTTTGGCCTCCTCTTGTCTCTCGATTCTACCGAGAGACAAGATGGCGGCCGCTACGGACTGTTTGCAATGTTTACAGATGCCGGAGAACCAATCAGCTTCGCAAACCTCCGTTACGCGAAGCGGAGCGCTGTTACAGATATATATCTTTTTTTGAACGTTAATTTCTCAAAATCCACTGGAGCACATATATTGAGACCTAGCAAAGGCACATCGGGCTACCAGTCCCTAATATTTTACCAAGTTTCGTGCAAATCCATTCAGCCGTTCGATTATTATTATTATTTTTTTTTTTTGCCCCGCGGGGCCCTTTTAAAACCTCCACATCAAACCTAGGGGGTCAGCGAGGATCTACTATGCCCCCTTATGGTCATTTGCCCCTTCGCTTTGGCCTCCTCTTGTCTCTCGATCCTATCGAGAGACAAGATGGCGGCCGCTACGGACTGTTTGGAATGTTCACAGACGCCGGAGAACCAATCAGCTTCGCTTCACAAAGCTCCGTACCGCGAAAAGTCCGCGAACCGGAGCGCTGCCCGGTCCGCTGTTACAGATATATATCTTTTTTTGAACGTTAATTTCTCAAAATCCACTGGAGCACATATATTGAGACCTAGCAAAGGCACATCGGGCTACCAGTCCCTACAATTTTGCCAAGTTTCGTGCAAATCCATTCAGCCGTTCGGGCTAAAAGTGAGGCCAACCGCCCTATGGAAAACTCCATGTTAAAAACACGTTTTGGGACCCCCCTTTTTTCTCGGCCCCCCCTTGACGAACCCCCCCCAAATTTTCAAGGGCTGCTCAGAAACAAAATGTGCCATTTTCCTGAAAATTTCAGCCAATACCGTCCACAAACGCCAAAGTTATTAGACATAGAATTTTCAAAAATCCCATAGAGAAAAAATCCTAACTATATATACCTACTGGCGACCGCCAGTAGGTAATATATATATATATATATATATATATATATATATATATATATATATATATATATTCACTGAAAAAACCATAGGTTATAGACCATATATAGTTAGGAATTAGCATTTAAAAAACCTTATTTTACTCACACAAAACCATTGAAATTCCATATATAGTTAGTTGCACTAACTATATATTGCGCACCCGCAATCCACTGCTGATGATGTCACATATTACATCATTCATGACATGGTCAGTGACATCACTGATGACATCACTGATGACATCTCAAATGACATCACTGATGACATCACTGATGACAACATCCAGTGACTATGTTTCTGTAAAGTTAAAATATGTCTTACATATTGAAGAATGAGTGGATGTATAAGTGTCTGGACGAAGGATTTAGTAGGTGCATGACTGAATGTATGAGTGAGTGATTAAATGTGTCTCACTGAGTGCATGGGTTAGTGACTAAACTGTCTTAATTTGTGCATCATTATGTCTGTTGTTCTGTAAACTGCTGCATGTGTTGATCAGTAGCTATATGAGTAACTATATGGGTTATTGATTGATTGCCCAAGTATTTGCATGGGAGACTGAGTGTGTGTGTGGCTGGATGGGAGGTGTGTGACTCTGTACAGATCAATGTGTACTTGTATCAATGATTGTATAAGAGAGTAAGTATGTGTTAGTATATGGTTGAAAACGTAAGGTGCTCTATGTTTAACTGTATAGAGTAGAAAATGGAAGTGTGATTGATTCTTTACAGGACTGACTAGGTGTGTGAGTAACTCCATGGATGAGTGGCAGAGTGTGAGTGTCTGTATAGGTGTATGAGTGCATATGATTGTGTTGTAAACATGAGTGATTGTATGTATGAATGATTGTATGGGTGAATGAGTGAATGTGTGTGTAGACGTAGGAATCAGTGAGTACGTATGTAGTAACTAGTATTGGTGTGTCAATGGTTTCAAAAATTATACTCTGTTTTTAACACTGGGTGAAACAGAGGTTATATTAAAATGTGAGGAGATGCATTGTATTGTCACATGAATGATATCATCAGTGATGTGATCATTGATGTCAAGTGAGATGTCATCAGTGATGTCATTTGAGATGTCATCAGTGATGTCATCAGTGATGTCACTGACCATGTCATGAATGATGTAATATGTGACATCATCAGCAGTGGATTGCGGGTGCGCAATATATAGTTAGTGCAACTAACTATATATGGAATTTCAATGGTTTTGTGTGAGTAAAATAAGGTTTTTTAAATGCTAATTCCTAACTATATATGGTCTATAACCTATGGTTTTTTCAGTGAATTTTCAAGGTTTTGTAAATGCTAATTCCTAACTATATATGGTCTATAACCTATGGTTTTTTCAGTGAATTTCAATGGTTTTTTAATAGCAAATATCATAAGCTGTCGAATGTCAAGTACGTGGTAAGAATTTTTTTTTTCGTGTTTATGCACACTGATCTGCTTTGATTGCTGCCCCCCACCCCTCATTTCTATTAGGAGTACTCTCTCTTTGCAGATAGTGAAGGGTAGTTAACGCAGCCCTTTCCCCCTTTGTAATCCGTCGTGCCTGCTTCTCTCTCCATTTGATTGATTGTTCTCTTTGGTTCATTCTCTATTTACAAACAAGCACAGAGTCGCAATACTCTGTTTAGTCTTTGCAGATAGCGAAAAATCGTGTAAAAAAACAAAAGGAATCGAGCAAAATCAGTAGGCCACTAATGGGATCTCTTTTGACCTCGCTAAAATAGAAACATTAGGAACAACCTGTTGAAAATAGCAATGCGTATGTATATAAGCGGCGTTCATTTGTGTTCACAGTACCCCTTGTTGATTGTTTCAATCGAGCATTGAATTGTTCGAAGTTAATTCTCTTAACGATCTTCTCTACCTGCAAACGAGGAAGAATAGGAATATTCTATCTCCCTTTGCAGATAGTGAAGGGTAGGTAACGCAAGCCTTTAACACGTCGTACCTATTTCATTCCTCATTGATTGATTGATTGTCCGAACATTGACTGTTTGGGAATTAGTTCTTTTTGGAGGTATTCCCTGTTTGCAAATAAACGTAGGAAAATCTTTGCAAGTAGTGAAAGGGTACGTAATGCGGACCGTTCTCCCCCGTTGTAATCTGTCATGCCTATCTACTCCCCACTGATTGATGCACCTTTTTCACCCGGACCATTTACTAGAGATACGTCATCTGGCCCGACCAGAGAGCACCCCTAGTGAAAAGGACATATGCAATAATAACGAAGTGATCACTGTATCCTGTTAACAGAAACTTTACCATGAAACAACCTGGAAAGAAAAAAATAGGAAAACGAAAATCAGTAGGCCACTGATGAACATGAACTTTTATTAAACAACGAACAAAGAAACGATAACATAATGTAATGATAAAACCTATTAATGTCCTAGAAACAAGAAAACGTTAAAATATGCCAGTGGTGAGAGACCAGAAAAACAGTAAGAGAAACCAAATCACCCCTCGCTGTCCCACCGCCTGCCACGCCAAAAAAATCGATAGACTAGGGAAAATGCAAGTCAGTAGAACATCCACCCCCACTCTGGAAACTTCCAAGGTGGGGCAGGGTTCCGGCTACGCCCAGCCGGGAGCAGCCCATATAAGGCAGGTCCTGCTGCCACGCCTCGGCCAGGAGATCCTAACGTAGGGTGTAGCCGGAGGAGAGGCCGAGACCAGCGGGACCCGGCCAGGGGATTGCCTTTACAACGCTGAACAGTTGCAGGGGGGGGGAATGTCTCCTCGACCCTCCCCTCTCTCTCCCAGTCCGGCCGCGGTGGCCCTTGAGAGTTGCAGGTAGTCCCGCCACATGCTCTTCCGGTCCGACCACCAACGGTCGGGGGGCCGAGGCCAACGGGATCCGGCTGCAGCCGATAAACCAAGAAACTTGTTCATGGGGCCAGAGCCAGGGGCGTCCGGCCGACATCCACCGGAAGCCCGGCCCGAAGACGGACGGGACACTTCTTTCTTTTATAATGGCTGCGACAACACTGGAGGGGGATGTCTTGCACATGCCTCCGACCCCCCCCTCGTCCTCATCGCCTGGTCCGGCCATAACAAATCTCAAGCGAGACGCCGTGGGGTGCACTGGGAGGGAGAGACGGTGCGAACAGGTCTCTCCCGCCTCCCCAGGTGGAGGCTTCCCAGCTGCACCCTCAGCGCTCCAGGCGGTGGCATCCTAACTACAGTGCTGCACAGTTTCGGAACGACCTAGATAACGGTTCTTCCACTGTGGCCATGCTGCAACGTCTCGCCCGGCAGGGTGGAGCCCGTCCGCTCATGTGACCCCGCGATCGCCGGTAGCTGCCGAACTCTCAAAATGGCGGTCGACCTGGCAAGAGCGGGCCCAACATAAAGAAATGGCCCGGTCACTGGTTGACTCCACCACCGTAGTCCTCCACGACCTTGAAGATTCTAGAGGAGCCGCGGGAGTCTCCGACCCCCGATGGGGAATGACTGCCATGATCGCCCGTGGAGTGACGAAACTGTATCCGCGGGACGTCGGCGCTCCCATGCTGGCGCCAGCCTCACTTTGAATTACTACAATCCTGCAGACCTTACTTCCGGTGAAAGCACAGTGTGACCCGGTAGGAAAAATTATTGCACCCCCTCCCCTTTTTGACTGATAGTTCAAACCACCGATCCTTTCCTTTGCCCTTTTAACGGAACTTTGGACTGCCTCCCCCTCTTTTACATTTTCTAGAGAAAACAAAACATTAACCACTACATTAGCATAGCAGTTGACACCAGAACTGTTTTCAAATTGAAAACCAACAACATCTTCAACAGAATCCTTTTTGTTTCTGCTGTGACCCTGCTACAGCACAGGCATTGTCCCCAGCAGTAATTCTGCAATGCCGGTAAGAATAGCTGTGGTGCCTACTGGACTCACTCACCCCCGCGGCGCCCCACGCCGTTTTTTGCTGGGCGGCAACTTACTAGACATCACTTTCGTGCCATCTAGATTTCAGCGCGTTCTGCTGCCTTGGAACTATTCGCACAACAGACCGCTACTGACAAGAATATTTCATTATTGGTGCTGTCAATTTCAATAAATCTATTGGATAATTAAAAAGAAATTGCCACGGTCTCTTCGTTGTTTAAATGTTTTTACTGTTTTTGTTTTGTTGTATATATTTATATGTTATTAAAGTTTTATATTCCTACTACTTTGTTGGAGTGCTATATATTTTTAATGTGACACATAATTGTAAAAACTTTGATGTACAAAGAGTCATTCCTGGAATCTTCCGCTTCAGGCTCGGTCCCCTCCCCAATCACAATACAGGATGGTTTTCAGATAGTAGGAACGCGTGTGCTGTGACGGATCACATCGGGTGTGGGCCTTGATCTACTATAACTCCTTTGAAGAGGGGTGATTCTTTACAGCTGGGGCCATAAACTACATCTGCAGGGCTAGCTGATAGCCTAGGACCGGCCTGGACATTCGGACACAGAGGAAGAGGAGTGTCAGAGGGTGCGGTAGTGAATAGGGCGAAAGGGAGGTGTCGGGCGGGCACAGAGTGTGATTCTCAGGGAAGAGCAGCGCAGATGGGGGAAGGTTTATTGCCCATGCATAAGACAGAGAGCGGTGGTGACCAGTGCCTGGGGGAGATGCTTACGAGGGTGAGGAGCCATGCTACGAATCGACAGCGTGCAGAGAGTGGGTCTGGTCAAGACATCTAAAATGGCTGCCGTGCACGACAAAAGTGTGGCATTTCAAAAAAGGCAAGATGGCGCAGACAATGTTTTTCAACACTTCCTCATTTCCTTCGAAATCGAACGTTAACAGACGTTGGGGCATATTACCAAAGTTAAGCGATATTTATCGCTAACGATGCTTACCAACCAATTTTTTACCACTAAGCATCGTCAGAAATTATCGAAGATAAACCTTACTATTATCAAGGTTTATCGCAAATGCGATAATAAACGGCCGCAATGCATGAATATCGCTAAAAACTCAGCGATATTCATGCATTACCGAGCTAATACTCTTAGCCATGTTATCCACCTCCCATTGGATAACATGGCTAAGAACTGCTCAGGGCAGGTGTTACTTTTTGGAGATATTCGCGCTTACCGCGAATATCTCCAAAAGTTGGTAATAGGAGATAGATATCTTGCATGTTGTAATGCAAGTTATTGTGGTATATGGAACTCATACCATAATCTCTCAGGAAAGCAGAAACTGATCCTTTTGGGACCGCCTAAAAAGGCCTAGGGGGTGAGGAGTACTCTACTTTGCCCCCTTTTCACGTTCCAAACTATTTTATTTTACTCTCTTCTGTAATTACACAAAATACCAGCGATAAGATGCATCGGAGACACACAGTGAGAGAAAGGAGGCCGGAGATGAAGAAGACATGTCAAATACACATTGGAGATAATATAGTGGCAGAAGGGAAGTAAATATGAGTAAACTTACCATGTAACATAAAAATGTTGCACTCTATACTATAAGTCTCATTTTATACTACAATCACTTCGCTACAACCTCATAAATTAAAAATAAAAATGAATAATGTCTCAAACAATTTTTGATTTCTAAATATAAATTTATTCTTCAGAATTTTCTAAATTTGAAACAACTAGTAACATGTCCTCATCAGTAATTTCCTCTTCAATCATCTCATCTGGAATCTCCTCATTAAAAGTCTGCAATGATGATTCTTGTAACTCTATGGTCTCCAAACACTCGATAAATTCGCCATCAAGAGATTGATCAAAAAAATCATTCAAGTCATCTCCTCCTTCTGACAATATTTCATTATTGGTGCTGTCCATTTCAATCAATGTAGTGGAATCATTCAAGTCATCTCCTCGTGACAATATTTCATTATTGGTGCTCTCAATTTCAATCAATGTAGTGGAATCATTCAAGTCATCTCCTCCTTGTGACAATATTTCATTATTGGTGCTGTCCATTTCAATCAATCTAATGGAATCATACAAGCCATCTCCTCCTTGTGACAATATTTCATTATTGGTGCTCTCAATTTCAATCAATGTAGTGGAATCATTCAAGTCATCTCCTTGTGACAATATTTCATTCTTGGTGCTGTCCATTTCAATCAATCTAATGGAATCATACAAGTCATGTCCTCCTTGTGACAATATTTCATTATTGGTGCTCTCAATTTCAATCAATGTAGTGGACAATTCAAAAGAAATTGCCACGGTCTCTTCATTGTGAGCCATTTTATTTTGAAATTGCTTGCTGTAAATTGCAGAAAAAAATAATCACTTTCATTTATCGTCTTTAGTAATACATAATATAAAACGAACTTTATCAAGTATTTAGTATAACAGAAGGACTGCAAATAAATAACAGAAAACATTTTTCAAATTATCTTCAAGTGTACAACATAGTTCCCCATACAAATTAACAACTCACCTTTTTAAAAGTAGCAGAAGTGTTAGTACTGTGTAAATCAAACACCAGAAATTCACCACCAAAAATTCCTCACAAATGTACCTCAGACAGTAGTATCACAAAATGGCTGTGGTTTCCTCTCATTTGACATATATACATAACCAATTAACTTTCATCACACACAAATACAAAACCAAAGTAACATTTTAATTGGTTCTAAATTTCAACACTTTCAAATGTGTTTTCCCCATGCAATTTTCCATAGGACATTTACATACGTCTACAGCCTGAATGGCTGAACGGAATTACACCAAACTTGGCAAAATGGTACATCAAACCTAAGAGGTCAGGAAGGATCTACTATGCCCCCTTATGGTCATTTCCCCCTTCGCTTTGGCCTCCTCTTGTCTCTCAATCCTACCGAGGGACAAGATGGCGGCCGCTACGGACTGTTTGGAATGTTGACAGACGCCGGAGAACCAATCAGCTTCGCAAAGCTCCGTAACGCGAAAAGTACGCGAAGCGGAGCGCTGTTACAGATATATATCTTTTTTTCAACGTTAATTTCTCAAAATCCACTGGAGCACATATATTGAGACCTAGCAAAGGCACATCGGGCTACCAGTCCCTAATATTTTGCCAAGTTTCGTGCAAATCCATTCAGCCGTTCGATTATTATTATTTTGTTTTTTTTTTGCCCCGCGGGGCCCTTTTAAAACCTCCACATCAAACCTAGGGGGTCAGCGAGGATCTACTATGCCCCCTTATAGTTATTTCCCCCTTTGTTTTGACCTCCTCTTGTCTCTCGATCCTACCGAGAGACAAGATGGCGGCCGCTACGGACTGTTTGGAATGTTGACAGACGCCGGAGAACCAATCAGCTTCGCTTCACAAAGCTCCGTTGCGCGAAAAGTCCGCGAACCAGAGCGCTAACCGGTCCGCTGTTACAGATATATATCTTTTTTTAAACGTTAATTTCTCAAAATCCACTGGAGCACATATATTGAGACCTACAAAAGGCACATCGGGCTACCAGTCCCTACAATTTTGCCAAGTTTCGTGCAAATCCATTCAGCCGTTCGGGCTAAAAGTGAGGCCAACCGCCCTATGGAAAACTCAATGTTAAAAACACGTTTTGGGACCCCCCTTTTTTCTCGGCCCCCACTGGACGAACCCCCCCCAAATTTTCAAGGGCTGCTCAGAAACAAAATGTGCCATTTTCCTGAAAATTTCCGCCGATTCCGTCCACAAACGCCAAAGTTATTAGACATAGAATTTTCAAAAAACCCATAGAGAAAAAATCCTAACTATATATACCTACTGGCGACCGCCAGTAGGTAATATATATATATATATATATATATATATATATATATATATATATATATATGTTTGTATGTTTTAAAAGAGTAACAAACACAATGTTTATTTTTTCAAAAATGTCCTTGTGGTATGTGGTTTGTTGTTTGAATATATTTCATATTAATTAACAAAAGTATTGAGTACTGTTTATAGGGTAATTTGAAGTACCCTGTAGTTTAGTATATACAGAGATTTTTTCCTCTTTGCCATTTCTTTTTTCTACATTTCAGTACCTTACCCAGGTATAGGAGGGTGATTTGGGTAAACCTCAACTTTCTTTGAAGATAGTAAATATGCATTTGTCCGGTCCATCCTCATAAAATGTATGGTACCCTATCCTTGGGTGAGAAGATGTTTTATTGATGAATTTTAATATCGCTGAAGTCACGATGCTTTATCTCTTTATTTTTTTTTAAAAAAATTTATGACGCTGTAAATATGTTTTAACCTTGTTATTATGGTGTAATGGTTTTAAATAGATTATGCTTTTATGAGTTTTTTACCTCGAATAAAGCAAATTTGACTGACTGACTGAGAAGATAGTCACTGTATTTCTCTGCATTGGACCACTGAGGGAGACATGGCAGTCTCTTTTTGGGCTTCTATTAGAGACATGATGCAGCATTAAAGGTACGCCAACATCTGTTATATACCAAATGAAAAGAGTGCAAACAAGTGCTTTCATTAAATAAGTAATCTCCTTTTTTCGCACAAGTTGTGCTGAAGCTAACCGGAAAGCTTGGGTGTCAGTGGAGGGTCTTCTCAGATGCTGATGTCCCCATTGTTACATCCTGCTGTGCTGCTTCACAGAGACAGGATGTAAAGAGTTTTTTAAATTGCTGGAATACAGTTACTTTATCCCCGTGGTGATGTAACAAGAATCTGGGGGGCATATTTACAAGCCCCTATCGCCACCACTACGTCACTTTTTCTGACGTTGTGGTGGCGATATTGGCTTCGCTTATTCACATGGCGGCGTTAAGCCACTTAGGGGTCGTACACACGCCATACGACCCGACGAGTATGATCCGGACCGAAGCATTAGGATGCGATCTGTATGGTCCACGTCAGGTAAGGGCAATTCATATGGAAAAGCGCACAATCACATACACACCGTACTGTGCGTACCCCCCATGATCGCAGGGGTACGCCCCGTACACCCAGCGTACATGGGGTACGCTGGGTATACGGGGCGTACCCTGCGATCATGGGGGGTACGCACCTGTTTCGGCGCGAACTCTGCTTTTACGGCTGTTTTCAGCTTCCGTAAAAAAAGGGTCGTACAGTGCGTACCCGACACGTATCGTACTTGCTGGGTCATATAAACCAGCCGTGAGCTGTACAGATGTCGCGTTCAGCGGGTTCTGACGGAGACTCCTACGGGGATTCGAGTCGTGCGGTCTCTGTACGATTCGTATGGAGTCCGGCTCCTGGTACGAATCGTACTTTGACGTACGTACGCGGGACGTTGCAGAGTACGATTCGTTTGGGAAAAACCCTCCGAACGGCTATTCGAGCGTTTTTTCCCGAATCGGAATCAACCCCCTAATGTGGCTTAACACCGCCTTGTGAATAAGACCTCCTTTCCCGCAATACTCAGCATGAAAGGGGTGTGCTATGGGTGTTACGGTGGGTGTTTCACTGCAACACCCATTGATTTTGACACTGCCCCGTATTTCAAGGGCAGCGTAAATGTAGGGTGGCACCAAAATTAAGACCGGGGAAAACCTGGTCTTAAACAGGCGCAACAAGGAGAAATGTTTAATTTCTCCTAGTTTTTGCTGTTTTTACCAGTTTAGAACAATAATTAATCTTTTTCTAAACCAAACAAGACCAATATGACAAAAATCCACTATACATGTGTTCAGATATCACCAAAAAAGGTTATTCACACAAATAGAGCTTGTAGCACCAAATAACGCCACCTGGAGTTATTACGATGTTGTGACAGATGAAAATCCAAAGTACGGGTACAACGGTGAGGGGAGCGTGTCGAGCGTGGAGTAACACAGACCCACAAAGAACAGTACCAGGTGAAACAATGAAAGCAAAGAAGGCGCACAGCGTCAGGGAGGGGATGCTTCGTTGGTGTCGCGTGGCTTCGGTTCCTTAGGACCACAGGAGAGGTGATGCGTCGGTTCCTTACGACCCCAGGGGAGGGGAGGCTTTGTTGCTTACTGCGATATAGGTATGGTGAGGCGTTGGTTCCTTATTGTTGTCGGGGAGGGGAGGCAGTGGTTCCTTACTGTTGCAGGAGAGGTGATGTCACGGTGGCGGCAAGGCAGCGGTTCCTTATGACGGTGCGGTGTTGATAGATTCAGGAAGTCACCCACATCTAGTATCGGCTCCGCGATGATGAAGCACCGGCGTCGGTAAGGTCGGGGTTGCGGGGTGCGAGTCGGAGTGATGCGTCGTGAGCCTCACAAGTGGTGCCCTCGTCTCCGGTGCAAGCAGCAGCCTCGGTGACGGTGTCGGAGACGATACGGGATGGCATCGGCAGGCTTCGGGCTGAGGTGCAAGTCGAGTGGTGCATCCTGCACTTCACGAACAGTGCCCACTGCTTTGTTGCAGCTCGCGGGTCGCTTGCCAAAATCGGTGTTGCAATTTCCCTAGGTGGCAGCTGAAACAGCAGTTCCAGATGGAGTAGGACAGAGGAAAGTAAGCCTTTGTGTCCCTGAGACCTCAGAAAAGGAGGAAGGTTCCACACCAAGCCCTTGGAAATCTTCTCCAAGCCGGCATACACAGCACACTGCAAAGTCTTGGTCCTCTCCTTGGCAGAAACAGCCACTGCAGGCCAACAGCACACAGCAAAGGGCAGTACTTCTCATTTAGTTTTCCCAGCTCTTCTCCTTGGCAGAGGTTCCTCTTGAGTCCATAAGTAATCTACAGTTCTAGGGTTTGGGCCCCAATATTTATACAGCATCTTCCTTTGTTCTCTGGTGCCAGAGAGGCTCTATGCTCAGTCAAACCCAGCTCCGTTTTCTCTGGTCCAGCTTACCAACAGGGGATGGAGACAGCATTGCATAAGGCAGACCAGGCTTATTCAGGTGGAAGGAAATTTCCTCCCCTACTCTAAATACAGCCCAGGTCTATTCAGCCCAGCCCTGACTCATCTAGGAAAGGCAGGACACACCTCAACCCCCTCCCCAGGGGCTGTCTACAGTGAATGCACATTCCCACCCCCTGTCACTAAAAAAAGCCAGACATTCAATCCACAAACCAGCAGAGGCACACTGGATGGCTAAGTAAGAAAATACCCACTTTCTAAAAGTGGTATTTTCAAACACACAATATAAAAATCATCTTTAATAAAAGATGCCTTTTAAATTCTGAGTTCAGACATACTAAACTCCATCTTCCTATCTTGTCTCAATGGGAAGTTATACTTATAAGATGTTATTAGTAAACTCTCGTTCTATCCTACGGGACAGATACCCTTTCAATAGTGAAAAACGAATTGCACTGTATTTCACTGTCAGAACATGTCACACACATCAGTACATGTCCTCCCTTTCACATACACTGTACCCTGCCCACAGAGGTACATTTGGCCTACCTTAGGGGTGACTCTCATGTGATAAAAGGGAAGGACTGGGCCTGGCAAGTGGGTTCACTTAACATGGTCGACATGGCAGTAGAGACTGTGCACAGTCACTGTAGTGGCAGGTCTGAGACCCCTTTGAATGACTGTTTGTGTGGGTGGCACAATCAGTGCTGCATGCTTAGTAGCAGCATTTGACTTACATGCCCTGGGCACACACAGCGCACTATACTATGGACTTAGTAGTAAGTCAAACATGCCAATCAAGAAACCACAAATCCATGTTCACAATTTACAGAGGGAACACTTGCACTTGGGCACTGATCAGCAGTGGCAAAGTGCCCAAAGCATCTAGACCAGCAAAAACGAAATTCAGCACACAGCAAAAATACAGGAGGCAGAGGCAAAAAGACGGGAAAACAACACAGAGGATGCCAGGACTAACAGCCATTGATTGTTCATGTGCAGGAAGATGACCTTTCCCACACATAAACAAGCAATACAAAAAATAAGGTTTGCAACTTCTATGTGTGCTGCATTAAGCAGCACACATAGAAGTTTCAAAAAGCCATTTCAGATTATTTATGTGTAGGAAGGGACACCTTCCTGCACATAAACAATCTTCCCGTACAACGCAGGCACCTTTCCACCATGGTGCAAGGGTGCCTGTGTTGATGCTAGTCAGCTAAAATTAGCGCCAGCTCAGGTGGAAATGCAGGGCTGAACCGTATCCTTGTAAATACGGTGCAGCTCTGTGTTTTAGAACTGGTGGAGCACTGTGTTAAGCCAAGGTGGCTAACACCTTGCTCTGTTTAAAGGGTTGTCATCAAGTCCTACACCGGGTCCACCAATTGCCGAGTTGGCCTGTTATTAAGTAAGTGGTGTCACCCATGCACTTTAGCCAGGCACCCCTCACTCTAAAGTCATTGTTTGTTCATTCATACAGCCTTCCCCCGCTATCGTGATTATTGCACGAACGCTATTGCCTTGCCATCTTTGCGCCGCTTCGCCCATGCAAGTTGGGCCACAGTCACCTCATTTTATCACTACATATTGTTTCAGCCCAATTCACGTTAGGGCACCGCACGCCGCCATTGTCATTATTTACCACTCAGGATCACTTTGTTTGCACGCTGTGCATGGTATAATTCCGTCACCATCTTGGGTACAATGGTACCTAGAAACGGTTATTATTACTTGCTTGTCAACCCTGTCAGATCTAGTAATTCGTTTCTCTGTGTATTTTCTCCCCCTTTTTTCCAGTTTTCTTCATAGGCTATAGAGGCTTTAATTCTTTAGGCATTATTAGTGTCCTGATGATGATCCCCATGATTATAAAGTGGGATCGAAACGCCGTCGACTTCTCTGTGCACCATATACAAAAAAACATATACTATGTGTTATATAGCTGTAATGGTGCCACTGGAATTTCTGGTATAAATATCAACCACAGGAATCTGTAGCTTTTTTGCCTAAAAGCCCTGCTCTGTTTGTGACTTTTTTCACCATGCCAATTTGTATGTGTTAGGGTACAGGCTTGTGCCCCACTACGAAGAACTGTTGAAGGAATTTTGTTTCTTAATTTTTTCTGCCAAGTAAAAGATTGCGACCTCTGTCCGGCTGGACATGTCATAACGAATATAGTATCCATTGTGTCTATATTGATTGCTTTGTGAATATTTCTTGTGCATGGGACCACTGCCTTCCTCCCTCCCTCAACCTAACTGTTGTGTTCTATTACACTAGAGACTAGATTGTAAATGTTCCATTCTGTGTAATGGCATTCTGAGTGTTACTGGGGAATCGTGGGGTTCCAGGACAGGTCACTGCCTGCCTGGGTTGTTTGTATGGACTTCGTCTCTTCAATAAACAATTTGATCATTCTTTTTTGTGTGGTCTTAAAACTAACCACCTGCCTTGTCACCTTCAAAGAGAACCTCAAGCTCCTCCTATTTGACCGACACCTTGGTTAATCACCCTGAACCAAACTTAAGTACTCTCTTCTCCAGGATCTGAACTACTTTTATTATGTGCATCACCATCTAAGTCGATGCCTTAACTATGTACAGGGTTTAGCCAAGTGCTGAAATTGTCTCATTTGGTAACTCCTGCAGGCACCTTCCGATGTAAACGTCCGAGTTTAATTGCTGTAACTGGAGCTCGCTGTAACCCATGTATCATGCTACTGTTGTTAAGCAGTCTGATGGGTTCTGGCCATGACCGCGCTATATAAAATTGCACAAATTCATAAATACAAATAAACAAGAGAGCCGTAGGAAACGAGAGCCTACACTCTATTTTATATCTAATGTGTTGGCTCACCGACCCTTGCCCCAGAACTGGGGCAGAGCCGGACTGGCTACCGGGCAGTTGTGTATGCTGCCGAGCTAGGGGCTAATTTCTCTGTGGTGGGGGCTTATTTCGTTGATGGGGACCTGCGTGCGATTTGAAATAAAAAAAGCAAAACGAATTTCGTTTTGCACACGCAGGTCCACAGCAACGAAATTAGCCCCCAGCATGGCAGCACACACAACTGCCCGGTAGCCAGTCCGGCCCTGAACTGGGGTGGTCATTAGTTTTAATTAAAACTGACTGCCAGGGTCCGTGGCGGAAGACAAAATTAGCCATAGTTGTATGAGCAGCTGTGATTATGATACTGGCACAGATTCCATCCGAAGTTTTATAGTACAGATGAAGTCTTCGATAGACAAATCATTTAAATTGTATGCCAGCTAAGCCCATTGTTTGCTTGTGTTGTTATACAACCTTTCGAGAAGGGCTGCCTTCTAGGCACTGCAGACAGGTGTATTCTGAATGTCTGCTGTGGATCAAAGCAGTATCTCTTTCTCCTGCTTGACATCGGCACAGATCACACGTCCCCTCCCTTGCAAAGGATGGCCAGGAAGAAAGGAAGCGAAGTAGGGCCAGTGTTTCATTTATTTGTTTTTCTTTGACAGAGTACTCAGATACACCTGAGAAACACAGGGAAACATACAGAACTATTTCCAAAATAACAGCGTTAAAATAATCCAAATTTAAGGCCTGATTTTGAGTTTGTTGGAGGGTTACTAAAGCGGCGATAAGGCCCTTGGTAATATGCCCCTTAGACCTTTATGAATTCTACTAAACAAACCAGGACATACAGAGTGTGAAAGCAAACAAAAAATAATGAAGAACTTGGCAACTAAGCATCATGTCTGTTCAATATCTGAACAAAGACATACAAAAGACAGCCTTAATTAAAAAGGTATTGTAAGGAGTAAGTGAAGGGAAAAAAAAGTTGGCAATAGAAACATATTTCTAGCTCTATCACCATGTGCAGAACGCTTCACGAATGCCCTTTTCAAAGGCTCCAGTGGAGGTTAGCTTTAGGCAACCCACTCATCAGGCCATGTTCACATCAATAGGTTAATGCACTACTGCTTGAACTGTGCTGTGAAAAACTCCCAGACAAATGAATGGTTGTGTCTTCTTTAAAAGGTGTAACTGATATGTTGAGGTAAGCCAAGAGTATTTCATTAGCTTTTGACAGTACAACCATTAGTGCAATATCAACACATTTCATTCATATACAATATACACAAAATTAAGGGGTATATTAAGACTTAAGTTCAATGGGCCATCTGCCAGAAAGCGTGGAGCCATTGTCATTAATGTGCTTGTAATGCAGCGGCTGGGATATCCACCACTTTTCGGTGGTGCTGGATCCACCAAACTTACACTCCTCAATTATGGACACACATACAAAATACTTTAGGTTTAATATATGTACCTCCACAGTGGGCCCTCAAAGTAAATATTACAAGGCCAGAAGCTAAACACAGAATATCTAGTTGGAAGATAGAGATTATTGTTTCCTTTTCATTTTCAGTTTCGTTTCTTTTGTTTCCTTTTCAGTTTCGTTTTTCTCAGACTTCGCAAACCTGGACAGATAATGAATGCATGAACCGCATTGTACAGGTCGAGGTGGCACAATCAGAGACATCTTTCCGAGGTCAGATCCTCATTCCAGGCCCTATTAATGGCTAGAAGATGTAATTGATTAAAGCAAAGCTTTATAAAAATCAATGCTTAATGGTAAGGTGCAAATCCAAGGAGAGGGAAGTTTGTCGTACCATGGTGAGCAATAAGCATTTAGTGCCATGCCCAGCTTTACTTTGTGCTGGCTGTTTGCACGTGTGTAGTAATGTGTGCTTTACAAATAAGCTGACATTTTAAGTTGTTAATGAGCCCAGGTTTATGAACAGACCACAGACCCAAAGTTTATAAAAGAGAATCATTTTCCATTGTATAAATAAACATTATTTTCTACTGTGCAATGAGATTATGCAGACCCAAACCATGGTCCACGAACCCGGACTGGCCACAAGTGGAATATTTCTGTTTCATCTACCAATTCAGGATGCAGGGTTTGGTGCCTGGATCCTTTACAAGTTGAAAATAGCCTATAACAGGACAATTGGAGAATCTCTTAATATGCAGCCGATCTGAAGATCAGTGATGTCATGAGTGATGTCACTGGCCATGTCATGAGTGATGTAATATGTGTGGTCATAAGCAGTGCATTGTGGGGGAGCAAGATATAGCTAACTCAGGTTAACTATAACGGCTGGATTTTTATGGTTTGTACAAGTGAAATGTCAGCCAAACTATAACCTCTCTGTAACCTAAGTTTTTTTCATTGAATTTCTAAGGGTTTTTAATTCTATTTGCTAACTACAACATCCCTGTAACCCTTGTTTTTTTCAGTAAATATATATTTATTTCCCACCAGAATCAACTCCTAATCCTGAGCGGGGTGGAACGCTGTGTTGGGGGGTACACCAGCCATAAATAATTTTGAAACACCACAGTAGGATACTCACTTAGGGCAGAATTGCAGTAACATAAATTTACTGAACAAGCACCTCTGATGCGTTTTAGCCGAAAAGTGACCTTGATCACATAACAGTACCAGGCGAATCATAATGGGAATAAACTCCGATGACTTAGAAAGTTGACTTTGTGAAAAAACACATGTGTTAAAACGGGCGCCATCTTAGAATAGTCACAGGATACATGTGTTAATGCATATGATGATCTGGCCAGCATTTCTATTTTGGTGCTAAAATGCATGTACTATGCAAATGTAAATCCTGCTTGTAAACTTTGAGTGCTGTGTTTTATCCTATGGAATTGAACGGGGGAACTCTGATTGGACAGATAAACTAAAAATGAGAGAAAAGGACTGGGGCTGGTGGGAGGGGTATTTAGATTTGGGCACATGCAGGACACCGTCCAAACAATAGAATGGGGAACAGTCATAAAGATCCAAGAATATCAGGCCTTTTCCATGCCATATGCTTTTCCTTGATTCTAATGACAAATTGCTTTGACATTTTTGGCCGTCTCAGAGGAGGTGGAAGATATCAGTTGAATGGTCGGGGGGGGGGCTGAGTTTGGTATATGGAGACGTGAGGATCTGCACACCGGTTCCTGTGTCTTCAGACCTGGAATTATCAAACCCAAGATACCAGGTGACTGTAATGGCCCAGAACGGTTTCCCACGCTGAGTTAATGTACAGGGCAGAAAACCTCAACTCATAGTGAGAGTCAATGAATCTTAATGCAACTCATTTCATTGTCTTTTGTTATTCTGAAAATCTGGCATAGTATCTAACCCTCCTGGATTTGCATTTGACAAACCCGATCTAGAGAGCTGAGACAATATTTTTCTGTTGATCACAATTCCCCAATTAATTCTGCTTTCTGAGGCACTCGCAGTGCACTTGTTCTTCCTTTGTAATCTCTTCTCCAAATCATCATTCATGACACTGCACTGAGAGAAGTCTTCATTAAGTGTCAGTTACTCAAGCACTAACTTTGTCCAGTTTACAAAGCCTCTACCTACAGATGCTAGAAGATCTAACTTCATTACATTTGCCCACTGCCTACTCCTGCGCTTCATCTCTGTGCCCAGGGACCCCACACTTGCATCAACATCCGATCATGAGACGCTTACATTTTCCAGTCTTCTCAAGGTGTGTCATCAAATTTGTCTAGAATGTACGCAGGCATCCTAGGCAGTTATGGAGCAATCTCAGCACTGATAACTAGGAAGCCAAAACACAGCAAACCTAGAACATAGAGTCGCTCAATTAAAAATGTTCTGATCTTCCACGTAAGATTTAACTATGTAACATCTTCCCTGTAACGCGTAAGTTGGCCCCCAGCACAAAGCCTTTTTTCCCTGTGCTTTATTTGTATGTGTATAAAAAACCATAAATAAAAAAAATAAAAAAAATAAAAAGAAGTTCCCATCAATACGAGGGATCACACCAACCCCATATGAACTTATAAATGAAGGATCATTCTCTGCAGGTCTCCGACATCAAAGCTGAGCCTGCCGTGTGTATGTGTAAAGAACTGTAAAGACATGTAGATGAACAGAACTATCTAACCCATCAAGTCAGAGTTATGAAATATAAAAAGTGAAATAGACCGAGAGGCCATAATCTAATGAAGGCTCAGCACTGACCTTCCTTTGACCCCTGGCGCCGGATCTGCAGTGTTCCAGCTTCAATCATTGAGTGACACTTCTTCCCATTTCACTCTGCTGTCCCCTGACAGAAATCTCCTGTCTCAATGCAGACGCTTTTACGCTAGTATACAGGGACACCCTGGAACCCGTAGGAAAACTGTGTAATCCCATATTAATTATGTAAATCCTCAAAAGGAATGATCATATTTAATTCGTTTTATGATTACTCCATCCATCTTCGGATGGAAAGATGAAATAAATATGCATAAATCGTAGTATGAGTTGACTTGGGTTAAAATTGCTTGTTTTATGTAATTTAAAAAAACGATATTGTGGGAGAAATAACCTTTTTGGAAATATGTTTTTGCAATGTTCCAAAGAGTTGGGGTACAAATATGGTGATTACTGTATGCAGTATATTTGCATCTACAAAGCATAATCCTCACTAAGTAGAAATCAGTGAGTGTGCACTACAGTCCAGTGGTTTGTGGCAATGTAGAGAGCAGCTCAGATGAACATATTCATACACAAAACAAACAAAAGCCGTGTCCTCAGGGCAAAAGTTGTGTTGTCTGTTCACTACAGTCAATGCAACCTTTAAATCTCTCTTAATAATCCGGAACACTTTTTTAAAGGATGTTTTTATCCCACTGTCTCCTACACGTATTTCTGAGTGGCTTCTTCCGAATACTAAAAAACAGAATTGCCGACGTCAGCTGTATGAGAGCTGGGAGCTGCCAGTCTACACATTATTGATACTGATTGACAGCACAGCAGCGATTGGTTGCATTTTTCATCTTCTTTCAGCGTTTATTTCCAGTTTTGCTTATAAGGCTGTGTTCATTTTGTGAAACATGCATACAAAGACAAAGAGAGTGCATAAAACAAGTATTTCATGTAGTTTTACGGGGCATATTCTCAAGAAAATGTCGGAGTGCTGAGCTGCGCCAAAATTGGTAGCGCCGCTCTCTAAGATTTTCAAAATGCAGGGATGTGCCGTATTCACAAGAATACGGTGGTACCGTGTGTTTCCCCTAGGGCTGGAACAAATAAAGCTGCCTAGCGACAGCAAAGACACTCTGCCACCATGTGGCAAGGCATCTTGCCCTGCAAGGACAATTGTTTATGTGCAGGAAGGGACACCCTCCTGCCCATAAACAATCAATAATGGTGATTTGCACCTTCTATGTGTGCTGCAGCACACATGGAAAGAGCAAAAAACGTGGAGAAATTAATAATTCCTCCTTGTTGCGCTATTCTAATGGCTGGTATTCCATGGCGTTAGTGTTTGGCGCCGCCTCAGCCTTGTAAATCTGCGTCAAAAAACAATGGGTGTTGCGGTGGAACGCCCACAGCAACACCCATTGCATGCCCCTTTGCCGCACAGGACTGCGGCGTAAAGGGACATATTTACAAGTGGTGTTAAGCCATGCAGAGTGGCTTAGCCCCACCTCATAAATATGGAAAACGGCACTCCTCCAATGAGTTGTCAAAAACAGTGAAGCTCCGGTGGCACTGAGGGCTTGTAAATATTCCCCTGATTTTCTGTGAAGGAGTGGGACCAGACCCTGTGCTTTCTATGTGCCCTACAGCAAGATTGAAGGATAGAGCAAGACTTGCATTCTGAATTGAAACTGTGGCCTTTGACGCAGCCTTCAACGTATCCCACTTTCATTAATTTATAGCAATAAATCTACTTCATCAATAGCCTGGCATGGTCTTGTGAAGATGGAGGGAAATGGATGGAAACATTGGTGACAGAAGTGCCCTAAGATCACACAGGGATTCATAGGAAAAATGGGGAAGCTCTGTGTGTGTTAATTAAGAAAGTCAAAGGCACTCAAGAGACAAGTTAACATTCAGAGCAACATCCCAGGTGGGCAAGACATACAAATAACATTCATAGCAAAGTGAATGTTGGAAACGATCGGTAAGACTGGAGCTGAGTACGTTTTTCACCCACAATTGCTGTTTCAATATGGTCTGCAAAGTATCCACATGCAAGACAACATGCCAAGGTAGGCAGTGGCCTAACGAAGATAAATGGGGCCCCCTACAAAGTAGATGGAGGGGCTCCGGACCTAGCCTGAAGCTCTCATGCCAGGTGCCCATCAACCATATACAGTGCTGGAGGGGGCCTCCAGGGCACCATCGGGCCTATCGGTATGCCACTGAAGGTAGGCTCTCTGGGCCTGACAAATTCAGTGATGTTAGAAAAGTAATGTCATGACATTACTCCCTGTGGACGAGAAATACCGCCTAGATTGTCAGCAGTGCTCATGAATTCTGGAGGTCACACTGAAACGCACAATATAGAAACAGCGAGCATGTGGGGGAGGGGCTTAATGCACAGACGCAATGCAAGGAGATATTGAGGAACAGCACTTAACAGGAAAGAAGGGAAACATAGGTCAGACTTGGCAGAAAGCAAGCAAACATATTACACTAGGAAACTGGGCGCTAAGGCAGCACCCTGCGAACTAAGGGAGTAGGGCAAGGAAAGCAAGGCCTGCAAAAAATAGTAACTGCTGCTGCTGCAGGCAACTGCAGCTTGCACCACACATTGCCCCTGCCACGCTGCCGATGATAGTAACAACACAACTACTAACCATCACACTCCTACAAGTGTGACAATTCTGACAATTTCAGGCCCCCAAAGCTATAAGAATGGCTTAGGTAGCAGGTAATAGTCATTTTTTATGTGTGTTGAATTAATAACTGACGGTTGTTGTGGCCATCTATAAATTAGCCAGTTAACACCACCTTGTGGCAGACTGTCACAAGCCCCAGTGTTGACGATTAAGTGCCGGTGCCGAGCACTGGAAACCACCGGCTTAAATTAAGTACTGTTGCTATATGTTCGAAAAATGGGTGTACTGAATTTTTGCTTCTGTAGAAAACTAAAACAATGCTTAAAGTTCTTGCTCTGGAAGCAAGATTACACTGCAAAGCAGTGCAGGTTTATAAAGCATGGGTGCTTTGATAATCAGGTTCAGGAAACAATACATTTTTAAAGCTCAGGAATCTCTGGAGAAACAGAGTCAGACAAATAGGAATACTGCATCAATAAGGAACGCTAGAAAACAGGAGCTGTAAAAGAGCTCAGTATTGATCACATGCCTCGGGTGCCATCAGGCTATCACCTGCCAGCCACATGTGTACTGTTTCCTCCACTCATGCTTGGCATGCAAGGATGGAGGCAAAGCAGTGAGCAGGGGATTCTGGGAAATGTAGGCTTTGGAAGACAAAGCATACAGGCTGCATTGAAACCTTGCATTGATCTGGAATGAAAAAGGAGCTCTGAACTGTTTTCAGCAAGATGGAAGGCAAAGCATTTTGACAGTTTCAAAACCTGACTTGGGTCTGACATAAAAGACAAGTTTAGAATATTGTCCAACTTGCTAGAAGTCAGTGCATGGATATAGCACAAGGTCAGGGAATTTAGCCAGCACTGGGAAATGCGCATGAAGCACACCACGTGGTGCCGGGCACAAGGGTGAGGGGAGAAAATCACGACACACTGCTGTTTGTACGAGTTGTCAATGTTTTTATTTTCCCTGCTGTTCTCCCCCTTCTATCTCTGTACTGGAGCTCCATAGTAGAGTCCTGGACAGCTAGAGCGTAACGGGAGACCCATAAGGGAGCGCACTGCAAACTGTTCTCAACTCCCTTGCTGAAAGGCTGCTCTGTTGACAGACAGTGGGTTATTTGCAGAGGTTACCCATGGTTCAACTCCAGGGCCGGACTGCTGATACCACAATCCAAGTACTACGCAAACAAATTATGGACGGAATGCTAAATAAATCATACGTTCACCCCAGTCAAGAGATCTGGGTTAAATCCATTGTTCTTTTGCTCACCATGCCATCCCAGTTTAGGCCCAGCCATATGCAAATCAGTCTTGACCCTGTGCCTCATGGGAACAGTCCAGACCGAACTGCCAAACCAGGTCCTCCCTTGACTGGAATCAAGCATCCTGGGACCGGTTTCTGGGTATTACCCTTCATCAGCCAGGCTTGCTTGAATTCAGTGGCACGGTGAAGAACCTGGCCTAGTAGTTCATGCTGGACTGTTCCCATTGGGCGCAGGGTCAAGACTGATTTGCATATGGCTGGGTCCAAACTGGAATGGCATGGTGAGCAAACAAACAATGGATTCAGGCCCAGATCTCTGTACTGGGGTGAATGTATGACATTGTTCTGCATTCTGTTAACCAATTGTTCTTTTTGACACCACAATCCAAGAAAACTATAACGAGGGCTCTTTTCCCACCCACCGGGAGTGTGTGGGTTTATTTGTGACTTTGGTTTAGGCGTGCCATGTACAATTAAGCTCTATGTGACAAGGTGGTGAATGAGTACCTGCCAGACAACAAAACGCTAAGCTAGGATCCCCATATTTTCATTCCTCTACGCTGCCCTGGTGGAAAACACAAACCTTCCCACCCAGGCAGCCTCTCTGAGAAGCAGCCCTGTAAATCTACTCAGCAACAGCACCAGAGGAGGGCCGTGGGGCATGCTGGGAGCAAAGCAAGCAGTGTTCTGCTTGGCGACAATTGAATATGATTGATTATTGGATGGAACGTGTCCCCAATCTCCCCTATGATTGTCAACTACAGATACAATGCTGCTCGGTGTCCTGCATTGAAGATCGCGCTGCCACCTTTTCATTTAAGAGTGCAGACGTGTATTTCAAGGCCCCCTCTATTTTTTACATTAAAAAAATCTTATTCTGAGAACATTCTAGTAAGTCAAAATTCTGTTTATTGGGACATGCGGCAATTAAAATAATAGAAAACATTATAAAAGACTAGGAATATGTACCACTCTTATGCATGTGAAAATTTGTTGAAATCATTGCTTTGTACTTATAACAGTTCATCCGGAACACATATTACTATAAAATATTATGCTATCTTAAAATTCTTATAAAATCTAGCTAACAATAATCTCTATCTTTATTATCGTCTGTAAAATCTTCCCAACATCACATATTAAATGCAAAGAATGCTTAGCAAATAAAAAGCACAGTGCTCTCTGACGTGAATTTATACCATACTTAATCAAAATTGTTTAAAAAATTCTACAGCTTTCTACTTTATAAAATGAACAAGCCATTAAAATATGTACAGTTGAACGTTTCATATTCAAAGTACAATACAAATGTACTGACAAAACTCTAGTTAAGTACTCGTCCAAATATGGGTCAGCCCCTGCCCCCCAAGCCCACAGCGGGTGTCCAGGGATGTTTTGTAAGAGGGCGAAGGTTGATAGGGCATTGTAGGGATGCGAAGGGGCACTGAGTCCCACCCCAAGCTGCTGCTTCACTTCCCTGAACTTGCATCTGGGCAGGGAGGGTTGCAAGCCACCACATAATGTCTACCTTCTGCCCCACACACAAAACACTCTGCTGATGGGAATCACGACCTGCAGAGGTGTAATATAGCCTCTGTTGAGGTTGGGCAAAGAGGAGAAAACTCTAACAATTTCACTCACTGTAAAGTTTCCCTAGTTTCTAGTTTTAAAACAACTGCCATACAAAATTGCCCTGCCAAAAACAATTGGGGGCAGATTTACAAGAAAGTGACGCATCTGTGTGCCACCATTAGAAACCCTTGCGCCACTATGGATGCGCTGTATATACAATACAGCGCACCATGGCGCAAGGATTGGCAGATGCGTCAGAAATTCTGACGCATCTGTTGACGCAAAAGTCAAGCATTGCTGGAGTTGTGTTGCAAGCACGACGCAACTCCAGCAATGCAGCGGGAGGCATATCCTCATTGTACTGCATCACTCCTTACGCCTGCTTCAAGCAGGCGTAAGAATTCGACGCAGTGGCGTCCTAGAAGTGGTGCAGTGAAATTTTGTAGATTTCACTGCGTCACTTCTACGAGGCTTTTTTGCGTTGGAACGCCCACCCTTCATATATTATACCTGACGCAAGTATAATGTGACGCAGGGCTTTACAACGTGATGCATCTCCCTAGATGCGTCACGTTGTAAATGGGCCGCATTTTCACTCTGCTCCTGTGGCGCAAAAATGACGCAACAGAGGCACAAAAATGACTCAAGGGGCTTGTAAATCTGCCCCTTGTCCTTCTGCAATTATCACCTCTCACCTTCTGTCTATCAAGCAGCTCTTCTCAAACGTCTTTAAAGAGCATTTGGGGCCAGATGTAGGTAATTTTATTTTACCACCTCTTAAATACCGAATCATACCGATTCGGTATTTAAGAAGTGGTAAAATAGAAGTACCGAGATGTAGGTAAATCCAGATGTGCATTTACCGAATCGGTAAAATTTGGTATTTACCAATTCGGTAAATACCGACCGGTAATGCCCATTCATTCCTATGGGCTTTGAAGCCCATAGGAATGAATGGGCATTACCGATTCGGTAATTACCGAATTGGTAAATACCGAATTTCACAAGGGTGCAGGGGGTGTCACTTTGACACCCTCTAGCACCCCCAAAACAGGTTCGGGTGCCATGTGGCAGGCATACCTGCCCTAAGGGCAGGTCTGCCTGTCATATGGCACAGGTGTGCATGCACACATGTGCATGCACACTGGAATCGGTATTTTACCATCAAATAGGATTTGATGGTAAAATACCGATTCGGTAAGGCTTGTGGGACTCAGAACAGTCCCACCTGCATCTCAATTTTACAGATTCGGTAAAAATACCGACTCGGTATTTTACAGAATCGGTAAATTTACCGATCGGTAAATTTACCGATTCTGTAAAATTGAGTGACCTACATCTCAAATTCCATTTACCGGTCGGTAACGGCCGAATTCGGCCGTTACCGACCGGTAAATGCCTACCTACATCTGGCCCCTAATGTTGTACTCAGTTGTACCTCCATAGTCCTGCTACACTTCCCTTTGTAGAAACCAGTCAAAAGGACCCACAGTGCACTAGGTTCCCCTCTACAAGATTCTCATTCTTCTGGTCACTTCAGTACACCTCCCACGACCAACCTTGAGCCTGGTATCTTCCTCTGTTTCCATGGCCTCCTCCTCTGATCACAAACCGACTATCGTCTCATCGCCCAAGCTTTTGCGACTTCTCAAGATTCACGATCCTTTCCGTACTACAACCCATCCACTGGAATTCCCTTCACTTCAACCTAGGAATACCTTCAAAAGAACTCTTAAATCTTCTTCTCGAGGGATTCCCCATTTGTACCGCAACTCAAGCCATACGTTTGACAAAGGCTGCATTACGATCACTCCTCTCTCGACTGTGAGGTAATCTGTGTGGTGTAACTCCTTCTATTTATGATCCCATTCTAACTCTAAAAACATATATTTTGTATATGCTGTATTCATCCTCTTACCATTTCACTCACCCCATCGCTTGTCAATAATGCATTTAAGTAAAAATACACACCTGTGGTCCCATGTCCTGCTCAATGCATCCCATGTTCAGCATTTCTGTTCAAGATATTCAGCAGATAAGGAGATTCCAAGCTAAAGTACTATATCTTGCTGCCCCCTAATCGGCACAGCTGCTGAGGTGTGGCATGAGGTACACGTACCCAAGAGGTCCCCTCTGAAGCTGATTTGTTGGGCTTGCGTATTCTGATCTTCCTGAACCAGGAGAACAGCACCTCCTGCTACAGAGGCTGAGCTGAAGTGAGCAACTGACCAGGATCCACACTGGCTCGACATCTCAACTGCACACACTCTTACGGGTTTAGAGCGAGACATGCAGAAATGTCAGGTCTCTATACCAGATCACCGTTACCATCCATACCGCCTGAATCCTGTGGCTGGCGGGAAATGTGAAGTGATCTTCCTTTAGCAGGCTTGTTTGTGTTTTATCTCTGTGATGGCTGGCTGGGGCTGGATCATCTATACATACATTCATTGACCCATCCTCCTGGTTTGCGCCCAAGCCGCTGGGGGCTGATCTTTGCCAGTCTTAGAGGTGAGTCTAGTTCACTGCAGTTGGGAGGTGAGTGTGCCCAGCATCCCCTATTGCCTTGTTTTTCTCTTTGGGGGACTCCTTTACAAAGTCAAGTGAATATACAAAGCTTCTCCCTGGCAGCCTTACTGACTACAATGATGACGATCTACTGAAATAAGACTTAGGTTTTTACTAGCAGTGCTGGTGACTGAACAAGACTCCATATCTTCCCAAGGGGAGGACTAAGCAATGGTAATATAAACTCATGTTTGAGTATAAAAAGCAACATAAGGAAACTGACTCAACCAAGAAGATGGAGCAAACAGAAGTATCAGATGGAATTGCATTTCAGATTCCTCATTGACGATATTTCTTTCACTCCTAGAACATTACATGAAATTGGCCCTGCGCGGTCAGACCTCTGTCATCATTGTGGGGAGCCTCAGTTAGGCTTAATACACCTGGCTTGGTCCTGACAAGCTATCCTAAATTTGGGGGGCAGGTATTCTAAACAATACAAGAAATAGCACTGGAGAAGATGGATAGTGACGCACTGCCCCCTTCATTGGGATATGTTAAATTCTTAAGGATTCTAGGAAACTGGCAGCACTATTATTAGTTCAGCAAAAGGTTAAATTGCCTGCTCATGGATGAAGCGTCCCTGCAGACAGTTGAATCATAGATCAGAAATGCAGCATTGTGCAATGAATCAGCTGAGACCTGTTTGACGTCAGCCTCCTAGGTCCAAGCTTAAGGAGATCTGGAGTCCACTGACTATGTATTTACAAAAAAAGCCTCTCTCTCCTCCTCCGGAAGTGGTTATTAAAGATCACTGACTGTAGATGTTCTCTTGAAAGGATCTGATCCCTTTTGCTTTTTGTCCATTCTCCTCGATGTCCAGATGAGAGATTTGTTAAACTCTATTGATTTTATTTTATTTAGTGTTTTATAAAGCGGAAAGATGACCTAAGGGTACCAGAGTGTTGTACGTTTGATTGACTGAACATAAATAAACGTAGACAAGTAATCAAGAGTAAAAGACACAATGGACTGTTGAAACAGATATGAGAATAAACTTTATCATTCAATCAGTAGGTGCTGGTCTAGATTATTGGTGGTGGATTTTCTGATGCTGCTCTGAAATCATTCAGTTCCGGGTACCCAGGGGAGCAATGTCTGAGTGGGGTTCTCCTGTGAAGGATGTGCTTGTGACCTATTGAAATATTGCCGATAGTGTGGCATTCGCTGAGCCCAGGGGATAGGCTCTCCGAGAGTCTATGAGAGGAATCTATTCATTAGGATCCTATGCATTGATCCTATGGTACAAGTAAAGGTTATAGACCTGTGCTCTTCTGGGGTCTTTTCAGCCACCTCACTTTGCCATGTCATTATGCTGTTGGTGTGGACAAAACAATGTATGCTTTGCTACTTTACTGTAATTGTTTAAACACTAAAATAAAGTTATAAAAAAGGTATATACATTTTTTTTCGTGGGTAATGAGATTATTTCTCTAGACTGTGTTATTACTGATTGATGTAATATCCAACCTTAGATAACTTGAAAACAGACCAAGCTGTGCTTGTTTTATTTACACTTTACATTAAGTAGACCACAGAGGCAGCACAGTGAGTGCACATGAACTCATAGCATATCTGATGCCTTCTGTTCAATAATTCCAGCTCCAACAGTGTATATTAAAGTTAATATAATAGAAATGGTTGCAGTTCATTGTTGGATTCAAGATGACACTCCACAGCGTAGCGCTGTTTGGGTTTCCAAAGCATCTTCAAAGAAAACAGAAACTGTTTTCAAAGCAAGATGGTGGTTGAACTCTATACTCCTGGAATAGAAAACGCATCATGGGACCTTATTGGTTTTCAGAATTCGAGGACAAAATACTGTTTAATTTGTAAAATATTAAGTGCCAGGGCTCTGACCAGGAGGCCACTGCAGCTTGCACCACCCATCGCCCCTGTCATCGCTGCTAAAACAACTACTAACCATCTCTCTTGCATGTAAATATGAAAGTTCTGATTATTCTAGTTCTCCAAAGCTAGAGGAATGGCTGGGTAGGCAGGTATTAGCATTTTTTAAATGTATATTGTTTCCCTAAACAACTGTTATACTGCTCATCTCTAAATTACATGAGCAGCGCCACCTTGTGGTAGACTGCCCTAAGTGTGGTGTTGACAATTAGGTGCCGGTTCCCAGCACCGGAAACCAATTAAGTGCTGGTGCTTGGCACCGGAAAGCACCGGTTCAAATTAAGCAATAACAGAAAAAGATAAATGGGTGTGCTAACTGTGGGCAGCATTTTTAGAATAATTCAAGGTAAACCAAAAATAAAGCAAGAGTAAATAATGTTTGTATTAATCATTCACATCTACAAACGGACTTGTTTTTATGTTCCAGACTTAGCAATGCAGCAATCCTGAATGGAATCTATAAAGACCAAACTCCTGGTTTATCAGATGTGCATACATCTCACATGCGTATTTAAACACTGTGCACATATGTGCATGTCTCATGTGTATATAAACACTGATGTGGATGTGCATTTATATATGTTTATAGGTATATATATTCTTAGCAATCCCATGATACGGATTCAGCAAATGAAGGGAGTCCCATGCTGACGCTGAATATGAATATGTGAATATAAATATATGAGGAGACTTCCCAACTAATATGTTTTCCATTGATTAACTCTCACAGTTCCGTTAATGTGACAGTATCAAAACTATAAGCCTTGATAAATCAATGTAGCTGCAAAACAAGTCTGTACTCTGGTTTAAAAGGATATACTCCGGGTAAAATTCTTCTTAACATAAGTAGACACCACAAAGTGATACTATAGTCCTGAAAACCTATTAGGAAAATATCTTCGACAGTGGACAGGCATGTTTTATTGCAGATTAATTAGCCCATCATTTTACTGGTCCATCCCGAAGACAAAACTAAAAACAGGAAGCTTGGTTAGGACTCTTAGGGCCAGATGTAGGTAGGGTTTTACCGGTCGGTAACGGCCGAATTCGGCCGTTACCGACCGGTAAAAGGAATTTGAGATGTAGGGGGCAGAATCGGTAAATTTACCGTTCGGTAAATTTACCGATCGGTAATTTTACCGATTCTGTAAATATACCGGTCGGTAAATTTACCGACCGGTATATTTACAGAATCTGTAAAATCGATATGTAGGTGGGACTCTTATGAGTCCCACAAGGCCTAAGAAATCGGTATTTTACCATCAAATTCAATTTGATGGTGAAATACCGATTCAGGTGTGCATGCACATGTGTGCATGCACACCTGTGCCATATGACAGGCAGACCTGCCCTTAGGGCAGGTATGCCTGCCATATGGCCCCCGAACCTTTTTTGGGGGTGCTAGAGGGTGTCAAAGTGACACCCCCTGCACCCTTGCCAAAATTCGGTATTTACCCATCGGTAAATACCGACCGGTAATGCCCCATTCATTCCTATGGGCTTCAAAGCCCATAGGAATGAATGGAGCATTACCGGTCGGTATTTACCGAATCGGTAAATACCGAATTTTTAAGAATCGGTAAATCCACATCTGGATTTACCTACATCTCGGTACTTCATATTTACCGACTCTTAAATACCGAATCGGTAAAATTCGGTATTTAAGAGTCGGTAAATATGATTTACCTACATCTGGCCCTTAATGTCTACTTATTTTTTGCCATGTTCCCTTCCATATTTTTGCCTAGCTTTGTCATGGGTATTGCTCATGATCAGGGTCCCTCTTGTACCACCCCGCCTTGTCTCCAACTCAGTGCTGCTGTTTGGTGTGCGATAGAAAATATGAAAATAAAATAAATAACCCTGTTACCAGGGTAAAACCGGTGCTTAATTTGAGCTGCTGGTTTCTGGTGATTGACGCCAGCACTTCATTGTCAAGACTAACACTTATGACAGTCTGCTACATGGTGGTCCTGTGTGTCTAATTTAGAGACAAGCACCACAACTGTTATTTATTAATTCAATATACATTAAAATGACTAATACCTGCCGTCAAAGCCGTTCTTGTAGCTTTGCAGCCTGCAGGAGTGTGATGGTTAGTAGTTGTGTTGGTACTGTCATTGGCAGCGCTGGCAGGGGCAATAGGGGATGCAAGCTGCAATGGCCTCCTGACGAGGGCACTGGCAGAGGCTATGTTTACAAATTAAAGCACTGGAAAACGATGGGAATCTATTAGGTAGTTAAGTCACTGGTCCAATACTTTATCCTGATATCCTGAGGGAGAGAGGGTGAGGAACTGGCTGGGGTGAATAACTTCCTCTGTGTCTGCAGATCGGAAAAGGAACACTCCCTCAACTTCTCGCCTGAAAATTAATAATCTACTCTCCTCACTATGTACACTCTCCACTGAATCTCAGTCAATGACTTTTACACATCTTTGCTGATCACCTCTCCTCCCAATCTTACTCGCCCACCAACCCCCAACACAAGCACACCATTCTCTCAGACTTCTCTCCTACTTCGCCTTAAAAGCATTGTCGTATACCCCAATCCACTTATTTTTCATGCTCCTTGTCTGATACCTTTAGCCCGGAAACAGTTACTATATAGGCTCAATCTTCCAATTGCTTCTTTGCCTAATTTCCCCTATTCAATCCCTCCTTCCCTCACATCTGGAACTTACAATGCTTTATATCTCTTGTTCTTCTCATACTGGAAAAAAAACACTACAGAACCAGTCTTTTCCTCCAACTATTTCCTAGAATCCCCGCTAACTTTCTTCTAGAGCACTTAGTCTTTAGCCGATGTACCATGTATCGCTTCTGTAAGAAGCACCTAGACACCTTTCAGTCAGACTTCTGGGCCAATCACTCAACTGAAACCTATTGCTTCCTTGCTGCCAACTTCACCCTATCTGTTCATCACAATCACCAATCTTCCTTCCTCATCCTTTCTGCTCTGTCTTCAGCATTTGATACTGAAGATCAACCTGCTTTAGTTTTCTCTCTCACGCCCATTGGTATTAAGGGCTCTTCTCTGCTAAATTTCTCCTCCTATGTATCAGATTGCTCCGTATCTATGTCCTGGGATCCCAAGTGATCACCACCAACCCCTCTTCCAGGGAGGGGTCCTCAAGGGTACCTTCCTGGCTCACTTCTATTTATCAATACACCATTTCACTGGAGGACATCATCAAACCCTTCCACTTTTCCAACCAGCTTTACGCTACTGCCCACAAATTTCTTCTCCCTTCCTACTCGCTCCCCAACCTCCAATCAGTGTCACTGACTGCCTTACTACTGTCTGACATTGGATGACCCTTAGGTCTCTGATGTCAAACTCCTCCAAAACAGAGGCCTTTTACTACCCCTCTTCTTCAGCAGTGATCTGTTCACCCAGCTCTACCCATGCTCTCTTCTAATATCCTAACTCTCTCCTCCTCTGATAGAAACCTCTTCAACTCTTCAACCCTTCCACATTCACGGAACTGTTTATCGCTGGCACTTATATGCAGAATGCTGCCAGGTACTTCATGCAAGAAAAGCAGGTCTGTGTCTCCTATTCCAAACTGACATGTCAATAATGAACTCAGGTGGAATTAGCAAATTAGATTCTCCTTGCTGGCCTCCCTCCATATTCTTTCACCCCGCTAGACAAAGTTCTTGACTTTGCCACCAGAACCGTATGCAGCTTTTTCAGGCACACCACCACATCTCCCTTCCTCATGAAGTTGGGTATCTCACAACTAAACACAAGCCTTCTATAAACCGTTGACATTTGTGTGCAACGGTTCCAGGTGTCTGCCCCAATTACCCTACCAGAACACTGGCCCGCTATACTCACACCAGAAACCTACCTTCCCTTAACAAACACCTGCTGGTCACACTGTACCACCCACAGCATCCTCCAGATCTCGGTCACACTACCTTCTAGAGCCCCATTACCAGAGCCCAATGCCCTCGAAGATCTAACCTGCTCCTCACTCAATTCAACGTCATGCAGTCTCACCATTGGGAAACAGCTTCTTTGTTCACAATATCTTCCTATGTACAGTGTTTGCTCTTGCTTGAGACATCTCTGGCACAGATGGAATGTGATAAATGCATTAAATGAAATAAATTGCAAGAACAACTTTTCCGCAAGACTCTACAGTCTAAAGGGAATACCATTTAAAATGTTCTTCATGCTCCAGGTTGTATAGGGGGTGTTTTAGCACAAAAATAAACTATGATGACTGAGGTAATTTCCTTAATTTATTCGTGCTGAAGCTTCCCCTTTTCACACTGTCTGAGGCAGGAGACTTGAGACCTTTCCTGATATTTCTCTGTAAGATACTGACATTTCCATCCGACGAGGCGTTGCTTCCTGTGGTGAAAGTCAGACACAGCAGAAGACCTATCCCTTGACCTTTCGGTGATCCAAGGCCGGCAACTCTCATGCTCAGATCCAAGCATCAGACCACCAACCAAATAAAGCATTGTAAATTAAAATATGACACACAGAATACAGTTTTAATATCAGGATCGCTTGCTTCATAGCCACACCAAAGTCCCTATTTACCTAGACCCAAAACAAAAGGGAATGCATGTCTTGCCTTACTCTACAGCGTTCGAATGCATTTAGAAATGTTCATACTGCTGTCGTCTGTTCCTCGCTATGTGTTGTATAATATTATTTAATGTGAGCTGTGTATTAGTATGTACCTTGAGCTGGGTGGCAGTAGGTATTACAAGCTTCGTGCTCTATATCAGGGCATATTAGGGATACAGAAATATGCGATCTATATAATGATGTGTACATGAGCTGTGCATTATTATATACCACGACTTATAATTAGGTATGCACTCTGAGTTGTATATAATTAAATATTGCAAGCTGCATGCTAATATGTCCCGTGAGCTGTAAATTACTTTGTTTTGAGAACTGTATGGGGGTATGTGAGCTGGATATTAATTTGTACTCTCACAATATCTTAATACGTGTTAAAAATAGCAGTGTGTATGTACATAAGCGGCTTTCATTTGTGTTCACAATACCCCTTGGTGTAAACAGAATGGATATCGCTAAGACTCTGACTGTGTTGTCCCACTGGCGTAGCACACACGCACACGACAGCCATTTTAGGTACCATGGTCTCCCTGTCCACGATCGCTCATCAGCGCACTTCCCTGACCCTGCAAGCGTTCCCCATGCACCCTGACTGCCCCCGCTCTCTCATGCACAAGTCATGAGCCCTCCCCTCCCGCATGACTCTGTCCCTAAGAATCGCACCCTGCGCCTGACCAACACCTCCTGTCCCTCCATGAATACCCCTCCTTTGATGACCTCTTCCTCTGAGCCCGAATGTCTGCACAGACCGCTGGTCATCCCTTAGCCCGAGGATACAGTTTATTGCCCACCACTGTATGTACTCGTCTCTCTTGAAAGAAACCACTATTGATCATGACCGCCCCACCCCATGAGATTCGATCAGGCACACACATTCCAATGGAATCAGCAGAACCCTCAGCCGCATGATAGCCCCCTCCTATTGCATGGAGGATAAGGGCCCTACTGTAGCCACGTGTTGGAATACCTCCATACTATACAAAGTGTTGATTGTAATAAAGGTTGCCTGTGTGCCACCAACCTGTGTATAAAAGACGAAGCCTCAGAGAAACTTGTTAGAGCACCTCCCGAAGACACTATGCGAGTGTCCCAAAGGACAGGCTCTCCTCATGAGTAATAAACCCTGTTCTTGTTTTCCTACTTCCAGTGCCCGTCTCTTTATTTGGTAATTATTCAAGATGAGAATGAAGAGTCGCCCTGCACCAGCAGCCTGGGCATCGGGTGCGATATGGGCTGACTTTTCTACAATTGGCGCCCCAAACGCGGGGTCCATCAGTGACATAGGGTCCGGTAAGAGAGGTCCAGACGATGGGGTGAACATCTAAATGATTGGAGTATACCTGCCTTGAGAGGGCCCTCGTCCGGCTGCCGATTGAATGAACTTCATCGATTCCGAACGGACCTCTCTCAAGTGACCTATTGTCCTGACTGGAATCCCACAGGAATGCTGCGGTAAAAACATGGAGAAAGAGAACGATCGGGCGCTGGAAAAAGGAAGGCGAAGAACTGCCCACATGGTCCGGTCCGGGTAAGGTCGTGACACACGACAAATTGCGAAATTGATTGATTGATTGATTGTTTGATAATACTAGTATTTCCTATTGATTGCTTCTGGGAGATTCTCTATTTGCAAACAAACACAGAATCGCCATACTCTGTTTAGTCTTTGCAGATAGTGAAGGGTAGGCAACGCAAAACTTTAACACGTCGTGCCTATCTTTTTCTCCCCATTGATTGATTGATTGAATCGAGCATTGAATTGTTCGAAGTTGGTTCTCTTAAAGTATCTTCTCTGCCTGCAAACGGGGAAGAATAGGAATATTCTCTCTCCCTTTGCCGATAGTGAAGGGTGGGTAACGCAAACCTTTAACACGTCGTACCTATTCCATTCCTCATTGATTGATTGTTTATCCAAACGTTGACTGTTTGGAATTGGTTCTTTTTGGAGGTATTCTCTATTTTGCAAACGAGCACAGAAGTCGCCATACTCTAGTCTTTGCAAGTAGTGAAGGGTAGGTAATGCGGACCTTTGTCCCCCGTTGTAATCTGTCATGCCTATCTACTCCCCACTGGTTGATACGCCAGTTTCGCCCGGACCATTTACTAGAGGAAGATCATCTGGCCCGACCAGAGAGCACCCCTAGTGAAAAGGACATATGAGATAATAAAGTGATCACTGTAAACTGTTAACAGAAAACTTTAGCATGAAACAACCTGGAAAGAAAGGAATAGGGAAACGAAATCAGTAGGCCACAGATGAACATGAACTTTTATTTAAATAACGAACAAAGAAACAATAACAATACGTAATAATAAAACCTATTAATGCCCTAGAAATAGGAAACGTTAGAAACAAGAACGGTAAACTGTAGAAAATGAAAGTCAGCAGAACATCCGCCCCCACTCTGGAAAATTCCAAAGTGGAGCAGGGTGCGGCTACGCCCAGCCGGAAGTAACCCATATAAGGCGGGTCCTGCTGCCAACAGTCGGCCAGGAGATCGTAAACGTAGGGTGTAGCCGGAGGAGAGACCGAGGCCAGCGGGACCCGGCCAGGGGATTGCCTTGACAATGCTGGAGAGTTGCAGGGGGGGGGAATGTCTATGTCCTCGACCCTCCCCTCTCTCTCCCAGTCCGGCCGCGGTGGCACGTGAGAGTTGCAGATAGTCCCGCCACATGCTCTCCTGGTCCGGCCACCAATGGCCGGGGACTGGGACCGACGGGATCCGGCTGCAGCCGATGAGCCAAGGAACCCGTTCATGGGGCCAGAGCAAGGGGCGTCCGGCCGACATCCACCGGAAGCCCGGCCCAAAGACGGACGGGACATTTTTTCCTTTTCTCCTTCGTAATGGCAGCGACAAAACGCCAGGCGCCACTTCTTTCTTTTCTCCTCCGTAATGGCAGCAGCAACACGCCAGGCACCACTTCTTTCCTCTATAATTGCTGCGACAACTCTGGGGGGGGGGGATGTCTTGCACATGCCTCCGACCCCCCCCCCCCCCCGTCTTCATCGCCTGGTCCGGCCATAACAAATGTCAAGCGAAACGCCGTGGGGTGCACTGGGAGGGAGAGACGGTGCGAACAGGCCTCTCCCGCCTCCCCAGGTGGAGGCTTCCCAGTTGCACCCTCAGCGCTCCAGGCGCCCGGAAAAGGGTTCTTCCACTGTGGCGATGCTGCAACGCCTCGCCCGGCAGGGTGGAGCCCGTCCGCTCATTTGACCCCGCGATCGCCGGTAGCTGCCGAACTTTCAAAATGGCGATCGACCTGGCAAGAGCGGGCCCAGCATGAAGGAATGGCCCGGTCACTTGTTGACTCCACCGTCATAGTTCTCCACAACCTTGAAGATTCTAGAGGAGCCGCGGGAGTCCCCGACTCCCGCAAATACCCCCGATGGGGAGTGACTGCCATGATTGCCCACGGAACGATGGAAATGTAGCCGCAGGACGTCGGCGCTCCCATGCTGTCGCCAGCCTCAGTTTGAATGACTAGAATCCTGCAGACCACAGTCGGATCAGTTCCGGTGAAAGCACAGTATGACCCGGTAGGAATATTGTTGCACCCCCCCCCCCTCTTTTTTTTTGACTAATGGTTCAAACCACCGATCCTTTCTTTTGCCCTTTAACGGAACTTTGGGACTGCCAAAGGAAGCTCTGGGCCCAACCACGAGTTAGTAGACATTTAGACTATGCCTGGTTCTGCCTGACTGCACCCAAAATGGCGCCGAAACAAATGAAACCCTCAACTCTTTTTGTACTCCGATTGCTCAGCCTTGGTGTCATAGGATATGTATGAAGTTTTTAAACATTTTAGATTGATATAGGATGTGTACTGATTGTGAGTTCGAACAATGGATTGATATAGGATGTGTACTGTCAGCTCGAACAATGAATTGATATGGGATGAGTACTGATTAGGTGTTCGGACAATGAAGGACAATGAATTGGCGTAAGATGGATGCCGATTGAACATTCGGACAATGAATTGTTGTTGAGATTAGCGCATCATGATTATTGAAAGTTCGAAACTTCGATGTTTTATAATATACGCTCACGCTAAAAGATTCAATATGCTTTCATTGCGCTTTTCGCACTTTTTGTATGAAATAAACGACCACCGACTCCATTAAAGTTTTCTACTAATAAAGTATCCTCGCATCTACAGTTTCAGCCTGCTCCGTGGCTGGTCCACAGGATTGTAGGCCCGTATTTATGCACCGACATTCTTATTAAAGATTTTTTGAGAAAGCAACTATATTTGTCCGTGTAAATTGATAAAGTCTTGAATGAATAATGCCTATTTTTCGATATAACTGAAATATGGTCGGAATGACTAAGCTCGATTAGATAAAAGGGTTGAAAAGGTATAGCACATAGAAATATTGCAAAAATGAAGGGTCGAATTTTAGTTGTGTATTTTTCCTTTTTATACAGCCAAAAGCAACCGCTGAAGATCCAGGTATTTAGCCCATACTTTATATGCTACCTGTATAAGAAAAATCACACTAACGGTCCACCTGGGCTTAAACGCCCCAGTTGGCAGGGACTGCAGCCTGTGGAAATAGGCCAAGTACGCAGTAAGTAAAAACCTTTCTGGGTTTATGTGCGCGAGTGCGTATCAATGTAGCCTGCCCTCCCTTCCCTCCTTTTCTCTCTCTCTGCAGGTCACCTCGGAATGCCGACGAAAATAGTGATCCAACAGACGAAGAGATGGGAAAAGGGGTCTGATTATAGTACCTAACCGCGACAAACCCCGAATAAAGCAAAAAGAATAATGTACACACATGATTAAGCATTCTTACGTTTAACTAAGTAGGGAAAAGTTTAGGGTATTTCGAGGTAGGGGTTACACAAGTATCCTCCGCCGAGAGGACTAGGGATATTGCCGATATTTGAAAACCTACTACCTCCTTTTCCGCATCCTCATAGGCACATAACTAAAAGCTGCCCCATTGCTCTCCAATTGTCACCAACTGTTGTCTCAACCTGGAAACGCACTTGCTAAAAATGACTCGAATAAACCGCTGTGAGCATTAGCCCGACCAGGTTAGTTTATGACCAGTTGCCAAAGACGTAAGTGTGTACAATCAAAAAGCCACCAGTAAGAGGTAGCCAACGAATAAAAGGATTAGAAAAAGGTAAAAAGAGCGTAGGATGATAAAGATGCTCAGCATACAGAAAAGGATAATTGTGGCCAATAACTGTTTTATGTTTTGTCTTGGATTTTTGTGTATAATACATGTACTGTCTTCCCCATCTGAGTTTGTGTGTACGTGACGCATGAATCTACGTCATCCCTCTGTCTGTGTCTCCGTGTTACTTAACCCCTGTTGTTCTGTGTTGCGCGCGCACTGAACGGACCATTATTGTACACGTCTCTCTCTTTCTCTCCCCATGTCATACGTGTACCGAATGGACTATTTAGGGTGCGGTCTCTCTCTCTCTCTCTCTCTCTCTCTCTCTCTCTCTCTCTCTCTCTCTCTCTCTCTCTCTCTCTCTCTCTCTCTCTCTCTCTCTCTCTCTCTCTCTCTCTCTCTCTCTCTCTCTCTCTCTTTCCTCTTTCCAAAAACCCCGTTTCCTCTTTTCAAGTATAAAGACGTTGTGCCCCTCCGGCACAAAACATTATTGGGTTTTCTCGAACACAAAGGTGTTCAGCAAAATTGACCAAAACCAAAGCGAATTGTGACTTGCCATATTACTACCTCTCCTTTCTGCAAACGATAGAACCCGAGTTGGTAATGAAGGAAAGGACAGGTAAGACGATGGATGTCCCCTAATCTGGCCTTTTATAAGGGAACTATTACGTCAATGGCCTTCTGTTTCTCAGTTCGTTAGAAATGCGATCCCCAACTGCCCCGATTGCCCCACCCCCTTGCACCTAAGTGCGGATGTCCAGAGTACCCCACTTCTCCCGATCGACCCCGGCTCCCTGTCCAAAGCACCCACGCGCCCCCGATTAACCCTCGCCTCATGTCAAGCTACCCACAAAACGTAATTGATGACCTTGATTAACAGTCATTCCCCAGGAAAGCCATGTTTTACATCTGCCCCTTCCCCCTTCTTCATGACGATAACACCCCTGCTTGCAAGAGTTAGCCGACCCCGAAAGGGGATGTAAGATTGTCGATACTTGGGTTAAAGGGAAGGACGAGCCTCTACATAAGGACTCGATGTTTAATGTGATGTAATACATTGTGTACAAAAATCCAATTTCTCTTATCATATGTCGCGAATGTACGCCAAAACAAGTCTATGAATTCAATATGCAATACCCTTCTCCAGACTCCATAAGTGACGACCTTTGACTGTGACCGATGAACCTATCCCCCACCTACTCAGGCATGGGGATGGATTGAGATGTATATCTATTCTCTCGACCAGTTTTTCTAAAACTTGTTTTTCACCCATTCAAAGATACAATCACCAAAGGAGAGGAGCTGGACGTGACGCACAGCCTGGCCACAGATCATGGAGCACGTGTGACGACCAAAGGTGGAGCCGCAGAGCGACGAGACGCGGGACGAAGCACAACTTTCAAGTTCAGCTGATGAAGAAATAAGGGGCTGCCTTGAAGCCCTCGACTTGCTGACCCACTCGTGCCTGAAGTCCCCGTCCCTTTTTTTAGTCCGACTGATGGGCCTGCCTGCTCATTGTCCTTTGCTCCCTTGGTCCCTTGGTGTGTTCGAAGATCTGGCCCCACTCCGCCCTCTCCTCCCTCGATTATTCAACAAACTCTTTCATATAAACTTTGACTATGGACTGGGATTTTGTCACGGAAAAAGAAAGACACGCAGGTGCCCAGCATAAGGCACCCCTAAGAAAATGAGTTAGGAAACAGGACTGTGATCTAACAGCAGAGGACTGATCGCACCCTGCAACGTGTAAGGACGAATCCGAGCTGTACCTATAGCTCCATCGCCGGTGCTCAGCAGCGCCAACAAAAGAAGACGGACTCTGTTAAAAGACATTGCGACAAAGACCCTCCCCCTTTCCAGAACTTTCTATTCGCCCCTTGACTAAATTACTTGTATCGAATTGAACACCTCCCTCAACCATTTTGTATTGCCTTTTAAGAAATGTTTCATCGGTCACTCATGTGGTTAGTTGTCCAAAGATCCCCTATAGTACTGGCAAGCCGGAAGGTATCAGAGTGTTCTTTCTGTATATGATGTCACTAGAGAGAAAAATGTGAACTTGATTTTTATGTGTCGAAGCATTTTTTTGATTCTACCCCGACTGAATATTATGCCGATTTCTAGGCTTGTATAAAGAGCCTAACAGATGTAAATTAACATGCATCGTATTCTGCCTATCACATCGACTGTGTAGAAATTGAACGTGCTTATGTAAAAAGTGGCGACTGTTAAAAATAGCAGTGTGTATGTACATAAGCGGCGTTCATTTGTGTTCACAATACCCCTTGGTGTAAACAGAATGGATATCGCTAAGACTCTGACTGTGTTGTCCCACTGGCGTAGCACACACGCACACGACAGCCATTTTAGGTACCATGGTCTCCCTGTCCACGATCGCTCATCAGCGCACTTCCCTGACCCTGCAAGCGTTCCCCATGCACCCTGACTGCCCCCGCTCTCTCATGCACAAGTCATGAGCCCTCCCCTCCCGCATGACTCTGTCCCTAAGAATCGCACCCCGCGCCTGACCAACACCTCCTGTCCCTCCATGAATACCCCTCATTTGATGACCTCTTCCTCTGAGCCCGAATGTCTGCACAGACCGCTGGTCATCCCTTAGCCCGAGGATACAGTTTATTGCCCACCACTGTATGTACTCGTCTCTCTTGAAAGAAACCACTATTGATCATGACCGCCCCACCCCATGAGATTCGATCAGGCACACACATTCCAATGGAATCAGCAGAACCCTCAGCCGCATGATAGCCCCCTCCTATTGCATGGAGGATAAGGGCCCTACTGTAGCCACGTGTTGGAATACCTCCATACTATACAAAGTGTTGATTGTAATAAAGGTTGCCTGTGTGCCACCAACCTGTGTATAAAAGACGAAGCCTCAGAGAAACTTGTTAGAGCACCTCCCGAAGACACTATGCGAGTGTCCCAAAGGACAGGCTCTCCTCATGAGTAATAAACCCTGTTCTTGTTTTCCTACTTCCAGTGCCCGTCTCTTTATTTGGTAATTATTCAAGATGAGAATGAAGAGTCGCCCTGCACCAGCAGCCTGGGCATCGGGTGCGATATGGGCTGACTTTTCTACATACGTACTGTGAGCTGTACATGTGTATGTCGTCTCAGCATATTCGCATATACCCTGAGCTTTACATCAGATTGTATCATAATAAGCTATATATCAATATGTATCCTTGTTGTATGTCAGTATGTACTGTGAGCAATTGTATACAATTAATTGTATACAATAAATTACATGTAATTATATATATATATATATATATATATATATATATATATATATATATATATATATTGTTATGCAACGCAATCTGTAAAATATGTAAAATAATGTGTTCTATCAGGTGTATATTTGTATGTACTGAAAGCTGTATGGAAGAGTGTAAAGTGTTATAAGGAATAAGGATACCACTATGTACATGAGTTATAAATCAGTATGCATGCTGAGCTATATTTCAGCAACTAATATAAGCTATTTTTTCATATGTACCGTGAGCTGTATATTAGCATTTACCACTAGCTGTATATTAATATTCTTTTTATTAGTACAGTAGTACATACAAGTTAGTCAGGGGACTGCTAGTATGTATTATAAGATGTTTATTTTTGTATACTCTGACAATAAATTACTACATTAGCATGTACTGTAAGCTGTTTATTAGTATGTCGTATGAGCTGTATATCAGTATGCCCTCAGTTCATTATATAAGTATGCACCCTCAGATGTATATGAGTTTTCATTGTGAGCTATATATTAGTACGTTCTGTGAGTTGTTTATTAGAATGTACCATGAACTGTATTTCTGTATGTACGGTGAACAGTGTATTCATCTGTACAATCAGTTTTTAATAAGTACATGATATACTATGGCCTGCATATCAGTGTGTGCTATGAGATGTATATAAGTACAGTATGTACTGTGTTCGTTATATTAGTATGCACAACTCAGGTGTACCTGAGTGTGTATTGTGAACTATATATCAGCATGCACTGTGAGATGTATACAAGTATGTACTGTGAGCTGTATATTTGTGTTTACTGTGAACTGTGTATCAATATGGAACATGAGTTATATAAAGATATACACTGTGAGATGTATGATTGCATGTGCAAAGAGCTGCATATAAGGATGTACTTTGTTCTTAAAGGATGTAGATACTATGATCTGCATACTAGTTGTATATTAATTTGTCCTGTGATCTATATTTTGCTATAGACTGTGAGCAGTATATCAGTATGTACTGTGCGATTTATCAGTCAAATATTTACTGCATTCATTAGTATGCACTCCATATATGAGCTTGTATTGTGAGCTGTTTTAGGATATAATGTCAGTTGTACATTAGAATGTGCCATTAAGTTTATATCGCTATAATACATAGGTTTCGGTAATCCCTATACAAATGCACAACTTTAACTTCATTATTATCGGTGACTAGTGACGCACTCAGTTGCCAATTATAAAAAAAGACATCAGAACATGACTATTATAAGTTTTTACATTTGAGTTCAGGGGCCGTATTACACATGACTGTAATGGCGGTAGTTGTCGCTGTGCGCCAGAGTATGCGCCCGTTGGCTTTACAGAGGATCAGCGTGTAATGCACTGTGATGTTGGCACACACTTTGAGCTCTGTGTTTATGTGCATTTGCGTCTGTTCACATATTGTATTAGCGCACAGACGCAAATGCACATAAACACAAACATACTGTGGCGCACAGCGACAACTAGTGCCAGCGCACTCCTTTGTAATACGGCCCCTGATGTCACAATGCTTGCTGCCCTAGCCAGCAGCTGAGCTGAAAGTCAGTTCAGGTCACGTCACATAATTGAAGCAGCTGTTTAAAGCAACAAAAACAGACATTGATTTCCTCTCCTATTCTCTATTTTAGTAGCTTACAATGACAAGCAGAGAGAATGTGTTTATTTTTTGCTCACCTTAGGGGAATGCTAGAATCATTTTGCATGTTTCTACACATTCCGAGTTACTGCACTTTTTTTTTTAAACGGACTTGTCTTGAACTGTTTCTAATATTTGCTTGAAGCAAATATCTAACAGGTTTCTGATGTGAGTCAGGCGGGACAGAGAGTCCGCCTCCCCCCGTTTCGATCCGAGGCCACCGAAGTCATCTGCGGCGTACCGCAAGGATCATCACTCAGCCCCACCCTCTTCAACGTCTACATGCGACCTCTTGCAGCCATCGCACGCCAACACAACCTCAACATCATCTCCTACGCCGACGACACCCAACTGATCCTCTCCCTCACCAGAGACCCCGCCACCGCCAGAACTAGCCTACACGAAGGGATGAAAGACGTCGCCGAGTGGATGAAGAACAGCCGCCTGAAACTGAACTCAGACAAGACGGAAGTCCTCATCCTGGGACCATCGCCCTCCGCCAGGGATGACTCCTGGTGGCCCCCCGCTCTGGGCACCACTCCCAAGCCAACAGACCACGCACGCAACCTGGGCTTCATCCTGGACTCCTCCCTCTCGATGACCAGACAAGTCAACGCCGTTTCCTCATCATGCTTCAACACCCTACGCATGCTCCGCAAGATCTTCCGATGGATCCCGACCAAAACCAGGAAGACGGTCACCCAGGCACACGTCACAAGCAGACTGGACTACGGAAACACCCTCTACGCCGGAACCACAGCCAAGCTACAGAAAAGACTCGAACGCATTCAGAATGCCTCCGCCCGACTCATCCTGGACATCCCCGACGCAGCCACATCTCCGGCCACCTGAGGGACCTGCACTGGCTCCCCGTCAGCAAGAGGATCACGTTCAGACTCCTCACCCACGCACACAAGTCTCTCCACGACCTGGGCCCCAAGTACCTCAACGACCGCCTGACCTTCTACACGCCCACCCGCCAGCTACGTTCTACAAGCCTCGCCCTCGCCGCCGTACCACGCATCTGAAGAGCCACCGCCGGAGGAAGATCCTTCTCCTACCTGGCGGCCAAGACATGGAACTCCCTCCCCACCCACCTTCGGCTGACCCAGGACCATCTCGCCTTCAGGAGACAACTCAAGACCTGGCTGTTCGAGCAATAGCGGACCCCTTCCCCCAAGCGCCTTGAGACCCTTCCGGGTGAGTAGTGAGCTATACAAATGTTATGATTGATTGATTGATTGATGTGTTTAATTTTGCGGTAGAGGTTTTATTTGTATTCTTCGTGTTTACAAACATGTTCGCTCTTACATATGAAACAACTAGGCACCAAGGTTTTAAGTGGTTTGTGGGAAAGGTGATGTACAGCACCCCCTGGTGTACATGATAAAGATACTGCGAGTCACCCCAGAGTTCCATAAACTTATAAAGGAACTTGGCCTTCAGTCTCATTCCTCTATATGGTTATGGAAGCCTCTCCATGGCTGTTGGAGGTCAGGACCCGTCTCTTTGGTTGTGTCTCTACTCCTGTGTGTTGCAGAGGCTTTACTAGACAACATGGGTAAACATACATTTTTAGGGAATACTGCTCCAAAGACAACCCAGAGGAGGAATCATAATAGTTATCCCTCAATTTTGTTGTTCTTATCTATGACTGAGTGCGCTCCGACAGAGCAGATCACCACCGTAGAGGAGGTACTTGAGGGGAGGGGCAAAGGAGCTCTTGCTTCTATGTCTAAAGAAGCTCCCATGCACTCTAAGGGCAGTAGCCTGGAACTTTATCTTTAGGAAATGAAACCCAGTGGCTTAACACAGGCCCCTGCAGCCCCCGCGATGCGGGTGGTCCCCAAGCTGCAGGGGTCCCCCTTAGCACAGTACTCTGACCCAAGAGCTCCTGATTAAATCTGGAGCTGGGGCTACTCCATGTACCTTGGATTGGGCCCCCTCAGGTTTTGTTACACCACTGGTGAAACCCCCATTGTAGCAGAAATCCCAGGTAAATTGGTGTAACAGCAGATGTTCCGTGTTTGTATTATCTGAACCAGTGACCTCAGGTGCAGCATGCAAGAGGAAAAGAGATACCTTTATCGGAAGAAAACTAGTGACCCCCTCAGAGGGGGGGACTGATGGCGTTGGTAGCATGGGATCTGTAGAGCAAAATAATGAACGTAGAGTTAATGGTGACATATGTGATAAAGGGTATTTGCTAAATCAAGTTCACAGATTCATTGAGTCTGATTCCCTAGCCCTGATGGTAGTGGATGTGTTCACAACAGTTGAACTTTTACTTAAGGGCTCCTTGGACCATATTTATTCCATACTTTTGACTGTTGAAAAATCTGTTGTGGGATCGAGAGACAGTCTCTCTCCAGCAACAAAGACCGGAAAGCTTGGCAAGGATGTGGGGCTTTTGCCCTTGGTCCTGCTCTTCTGGGTGGGCTTAGAAGGGATGGGGGTTGGGGATATTTGTTTGCCTTATGTTCAATCTAATAGTTCATCTAGATCTCTAGAGTCCTCTGGTTTCACATGTTCTATTCCTCCCCCACAACCTCAAAATGTGTTGGTGTGAACACCTACTTCTGAGTTTGTTACACCAGCTGTGCTCTGCTCCTGGGAACACTCCAAAGCCTTGTTAATCACTTGCTCCTTTGAATACATTGAATTTGCTTCCAGGAGCCACTCCCTATGTGGTTATTCTGATGAATGTGCCACTGTTGAAAATGGGGGTTGTGGAAAGCACCCAACAATTAATAACCAAAGTGGTTAATTGGTGTGTTAGGCAGTTGGATGAGGGGTTGGATTTGTTTAATCATATCAAGATGGCAAGGTATGTTGATTTGTGGAGGTGATTGTGTGGTGGTTAATTCTGACAAGCCTGGAATAGCTGGCAAGTTGCTTTTGCAATTCACAACTGTTCATACTCCCAACTCTTCAACAAAAGTGAGGCTCTTGGGTTTATTTTATCCTCCTCCCCTCCCAAAAGCGCCCCAGGCCTTCTTGAGATCAAGACCCAAATGGGTCGCGTGACTCCTTCATCCTTCCGACTTCAGATCATTCAAGCCTGTTAGCTCCCAGGTTGGCAAAGACTGACTAGATAATTCCATCTCGGCAATTACTACTGATCAGACCTCTTTAGAATATGTTCTTATAGTTGTCCCTTCTAAGGATGTTAACACTACAGAATGTTTATGTGGGAATATAGCTGGGCTTGACCCCAAGGAATAAAATTGTGAGTGGTTGGTGTTCATTGGTAGATTAAGCATTATTTGCTTCCAAGAAACCTGGGCTGTGAATAGTTCCTTATTTTTAGAGTGTGTTAGAGCCTTTGTCCCCCAACCATCCCTGTTGTTTCTGTAAGAGGTAAACACAAATGTATGACATTCATTTCCTTAAAACTTGATTGCATGGTTTCTCATCTAGACAGTGGATTTACTAATTTATTAATGGTTTGTCTGAGCTTTTATTTCTGTAATAAACTTCTTGTAGTGAATTTGTATAACTCTCCTTCTGAGCAACTGAGTAATGCTCATCTGCAGACCTTAATGATTTTTTAGAGCATTTCAGTGTGGCAAATCGCTTATTTGCCCCCTCCTACACAATCTGAGTGACCAGGTCTCCATCTGTGTGTATCTACTGAAAATCCCCAAGAGCTATGGTGGGACAAGAAAGTTCGAGGTACTCTTTATTTAGAACACTCTATTGAAGGTGAATTTCTTAAAATAATTTTGAATTAGCTCAATTGTGTGTCCACAATGTACAAAGATGATTCAACTTAGTTATTCGGCAGGTGTCCAACATTCACTGGAAGGGGGTCGTCCACAGTTATTTAAGCTTCTCTTGCACAGCTATTAAAGGATTTTAAAATCATGTTGAGTGGATTTAGTGATCATAAGCTCATAAGTCTTACTATACCACGGGACAAGGGCCAGCCTAAACCTCACATTTGCGTCTATCTTGCCAAGAATCTATTATATCCTGAGGATCAAGGATGTAGGATCAGGTGGTCTTAAGTCACTCCTGAGGATTTCCTTCGTAATTTCATTTCTTCTTACAATAAGGAAGTCTTCGTGTGTGTGTCTCAGAGACTTCCTCCAATGGGGCAATTTTGGATTCATTCAAAGTAACATGTAGTACGGTCAGCTGTAGTTTGACTACTCATGGATCTCATAGATTTGACCGCAAGTGCAAATGATTTGATAAGGAATGCTCCAGGGCTCACAGAGTTCTCCGTAGTGCACTGAAAAACTCGCTACGGGATAGAGGCGCTGTCAGGGCCTGTCGGTAGAGGTATAAATCCGTTATAATAAATAGGCAAAGGCTCTTAAGAGAATAGGCCTGGAAAGAACGAGCTATGGCCAGCACGCTCTCTCAGAGTAAGTTATTTTGCGACATAATAAACCATCCAATATTCACCCAGTCTGCAGGGAATTTGTTCTGTTTGCATATCTCTCCTGACGGATGGGTGAAGCATTTTGTATGGGTCTCTAATGATGCAGTTGACTTCAGTGAAGGGACTGAAGCATGTTTACGGAGGATCACTTGTATATTTCTTTCAAAAGAAGAGAAGTTGAGGATACCCTATCCTGGTTGTTCAATAACAAAGCCTTAGGGACTGCCGGGGCACCTCTTAGCTTATATAAAATAGCTCCTAAAATATGGGCTTTTATAATAACTCAGATTCTTAATTTGGCTGCGACAGAAGGTATTTCACCATCATGATCTCAATTGTCTATTATCCCAGTTTTTAAAAAAGGGGACGAGAGTCATTCTTCCTGCTGCGACGGACCAATTTTGTTAATTGATTCTATCGTAAAAGTAATGGGATGGGTAGTTTCAAAAAGAGTTTAAGAGTGGGAGGGTGGTAATCATGTCATCATGGATTTACAATATCATTTTAGGGCCAGTCGTGGCATGCTTGACCAGTGTCTGCACTTACAGCTTCTTATAAATAAATGCAAAGCAGGGTAGTTTACATTTAGCTTTTATGGATCTTACTTCCACGTTTGATAAGGTTAATAGAGATACATTTTGGTTCTTAGCGAACTCGATAGGAGTGGATCTTGATATTGTCTTCTTTTCAAGTTAAAGGGACCTACCAAAGGATATAATGGCCTCACTAAGATATGGACCTGAGGGCCAATGTGCGATGTAGTATTGAGAGGGGCGTAAGACAAGGTTGTATCCCAGCCCCATTTTCATTTGCATGATATATCAATCAGCTTGAAGTGGTACTTTGCAAGGGGGAAAAGGATCTACAGCTTGTAAGTCATAGACCAATTCTGGCACTCATTTACATGGATGATGCTGTTCTGATAGCTAGTACTCCAATAGGCCTTAAGAATCTTATTGACTCATTTGTTTTTAATGGATTTTCTGGACATTTTGCTACTCATTTTATTCAATTACATGTCATTGGCCCTAAATCAACTAAGACCTGGTGTTATTTTATTTAAGGTCATTAATTATCTAGGGTCCGGATGTTTCTTTTCTTATTCGTTGGTGCAGTTCAATGAAAAAGGGTCCTGGACTCTGCTTCTGGTTTTTAAAAAAAACCTCTTTTGAGGACCATTTTCCTGTTTTTTGAGTTTGCTTTGAGACTGGGCATTAGCCCATTAAAAACTTTGTTGAAGATATAACAGGCTGAATGTGTATCAACAGACTTTCATGGCAGCGATATACAGGGGATAGCCGATACTGCTACCTTACCATCTATTATGCCTTTTTGAGTCATAAGCAACCGCGGCCATTGAAGGTAAGAGCATTGGTGCCCGTAGGGTGGGGGTTTCGAGAGATGACCATGAGGGAAAATTAAATAAATAAATCATTTTCACTCGTGGTCATCTCTCGAAATCCCCCCCAACCGGCCCCACTGCCTCACCGCTCTTACCTGCAGCGGCCGCGGCTGGTCATAAGTTCATTTTTCATGTTCTAAATGTTATGAGCTTTGTGAAACCTACACTGACTTTGCTATATTTGCAAACATTACCCTGTGCTCGTATTTTTTACATTGCATCTTTTATACGTGGTGCTATTAATATGAACTTTGATATAAGATTTTAAATCTACCCTTTTACTGTCTTTTTAAATATTTTACCTTTTATTGCCATTACATTTTTTGGAGAATCAGAAGAATGTATAAATTTGCATGTATTTTATATACTTCATTCAAATATTCGTGATTGAGGTTTTATTTTGTATGTGATGTTTATGCTGAAGTTATAAATTGTGCTATGTACATTTATGATTTTACGATAAAACCGAAATAAAGTATTTTGATGATGATGACTATGACCAACTTTTTCTCCCCCCTTCACCTGGAACTGTTTTTCCGTTTCAGGCATACATTACAGTTTCAGTAAAACATCATTTTTGCTTTATCTTTAAATCACAACATTTAATTCTGGTTTGGTAGAAAAGGCGGAAGACACTTTTTCTAACCACTTATGTCTACCAAGAAGCCACAACAAATGACTCAGTCTTGGGTACACCCAATTGACTAATCTCCAAAGGGTGCCCAGTGACCTCTTCCAAAAACTGAAATTGTAATTATTCTTCACTTAGGAAATAGGTCATTTAAAACAAGTCAGGTAAGTGATCATTTTTTTTTTGCATTCCAAAATAATGTTTTTGGGATGTTTTTGCCTGTAATGTCGCACAAGACAAGGTTGCCTGTACACTACTACTTGTCATCATTTTGGATTACGATTTTAGCCATACCATGATTCCAGAATACAGCAGGAGCATTTGAGAAATTATGTGCAAGGACCACAACATAACACTATCATTCATGCAGAACCCATTAACTTTAGAACATTTGATCATTCCTCCTAAATGGAACCAATGGATACAAATAAGAAATTCTGCTTAATGCTCCTGCAAACTGCAGTGTTAGTACCAAAAGCTTCCCCTCTTCTCTTCAATATCTACATGTGTTCCCTGATGCAACTTCTTGACCTCAAGCAGGTACAACTCTAAATGTATGCTGATGAAACTCAGTCACATTTGTCTGAGAACGCAGCGGCTGAGGAGCACATGTGCATTATGAAGTGCCTGGACCAAATCAGCCAATGTTTGAACGCTTCAAAGAGCAGATGTCTTAATAGTAGGAGTTAGGCTCAAGACCCCCTTCCCTTTCATTCAGGCTTCTCGTCTTGGACCGCACACCGAGCCCCAGACAACAGGTCAGAAATCTGATAGTCATTATGCATTTAGACTTTAACTTCATTCCTCAAATTACTGCTGCCAAAAAGAGAGCAAAATTTCAACTGCTACTTCCTTAGAAAATCCACAGCTCTTGCAAATTAATCACTGAAGTGCCCATGGCACCGAAACTGCATTGGTCACCGTGCTGGATGATCTACGAACGCGAGTCGACAGGGGCAAGTCTGCATTTTTGGTGCTGCTTGACATGTCGGCCGCGTTCGACACGGTAGACCATGAAGTACTACTTGGCCGTCTTCGGAATGTGGGAGTGAGTGGTCTGGCTCTAGACTGGCTCACTTCCTATCTGGACAATAGACAACAAGCCGTGGCACTACCACCATTTCGATCAGCCATTCGGCAGGTGAATCAAGGAGTCCCCCAAGGGTCGGCGATTAGCCCGATCCTTTTTAATATATATCTCCGTCCCATGGTAGCTCTGATAAAGTCATTCGGCATATCAGTCAACAATTATGCCGATGACACTCAGCTGATCTTTTCATTTGAGGGACCGGAGATAATTTCAAGGGACACCTTTCACCGCTGTATGTCGGCAACAGCAGTATGGCTGCGAGCCAACTCATTGCAATTCAATGGGTCAAAAACGGAGGTACTTCACTGCTCCTTGGACCGAACTGCTCGCACACTACCGGCTGATTTTTGGCCAACTTCTATCCCGGGTTCGGTGGAGGCCGCAGAATCAGCTCATAATTTGGGAGTCCTGTTCTAACCCAATTTACAGCTTGATGCTTCTGTAAACAGGACGGCAGCGACATGCATGGGCCTGCTCCGTGCCCTTCGGAAAATCCTGCCACCTCTTCCTTGGGGATCCAGAGCAGAGGTAGTGCGTAGTTCCATCCTCAGTAGGTTAGACTACTGTAACGCACTACTTCTGGGAGCCCCGAAGACTCTGGTCCTTAAATTACAAAGGATTCAGAACATGGCTGCTAAATTGGCCTTGTCTCGACCGCGATCTGCCTCTTCATCGGCAGCTCTGGCCGACCTTCATTGGCTACCGGTCCAGCAGAGAATCGCATTTAAAGCTTTATGTCTTGTTTTTAGGGCTCTGCATGGACTAGGACCAATACCACTTCAAAATCTTTTTTCCTGGTATCAGGCCGCCAGACCTTTGAGATCCTCCTCTGCGTTCCTGGTAAGGATTCCCAGGATAAACAGAGTGAGGATGGGCGGACGTGCCTTTAGCTTTACGGCCGCCACGTTGTGGAATACCCTACCCTTGGCACTGAGGAGTAGCCACGATCTGTCCACGTTTAAAAGGGATCTTAAGACCCACTTGTTCCCAAGAGTAATGTAGCCTACCTAACAGATGTTTAGATCGGTCTCAGCGCCAGGATGCCCTTTGGGTGACAGCCGCGCTTAACAAGCAATAAATACATACATACTAATTACAAGTTGAGTAAGTAGCACGTGGGCTACAAACACCATCACAAAATGCCATGCAACACCAGAAATCCAGAATTTGGATATCCACTTACAGAGACAAGAGCATGTCAAGTATCTCACACTACAATCAAAAACTTTTTTGTATCTCATAATCAGTAGTTGATATGATTGTCCTCTATTATTTGTATCCCTTCTCATGTATGCTACAATGCTGTACTATTTATCCTATATTGTTCTATTATTTCTTGCATATTTCCTTTTTCCCTTTACTGTGCCTCTGCTTTCTCTTTTCCTCTCTCTTTTGGTCATCAATGTTGTTCACATATAATGCCTCTTTGATAATCCATTCATTTTTAGATGTATCTGATTTATTTCATTATATTTTGATATAATTACATAAGTATTTCATATTCTGAAATGTTTATTTGTCTGTGCTATGATATACTGATTTTTTTTCTTCAGTAAAATATTAAACCTCAAAAAACAAGAACATGGCTCCAAGTGGTTTCCAGATTGAAATTAAAATAGTCTGCATTATGCATGAAGCATACTGGGCCAAATGGCCTGCTTAACACCAGAACCTGCCTCCCTATAATGTATGATCCAGTAACCTGCTGTTCGCTTCTTCACTGTTAAGCCCTATACCTTGGGGGCTTTTTGAAGAATGTCAAATTTGGGCTCACATTCTACATTGAGCCGGACTCTAGCCCAATAAAATTGTTTCTTATTCTCTATGTGTGCCTCTTTGCGCGCTCCAGGAAGCAACCAAGGTTCTGAGTAAGCGCTATACAAAAATATGGCTAAATAAAGTGAATACATTGTTTAGATAAAATATGTAGAGGTATATAATTTGCTCAGCCTCCCTTATGCAAGTGCTGAAAACCAAATTATTGTCTGATCAATCATTTTACCCTCGCCGCCAGTCACATGTCCTTGAACTAGTAAATGTGTTCAAAGCAAGAATTATGGGAGACAAACTATTATGACTATCCGACAAAACAAATAAACATCACTCACCGGATAACTATTTCATATTATTCAGAACCAGCCAGAGCACAGCCAGGTCAGCCACGCACATAACATGAATTCGAAGCTAAGTGCACGTGTTCCAAACTGGCTCTGCTGTCTTCACTGCGCAGGCAGGAGGGCAAGAAACGGCTGAGGGTTCACCGGGGGGTCAGGCGGTGACTCAGCGCGGGCTGCAGGAGAAGCTCACGAAATAAAACTGCGTGGTTCATCCTGCGGGGCTGCACCTGATATTTCTTCTGATTGTAAACATCCCTGGAGGGCCTGCTGGCTTTTGTCCTCTCTTCCTGCCCATGGACAGTTTACCACAGTGAGAGCGTGTGCACTGGAAGGCGAAGAGTTAGACGTCCACTCACACAGGCGTGGACATCTCAGTACCTGAAATGTGTTTTACACCGACGAGAAATGACAGTAGGTTCCTGGTCCCCAAAACACATATCATGGTGTGGCAGATTGGAAACACTATGAATATTGATCATGCCATCAGTTAACTTCACCTATTACTCTCTAAGAATTTATTTTCCTCGTTGGGCAATATCACCTCAGATTTCCTATGGAAAAATAATAATAAATCCAGAATCTCACATAAAAAACTACGTTTAGATCAAAGGCATGGTGGTTGTACAATCCTCAACTTGTTCAACTATCAGCCTACCTGGCGAGCCAGGGCTAGCACTGGATCCTTGATACCTGCACGCCCAACCATATTGGCACTGCATTGAACAGCAGCTTACCCACCCCTTCCACATCAATTCAATCTTAACTATGTCCCCCTAAAAAATGCTCTATTCAAAACAAATTCTCAAAGATACCGCCATAGCTATCCTTCTGGTTGACAGGAACATGTCCGCCCATATTTCTACATACAGCTACATATCCCTGTGGAACAACAGAAAAGACAACATTGAAACGTCCTGTTCAATAGCGACGCTTCTAGGCAATGAAATGTATCAGCCCTATCAAAGACCTATACTCTCATTTCATGCCATTATCATTCACAGAACTCCAACAAGACAACTCTTGGTCCAACATGGACGTCAACTACTTCCCAAAACTAAAAAGCCAAGATATCTAAACTCTGCCCCCTTAAAGATCCAGACCCATTCTCCTGGTAAAAAGTGGCCCTCAGATCTCATAGCTCCAAGCTATACAAACAAATTAATTCCTAGACCGAGAAATTTCCATCGCCAATCCAATCCAAATGGAAAGTATTTTTTATAAAAGTAGGCAGAGATCTTGCTACAGAAGAGACCTATGCACTATGGTCCTCCATAATAAAACTGCCCCTTCCTTAAGCAGTCATATTATTTACACTACATCTAGCGCACTGTACATCAATTACACTCGCCAAACTTAAACTGATTGACTTAAACATATGCTGGAGCTGCAAAGAATCACAAGAAGACTCAGAACGTATGTTCTTGGGCTGTAAATTAGTCAGACCATGCTGGAAGAAGGTCACCAAGCACCTGTCAAATATCTTTAAAACCCATATGGAGTTAGACTTTCCCACAGTGATTCCAGGCGCCCTCAAATCTTTACTTCCCCTTCTCCTTCCTCCTACAAACCAAGGGCTACTGGATCTACTTCTACTATCCACTGCGGTCAAACTCTTCCTAATTGAATGGAAACAATTCAACCACATTTCATTCCACACATGGTGGGTGTGGATATCTTACATTCGAAGCGCACACATTTCACAAAGCATCCTCTGCACTTGTAAGTTGCTGATCGTTAGTCTGTGCTGAAACTCCGCTCCGTGTTTTCACACCGACTGCTGCTGCTGCTGAGTGCGGAAGACGCCGAACACTACCTCGCGGCTCCCTGCTCCCTGCATCGATACTGCCGCAGCTTGGCCCCCAGCTTCGAGGATTGTGCTGCAGGGGAGGGCCCAGCTGAAAACAGAGGACCAGCGGTCAGCGGCCAGTGAGTGGACGGTGAGTGGCGGTGAGGGGTGAGCTTGGTCACTCACGGATGGTGTGGGCGATAGCACAGCAGAGCAGTAGAGCTGAGCAGCCCAGAGCAGTGCAGCGCCTGAGCGCCAGAGCCGAAAAGAAGTCGAAAGGAGTGTGCAGGTCTTTTCCCACTGGGTTCCAGATTCGGGGGGGTCGGCCCGCTTGTAATCGACTCACAGCCTCATAATAGCCTCATAATAGTCAAAGACAGCTAAAGTGACCCGAGCCAAGCGACTGTGGCAAAGAAAGGGGTTGGCACTGCCTCCGACGACGACGACCCCACCACCTCGCAGGGACCTGCCTGTCTGCTGCCTGCCGCTGTTCACTCGGACCCACAAAGGTGAGGAGGGCGAGGAGCGGGTTACTCGAGGAGCAATGAGCAAGGACTGGCGACTGGTGTCAGGAGCCCTTTGTCTGCTGTGGGCAGGCAAGTAATAGTGTAACTTCTGCCTCTATTATCACCGATCACCATCACCATCACCGACCAAAGCTCAGCTCAGCCTACTGTCTCGGGTCACAGGAGGGCAAAGGGAGAGGTTAAGCGAGAGGGGCTGGTCGACCAAGCACAGGGCGGGGGCCAGGACCATAACACGAACGCGGAAGCCGTTAGAGGCGGCTGCCAAGTAAGAGCCAGGGGGGCAGCCCAGGCCAATCTGACTAGGTCTAATTGGCTGGAGGCTCCTTCCGAGCGCTCCGCTCGTCTCTCTAAGATCTACCCCCCCTGGAGCTTCACTCTCACCATACTTCGCCTCCCCCATCCAAAAGTCCACCCAAAAGTCAAGCGCAGCAAATAGCTGTAAATACTGGCTATAAACATAATAAGTGTGTATCGGCTGTGTATCGGCTGTCTTATCCCCGAATTGGAGCCGAGTCAACAGCTAAGTGGGCGAAGAGCGATAAGTGCCTGCTCGTGCCCCTGCCTCTGGACACTCTTGAGATACCCACGGATCGATACGTTAGGAGAGAGCTTGCAGCGCATAGCCCATAAGACCATAAGCCGATTGCGTTCTTCTACAGTGCACAAGTCAAGCAAAACAAACCTTCCAGCGCATTAGTCAACCAAAAAGAGTTACAATCAGTCTTCAGTCTCATCATGAGGTCCGGCAAAGTAAGGAAAGGCCCCGGAGAAAAGTCATCTGCCCCAAAAGGGCCTGCTAAACGGAGAAGAATTGAGAAAATAACAGCAAATAAGGCAAACATCAATCTGAAAAATCCTTTAATCTCTCCAATAGCTTCGCTCTTTGAAAAATCTGCGTTAAACAAAAACAATCAATCGGGCTCACGCTTTCAATTTTTGAAGGATCCAGGGTCAGCACTGTTCTCCCTAACAGGGGACGTCGTTGGCCTATCGACACCTATAGTTCCTGCAATAAACCACGCAGTAAACGATCTGAGGCAAGAAGACGATGCCTTTCACATACCCATTTCAGGGAAACCAAAGCCTCAATTCAGCAACAATCGCAGTAAACCCAAAGGCACAGATCAACTGGAGAATTCAGACAGCAATAAAAATCTATTTAAGGAAAAGAACAGCCTAACTACAATTGCCACAGTACATTTTCAAGCTGACGATCCTAACACGACATCTACTCAACAGTCGTTTATGATAAGTCCAACAAATCAAAGCCAAAGTTTGGGAAAAATTCATAATATCAAACAAAATTACTTACAATCATCGCAATTTAGCATTAACGAGCTCTCTCCAACACGCCCTATCCAAAATAATCCAACTGTTAGTAGTAAAGCGAACGATTTTTTGGCTGACTTAAGTACAGTCCAAGCAGGGGTGTTAGCAGCCGACGAAAAGGGCAGTTACGGTGAGTCTCAGCAATCAGTTACCGCAAGCAATTCGGAGAATTTACTGAGATCGATCGTCAATGGCGAAATTTCATCATCAACCACAAATGTTAGGCAGGACACATCATTGAGTAACGAGGACAAGAATGCACTTTACGCGGAAGCAGGCCGTTTGGATTTGGTTGCTCCTCTTTTACAAGCATTGCAGACATCCACAGCAACCTTAATTATGCAGTCTGATAAACTGGACATCCAGATCGATCTGATGAATGTTATTGCATCCTACATAGCCGGGATAAATACCAAATTAGATAACTTGAATTCTCTAATTAAAAGAGCACAAGCTGACTCATGCTGTTTAGAACCTATCTGTACCTGTGGTCCAGTCCTAGAAAAGCTAAGCTCATTACCATCTGTACTAGAGCAGATACTCACGTTAAACAAACGCTTTATCAGCCACAACTTGGAGTCAGATCAAACAGGCCCACCTACAATAGAGCATCAACAACCAGCAGATAGCACGCTCAGGGCTGGTAGCGCAATTACAGTTGATGATTCAAATGCTACAATTTCAACTGAGGCAATTTCAACCGAGGCAATCTACCTAGAATCAACAAAGCCAGGATTATCAAAGCGACAAAGAAAAAAGGAAAGGAAGTCTAGGAACAAGAAATGCATAAAAGACCCAAAGACGGGAATTGGATTCTTCCCCATCTTTTTAAATCCAAAGGTAAGATCATTAAAAGAGGAGGACACTTCCGAGATTCTATCAGAATAAATTGAAAAAGACACCAGTTACACTAATGGCCAACTACTGAACACACAAGAAATCAAGAGCTCCCAATCATTAGGAAGCGTGAGACCATCCTTCCATACAGGCAAACATCAGCAAGATGGGTTTCCAAGGGTGAAACTTTCGCCTGACACCGGCCCTAGAAATAAGTCCATTAAAACCGCAAATTTGATCAAAATTAGTGATACCCACCTTAACGAAATCACACAGCCAAAAACTAGTCGATCAAGTAATCACCAAGAAGATACCACTCCAATACCGGAAAAAGACAACATAGAGGGGCCAGTAAAAACTAAGGCTATAGAAACTGAATCAACGCCACAAAGTTTGCAAATAACAAATCAAATTGCCTGCAAAGCAGGGGTCTCAGCCAGCCTACAACATACGGAGCATCGAAGTGAAATGGGAGTTCAACTAAACCCTATCTCCCAAACATGGACTGAGCTAGGAACGAGAGATCAGGGCACGGCTGAAAAGAATATAACATCAGCAAATGGATCACAGAGCTATTTGACCCAGGGTAACTTAAGATTTAATATAACTAACAAGGACAACAGGCAGTTAATTCAAACAGATTGTAATGAGCAAATGTTAGATTCATCTAAGCCCGATCTTGAGAGTCATCAAATTATCTGGGCACCCTGAATATAAGACACAGGGATGTCATGACATTTTGAACAGATGCAATGTCCTAAAACTAATAGCGGAAATTAGCGAGCTAAGAAATATTGGGTCTGCAGACCTTGAACGAGTGCAATTCCTAGCAGGATCTACAGACTTAATAAACGAACAAACATTGACAACATGGAAGACCCCTGGGATTGCACAATCAATATTGGAAAGATCAGATTCATTTAAAAAATGGGGTATTCGATTATCAAAGCCCGTACCCTTTTCCGTTAAAAAAAAAAACAGAAGTCCGCAATTTATCAAGAAATCGGCCAAAGTGACTCTCCAAAAGCACGTTTATTCAATTCTACACAACGCCCAAGGTAGAAGCAAAGAAGTCTTCTTCCAGGAAGAGAAGGATCAAGAAAGAGGGGGAGAAATTAGATCTCCCACAGAGGATTGGAAATGGCTTCCCAGTTTGTTAAATGCGAAGCGGAAAAATTGACAGAATAAAGATACTATGAAGCAAATTGACAAAAAAGGCATACATATTGTATCATGGAATATCGCTGGAGCGAAAAAACTGTTGGAGGAGGGAATAGCCCTAGACGAATGAGCAGATTGCGATATAATCGCTTTACAAGAGAGCTGGCTGCAAGAAGAAATTGCACTGGCAGGCTTTACACACCATTCGGTAGCCGCAGAGAAATGTAAAACCTATGGTAGAGCGATTGGAGGCCTCTCAGTTTACATATCATCTGATCTACAAATTAACTCAGAGCAACTTGAATTTCCAGACCCGAGTATTCAAATAATCAAATTATCATGATTAATTGCAAATAACAAAGTGACAACTATTCTGATCAATTGCTACACGCAACCAAAAATTTCAGTGAAAAATATAAAAAAATACTTTATTACGCGAGGTAATAACTGACCTTCGTAGTACCGAGCCAGTGTGGAATGTTTTAATAACTCGTGATTTTAATTCCAATCTGATACACTCTCTGGAGGAGGATGAAATCCTAACAGCGGATAACATGCACTGGAGTGTTCCAGAACAGATTCAAGGAGGGGCCAGGACCAGATTCGACCGAATAGGAATATAATTGGTTACAGAGTTAGAATATCTAGGTATGCGTGTCCTGAGTGGCAGGACCAATGAGGATCGACCTCCCAAAAAAACTTTCTACGGTCCGCATTCCCAATCAACTTTGGATTATACAATTGCAAGTCTTTCGTTATTTCCTTTAATAAACAGTTTGTATATTGAATAATTGCCTATGAGCGATCACGCAATGCAACACATTAAATTCAATCTGCGCGTAGAGAGATTTCAACCTTCATATATTCTTGAAGGTAAACTAAGTTCATCAAACCAAAAACGAATAAATTGGTGTAATTCAAACAAGTTCGAATGGTTCTCGACAATAGTGGAAACGATGAACAACTTAGGTGATATTCCAACGAACGCCATAGAAGCATGGTCTCTCTTCTTAGAGAGTCTAAAACTGAAAATGAAATCTTCAGCCACGAAGGCCAAAGGAACGAACGTAAACAACCCATTGCCGAAAGATCTGAGAGACTTAAGGAAGGAACTGAAAAAAACACATAAAAAGTTGCAAACGTATAATAAAGACTCTTGTCAAATGGACGCTTTCTTGGTCCTACGGAAGCGCTATAAAAAGAATGTCTGGGAGCACAAAAAAGTTACGAAGGAAAAATTCTGGACCAAGTTGCTCCATAGTGCTAAAACCTAGAACGCAATTACATTCTGGAAAATCATAAATCAACTAACCAGACCGCTGATCATTCTTACATCAAATGTGCAGGAAAATGAATGGGTTACTTTCCTCCAGCTAAAATTTAAAGGAAATATATTAAAAATACCAGGGAATCAACCCTACGTGCAACATTATAATAAAAAGACAAGTGAGGCGGAAAATAGTACACAACAGTCGCCAATGAATCCAAGCAAAGCATCAACTTCGAACATATCACTCGGAACCTATTCTACGGAGGAGATTACAAAAGTAATTAGTAAAGGCAAGAGTAACGGGGCCCCAGGTCCAAACGGCATTCCTCAAGCGGTATATAAACATGCACCTGAATACTGGATCCTTTTTTTTGAGTACCTCTTTGCTGACGTTCAAACTCTCAGTCAAGTACCTAAAAGCTGGCACGGTTCCATAATAACGCCTATCTACAAAGGTGGTGACAGAACCAACCCACTTAACTAGCGACTAATAACACTGCAGGATGCAAAATACTTTGCATCTCTTTTATTAATAGATCTGGTTACCTGGTCAGGCGACAGAGATCTGATTCCACTCAATCAAACGGGGTTCAGAGTGGGCATCGGAACTATTTCAAATATTCTATCAATAACCCTGATAGCTGATAAATGCCAGCGCAATACACAGGAGCTGAACTTATGCTTTATTGATCTTCAAGCCGCATTTGATAGTGTGGATCGGGATCTACTATAGGCTAAATTAAGATCATGGGACATACCTGAGAGTTTACTAAGGGGCCTGTTGCTATTCTATACCGATACATGGACACAAGTAAAACTAGGCGACGGTACGCGACTGTCAAGAAAAGTGTCCACAGGAACCGGATTAAAACAAGGATGCGTCCTGGCGCCTCACTTGTTCAACCTATTTCTTTCGGATCTTTCCGGCAAACTAAACACCTGCAATGCTCACCCCCCCCCCCCGAGACTGGGTAACCTGCAACTTTCACATCTTGCATATGCGGATGACATTGTACTTATGAGCCTAACAAAAGTCGGTATGACTAGACTATTAACAGAACTTTCGCTTTTCTTGTCTGCTAACAAACTGACTTTGAACTTATCTAAAACCAAAACAATGCTAATTTCCAATCGCCGCTCAATAGATCACAATATCTGCATAGAAGGCAAAAGGCTTGAAAGGGTGTCAAGTTATAAATATCTGGGATATTTTATTGACGATAAGATGACTCTAAAAGCCCAGAAACATTACCTTACACAACGAACTGGAGCCTTGATCTTTGCATTTAGCTCCCTGTATAAAAAACTAGAGGGCCCCTCGTTTAAACCACTACTAACGGTAATTGCTATTAAAGCCCTTCCAACCTTAACATACGCAAGAGCAGCAATGCATGGTAAAGATGGTGCCTTGTTAAATAACTTGATTACCAAAATTTATAAGAACGTTTTTCAACTTCCCCGTACTGCTTCACCAGCGCAAATGCGTCTAGAATTTGGTCTCTTAAATGAGTCAGTGGGAAGACTATACACCTGTATTAAAACTTGGTACCATATCAAAATGAACGCCGCTGACAATAACTTAAACAAATTTTTGTGACAAGAAGTCGAAATGGGAAATAGATCAGAGGCAAACAAATTCCTGACCAAAGCATTGGAATTAACATGTACCGCCCCGCTATGGGACAAACATTTGCCATTTAATTCATTTAAACAGGCAATAAACAAAGCCGCCAAATTACATTCTCTACTCATTGATAAGGAAATCTTCTCCTATCGTTCCCACTCTTGGGTTGTAATTAACAGCTACAAACTATTTACTCCGGCGCTCTACTTGGATTCTACATACTCAGTTTTTATCAAAAAAAGGCTGATGGCTCTAAGACTCGGAAAATACTCAACGCTGGCTGATGCACCAGTCTGGAAACATCCGAGATCCGTTGCCTGTCGGCTTGTGATTATACCAAAGAGGATATAATTCACATTATTTGTCATTGTACAAAGTTGAAACAGGAGCGAATGCTTCTTTTAAAGAATCACTTTCTGATTATGGGATTACGCACCTGCAGGTCAGCTATTATAGGCTGCTTGGACTCTACGGACACACAAATCAACTGTAAGATTGTAAAGTTTCTGCTTGCCTTTGAAAAACGCTTGACAATTAACTAACACTTCTAAAATTGTACTGCGATTTTCTAAACTTCATTTTCTTTGTCCTTTTAAAATGAGTATTTGAATTTTATCTAGATGCAAACTTTGAAGATGTATTTTAACTAATTTAAATTTTAACATTGTGTCACAAGTGCAAAGGAAATTTGTTATGGTTTTAATTAACTAAACAATAAAGTTTAAACAAACAAACAAACAAACATCCTCCTGGTAAAACTCAGAAAACCCCACAATCTATGACACTCATTGGGACAATTTATTAAAGAATGTGATCCCACCGTTGAACCTGTTACAGTCCACTATCTAATCAAATACGCAAACTAGCCCTGCCCATCTCCCCTCAACTCCAAGCTAATATCCCTGATACATCCTCCCCATTTCCCCATCCTCCCGCTCTCCCTGTCCCTCCGCCTATTTTTTGCATGTTTTTCTCCATTCTGCACCTGGGCACAGCCGCTTTGTATAGTTCGCACATTTTTAGAAAGTTCATCAACAAACCAAACATTGGGCTTCATGAGATAGCCAATCATATATGCTGATTAACCCTGCATGATCACTCAGACTCTTAGTCTCTGTTTTACTTTCAAAGCCTTCCAACTTCTGCTACACATGGATGTACTCTTACTCTTTATATGTTTTGTTTCATATCTTGCTTAACGTTTGTCAATAAATATGATTTGAAATATAAAAAGAAATTAAAGTAAATGCACTTGAGACTAAAGACCACCTTCAATTGTGGTGAATTAGAAAATGTCAGCAGTGTTTCTTCTCTCTCTATTCCTGTCATCCTGTCTCAGCTGCACTGAAGGCTCACAATGATTGCTGGAGAACAGAAATCTGACGATTTAGTAATATGGAGGGCCTTGGCCCAAAACTCCACGCTTTATCTATACGAGTGGTGCGTGTTGAAGAAGCTCACCCTGTTTGATGGCTCGCAACCACTAGACAGAAAAAATACTTCATGACTAAAACCACCGACCTCCAAGCAGCAACCAAGAGTTCATGAATCCTCCTCTGCTCTGCCCCTTAGGACTGAAACTATTTTTTATAGATAGTGCTGAAAGCCAGAGCATTACCCTCAACGTGCAAATCAGTAGTTATAAGGCTCAAGTGCTAAGAATTGGATGACTTACATGTTCAAGAAACACCATTAAATCAAACCTCATCAGCTGTGTCCATAAATGTCTCAGACCCTGCTGTCAGTTCTACTTTCCTTGGGTTTTGTGACACTACACCGAGGTCCATAAAACTGACTGACAGTAATATTGCATTCAGCACATCACGTACCACTGCTTTGTCATGGTAAATATATAATTAATATTCATACTTTCATATGCACTTAACCAGACTTGCCTTGTGATGTAGCACTCAAATCGATATAGTAGATGCGTTATCATAGTCACACGATATAATGTGTGCATTGTAATGGGGGTATACCTTCTCTCACCAGTGCCAAACTGGCCGTTAAGTGCATTTATCAAATCCTCGCGAGGCTAGGGGATCATGGAGGTCGCTGTTGTAAGGCCGAGGGCTGCCTCCACTGGGCCCAGGCCTCACAGTCGGAAAAGATGAAGAGAAGATGTTGCATTGATGCATCACTGATTTTCAAGCAGACCAGTGAATATCAGCGCACTGGCTGTTCCTCAGATCCCACACCATGATCTCCATTAGCGAGTAGAAAAAGCTGGAGGTGGGCCTTGTGTGATTAGATGGTCCGTACTGCATTTTCATCCCCTGTCTGAGCACTTTAAACCTATATGTAAACATTGTTTACATGATGGTGTGAAAGTAGATCTTTATATTCAGAAAGTTCTGCTAATTAACTGTGATAGCACTGAACACTAAGGGCTTTGCACTATTCCCCTTGGTGAACTACCCTCGACCTCGCCATTGTGTTTGAGATTATCAGGAAAGCACACATATCTATACCTTTCTCCTCTACTACATTTGCTTGTTGCTACTTTCTAGTTGCTTTTTTGGAATATGATCTTTGGACTCTTTTTCTAGTGCGCTTAACTTGCCTATTAGTCCTGATGGTGACCTCCACGTTCTGCATGAGGTCGAAACGCTGTTGATATGCGCACAGCTAGATTCCTGGACCAATCGTTCTCAACTACTTCCATTGGGTCTTGAGAAGACTGTTGGTTTGCAAGCACACTTTTTTCACTGATTTACTTTTGTTCCTCTGTGTGGTTACAATTTGAGGGCTATATTGTTTATGATTTACAAATAAGAGCCTATTTTTCTCACATCTATTATGTATGCTAGTTTGGAACTGGCTGGTTCATTTTATCTTTGTATTAATTACGTAGTGGAGTACTGATTCATCCAGTGTTATTAGGTATTTATTGCTTTGTCAAATGAACTCACAGTGAACTTCTAGGTTGATAATGTTCTACATGGTTCTCGGGAGGCCCTTATCATTGTTTTGTATTTCAAAATTGATGGCAGACCTGCCAACTTCTCAAAAATATTTAACGTCTGAGGAGGAGGCGATGTCTTGGAGGGGGTAGAGCTTTGTGGAGAGCACTGCCTAAGGAGCACTTAGACCCTTCACCCCCCCCCCTGCACTCCCCCCCAAAAAATGCCAATGTCCTGGGCAGGTTTGAACACCCATTAAGATGATGTGAGAAGTCTTCAACAAGGAGCTTGAAAACATGAGAGCCCTACTCTTTGCAAGAGTTTACAACTCACTGTGTGTTATCAGCTCTTTACCGGATGACCACATGAAGTGATTCTCTAAGGTGTGATTCACAGTAGCACTGTGTAAGTTGGCAGGCCTAGGATGGCGTGGGGCAGTTCATTCTGCGAGGTCCCATGAGGTCTGACTGGACGAGTCCCCTCAAGTGCCCATTCTGAGCTGGGCAAGGCTGGGTCGAGGGGATAGATCAGCAGCATACGGGCACTCTTACTCCATGGGTAGGTGTATCTACCGTTGGTGCAGAAGGTGCGGTGGCACCGGGGCCCAGAGCCCCGAGGGCACCATTGAACACAAAAAATGCTGTATTTGACTACCTGAACAGCAGTCAAAGGGTGCGTTTTCCTGATTGAACCAGGGCCCATGGCATACTTGCTACCAACTGACACCATGTCTGTCTACTGATCACCCAACCACTTTCATATTGTGATTAATCTGAGGCCTCGATTTACTAAAAGACTCAAGTACTGGTGGGAGTGGAGCAGCGCACTCCAAGTGTACGGAACTGTGGTGTGCTGAGTACACTCCTGGGCCTGTGCTGTATGCGATGGCATACAGTGGCAGCCGGCATGGTTTGCGGGTGGCAGGGTAGGTGCAAGGGGGGTTGCGGGTGTCACGCGAGGGGGAATCAGAATGAAAAAACAACTTAGCTTGAGGCCGGGTCCTGCGTCCCTTCTCCTGCTCTACTGCTCTCCTGCTTCTCACTCTGACAGGAACAGGAAGCAGGCAGCAGGCTCCCTCCCCTAAGCCAATCACAATGCTGCAAAGCAGAGTTGTGATTGGTCTGAGCACCGTGATTCGGCACTCAACCAGGGGCTAGAGGGGTGGGCATGTTTTCCATGCAGGCTGTAATGCAGCCTGCATGTAGAACAGGGAAAGTGCACATGACTAGTTAGGGCAGCCCGGGAGGGCCGACCGAACACTCATTGTGCACTTTGGAGTGGGCAGACCACTACTCCCCAGCCCTGCTCCAGGAGCAGAGTAGCCCCGCCCACCCGCCCATGCAAAGCAGCAGGACACAAAGCGTAAAATGATAATAACTCCAAGTTATTAATATTTTATGTTTCTCACTGCTTAAAGCAATGGGGCGATGCTCCTCCACCATTGCAGAGGAGCTGCTCCTGAATTACCGCAAAAGATGCGGCCCTCCTGTAGAGCAGAATCTGGTGAGGGTTGGTGGCCTCGTTTAAGGGCTGGGGCCGGTAAACATCCATTACAACGCAGGCATTACATCATAATGCCTTTACAACGCAAGTTGTTAAAATGACGCGCTGTTACATCGCATGCCATTACAACGCAAGTCGTTACTCTTCACCCTCTGCAATGCCCCTCCTTACACCTCTAGGCCTCCTCGCCCTCTACTTTCCTTACCCTTCACTGCTCACGGTATGCCACTTCTTAAACCCATGCCCTCACCATCGCAATTTTTACTTCATCTCACTGCCTCTTCCTTACATCACGCAGATACCTCGGTTACTTATTTCTTATCCACCCACCATCTTTCCATATCCCTCTCTGCAACTCCATGCCACTTCACAAGCATATTTCACATTACCCCACCTGCTCATGTCCTTCAATGCTTCTATAACACTCCCCTCCTGACTTCTTCTTCTCAAGTTTCCCCCATTATGCTTCATTCTCTTTACCCCTTTGTCTCTCCAATGCTGACTTGCCCCCGTTGCCTCTTTTGCTCTCTGTCCCAGGGCTGTACGTGGGCCGGGTGCTGCAGGTGCTCAGCACTGGAAGTTCTAAAAAGCAGGTGCTGAGATTGGATCCTCTTGGGCTCTCCATTTTTGCCTCACCCTCAGGGTGAAAAAAAAATCTTACCTTCGAAGCAGTACCACCCTTCACTGCCTTTGAGGAAACTACAAAGACACTCGCTATAGTTCTTTCACAGCCTCATCCTTTCAAAACAGAAGCATTTTCAATGTTCTAAACAACAAAGCCATGGTTTTGCTTATTTATCTTAGGCAACTAACAACCATTGACAAAACCATTAGTTCTGGCTTCTTGTAGGTGCGTTGTTACTTACTGTATTATATATCTGGATGCAATGACAGAAGCAACAAAATACAGCAGGACACTATGCTAAGCACAGATTTTTAGCTGAAGTGTTTTTAAGCCACGCCATCAATTACATCTGCCACGCCCCTTGGAGAAACGCCCAGTTTTTTCATTTCAGTTAAAGCCCTGCTCTGTCCTCGCATTTTTCTCTGGGTAATGTGTCTTACCTAAGTAGTCACTGCTGGTCATTGGTTGTGATACGTTATTCTCTTGGGCATCAGCATGTAAACGTGTGTTACGCAAACATATGGACTCAAAAATATAAATACCAGACATAAAAGCCATAAAAATATCTTGCTAAAAATATGGATCTGAACACATTTCCCTTGAATGTGTCCACAAATATTCATGGCCTGGATTTGGAAAATGAAGGTAATCCAGTCCCATAACAGGTGAACAGAGAGTTGTGGTCGGATATAGTTTAGATTACCTGCTGGCATTTGTCTGAATTGGTGCACTCTACATGTGTAATCCTTTCTGAAGCTAGTGGTTTCCTAAGGAATATTGCTTTGTATCCCATCCCTTTTTTTCTGTGTTCTACTCCAATGGCTTGAACCACTTGTGGGCCTCTTGGAATGTGGGATGTGTAGCTGAGAATGGGGCCATTATTGGGATGATCCTTGTGGCTTGGGGATCTGGAACTTCAGTGTAATTTGGATTTCGACTTACTTCCAGTTTCACCATTGCACTCCAAGAATCTCATCGCTCCTGCCAATTACTTGAAAAGACGTGGATGAACAACAGAACCAGAGAAACACGCACCACCTACAGAGCAGCCACCATAGCCCACACCAACTCATCAAATCCACAAAGAAGAAATTCCTCACCAAAGCCCACAACACCAAAGAACTCTTCTCCATCATCAAGGAATTTGCCAAACCCAACAGCGAAACAACTGACTTCCACCCTCCCAAGACCTCTGCAACAGACTCAGCACCTTCTTTCACCTCAAGATTAAGAAGATCTATGACAACTTCGACATCCAAGATCTCTGCACTGCTCCAGCTCCCACCCCCAGCGACGCCACCCAACAGACGCTGCTCACTTGGACCCCACTAACGACAGAAGACACCCTAAAGACCATGAAGAGCATCCACTCCACCCTCAGACCGCTGCCCAGCCCACATCTTCCACAGAGCCACCACGGCCATTCCACCCGAGGTAGGCCACATGACCACATGCTCCCTCGAATCTGCCACATTCCCCGATGACTGGACACACGCCAAAGTCAACCCCCTCCTGAAGAAAGCCTCAGCAGACCCGGCGGACCTCAAGAACTTCAGGCCCATCTCTCTCCTTCCATTTGCAGCCTAGGCCATCGAAAAGGCCGTTAACACCCAGGTAGCAAACTTCACCGAAGCCAACGATGTCCTGGACATCTTCCAATCCGGATTCCGCAGCAAAGACAGCCCTACTTGCTGCCACTAACAACAGCCGCTAACTCATTGACCAGGGCCAAATGGCAGTCCTCATTCTCCTGAACCTCTCAGCTGCCTTTGCACCATTTCCCACCGCACACTGGGCACCAGACTCCACACGCCGGCATCCGCAGTAAGGCCCTTGACTGGATATGCTCTTTCTCACAGGCAAAATTCAGCGAGTCAGACTCCCGCCCGACCTCTGAGAACCAACTTAGACTAGATGTGGAGTGCCCCAAGGGTCCTCCCTTAGCCCCACCCTCTTTTACATCTACATGGCCCACCTCGCAACCATTGTCAAAAACCACGGGCTCAACATCGTCTCCCAGCTCATCCTCTCCCTCACCAAAGATCTCAACATCAACAGGCACAACTTCCAAGAAGGGATGAAAACTTTTGCCACCTGGTTGAAGAAAAGTTGCCTGAAACTCAACTCTGAGAAAAACAGAAGTACTCATCCTTGGCTCAACCTCCTCCGTGTGGGACGACACCTGGTGGCCCCTTGCCCTCAGAAACCCCTCCACCCCGACGGACCACGCACAAAACCTCGGCATCAAATTCAAATTCAAAATCACTTTATTCGGTTTTCATTTTGTGATAAAAAAACATAAAAGCATGATACACAAATACAAAATAAATTGTTTAGTTTGTTATTTAAGAAATACCGCCCATCATATTATATTAACCCCTTCGGTGCTCGTCATGGCATATACCTCTCAGGTGCTCATGACGAGCTGAGCTTCAAGCACCTGTTTTAGGGGACCCATAGCTCCAAATTCAGCTTGAATATGTTTATGGGCACCCCATCTGGTCCCGGTGCCTTGCTACCCTTACTGGCTTTCAAGGTGAGTTCAACTTCATCCAAAGTAAAGTCAATATTAATTAGGAAGGACTCGTTTGCGGGACTTGGAGATGCAGGGCGGTCAGACTGGTGGCTGCCTTTCTTTTTCTTAGCATACACTTTGGAGAAGCGGTCTACACATTGGCCTTCATTTATAGCTATTTCTAGTCTCGGGATCGTCTCAGATCTCATAATGGGAGAGTTGACCACACGGCAAAATGTAGTACTGTCCCCTTCTATGCTAGCCTTATGTAAATCAGCCCATGCATTCATTTTTAGTTCCCTCTTTCTTGCTCTTAAAACTTGATTATATGATTTCCTTAATTGAGTTATTTCTACTCTATCCCGTTCCTTCCTGTGAAGGGCATTCTTTAGGTTTGTAGTTTGTATATGCTCTCGTACAATTTTTATCAAACCAGCCTTCTTTCTTACCCTTCCCTTTTTTCACTTCCCTTTTCAATGAGTCCCTAATAGTGTCAGTTATACGCATATAGGCCCCTAATATGTCTTCGTATGATGTAATTCTTAAGACACTTCAGGATGTCATCCATACTGTTTTCAACCACTACTTTCATTATTACAGATGGCTCTACCAGGTCCCATTTTAAAGAGTAGCCATTTATTTTGTTTATTTCTAAATCCTGTAAATGTAGGATCCTTTCGGAGTGTACTTTCTGAATTTCTGTTGCAACTGATATCACCAATCTTTGAGGGAAGTGGTCACTTAAGACATTTTTGTGTATTTCAAACCTATGGACCCTGGAAGCAGACCTATTTGCAGTTATTATAAAATCAATGATTGAATTCGACCCCCTCCCATGGAGAGTCTGCGAAAACAGGATGTCGAAATTACGACATTTGCAAATCCCATATCTAAAAAGAATAGAATTTCGTTCAGGGCATCACCCTGTAAATTGTGGGGAAAATGAGGGCTACTGCATTCTCTTATGTCTACTAGTCCACACAATACTACATCACTATGTGTACACAGAGCAGTATTAAAATCACCCCTCCAGACTAGTAATACATCATCCCTATGATAATTTAGAATATTCAACATTTCATCTCTAAGCTGTTTTAGTATAACTATTACACTTTCCCTCTTTACATTATTATTAAAATGTATTAAAGTTACAGTATCATGCTTTTCTGTTTTCATAATCAGTACTTGGTAATTGGGTACTGAGATAGTCAACAATACTTTGTTTAGCCTTAGAATACTTGACACATAGATACATAAACCTCCCTTTGGTCTCCCACTTAATGATGGTAGAGCTGGAGTGTTGAAAGTCTTATAGCCTTCGATGTGTAATTATTCCCGGGACCATGTTTCCTGTAAACATAGTATGTCAAATTTACTAATGAAGTTTAACCAGGCCTGATTTGATGGTTTGGATCGAAGCCCCACAACGTTCCAAAAAAGTACCTTGATATTATGTGTAATATCTGTTCCCAGGGTTAAATTATCAATTTGCGAGGGTGTGTGCAAATTTGAGGATATCGACCTAGTATATATTGTGTTTTGTGGGAGAGCTAACTCTTCTACACTATTTATGTTATCTACTCTATGCGTTTCTCCCAGGTACTGACAGTTTTCTCGTACAGGTGACTCAGCATTAATATTTTTCCCAAGAGTCCTATTTGTTACTGACATAGTCTCAGCAGTGGAACTATTTATTGTAGCTCCCTCAAGTAAAGATAGATTGTTGTTTGTTACCTTGGTCATGTCAAGTACTTGACGGCTTTGGGGAGAAACAAGTATGGAAATATCACAGGGATCACTAGGGCATTTGCCCAGTCAATCTATCTTCTCTAAGGAGGTCAGTAGAGCATAACGATTTTTCAGCATGATATTATGGGGGTAATCCATGCTTCTTCCAAGAGCGTGACCTGCACCATCCCTCCTTGTTATGTTTGCAGGCTTATAAAAATAGCCTAAAGGGAGGATGTTTATATCCACTATGTTTACGGAACTATTTCCCCCTTTCCATAAAATCCTCTTTACTAGATCAGGTGTTTTGAAAGTTAGGACTATACAGTCCCCGGGAAGGGTTTTCTGCTCGTTCCCTACCCAATTTATCCTTCGTGCCATTTTGAATTCCATGAAGAGTTCTTGGGTTAACCTCGCCATCATACTTGACTCATCGCTCTTGATGAACCGCCAGATCAACACCGTATCCTCGGCCTGCTTCAACACCCTCAGCATTTTCTGAAAAACGTTCAGATGGATCCCAACCGAATCCAGAAAACCAGTCACGCACGTCCTCATCAGTAGGGAACTGGACTACTGCAACGTTCTCTACGCTGGAATTAAAAGAAAAACGACTTCACAAACTCCAAACTGTTCAGAACGCTGCACCCAGACTGATCCTAGGCATCCCCCGTCACAACCACATGACCCAAAACCTCCGCAATCTCCACTGGCTCCCCATCGAAAGAAGATTAACCTTCAAGTTCCTCACTCACGCATACACAGCCCTCCACAACATCGGACCAGCATACCTAAACCACTGGCTCGCCTTCCACGCACCCTAGAGACACCTCCGATTAGCTAACCACTCTCCCACCACCACCCCACGTATCTACAAGACCAGAACAGGAGGAAAGTCCTTCTCCTACCTTGCAGTCAAGGCCTGGAACGACCTCCCCCTCTACCTCCACCTCCGGCAAGCCCCTACACTGCTTCAGTTCAGGGAGGACCTGAAGACCTGACTTTTCGGATGACCCCAGCTCTCAAAGAAGCTGCTTCTCCTACCCCGTAGTGCCTTGAGACCCTCACGGGTGAGTACTGCGCTTTACCAACCCTGATTAATTAATTGACACTTCTTTTTATTTATGTGTTAATTATCAAAACAGATAGATTAAAAACATTGTAATTTACAATGCCAAAAGCTTAAGCTCTTGCAAATGTGAGACCTATTACATTGCAAATGCTTGTTTTTTTTATGGGCAGTAGTGAAATCATGTACAGGTGGTAAGACTGTTCAAAATCAAGGCATTTGGCAAGCCCTGTTGAGATCTTGCCAGTGTCCCGCCTGTTTTCCGTATCAGCCGGAGGCGCTGGACGGGAACTTGAATCAGTTGTTCCTTTAACCCAAGTCTATTAATTCTTTAAACCATGGACTATTAGTCGTGCTAATCCTGGGTCCTATTCTGGAGAGGGCCAGTGGCCCTTATTAGGAATCACTTTATCCTCAGGCGCAATAGTGCGCTATCTTGGATCCTGTTTGCGAGGACTCTGATTTTTTATTTTCCTGGCTCTGGGACTTGGCCGTCCAATCGAATTTGGCCTGAGCCTTGAGCCCACTCATCATTCATCCAACCGTGAAGTTTTTGTTGCCATCCCTCCTGTTATTTTTGCCAGGTGGGTCCTCCCCTGTTTTGCACCTGATCTTTGCGCCCTGAAGAAGGTGAGACGTATATTTGGGTCACGCACCGAAACGCACGTCGGCGCTGGAGTTTTTCTTGTCAACCTGTTATGTTTTTTGTCTCCCCCTCTTCAATTATTAACATGCTGAGAAGAAATTGGATTTCAAACATCAATTGTACCATCAACTTATTTCGTATTCATGTGTTAATTTTGTAACTGATCTTATTTGTTCCATTCTTGTGGATCTCACAAAATTATCAATTATTTCATGTTGTGTGGGGGGACTCACTTTTATGTATATATTCTTATTTTGTAAATGTTGAACCCTTATTCTGTAAGACGTATGAGTATGTGTGTGTGTGCTTCTGTTTGGCTGAACGAATGTGTGTGTGGTAGGATGTGCTTGGATTATTGTGGTATAATATTCACTGTGTTTTTATATAAATATCACAATTACATTTATTAAATACATTTGATATTTTTCGTATTCAATGTTCTTGTGTACCATACTTTGGAAGGCCAGTGTTTAATGTTTCCGGCATTCCTATCAGTGACTATTAGCACATTGGACTTTGTACACAGGCAGAGAAATTTGGTCTTAACTGATGTTCTGATTTCCCCTGTCTTCTCTGCCTGTTATTCGCTTCAGGGACCCCTTCTGAGTGAGTGGACATTTGGCAAGTTAGGCCATATGTGGAAATCCTCAGAAGTAGGAAGCATTATATAAATGCAACAGTATAATAGAAGTATTTGAATTGTGTGTATGTACATAATATTTTGGACAAGTCTGGCGAACTTTTGTTGGGGATTTATCTTCAAATACAAACAAAGAGATTTAACCCGAGAGTGTTACAGAAACACTTGTCCCACTTGAAAGGGAGCAGCATTGATTGCCCTGCGAGCAGCTAAGGGCAAATGCCCTAATGAATGTTTCATGCACAGATCGAATTGGTTGAGAATGATCGGCTTATTTGAAGCTTCTGCGTTCTTTATTCATTATTTGGGTCTAGTGGCTAAAACTGTGCAGTGGAACCTAGCTGAAATTCCAAGCAGCACGTGAAGCAAACGAAATGAAAGTGATGGAAATGAAAATACGTAAGAGAAATAAAATATAGAGAGAAAGCATCAAGAGAGGGGGTGTCGAAAATGAGGCAGAAAAGAAGCCGAGAAACTGACAGGAGTGTATGGTTAGTAAAGGGACAGAGACAATGAGATGAGGGGCAGAGAGAAAAACAAGCACCAAGGTCTGCTGGGCATTGAGACCTCCAAGGCTGTAGATTCCACATGAATAGGTGAAGGACATACAAATGAAGGTCAGTGAAGGTAAAAAAAAAACTGCATAAATCACAGGGTTCAATGTAAAGAATGTGCACATTCTACAGGTCACAGAGATGAGAGAGGAACAAGGGAGGATGGAAAAAGGAAAATAAACCCTTCTCCTCACCCTCTCAGTATTAACTTTAGTACCTTGGTTTATTAGGACATCATTGTGAAAGACCTATAGTGAGCTTACCGAAAACGAACAGCCCACCCACTGCTGATAATGGGTTGCCTTTATTGTTACTCTCGTTTCCTTGCTTCTTATTTGATAGGTTTCCTTGTCTTAGCGTGTCCATCTTATGTTTATCCCTCCCAGGGAGCATAGCTTCTTTACCATTGCTTGGATTAGCTGGTTTGTATCCTTCCATCGCTCACTTCTAGGGAACTTTTTTTTCTTTCTGGTTAAGCACTCCATGAGACTCCATATGTTTTCCATCTCTCTTCTTCATGGGCTTTTTGCAAAGGCCCACTGCTGCGCTCTGTGCTGCTCTCTCTCTTGTACTTCTCCCTCCTACAACCCATGATCCGGGTTGCTCTCTCCCTCCTGTGCTCACCCGCGTCCATTGCTCCCACCCATGTTTGCTTCTAACCCGCCCCCCATGTTTCTCTCTTCCTCTTTCACTTGTGTTTCTCCTCCGACATTATTCTCCCCATCGTGTGCTTTTCACCCTGCCCCTCTGTGTTGCCTCTTTTTTTGTATTTACTGATCCAAATAGTGTCTGCCATCTTGGTTCATTAACCAAAAAAACAATTGAAAAGTCTTCCATGTCATTAGGCTGTGCACGCATCCCATACAATGCATGCCCGCGCCAACAAAATTGTGTAGTTGCCTGCAGTGGTCACTTCATCACACCTTTCTTTTTTTTTTGTCTTTTTTTTACGATGCTGCACTGCATCTGGAAAAAAGCATTAAGGGCCAGATGTAGGAACCCTAATACTGGTCGGTAACGGCCGAAATTACCGAATTTTGGCTGTTACCGACTGGTATTAGGCATTTGGGATGTAGGTAGCTACATTTCAGATTCGGTAATTTACCGAATTTGTATTTAAGAATTCGGTAAATTACCGAATTCTTAAATTCCTATTCGGTAAATTACCGAATCTGAAATGTAGGAAGCATTCAAGTGAGTGATTTTCACCTGTAAGGATTCGTTATTTACCACCAACTATAAGTTGGTGGTAAATAACGAATACCTTTGAAAATGCATATCTGTGCATTTTCAACTGTGCCATGTGGCAGACATACATGCCCTTAGGGCATGTGTGTGTGCCACATCTGCACACAAGCACGATTCAGGGGTGTAACAGGGTGTCAATGTGACACCCTGGCACCCTTGAATGTTTCCCCCATTTTACCAAATCGGTATTTACCAATTCGGTAATTGCCATTCATTCCTATGGGCCTCCAGGCCCATAGGAATGAATGGCAATTGCCGAATCGGTAAATACCGATTCGGTAAATACCCAATCTTACAGTTTCGGTAATTTTTACCGAAAATGTATCTACATCCCATTGACCTATTCTTAAATGCCGAATCGGTAAAATTCAGTCTTTAAGAATAGGTAAATTTTGATTACCTACATCTGGCCCTTAGTCTTTTCCCCAGTGCTGTACAGCATCACCAAATGGCATTGAGAATTGATCCCAAAGGCGAAACCTGCTGGCTTTGCCACTGCCTACTTAAACTACCAGCTCTTCAGAACACTTCAGCCACTTAGGGTAAGGTGAGGGCGCTGCTCGTGGAGTAGTGTGGCTCACTGGTTAGAGGCGGCAGGCCTGAGAGCAGAAGTCAGCCTGGGACCAGGGTTCAATTCCCGATGCGGCAGGGTCGTGGACCTTGGTCAGCGGACTCGATAATTCTCGCTTCAGTGCTTACTCTAATCAGGGGTTCCACTCGGCAACTCTGGGCATTAGCTTGCCTAATCTCCACAACGGCCCCACCAATTCCAGGGATGCCTGGCTCCACCTTGGGGACTCCCAGCAAGGGACCATCCCACAGGGAAAGCCAGGACGGGTTCCCCAGAGTTATACAGCGCCGGGACGCCCCGTTGCTGGGGCAGCTGTGCGCTTTACAAGTATACTACATTTACATTTACATTTAATCGATGCAAAGCTGAGGGCTGGGAATGGACAGCATGGTAATGTATTGTGGGGCCAGGCAGTTCCCCCGTTTTCAATCCAGTCAATACTATTTGACTCCACATGAATTCCACCCTCACCCTTTCTTACTCAAGTATGCGCTTCACAGGTAGTACCTCTATTGATATTCAGCTGTTCCTTTAAGAGTACAGAGGAGAGATAGAAAGAAATAAGGGGCGGAAGGAGACTGATAGAAACGAGAATGGGTGACAAAGGCCTCAGCTGAGAAAGGGCGACAATAAGGGACGAGATGACAGGGTGTGAATGAAAATGGAAGATAGACAGAAAAGTGGAGAGACACGAGGATGAGGGCGAGGCAGGGCAGTTATGGTAGAGAGAGGGTTACAAAGATTTGGAAAGTACATAAGGGAGAACAAGAAAAAAATAACTAAGTATTGATACAAAGGAGGTGGAAGGATGGAGAAGAAGTAAGGGTGAAAAAGGAGTGAGGGATTGTAGGACAGGAGTAGCAAAAAGAGGGGGAATGGGGAGAAAGTTTGAGAGTTGTTTTGGTCACAGAAAAGAGAAGAGCGATTGATAAAAGAGAGCAAACGAAAGGAATAATAAGGGGAAAGGTGATGGTGAGAAAGAGAGCACATTATGAACAGTGTTGTAAAATGGACCTTTTACTCCCTTTTTCCAAAGGTTTTTGGGGGGAAATAGTGTCTGCAGCCCTTCCTTACGGAGTTCAAGCTTGTTCGCTGCACTTGCTCTCTTCATACAATATGGAGGCTGCTATGACAGAATTCGCCAGGGCTGCTTTCGTTTCTTAGTCCCACCCCCCTGTCTGTCATCCTAACTCCAGACTCTGCAGTCAGAGCTAACATTAAAAATAAGGGGCATATGTACAAGCCCCTATTGCCATGGGAACGTCACTTTTTGTGATGTTTTTGTGGCAATAGGGGCTCGCCATATTTACAATTCAGCGTTAAGCAACCAAAATGTGGCTTAACACTGCCTTGTAAATAAGGCCTCCTTTCACACAATGCTTAGCGTGAAAGGGGAGGGCAATAGGTGTTGCGGTGGGCGTTCCACCGCAAACCCCATTGATTTTGCTCCTACCCTCTATTTACAAGGGCAGAGTAAAAAGGAAGCGGTGCCAAAATTAATACCAGGATAAACCTGGTCTTCCATTGGTGAAACATTTTTGCTTTTTCCATTTTTGCTGTCTTGTGAAGCACACATGGAAAAAGCAAAAAGCCTTGGATTACTTGTGTGCAGGAAGGCCCTCCTTCCTGCACATAAACAATCTTTAAAAAAAAAATGCCATTTAAAAACTGGTTATGTGCAGGAAGGGGGACCTTCCTGCACATAAACAATCTTCCCCAGCACGCAGACACCCTTGCACTATGGTGCGAGGGTGCACTATGGTGCAAGGGTGCCTGCGTTGGTGCTACACTGCTAAGTGCAGCGCCAGCGCATGGGGAAACGCAAGGCTGCACCATATTGTTGTAAATATGGTGCAGCCTTGCGTTTCTGAAGTGGCGGAGTGCGGCGGTAGGCCATAACAGACAACGCCTCACTCAGACACTTCAATTAACATATGCTCCTAAATGTCAAAACTGTGCAAGGCTACTTATGAAGACACATGATCAGATATATAATTATCATAACACAAAGTATAAATGTGTACGTTTTTACTGCTCTGTTTCTTCACTACTTCAGGGTATAAACTGGCCTATTTCCTATTTAACAAAAGAGAATAATAAAGGTAAATAATTAATGTGACCGCTTCCTATGGCAGAATAAAAATCGGAAACCACGTATTTCCTCCTGTATTTCCTGGCAAATGACTACAAGCCACACAGCTCGCAATTGTTATAAAACTATGAAGGGGTTAGGAATTATTACATTGGGGTTCTTAAAGTATACCTCACTAAGAAATCACAAATAGATCAATGTACACCACATATACCAGCAGAGGTGCATTGATCATGTGCTCTGCTTCTCAATGCAGAGCAGCTCACATGGGACTTGGGCAGGCTGCGCAGAAACGGTGCTGCCTAGCTGTCTCTTTACACTGTGCAGCACTAGGAGCCAGGTGTATAGGGGACATCTGAAGGTAATGGCAATATTAGGCAGTCCCCTAGAGTTATAACACACTAGGAGGAGGAGCGAGAAGTGATAAAAAAAGGTGGCACATGCTCTGTGAAAAAATACTGCCCTCACTCACAAAGTTGTGACATGTTTCAGCAATGGGCTTGCTTATAATACACCCCTACGCAGACCAACACCTGGCGTGAAGCAAAAAGGAGAGGAAGACAATACACACATGAAAAAGAAATGATATCTCAATATCCTTTGAGATCACCGAAAGAAAAGTACAGTAAAGGTAAAAAACTAGCTCAGTGGTGTTGTGCAACAATTTATTCCTAGACCCACGTCTAGGTCTAAAAATGTGAAGGATGGTGGTGATAGGAGAAATTTTAAGAGTCCCTTCACCCCTCCTTACTACTAAAGTATCGACATGTTTCAACTGCGTTGAAAGTGCCCACAGTGTTGGGTCACACCGGCATTCTTCAGGACCAATCGGATTTCAAATATTATATTTACCCTCTGTACCCAGAAGGATATGTTTGGAATCTGTTATTTCCAAGTGGAAGGTATTCCTAAGCAACGTATATTTGGTTATCGACTTTCATCAAGAGCAATGCATAAAATAGTAAGTTTATGGGAGAGGCCCCTGTTTTCAAACTTTCATCAAGGGTGGTCCTCTGCCTCGGACTGTTTCCGTAACTCGCTGTGAAGGTAGTTCCCTAGAGTGCCATCTGCTGGGGAGCCACGGCCACGCCATGTTTGGGCTCGCTGTGTGATACCTGCAGTGAAAACATATCTATCCCATTCTGAAGTGTTTCGTAAATGTGTGTACTTGTTTCATCTACTTAACTCCTTGCATGCTGAGCTCAGCTCGTCATACAGCACGGTGGCCGAGTGCTGGTGACGAGCTGAGCTCGTCATGGCCTCCGTGGAACGCCCACGCGGGGATAATTACCCCGCTATGTTGGGCGTTCCATTGAGCGGGCGTGGCCATGACGAGCTCAGCTCGTCATCAGCACCGCGGCACACAAGGTGGCGCTGTCTGGTTAACTTAGAGATGACGACAATAACAGTTAATTATTCATTCAAAATACATTAAAAATGACTGTTACCTGCGGCCCACAACATTTTTATAGCTTTGGAGGCCTTACATATTCCGAATTGCCACACTTGTAGGAGTATGATGGTTAGTAGTTGTGGTGTTAATATTACTGGCAGCATGGCAGGGGCAATGTGTGGTGCAAGATGCAGTGGCCTCCTGTCGAGAGCACTGGCTCTTATTTTTTTTACAATTTAAGCGCTGCATGTGTGGAAGGAGACAGGGTAACTGTGGGTGGACAGGGTGTCGGTGTGTTGTATGGGAAGTTGAGATGGGGGAATAGACTACAGGGATCTTGGCAGAGAGGGAGGGAAGGGGCAATATGGCTGTGGGTGAAGTTAAAACTGGGGTATGTGTGGGACCGTGCACATTAAAGCAAAGGGGGCTAGCCTAGGGGGTACCTAGTAGGAGGAACCTTGGTCAGGAGGGAAGGGGGCAAGGAGTAATGCAAGGTACAGGATAGAGACTGGGAGGGGGTTTCCACCAAACCACAGGACTTACACTGATGCCACTCACATCAAGGACATGCTCCTGGTGAAAATAGCATTCTTTTTATTTGAAAAGGGCTTGAAATGTTCAAAAGAGTTTGCAAAGTTTCCCTGAGATGCCCTATGTGTATACTACACAGTTTGCTGATGGGAATTGAGAGCCAGGAAATAAATACGCAAGGAGAGGGCCGTGTATGGAGACAACTGCGTGTAGGAGAGACAATGGTTAGAATGAAGGGACTTTGAAGAGGAGACGGGGAGAAGAAATTACAAATGGGATATTGAGGATATTAAAACAAGGAGAAGGCAGGTGCACAGGCATGGGAAAAATGAATAATCTGGACAGAGAAGGAGTTTAGGAAAAGTAAAAGGTTGAGAGAGGTAAGAAGAAACAGAGGGCTGTTAGAGGCAAGGAAGAAGAGAATAATACCTGTGAAGGAGTGGAAATGAAAGAGGATAGAAAGACGGGGAAGAGCTCTCATTTCTCTCAAAGTTGTGAAAGCATTTTAGTAATTAGAAAATTGTACTTAATGTATGTGTTTAAGCTAGTTTGACTAGGCTTCAAACAGCTGGCATGGACATCATTTACCATTTGCAGAAAGAAAGTGCACTTTTATTTTTTGTAAATGAGCATTCTCCACGTGCACGTGTTTCTTTGTGTGCTTTTCCATTTCAGAAAATCAGAAAAATAGAAGCTTCGTACAAAGGGTTATTACATTAATACATTGTATTAATGTTCCTTTCCCACAAAAAAGTCATGTCCAAGCTGTTCTTATATTTTGCAGTTTTTAATGCCCTTTGCCTAGGAATGAATGAAAGAGCCTTTCATTCACTTAAGTGTTATTGTTTTGTTAAGTTACATAAAGGCACCATCATCGACTTCCTTTTCTATGCCCACCTCCATCATTGATATGCGGCAAAGTAGGTGTTTCTAGATGTATCTTATTCAATGTTTCTAATGCATTTAAATATTCATTGGTCTGTGTCTTGTAATATTGCTGGGCAAACCCTATCAGGCCATTAGAAGTAACTAATAAAAGTGTGTGGTTTTCTGCAGAAAACCCTATAAAAGATGATGTTTTGGGGATATGTTTCTTTATACCTTTTAACCTGAGCAGACTCCACACTAGCTCGTTCACTTACTTTATAGTTGAAGGTTTTTGTATTTGCTTTTGAGGCAATTCTATGTTTGTCCTCTTGCTTAACTATACTTTGATTCTGGCACCTGCTTGCTTTAGAGATTTACCTTATGTTGATTCTCTGGCATTATTTGATTTTGACTTATGACTTATGATTGCTGATTCCCCATGATTTAACTAGTATTTTTTTTGTCTTCTGTAATGAGCGTAAATAAAACCTTCTGGTTTTGCCTTGAAGTCTTGTCTTGTGGAGGTTTCATTCAATAACAAAAAATGAGAGAGTTACCCAGATAAGACCAAGAAGGGACCGGGTGAGAATACTATTCAAAAAAATATTTTCCCTTATGTGTCTGCATTCATTCACCGTACCAAATAAGATTTCCACTGAACCAAAAAATATCACTACTATTCAATCTAACAACACATTTTTTCACTAGTTGATATTGCTTTATTCACACATTTTACAAGTCTTATTCTTGATTAAAAGGTTTTTCATACAAAATTGACTCCATAAAATCAATACACCATGTCAAAAAACCAAAAAGTTACATAAAAAGTCAAATACATTTGCTTATTATCTTCGGTTGGTCAAAAACAGGAATTTCAATCCTACCCTGTTTTTCAAGCAAAGACCTATGCTCATAATACATAAAAGTCCAACTTCATTTTGTTAATGCATACTTCATTCTTTGAAAATTGTATATAACACATTTAACAATGATAAAATATCAATATACTTTCATCACAGTTAAAAAGTTTTTTTATAACAACCAATGTTTGTCTGTCCAAATGTCAACGCGTTTCGGTGTCTCTTTTTATTCCTCTACACCTTCCTCAGGACTTTATTACAATTTTTTATTTCACAAACACCCCAGATCAACAATATCTAAAAATAAATAATACAACAATTATTTACAATCCATTGCCGTGTGATTTCAAATATGCATAATTTTGTTCAGTGTATTGTTCATTTTATAACTGGTACTTAAAATGTTCATTCATACTCTTTACCCTATTGAGGGTGTTGTGTTGGAAAGAATATTAAAACTTATATTCACACGGCGAGACAAACTTTATGTAAAATACTGTGCACTGAATAAATGGAAAGGGAGATATGCTATCTATTTCCATTAACGTATAATATGTAATGACTCAGATCGCCTTAGCACTCAGGGGGTCCAAAGTTTTTCTAAAATAAGAATATGGCCCTTATACGATGAAACAAGTATAGTTCATAAATGTGCATTAAGGTTGAGTGCATAAATGTTAATGTGTGAAGTCAATAATAGACAGTGAATGAATAAAGACACATAAGGGAAAATATTTTTTTGAAGAGGTTTCATTTAATGGCATTGGACTTAGTCTTATAAAGACTCAGGCAGCCCTTATATTTTGCCTCTACCCTTTTAATTGTTCTAATTAGAGCACCGACAAGTGTGAAGAAGATGACACGGTAGATAAGAACCGAGAAAAATGACAGAGGAGATAGAAAAGGACAAGAATGACTACAAAAGCAGAGGGAATTAGAAAATGAACATGAAGAGGAATAGAAGGGAAGAAAGTAGCATACGTAGAGACAATGAAAGAAAAGGAAAAATAGGAATAAGATGTAGGGGAGGAGAGGAGAAAGATCACAAAGCAGAAACATATAGAATCATGTAGACACATAATAGAGGGAAAGAAAACAGAAGAGTGATGACAAGGGTCAAGAGGAGGAAAGGGAAGGGTGACTAAAGCATGATGAGAGGACAGAGTGCTAAAAAGGGAGAGGACTAGCAGATACATGTCAAAGAAGAGAGGGAAGGCGTTGAAGTAAGCACTAATGTCTCCTTAATGTGCGCTTTGGGGCTCGGCCCTGCTAGTCTGTTTCTTTTACAGTACGAATGCCACCGATAGCAGCCTCGGGCTGTCTATCATGCAGACCTTCACTTCAGGTAAGCACATTTCATGCCCTCTGAGCATGTGTCAGACAGCAAACATTTGCCAGGCTGACAGCCTCACAGTCTCACAACCCTGAAACCTGTGAAAACATCAGTTTAATAAATGCCTTTGCCTTCTGTGGTGAAAGATCTCCCGATGATGACAATCTGCAGCCAGTGGTGTAATGCCAAGTGATGCCCTTCAGAATGTGAAGAGGGGAGCCTGAATCTCCAATATCCCACGGATTTCCGTTGACTTCGGCCCCTCTAATGGGATGGGGGCCCTGAAGAGTTAAGGGATCTGCTTGTGCCACAGAGGCTGCAAGGCCTGTGGCCTGCCTCTATCTTCAACGTCATCTGTAAAGTTAGCCTTGCCATGGGCCAGTGGCAGCTCCTCCCCTAAGGCGGAGGAGCTTCGCCCCACTACTTTCATAAGTGTAAGTAAAGGGAAAAAATTATAATAACTTGTTGTTATTATCATTTTATTTGTTCCTGTTGTGGTGTCTTTGTGGGGCAGGGCTGCTCTACTCTCAGAGGAGGAGGTACGAGTGGTGTGCACACTGGAAGTGTGCAATGACTGTTTGGCTAGAAACAGTCATGCGCACTTTGCATGTTCTCCACCCAGGCTGCATTACAGCCCGGGTGGAGAACATGCCCAGGCTCCCATTCCCTGGTTGAGCGCCAAACCATGGTGCCCAGACCAATCACAATGCTGCATTGCAGCATTTTGATTGGTCAGGGGAGCCTGGGTACTTCCTGTCCGGCTCAGCGAGGGACGACACGGAGGGGAAACATTGTTACAACGCACGTGTTACAACGTGTGTCATTACAACACATTTTTTACATCGCAAAAGCCATACGACGCATGCCATTACATGGCATAATCCATAACAATAAGCAATAAGCAGCAGAATACAAAGTAAACACTACACTGCATATGTTACTTGTCTGGCATGGGTTACCTGGTGAGCTCCTACTAGGTTTGGCTAGTTTTCTAAAGGTGCCCACACCAGTGATAGATGAGCTAATAGTCCCCTGTAAATAAATGATTCTGCTACAGGTGCACCAGGAGAGTAGTGACCTATGCCTCCCTGGCTCAAATCAGGCAAGCAAAATGCATATCGTGTAGGGCAGGAGGTATGTTATTGCTTCAAATATATGGTTATGCCATCACCCATTCCATAAACTTCGTAAATCCTTGGTGTGTTGCTCCTTCGTGTGAATGAGATATGATGTATGCAAACATGAAGAATAAAAGTAGAATCTGTAGTACAAAATTAAATCCACCAAAAAGCATTTACTTGCTTATTACAAAAATATATTAAAATCTGTTAAATGTAATTCTTTTTTTTAAAGTCGTGCAAACAACGTGCACAACATTAAAAAAAAGACTTAAATGTATCCCTAATCTTTAGTATATCTCATTTAAATGAAGAAGCAACACACCAAGGATTTAGGCAGCTTTAGGAATGGGTAGAAATATGCAGATTCCATCTTCCCAAAAATTACCTAAAACTTGCAATAAAAATAAAAGATATTGCTATAAAAACACCTGTCTGCAGACCACTTTTCATTTCAGAAAAATACATCCGAAAAAGAAAGGTGAGTTCCTGCTTTCATCTTTAAACCACAGCTGTAAGGATGTTCTGTGACCTGCCTTTCACCTTGGCTGCTGGCAGCAGATATTGTGAGCAGAACTCAGCTGCAATATCATGTTACAGTTGAGCAGCTACATCATTTCTTAATTACAGGCCACTAAAGATGTCACAAAATAAGGAAATTAGAGACAAGCTTTTATACAAGGATTGCAGGCTCCCATGTACTATAAGACATTTAACACTATTAATTCCAGTAACAAGTGTTCAGTATCTTCTAAACAGTTTATAAAATGTAGGACTGAGGGGAAGGCACCGCTACCCTGTGTATAGTGTAAGCGGGTTTATCAGCGCCAATCTTCATGGGTACGATCAGGGGTGTAATGAAGTCTTCAGGTAGCCCGTGCATGACCAACAGCGTTAATATATATAAGAAGAAGACAAGATTTGAAGCTGGATGCAACCAGCTCATATGAGTTTGATGGCTTGTACTGATGCCAATGAAGTTGTACAGCAGAAACAGGATTCAAAGTAAGCCTCATTTTAATGGCATTGCATGTCATAGTATGTGTAACATACTATCTCACACTAACTCTCATCATTGCTTTCTAGTAAAATATTTTTATTTTATTTTATTTAAAGTGTTTTATAAAGCACAAACATGAGCCAATGGTATCAGAGTGATGCACACGGAAAGAAAACCACCCCGTTACACAACAATACAGTGGCGGTGCGTCTATTGGGGGCGTTGGGGCGTTGCCCCACTAGCTGTGGATGACCGCCCGTCACGCTGCGGCAGGATTAACAAATTACAATTTAAATATTATAAATCTGAGCGTGAGGGCGCAGTCGCAGAAAACTTCTGTGCGGCCGGCCACGCTCGCTCAGCTTACCGCCGGTACAAGTTAGACATCGCGGCGGAAGGTGTGGGGGTGGGACTGCGGCAGTTATTGACAGCGCAGCAGAGCAGTCTGCAGAAACAGCGGAGCTGCAGTGTGCGCATGTCAATGTTTGGCTACTCATTTGTTGGACATGCCCGCGCATGCGCACATGCTACAGTACCTTCCCCTCCCTCCCCAACAGTGAATCAGAGTACGAGGGACCCGGGCCCCATGGGAGTCATATGGGCAGGCACTAACCCTGCTCTTAGCCAATCCTGGCGCAGTGGTGCTGCTACTGCAGCGCCAGGATTGGCTGAGAGCAGTCACCACGGCGCGCAGTGTGACTGTAGTATAGACCTCGGCTCGTGCGTGCCCCTGGTGCGTGTGTGTCTTGACTTCCTCTGCGACTCAGCCGACTGAGTTAGTGTGTTCTACACACCACATTTCCTCCTCAACACAGTATGCTGCTAATAAGTTCACCAAACGTAAGTTTTTTTTTAAATTTCACTTGACTCAGCTATTGTTATTCCCTCTCCCGCCCAGACTAGGTTATTCAGGAAATGTCTTTAGTTCCCTTTCCGCCTCTGATTGCTCACACGCGTTTTGAGAGAGTGTGTGCGGCAGCGCTGTATATGTTTGTGGATATGTATGTTGTGTAATGTGTTTATATGTGTGAGTATGTGTATTGTGTATGTGTATATGCATGTGTTCGCGTGCAAGAGCAGATGAATTATCTATAGCAGCACTTCGATACCACCTGGTGACGTCTTTAGAATCCACAAGGTCGCCAGACATTCTGTTTTGTCTGCTTGGCTGGACACAGGTCTTACATTCCCGTTTTCCATACTGATTGTAAGGAATTAATTTTGGTGCCATTTTTGTGCAATTAAATCATGTTAAACCGGTATGCGTTTATTTTTCGAATTCTTCCATGAGTCCTCATGTAAATGAATGTGGAGTTGGCAAGCATTTTCTTTGTGCATATGGAGCTTCCTCAGAGATGTACAAAACAGTTATTTACCCCGGGATCAGACGGCAGGCTTTGCCCCAGCAAAACACCTCTGTCGAGGCCACCCCCCATATTTCTACCGGATTGCGAGCATGTGGACAGGCGGTAATTTATATCCTTCCATGTAAGATGCATATGCGATATTGCTGCCTCAGATTTGTACAGAACAGCTGCTGTTCTTTCAAATAGCTTAGGATCTTGGTAGTTCGCAAATACCCTCGGAGGCAGACAACAAGTCGATATTGGAATACAACCTTGCAATGACTTTCATCGTTTGTCCATGCTACTGTTTGGTGTTCCAAATGAGTGGCTGGCCTGACACCATCTCTGGTTTCACCTAATGCAATTTTTATTTACCTAAGTAGAACATAAGGCATGTGAACAGTATTCCTCGTATTGCTCGGTTTAAGAGGACTTCACCCTTACTAAAAAGTGCCCAGATTGGGGTTTTGTATTTTGTCCGATTTTGAAAGTGTTTTGTGGATATCACAAAAAGTGATGAAAAACGTGCTGTGGGATCTAGGTGGGGTGGGTTGGCTCAGCTAATCTCAGCTACTGGTAATTACTTTGGACCTCAATCGAGTCCATCTTTTTGCCCCACAGTGCCTTCAAAAACCAGAACCAGGTGAAATGTGAAGGGGTTATATATGTTCCCCTCTCAGAGGAAATCATGTTGGGCTGGACTGTTCTTCTTGGAGGAAGACAAAGGCTGATTTACACAAGACTGGTGCCTGCCTGAGGTGACTTGATGGTTAAAAATGAGGCACTGTTCAGAGCAATTACCAGTAGCTGAGATTGATTCGAGAAATCCAACGATCACGTTTTCGTTTTTCTCAGTGTGATGCCCTAAATCCAATGGGTATGCCCAGACTTGGGTTTCATGCTCCCTAGGACTTAAGTTTCATGGTATTGATGAGACCCCAATAGGCTGAAAGAGGTGCGAGGTTGTGTGTGTATTGCTCAGAGGGCTCTGGCAGTGAAAGTACGACAATTGTGTTATGCCTCACCCCATTCAAAAGTCACCAGCCGCCACTGCAACAATATAGTCAGACGACAACTGTTTGCCGTCTATGACAGTAATCGTGGGCATGGTCGCGAAGCTCCTGACTTCTGCTTTTCAGTAAGAGGGTGTCAGGTGGCACCAAGGTCGGCCCTGGTCTCGGTCGTTACAGTAGGAATCTGTTTAGTAGCAACCTTTTAATATTTTTCCAGAAGGCTGTGGTCGAAGGACGAATCTTGGATGGAAGCAAGCTCTAGATTCTTAGGGAAGACCCGAAGAATGTGCAGGAGTGTGTTTTTTTGGGGTAATGGCGAGGGTTCCAGCATTAAGGAGTTGGCATTCCTTAGGAAGTAGCTACCTGATATTGTGGTGTTTTGTTTGAGGCACATTAGTGACTAGTTGTGCGGGGCTTTGTGTGTTAGACATGGAATTTTCAGCTGGATCCTGGCTTCAAAGAGCAGCCAGAGGAGAGACTTGAGTGGAGCTGTTTGTGGTTTTGGTAATCCCATCAGGGTTGTACTTCCATAGTCCAGTCTCAATATGACTAGGAATTCAGTTTTCAGGGAGTTAATTATGGAAATATTGTGCAGGCCCTGTTTAGGTTTTTGTTAGGGTGTCATTGAGTCAGATGGTGCCCTCTATGGAGGACATTTTTAGGTATAGTTAGGTGCCATCGGCACATATGTGATACACAAGTTTTGCATGGTTCCATGTAAAGGCTGAAAAGTGTGAGAGAGATGGTGCATTATTAAGGGACACCGCATCTGACTGGGGGTTCATTAGATAGTGAGCTGCCTATTTTTACTCATTGTGAGCAGTAATGGAGAAATAAAGAGAGAGAAATTTTACAATTTTAAACCACTAATTTTCGTGATAATGATAATGACACCATTGAAAAGTACCATCACGCAAACGTTGTAGTAAGGATAACATCGCAGTAAAAGCCATTGACACCGCCTCCCTTCAACGGCGACTTCCTTTATTTTCATATACTTTAACATGTCTGTAGTTTCCAACTCCCAAAAAATAAATCAATGCAGACACGTTAATCTACATCACAGAATTTGGGTGTCTGCTGACTTTTTAACAATTTTAGTGAAATTTAAGTCACAGGATGCATTTTAGGGAGACTTGGGTGATCTGTTGCAGTGCATTAAGAGAACATCGGATATACATTGTGACATAACTAAATGTGGGGGCATCTGCAGGAAATTGCACCCTTTTACTTCATTTATTTTTTTCCAATTTAGCTCGAGCAGACACTGAGAAACATCCTCTCCCCAGGCCTGATTGGTACAATCGTGCTCACTTTTTGGGATTGATTGTTCGCACATCTTAAATAATTAATTGATTATTAAGCCCCACCACTTTCAAAGTTCACCAGTCGCCATTGGAAGCAAGGTGCTATACAAAAGAAAGTGAGTGATATGAGAGAAGTTCAGATTCAAGGAAGATCTCTGCTGATTAAGACGGTCTCAACAATCGATGTCACTGTTCAGGGTCTGGCAATTTGTAGGGAGGTCTTGGGTGGGCAGTGGCGTAGCGAGGCATTTTGCCACCCGTGGAGGTCGGGGTGTTTACCGCCCCTCAGCGGCTGCACGTGAGAGCGGGGGGTTTTGGCGGTCCTTGCATTCGCTGCCTTGCGGCCCCCCTTGCTACGTCACTGTGGGTGGGTCTTAGAATAGGAAGTTGTATTCATTATTTGAGAAAAATAAACAAACTTGCTTCAATATAGTGAAGTATAGAGCAGGGGGAGTGTAACACAGATTTGACCTTTCACAGCAGAGATATTTATAATTTCCACAGATAACCAACTGAGACCTAGTGAAGAAAGGAGGGTGTGATAGTAGATTGTCATCATATTAAAACTGTATCTTAAACCACGAATGCTTACAATTTGAAGCATGTTCCTGGTTGGCTGCAGCCAAGGCCAGGATGACTGTACTGGGCATCAGGTGTTTCTCCAGGAGGCTAGAAGGGTGAGTGACTGCTTTTGTCACTGGGGGCAGTTTTATAGCAGTGAAGAAGTTTTACAATCACTGCGGCGTTCTTGAATAGCCAACAGTTTTTAGGCAACAATAACAGTGTCAAGATACACTGGTGATCAATGTACCTGCTGGAGAGAGATCAGAGTTTTGTCTAGTGGCAATTGTAACACATCTAAGGTAGCACAGAGGGTTAATATGCCTGCTGCAAAGAGTGTGTACTATGCAGATCAGAGAACAGTATTTTATGTGAATAGCTCAGTGGTTTACCTCTTTTGTCATAAAGATCCTTTTGTTACTCTGTAGTTCATAAATTACAATTGAAATCTAGGTTACAAAGTCATGTTTTCCCCCGCAGTCTTTCATTATACAAATTTAGCTAAAAGGGGTTTGTTTGGGTAGAAATACATTCTTATTAGTAAAGTTAACCCTAACCACTGTCTTACATTCTCAGTAATGAGCTTGTGCTTCCCCAGACTAAGCACCCCTAAAAAATTCTTCCCAGTATGGATGACGTGAATCCTACACTTTGTAGTCCCCTTTGACTTATGTAACATTTTCTATACACTGATTTACACACATAAAATTAATTGTCTGAAGTAAAATTATCCAACACCCTGCACTGGTATGAGAGGCGCTATAAAACAAATGAAATACACGTGAGAGATGCTAGGCTCTGTTGGAGGGTGATAGTGAGGCACTCATTGAAGAGCCTCAATAAAGATTGCTGTATCCTGGTGCACTGTAAGGTCACCATTTACAATGCTTTCAAAACGAATGCAATTGAATATTTAGTGAAAAATGTGATGTAGAATGCACCATTTTTGCCATTTTTAAAAAAATGTTCTTGATGGGAAAACGTCCCCAAGCCACCTCATTGTGGCCAGGCTGCTCGCTTGCTACGCACCGTATGGGAGCTTGTCTGGCAACATTTGTAGCGGCTGCTTTGGGTTCCCAGTCCTGTACTAGCTGCAGTGGAAGCTATGCTGGCTGTTACAGTTTGATTTGGTTTCCGGTAGGAGATGAAACAGCTGAGCAGCATGCAAGGAAAGGCAGGACCTTTTTCTAAAGAACACGTGGCCACAGAACATGATCACAAATGCCATCCTAGCCCTTAATAATAAGAATCACAGGACCCTATTAGTGCCAGCGTATGGGGGGAGCAGGTAGACCATAGGCAAGATATATAAACACAGAACAGGAAAGGGACTGGCAGGAGGGGAAACATCCTTTACAACGAAACTTTTACCACGCAGTACCTTTACAACGCAGGTATGACAATGCAAGTCATTACAACGACTTGCGCTGGAGGGCGCTTTAGGATAGGGAATAGTTTAATTTACTATCCAAAACCTTCCCTACTATCTACGGGGACTGGAGTTGGAATAGTAAATTAAACTATTCACTATCCAGCGCCCCCCAACGCAAGTCGTTGTAACGACTTGCGTTGTAATACCTGCGTTGTAAAGGCATGCGTGGAAAAAGCATGCGTTGTAACAACATACATCCGGCAGGAGAGCAGCAGACCCTGGTAGTTAGCTGACAGAAGCACCTTCTTCTTCCTTCCAGAATGTGCATAAGTAATAAAGGGTGCACTATTAGCCATTTGGTGTAACAATAGCCCATGCAACCCCTGCGGTGTGGGAGAGGCCCTGAGTTCCCGGGAGCCCCTCATGCACTGTGCACAGGCGGCGGGCCCCCTCAAGTTTCATTACGCCACTGGTAGAAGCTCCCTCTGATCACAGAATATCATACAGGTTGCTGGTGCAGGGAGATATAACATAAACTGAATGGTTTGCATACTTCTGAAAAGCAACTCTGGGATAAAGGCTGAAAGGCAAACTCTGGAAGTCTCTTGAGAAAAGAAGCGGAGCTATCAATGATATTATCTCAATTGGTTGTTAATGGTTGCATGTTGAAACAGGAAATACAGGCCTTCTGTTTTTAATAATCCAGGCCAACAGCATCCTTTGATGCACTTGTTTAGACAAATTTGCTGGTAATAATATGATTGCATGTCATCCACTTTCATGTAATTCCAATAAAGGAATTTCAAGAAATAGGAAGAGAGTAGAGCTTGTGGTTAAAACAGCAAAGCTGTCAATAGCCAGGCACTGCCAGGAACCAAGGCCTGCACATGACCCCAGTCATTAGGAAAGCTGCTTCTGAACAGATCCGAGCCAATGAAAGACCTTTCTTATTTCCTGTGGATATTAAAGCACAACATGCCATTGGTGGGCCACTTTATTAAAGGATGCTTAGTGCCACAATTCTCTCTCACAAACACACACGCAAGCACACACACAACCATCCCCAGAAGCACAGAGAGTGCCTCTGAGCATGTTTTGGTTTGTTAATAAGTATTGCTCTATTCAATGAAGCTGCACAAACGTTTACAAAACACTCATCTGATGTGTGTTTGCCATAGTACGTTTCATCCAGATCCAACTAGCATGCCACAAAGGAATAGGGGTCAGACAAGTGACATTTCTCATTTTATTTCCCAAAGGAAGCTTTGAGCTGCACTGCAGAACAATTAACAGCTGAACAAACTTAAACCAAACTTGGCATGAAAGTAGAGCTTCACTCAGGAAGTGCCTTTGGTACGTTTGGTGTAAATCCATGAAGTTGTTTTTGAGAAACTAGCATTATAAATATGATTCTTGTATGCCTCAATTGAGCCAACCTGACAATACAAAATAGAGATATCTTGACTGTAAGTTACAAATGGTCCACGAAACCGGATCTACAAACCCAAATGTTTTAATATTATCAAATCATTTTGAACAAGGGAGCTCTTACTCCTGTTGTCTATTTTGGGTGTAAGTTATCAAAAACTGGGTTAGCAGACACAAAGCTGTATGATTGGATGGCCATGACTTGAAGGAAAATGTTGGGGTTGCCATTACAGGATGGAGAAATTCGGTCCTTACGTTGTGAAAAGAAGTATGGAGCCCTAATGGGGTGGGGAGCATCCCTTCACCCCCTGGTTCAGGAGGTAAATAAAAACAAAATTGATTCAATTTTGCTCTAAAGTGTGCAGACCCCAGGGCTGAGTTCACTGTCACTAGCCACAAACGCATGTCAAGGGTCTTTGAATCCCTACTGTCAAGGGTTCCTAATTGGACATCCCATGGAGCTCACGGACCCAGTGCCCAGTCCCCAAACCCCACGGGATGTTCCACAAGGGTACACAAAGGTTGTGAAGCTCTGCAAACTCAAAACAACAAACATTTACAATGCAATGGGTCTCGCAGCGTTAAAGTTTGAGTTACTGGCATTGAAAATGACAATGCTTTGCATTCATTTTTTTTACATTTGCAATTGGTATATAAACATTGTTTGTGAATGGTTAGCTGTTGCTTATGCTAAGCAAAGTTGGCAGTAATATAGAGTGCTAGTCTTGCTTGTTATAAGCATGCTGATTTAAAGCGCTCTGATACCTGTGGGTAAAGTTTGCGCTATATAAAAGTGAAAACTAAAAAATAAATTTAAAAAAAGCCTACCTGTACCACGTCCATTCTTATTCTGCGATGCCACATATCTTTGGGTCCCTGTACTTATTAACTGCTCCCGGCTGTGGGAAACCTCCAAGGCAGGAACAACGTGTTGCGGGGCAGGCACGGGCAATGTAGCCACTGTCCTGTGGCTGCACCACGGGGTAACATTGTTGGGGCAGGAAGGCAGGCAGTTGGTAGTGCTGTGCCATAGCAGTGTCGTTCTCTGTGTATGCGGTGCATGGGGGTTGCTATTGGCTGACAAGAAGTGGTAAGGAGGTGCCGGTTCGGTATGCCTGCTTCCTGATCTTGGGCAGGCGACAGGTAAAAAAAGTTTGAGCTATTAGTATTGTAAATGACAAATTTTGTATTTATGTGTTTCTTTTGAAAATAGCAAAATTAATAGCTTTGTCATTTACAATGCCAACAGTTTTAACTTTCGCAAACGTGACACCTATAGCATTTGTAATGCAATATGTGTTGTATTTACGTGGCTTAGATGTATTGATATTACAAATAACAATGGCTTTTAAAAAAATGTTTAATTAATACTTAAATAAAAGTTATTTTAATTTATAATGGCAATAGCTTAAACTTTTGCAAATAACTTTTGTGAGGATTATGTTCAGTGTATTTTATTGTGACGAAAATCCAAGAACAGAAGTGGAATATTCACATCTTTTTGTGACATTTGTAATAAAGCTTGAAACATTGACAGAACATATTTGAACAAGTTGTTGTTGAATGGTTGCACAGAGTGATGCTGTTGCATTCAGTGGTGCTGAATGGTGCTGTGGTGTTCAGTGGTGCTGAGTGATGCTGTGGCGTTCAGTGGTGCTGATTGATGCTGTGGCATTCAGTGGTGCTGATTGATGCTGTGGCGTTCAGTGGTGCTGTAGCGTTGAGCGGTGCTGAGCGATGCTGTGGCATTGAGTGGTACTGTGGCGTTGAGTGGTGCCGTGGCGTTGAGTGGTGTTGTGGCATTGAGGGGTGCCGTGGCGTTGAGGGGTGCCGTGGCGTTGAGGGGTGCCATGGCGTTGAGGGGTGCTTTGGTGTTGAGGGGTGCTGTGGTGTTCAGTGGTGCTGACTGATGCTGTGGCGTTGAATGATGCTGTGGCATTGAGTGGTGTTGTGGCATTGAGTGGTGCTGTGGGGTTGAGTGGTGCTGCGGCGTTAAGTGGTGCTGTGGTGTTCAGTGGTGCTGTGGCGTTCAGTGGTGCTGTGGCATTCAGTAGTGCTGAGTGATGCTGTGGCATTGGGTGATGCTGTGGCGCTCAGTGATGCTGTGGCATAGAGTGGTGCTGAGTGATGCTGTGGTGTTGAGTGGTGCTGTGGCGTTGAGTGGTGCTGAGTGATGCTGTGGTGTTGAGTGATGCTGTGGTGCTGAGTGATGCTGTGTCACTGAGTGGTGCTGTGGCGTTGAGTGGTGCTGTGGCGTTGAGTGGTGCTCTGGCGTTCAGTGGTGCTATGGCGTTCAGTGGTGCTGAGTGATGCAGTGGCGTTGAGTGATGCAGTGGCATTGAGTGATGCAGTGGCGTTGAGTGATGCAGTGGCGTTGAGTGATGCTGTGGCGTTGAGTGGTACTGAGTGATTCTGTGGCATTCAGTGGTGCTGATTGATGCTGTGGCTTTAAGTGGTGCTGTGGCGTTGAGCGGTGCTGAGTGATGCTGTGGCGTTGAGTGGTGCTGTGGCGTTGAGTGGTGCTGTGGCGTTGAGTGGTGCTGTGGCGTTGAGTGGTGCTGTGGCATTCAGTGGTACTGTGGCGTTCAGTGGTGCTGTAGCGTTCAGTGGTACTATGGCGTTCATTAGTGCTGAGTGATGATGTGGCGTTGAGTGATGCTGTGGCGTTCAGTGATGCGGTTTAGCATTGCTGGTTTTGTTCACTCGCTGCAAGGTATCCTCTTTACTGCATAATCTATGTACACATTGTAAAGGTTAAGATTCAATAGCTCTACCTATTTTGCATACCACAGACCTAGTTCTGAGGAGCAACAGAGAGATTCACAAATAGGTATAACCAATGTAGAAAGTTTTCAAACAAAAGGTGGTATTCACCGACCAGCATGGTTGAGAGAGGCTGCGAGTGTGGGGGGTTGGGGAGTACTCAACTTTAACTATCAAAAAAGAACTCTCTGCGAACTCGTGTCATATTTCAACACAGCTAACTCACATGTGCACAGTACACCGCACTTAATGCACGACATGCTTCCACAAAAATGCTATGGCCAATGCTTGCATTAATGCCCTCTTCTGTATACAGGTCGCAACAATTACCTATGTGCCGCATTAATCTTGCATTACAGCCCAACACACTAGTGCGGAGCCTCCATGAATCTGCCAGATGCTGGCCTCACCATCATTACTGACCTTCAGGATGTTCCCTCGTACAACACCCACACGTGTTAAGGTAAACCCTCTCCATGTAGCGGCACACATACCACCTCCACCCCTTCGGGGCTCACCTGCTGCAGTTGGCGCCAAGCCCTTTGTAGCACCTCTTCGTAGCCCTCCCGGCGCAGCTCGCTGAGGCTCTCATAGTACTCCTCTGGGTCGCTGCTCTCGCTGAACAGCACCCTGGAGAGGATCTTCCACCCACAGGTGTCCAGGGCATGCCCGAGGTAGAGCTGCATCTGGTGGCAGAGGCCCTCCACGGGCGGTGCGGGTGGCTCAGGACCCCCAAAGAGTACAGCCCACTGTCATTATCCTGCTCACCGTCGCGACGCTTCCATCAACCGCCCTCCTGTACCCACAGCACCTCCCACCGAGACTCTGCAGATCACCCCCAGCTGCCCCCGGGTGCGATTGTTCCGCTGGCTCCTCCTCCTGCCCTCTGTCACCAGCGTCGACCTCATTCTGAAAAACGAGGCCTGGAACGCAGGTGAGAGAGGCGGGCTCTGCTTTCATAGGCAGGAAAGTTCCTTGGAGCTTGCGAGGTTCTGAGAGATGCCCCACCTCTGTGGCAGGCTCGCGGTGACATAGCTCGTCCGGAGCACAGCACCTTGGAGGCAGAAGGGTGTGGGTAGTGGAGAGCCCAGAAGAAAGCAGGGATTCCGGGAGTGCTGGGGTTCCCGGGAGAGAGCAGGCAAAGACCCCGGTGAGTGGGAGGGAGTGGGGGGGTGTGTGCCTATGTGGGTGTAGCTGTGTGTGTGCGTAGCTGTGTGTGTGTGTGCGTGTGCTTGTGTGTAGCTGTGCGTGTGTATATGTGCGGCTGTGTGTCTGTGTGCGTGCATGCGCGCGTCCTGATCCATGGTGACTGAAGAGCATGCCGGAATCGGAGCGTATGGTCACGCACGCGACCTGATCCGATTCCGGCATGCTGCGCGTGCCCATCTCTTGTCTCCTTGTAAGCAGAGCCGCCCACTATAGGTCTCGCTGTGACAGGGCTTTGCCCTGTATCGCAGGTGCGAGACCTAAAAATTATATGAAAACAGCCAGGGTCTGGCCCCAGGTTAGGCCCTATGACTGCCTCCCACTGAAGACCCGTTTTTGGCCCTACACAGTGGGGCTAGCTCTCCATGATTGGTTAGGCAAAGAGCCTCGCTAAAGGCCTGGCCTTTTGGTCTACGAATGCGGCACAAAGCCTTTGGCTGTGTGCCACGAAAGATGGCTGCGAGCAGAGTTTGGTGTCTGCAGCAGATTGAGAAAAGGGACTGGCCAAAGGTAAAGTCCTTTTGTCAAGCCCGCACACCAGCTCCCCCACACGCTACCTTCATTTACGCACAACACAGGTTGGCCGCTAATGGTGGGTTGCGCCCAGGGAACTGTTTCATGTGGTATATGAAAAAGAATAGTTGAAGTGAAGTTGTGGTTTGCTTTGTTTATAGCACCCTAATGTACAACATTTAAAAAAAATATAAGCTTCCAAGATACCTTCTCCTAATATTTCCTCACCAGAAATGTAAGTTTGGTTACCATCTCTAACAGAATGGCCCTTCCTGCTACTTTTGACACTGCAAAACCGAAATGAAGTATACCTCATATGTGCTTGCACTCGACTTATTGAGTTTTTTGACAAAGGATGATTTCACACCCTAGTTTATGTTACTTTGTTTGGGGGTGTCACTATACTGCCACCATGAGGCTAGAAATGCAACTGTAGCACTGGAAATAGAAATGACGGAGAAAATGATCTGGCTAAGCTGGAGATTCTAAGTAGACATGCGTCTGTCTTACTTGGCAAAGGCTTAGAGATTTCCTTCGATCAGCTGCTCCTTTCCCCCAGGGCACTGCATTCTGATCCTCAGATTGAGGCCCACCCTCTCTAGGACCCAGACTCCCAAAAGTGTTTGCACACCCATATTTCACCCGGGTGTGTAAAGACGGTGCCTATTTGTACTGTAGTCATTCGTGCTCCCTTCCTCTCGCTCTCTGTTCTGTTACCTCTACCATCTTGTACATAAATTCTATTAAATATTCCCTGCAGATATAAAAACACATTAAATTGCTTCTTGCATGTTGGTTAAAAACACCAAAAAGTTGGTGGGCAGCAGGGCCATAGTGCCCCAGACCCCAGCCCATCGCGCTGCATGTTGTCCCACGTTCTGTTTCTAGTCAACTTGCTTGAGTATTGCCTCTGTCTAGAGATTCAAGCCAGCCTGCCTCCCCATTGAGTCACATCTCAATAGATCCTAGCCAGAAGTACTGAGCCATATTCCTACAATACGTAGCCAGTCTGTTTCATTGTATTCTCCATATGGAGAGCTTTTAGTCAATCTAAGGTTGAGTTGATTTGTATGTAACATTCCTTTCCACCCTGCTGCTTGTTGGAGTCAAATCTCTTAAGATCCTAGCCACCCTGCTTCAGTATGGTCCATATAGCTAAATATTTTAGCAAACCTGCTGCAGTGAGCAATATCTCTAAAGAGCCAATGCAGTGTGGTGCACTGTTGAACCATATCTGTCGAGACCCCAGTCAATGTTCTGCAGAGTTGAACCATATTCTGAGAGATCTTAGCCAAGCCAGTCTGCCCCAGTGTTGACTCAGGGATGACAGGAGGTTTTGAGGAGCATTTGTCAAAAAAATCATGCCCGGACCACCTATCAGTATCTGGTGACAGCTAGTGCCTTCACTATTAAGAAAAGAAGCTTATATGATAGCCCTTTTCAATAGTATCACCAAAGGATTGAACGAAATGTCTTAAATGGGTAGTTGCTAAAACCGTTCCGGTCCAGGTCTTGTATTTCCAATGTGCACGGTGATCCATACATTCATAGGAAATCAAAAGATAGGTCTTAATGGTAATGCATACATAAAATTCTGAGAGAGACTGGTAGGGTTTCACCCCTCCGTTTACATGTTGTACCTCCCTCATACATTATAAACTCACTTAACCATAATGCAATGTGAGTATGTCACCTCCCTTTTTTTTTAAGTTCAGTGACCAGGAAGTGATTTTAGTGATTGAAACTGGGAATGAGGCACCACTAGAAGACTTACTTAGCTGAATATAAGTAATTCCACATATATGTTTTAAACTTAGGGACATTTAAAAGCACCCACATAGAACAAAACACAAGCAGATATCTTTTTTTTGTTGTGCACAGAGAGACGCAATGCGGTCCGTATTTTTGAGAACTTTAAAACAATCTGAGCCATTGCTGACAAAACAAGCTGCGGAACGGCCTTGAACAAAATATCCGACATCGCCGGCATGGCAAAAGTAATTGTTGCCTGTAACTTATAAAGCAACAATGTGCCATATTACCATATATGCAATTCAATGACGTGGCGCTAATTTCCATTCATAGATCGCCCCATCAAAGCACAACTAAGCTTCCATTTACCGCCAACAAGCATAACTACTGCATTGGTAGAAGTATCGCCCAATTGGCGCAAGTAAGTGCCCCTTCCTTTTTCCTTCCAGACATAAAATAATGAAAACTACTAAAGCCCAACATGTGACTAATGGTAGATCCCTTGTTATTTTAAATCTTGATACTTACATTTTAACTTGCATCTTTTTGCCTGCAACACGCAAATTGCTTACTCAAATCGATCAGGTACTTATAAAACATTATTTTGTAGTTTGAGTAAATTAGAAGTGTAGAGCCCCTTCACAGGTTCAACTTACGCCCCTTTGTTTTTTAGATAAACCAGTCCACGACCTGAAGAGAATCCCATAAGCCACCCTGGGAATCAAAAGCGTCGGCATTGCACAACACGGGGACTGTTGTATTTGATTACATGTTTCCGCTCAGTGGAAATGCTTTTTGAATTGTCTGACTGCTGGGTTTGATGGTTTTGTTCCCTGTGATAGCAGCTATTTAACTCAGTTATGCAATGTGGATGTTAAAGGATATCCAAGTAGCTGCTTTGTTTGTGAATTAAGACTGGTGACATAATGTTTGTATAATTTATTGTTTTGTATCACTTATTCATGTATTGTTTTTTACATCACACTACTTTACCATGAAGTTTGTATGTTTTTGTTTGATTTGTGGCATAAATAAATGTAATTTGTTCTAGACTGACCCGTATCTAACTTCTCTGACTCATGATTCAAATGTGGAGTAAAGTACATAGAAATGAGCAGCAAATAAATGCCTCAAGCCAATATCAATTGAATAATTGGTTCATAGAGTGTTAAATTAATTTAGCAGCATTTGAAAATTGACAGCTAGGACACTTCTTGCTCTTAGCTAGTGCCTTCAGGCCAGAGGCACAACTAGAGCCAAATTTCGTGGGGGGGGGAGAGGTGGGTGGCTACAATAAAATGTTGTGGGGGGGCTAATTCTCCTATCAATAAGCAGAGTGGCATGCAGGGGCTCTAAGAACCGGTGAAAAAACAACAAAGCCTTGTTAACATGTAAATGGTCTTTTAAAGACCTGTGAAGTACTTGGGTGCTGCTGTGTGTGTGTGCCCGGGAAGATGTCTCAGCCCGGTCTGACTCGCACGACTGGAGGGGGCTGAAGCCCTTTGCGCCCAATGGACTCTAAGAACCGGTGAAAAAACAACAAAGCCTTGTTAACATCTAAATGGTCTTTTAAAGACCTGTGAAGTACTTGGGTGCTGCTGTGTGTGTGTGCCCGGGAAGCTGTCTCAGCCCGGTCTGACTCGCACGACTAGAGAGGGCTGAAGCCCTTTGAGCCCAATGGGTGTTGCGCGCCTGCTTTAGGCATGCTAGCTTGCATCAATAAGCAGAGCAGGCTTCCTTTAAAATCTATAGATTTTGCGGCACAAGCACGGCTGCGAATAATAGCATGGCCTGGGGAATAATGTGCTCTCTGACTTCTTCTTCTGGTGGCTGTGGTTTAAGACATATTGCTATAGATCCTAGCCAGCTGGCTGCAGTGTTGAGTCATATTTCTTGAGATCCTAGCCATCCTCCTATAAAGTAGGGTCGCATTCCTAGAGATCTGTGCCCACCTGCTCGTGTTTTCAGAAATTTAGATTTCAACCATTCTGCTTCAGAACTATTCCACATTCTTAGTGATCCTAAATAAGCAAGTGCAGTTCTGTGCTGTATTCTTAGAAATGAAAGCCAACCTACTGCAGTGATGTACCATATTCCTAGAGTTGCTAGCCCACTTGGTGCAGTGCTGTGCCATATGCCTATAGATGCGAACCGACCTGATGCAGTGATTTACCTTCATCCAACGGATGCTACCCAACCTGCTGCAGTGCTGTACCATATTCCTACAGATGCTAGCCAACCTGATACAACGTTGTGCCATATTCCTAGGCAGTCCGTCAAACTGAAATAAGTGCTGTGAAATATTTCTAGAGATGCTAGCCAACCTGGTGCAGTTTCGTGCCATATTCTGTACGATGTTGTAAAGCCTGCTGGAATGCTGCACCCTATTTCTATTGATGCTAGCCAACCTTATACAGTGCTTTGCATGGTCCACTCCAGACTAATGCAGTGCCTGCCATATTCCTAGAGATGTTAGCGGAGCTACTACAGTGGTGTACCTTGTTCCTACATCCTAGGGCTACTAGCCAACCTGCTGCAGTGCTCTGCCTTAATCCCAGAGATGATAGCCAGCCTCCTGCAGTTGTTGGAGTTCATGGGTGTGCGCCTGGAGTGGTGAGGTGCGGCGCTAAGGTGCTAGAACATATATCCACGAGGATTCAATGTCTACCCGGTCCTGGCAACATTTGAGAAATGTAAAATGGTTGGATACCGACCGCACTTCGGGATGGCGAGAGCATCCCCACCCTTCATGTCTTGTATTCCTTCTGACTCTGCTTTGTTCTTCCTTTTCCCTTCGCATCTATGGACTCTTTCCTTTGTTTTCTCCGACTCTTTTCCCACCCATCCCACGGCTCTCTTCCCTTTTCTCCTGTCTCAGTGCCTCGCCGCACACCCACCTCGCCCTCTCTTTCCGTTGTCTCTCTCACCACCTGCCCTTTTCGGTGTGCCTTTCTCTGCACTGTCCCACTTGCTTCCTCTTTTGGAATCCGAATCTTGCCGTGCGTCTACCTGATTCATACCGCGTCTCTTTTTTCACTCTCCCCCCCCCCCCCTTCCCCCTTCTCCTAGCCTTTAAACACGATCTCTTCTTCTGCTTCATCTCACCCCGGTCCCCCCCCCCCTTATACATCGCCCCTTACATGTTGAAAATGATTAGTGCGAAATGCCGCTGTTATACATTTTGCTCTCGAAAATGAAGAGTTTCAAAATGCGGTCGAATTGTACTAAGAAATGTGACATAAAAGAAAAGGTGAGCTGCTCACTTTTCTTCTTTTTCTATTACTTTTCTTTCAGGTGTGTCATATATTTTGCTACGCACGTTTATAGTTAATAAACGTTAATATGTAATTTTTAAAACTGAGAAATGTTGACGAAACAGTATTAATTGAACTCTGTAACGTCTGGGCGTTTCACATACAATGATTTGCAAACAAATAATTTCTCCAATAAAAGCTATGCAAAATTGGATTCCGCCCACAGATCGCTGTCTCTCTCCTTTTTCGCTCCGTGTTTATTGCAGGCTTCCTTGTTAGAGGTGGTCGAGCCGCTGAAAGCTCAGGCTCCTGCTCGGCTCCATATCCTGTTCAAACCTCAAGCCCACAACGAGCCTCAGCTTTCATATGGCCTCTGCCGCTCTGCCTGCCTCCCTCTACTCTACCCAGGATTTGGCGTTACACCTCAGCTGCCGAGTTTGGAACTGAGAAACCGGATTCGAGTCTCGGCATCAGTTCAACAACCTGTGATTCTGGGCAAATCACTTAGGGTCAGATGTAGGTCACCAAATACCGGTCGTTAACGGCCGATTTCGCCCGTTACCGACCGGTATTTGGTGATTGAGATGTAGGGGCCCTTAAATTTACCGAATCGGTATATTTACAGAATCGGTAAATTTACCGATTCTGTAAATTACTGAATCGGTAAATTTACCGAATTTCAAATTTGTGATGTAGGTGGCACTGAAAACAGTGCCACCGGCCCTTAAGAATTCGTTATTTACCATGACATACTATGTCATGGTAAATAACGAATTCCTGAGTACATGCACATCTGTGCATGTACACCTGTGCCATGTGGCACACATACATGCCCTTAGGGGCATTTTGACATTTATTTATGGATGAATATGGAAATACTTTTATTCCATTGGTGCTTCGACGTCATGAAAAACCTAAGGGCATGTATGTGTGCCACACAAGCCAGAAGCCAGAATCAGGGGTGACACCCTGTCCCCCTTGCAAAATCGGTAATTTTACCGACTCAAGGCCCATAGGAATCAATGGCAATTACAGAATCGGTAAATACAGATTCATTAATTACCGAATCATACCGATTCGGTAATTAATTCGGTAAAATTAGCTACATCCCGATTGGCAGTTCTTAAATACCGAATCGGTATGATTCGGTATTTAAGAATCGGTAATCTGGGATTACCTAAATCGGGCCCTTAATCTCCATGGGGCAGATTTACAAGCCCTAGCGACATTTTTACGACAGCGTTGTAACACTTCTGTGACGCAGCAGCGTCGTAAACAATGTGCCACCATGCAACAGATGTACAATGTGACGCATCTAGTGAGATGCGTCACGTTGTAAAGCCTTGCGCTTCATTATACCTGCGTTAGGTATAATGTATGCAGGGTGGACGTTCCGTCACAAGGAAGTCCCGTAAAAGTGACGCAGTGAAATCTACAAGATTTCACAGAGTCACTTTTTCGTCTTCGCAGCGTCAAATCCTTATGGCTGCTTGGAGTAGGCATAAGGAGTGACGCAGCACTATGGGCCGCCCCAGCACTGCGTCACCTTTATGCTGACAGATGCGTCACGCATCTGTCTCTCCTTGCGCCACAGTGCGCCGCATTGTAAATATGGCGCATCCATGGTGGCGCAAGGGGTTACAAACGTCACCCAAATTAACTACCACATCCCTGCTGATCTGCAGGGAGCGCCAGTTATTGTAAATTCTCCCCCAGTGCATAAAAAAATATTAATGTGATCTTGTATTATGTAACTGGTGCTCATGCAAAACACTCCACTACCTTCAGTTGAGTTCACACTATATGAAAACTGCAGAAAAATGCACAAAGAGGTGAAAACAGAGTATTAACATAAAAAGCAGAGCCAGATACTCATTTAGTAAATGATTTTTACCAAGTGGAACCAGAGAACCAGAAAAAAATCGCAGCGTCCTTGCTTAAATTGTGTGATTTTAGGCAAATTTTTTATTTCACCAATACTACTTTTTCTTCATAATCGTGTATAAAAGCACTTTGAAATAGGAGGGTTCAGAATACCAGCTGCACAAAAATGTGTTGTGTTTGATTTGATAAGCTTTAATGTTGTCACATACAGAGTTCACATGACAACTTTATTGCCTCAATTCAGTAATCGCACTGTCACCAGGGTGGGAGCAGAGGCAGCAATGGTTGTAAAGCCTAAGTTTACAAACTATGGGGCATATGTACAAGCCCCTATCGCCACGGGATCGTCACTTTGTGTGACGTTCCTGTGGCGATAGGGCCCTTGCCTTATGTACCAGGCAGCGTCAAGCCACTTAACGTGACTTAACGCTGCTTTGTACATAAGGCACCCTTTCACACTATGTTAGCACCTCACCTCTCTCTTTCCTTTTTTTCTCTCAGCCCTCCACTCGCTTCTTTCGCCTTGTGTCCTCTCTTTATCTATTCACATTCCCACTATACGTTTTGTCTTTTTCTCCCCTGTGGCCTAAAGCGAAATGATTTGTTCCCGCTGTAAACTTTGAGAAGGGACGACAGGGGGCACCCGAGAGACACCTGCACCCGAGGAGCATGCAATGCGCCCGCCTATCCCTCCTTCCCTCTCTGAAGTCTCTGTCCCATTTCTATACGTACACGCCCTCCCCTTTTCTTCTCAACCCCCTTTCTCACCCGTCGCCCTCGCTTCCCCTCTCTCAAGCCTCTTTTCCCCCACCCTCTTTATCCTACTCTCGCTCCTTCCACGTCTCCCTCTTTTCCGTTATTCTACTACCTTTCTCTCTCTATCGCCTTCTTACGTCTTCCACCAGTCTCCGTCACTTGTATTCTCCTCTCTTCCATACTCTCCCCCTCGCCCTGTTTTTCCTTTTCGCTTTTTCCATCTTTCTCCCTCGCTTCCATTGTTCTCCTGCCCCCAAATCTTCCTCCTTCTCTCCTCGCTTTTTCCACCTGTTTCACTCGCGACCACTCACCTCCCCCAATCACCCCCACCCCACCACTTCTTGTTCTCTCCCCTTTTCGCTTCTTCCACCTGTCTCCGTCGCGACAACTCACCTCCCCCCCCCCCTCCGCCTCCCACCCCACCACCTCTGCTTGAAGGCCTGGCTGCTTGTGTCCCAGCAGCACGGGGCCTCGGCGTCAAGTCGCACTATCAGCTGGAAACACAACTCTAGCAGCTGGTGGACTGGGAGCTGGCGGTGGGGGTCCACTGCATTGCAGAAGAAATTACCATGGCAACCGGCTCCGGAAAGATGCTGTGAGACCAGTCAAATTACAGGGAAAAAAAATAACAAAAAAAGCCGACCAGTGAAGAGCAGAGAGCTAGCTAGGTCTGAGACGCCCCCTCCCACGAGGCCACTTCTAACGCACTTTGTATCGATCTGTGTTATGAACCGGGGGAGGTGGACCTTGTGAGGGGGGGGGGTCTCTTCTCTTCTGATACATTTGAAGGGACGGCAGTTTTTCGCTTCTTGGCAGCAGCTCTCTGTATATTTCATGTTTTATATTTGCTAGAAGGCTGCTACCATTGCTTAATCAAAAAGTGCATATGTCACAGTAATTTGCATCTAGGCGCTGTAAGTAACATGTTGTTTTAGTCTAAATCAATAGTGTTTTTCCTCTCTTAGAAGGATGAAAGCCTGATGGGCAAAGCTCATCAGGAATTTAGGCACGTGGCCTGCAGGTTGCACATGATTGTTGACTGCAGGTGCATTAACCCGCTTTTGCTGAGGGTGTGATGCTGCCATAATGAACGCGCATAGGAGGGCTGTAGCTACCAGGCACTGAAGCTAGAATCACTTTATTCACGATCAGACACACACAAAAAGGCTTCTACATCCCGTCTCCCTGCGACTGCAATCCAGCTAAGTGTCCCGATGCCTTCTGGAGCTTCCAGGGTGACGTATGCGCGAGTGACATACGCATGCTTACAGCTGATACTGCACAATTTCATAGTCCTTTGAGAACTTTTTTATACCCAGACATAAAACATAAAGACAATAAAAAAAACATTATGATAATATTGCTAAAGGTGTAAAAATGACAATTAACATTCTGTAATGAAGTTATCCCTTTTTCCTGGGAATTTGTTTCTTCAACCAAAACTGTTAACTCTTGCAGAATTCTCTGACTCTAAGGTACTAGGCACGTGACTTTGTTCAGAAGAATCCTCCGGCGTCTGTCCAGTAGCAGTTTGTGGTGTCTCAAAAGTACCAGCCATGGGTTCACCAAGCATTTCATCTCCCATCAAAGGATTGCCACCAATAACACTGTTTAATTCTTCTTTTAGTTTTAACAATCCCTAAATGGCCTGCATGTAACAATTCAACACATTTCTTCCTTACTCCAGTGAGAGGAATAAATCTGTCGCCTCTTAGTCTTATCAAAAACTAAGGGGCATATTATCAAGAAACAGCGTTAACATTATCGCTGCTTTAGCGGCAGAAAACTACTGCTAAATCGGCAATAATGGGCTTGATAATACGCCCTTGTGAATTCCCATAGAAGCCCATGTTCTGGTGTAAACATGGGCTTCCAAGGGAATTCTCTACTAGGGTATTATCAACCCCATTATCGCCGTGCTTGATAATATGCCCCAAAGTTCCTTTACGCAACGCATTTCTGATCTCCCTAAGGTCCACTTTACATTCTCTACTCCACCCAGATCGCAGACACATCTTAGCCCTCCCTAATACTTGATCAGAGTTATAAACTGCACTCCATTCTCGATCAGTAATCGCATGTGAAGAGATCACAGATGAAAGGTTTTGCCTGAAAAATTCTTCATAATTTTTCCATAGATTTCTGCCATTTTCAGAAAAGTTCTAAGGTCATCATATAATTGAGGAAGTGAAGCATTTTTGATTGCTTCAACCAATTCTGTTTTAGTCCCAATACCATCTTAATTATTATGTGTGTCCTAAGTAAGAAACTTGTTGTTCAGAAAACTTACATTTACTAATGTCTGCCGTAAGCCCTCTGGCTTGTAATGTCTCCATAACCTTGAATAGTCTGGTGTCATATTCCATTTTGCTCCTACCAACAATCAAGAGTTAATCTTGAAAACAGACTATCCCTGGCATGTCATATATAATCTACCCATAAGTCTTTGAAAGATGGCTGCTGTCGAAGCCAAAGCGAATTACATGTGACAAAATTGGTAACACTGAAGACGAATAATAAATGCAGCGTAGAAAAGGCTGCTCAACGGGTCACCTGTTAAAGGTAATTGCAGCAAAATTAATTCCAACTATTTCTTATGGCTCAGAACTGATGAATACAAAAGATGCAGCCGCTTTAAACCAATCCCAGTCGAGTCTCTTTAAGAATCTACCGTATTTTCTGGCGTATAAGACGACTTTTTAACCCTTGAAAATCTTTTCAAAAGTTGAGGGTCGTCTTATACGCCGGTGTCATTTAATACGCAAGCGAATATAGCCCAAACCCTATATTTTAAAAGGAAAACTAGGGGGTCGTCTTATTCGCCCAGTCGTCTTATACGCCAGAAAATATGGTATTTTCAATTCCACGATACATCTCTCAGCCACAGATTCAATTGGAATATGGACTCAAAAACCAGAAACCAGCCCGACAAGGAGTGGTGGTCCAATATTACTGGCGGATGAGGCAAGCAGAAGAAAACACCTTAGCCCACTCTTGCTGGGCAGAAATTGAACAGCAAGCGAGACAAAATAATTCCATTGTCAGCATATTAAAAGAATCACTTGCAGACCTACACCTTGAAGAGGACTGGCATACAATCACCTCCTATTGAGTGTTCAAAAAAGTGGCGAACACGGCAGCGAAACAAAGGTCTTTGTTAATGGATAAAACTGCATTTGCAACAAAAAAACATGCATGGACAGTGATTCAATCGTATCAGACGCTGAAACCACAACAATACTTGTCAGAACACTTCTCACACCACAACAAGCACTACCTGACGATGCTACGGTTGGGGCACTTCCCCACGAAGGATCTAACCCTGAAATGGAAACGCACATGGCTGACGAAAGAAAGCAGACTGTGTGGACAGGGAGATGAGACACTACTTCACCTCCTATGCATCTGCCCCTCGCTTTTAGAAAGCCGGAAAATCATCCTTCGTGAGTTTTTTAGGAAAAAACAATTAAGGACATGCAGAGCTGCTGTCTTAGAAAGTCTGGGAGGCTTGTCAGTGCAACAGTCCTGCAAAGCTATTACGTTTTTGGAAATGGCAGCCAAAGAACTAGAAAAATCACAAGAATCAACATGAGTGGCCCTCACAAGACAGACTGACTGGACCTCACCTTTTCATGCACTCATTTTTGATCGATCCTCAACGAAATATCCTTGCACTTTAATACCGCACTGATTATAAACATAACATTTCTTATTTTAAATGTTAACGGGGATTGCGTAATGACAACAGTGTTTTTTTACCTCTTTGCATCTTTCAAATCATTGCTTTTAATTACTGTGTATAACGTGTTTTTACAATCTTTTACGATTTTTTTACGAAATCAAATAAAAGTATCATTGATACGTAGTATCTACACTACGGCATAGTGTGTGCTGATTAACTCAATGTCCAGGTACATATAATAAAATTGTGATGAAGATATGAACGATAGGAGATAAAAAGCAAGACACAGATTTGCTTTCAAATTACAAAATCACTGTGAAGAAGCTCCTTATTGCTTGGAGCAAAGCGCTTTGGCTGTTTCCTTCTACGACTGTTGTGATTATCAATGAAAAAGATAGGAACATTTTAATTGGACACATGCGTTTATGCTATTGATTTGTTGCTGCTAAGAGTGCTTGCCACAACTTTGCTTGATGGACATCCCCAGAATTCTTACGATATTCGAGGACTCAGCTGAGACACCTATTAAGGTAGGTCAGTGACCGCATGTATAGGAGGATCTTGACTAGCTGACCTTCAGAAAGTAAACATAGTAGTAAGACATGCAGACCAGGGTACTTATGACTGCTCATGAAGCTATTCCTACAGGATAACATCGCTCCATGGAAAGTATAGGTGGTGGTCACTATCTTTGTTATGGTATTATATGTAAACTCTATCTCTAGTCATGTCTCTTCTCCCATTAAACCAGTTATTTCACACTAACTGCTACATTGACTTGTGAGGTTGGTAAACAAGATTTCCTTTTGAACAAAACACCTATGGCCTTATATTGATCCTTTTACATCTTTTTATGATGTGACACCAAATGTTTTTGAAACCATTCTTCCCATCAGCACTGCTGAGTAAGTTTTAGCTGCTTAGCACAGCTACCACTGGAAATTCAATGACAGTAAGCAAGAGAGTCTGTCCCTACCAAATCGTTTCTAGGAGTGTCTTGTGTAATATGAGGAGGGTGCATGCCCCCACTGGGTGCCAGGTAAAACAGGTGGAGAGGTAGAGGTGAAGGGGCTTTAGGTGCCTTAAATATGTCGAGGATTAGAGGACTCAGAGGCAAATGATCCTCTGAACGCCCTTAACCACATGCGTGCGGCCGCGATTTTCGCGCTGTGCGGCTTTTTTAAAAAAAAAGCGTTACTCGTTATCAGCGTGCGAGCGGCACAACTCATGACGAGCTCAGCTCGTCATGCGCGCCGAAGGGGTTAAGTATGAGACAGAGAGAACACACAGTGCTGAAACCAGCCTCTCCTCGGTCTATAAGTAGGAAATGGGCTGTGAAAACAATATCTGAACCCCGGATTTTAGTGCAAATACATCTGACTATTTTTTACAAATATTTAGGAAAATTATATATGCGTGAACACTGACAAAAGCATACACTCTCTCATCTCTGTTTTGAAAGTCCTACAAAATTGATTATTATTTCATGAAATGTTGTGTTTCTTTCACTTAGTACTCCTACCAATCCGCATTCCTCACCCTTTCCCCCTAAATCCCTCTCCTGCGCCCTGCTTGTTGTATAATGTATTTTAACACCCTCGCTCTTCTATCCCTCCACTATCCTTTTCAACCCAAATAATAGATTCACATGTCCACTGCTCAAATTACTGTCATATTTCACTGTACTAATTCACCACTAATACTTTTTGAGTTCCGGAGTATTGTGCTACTCGCCGAAAAGGTCTTGCACGCCTCATCATGGGAAGTGAGCGCTATATAAATGCAATTACAATACAAAATGTAAAGAAAAGTGATGACAGCTGTGTGAAAATGGAAGACAAGGAGGTACACAAAAGTCACGGTATCCCAGCGGGAGCTGGAGACTAGTTTGAAGAGAAATTGTCTCTCGATCACAGTTTCACTGTTGCCATAAAATATTCTCTGCTGAGTCCAAACCGCGCGTAAAATGTTGCGCCCCTGAAATATTGTGAAATGTAACAAATTTCACAAGATTTCACGGGTGTTAAACCAATTTTGCTCGCGCCTGCTGCCTACCTCGCATACCTCTTGCAGAGATATGTCTGTAACCTGCAGTCTGCAGATCACATGTTCTAGTCTCCGAGAAAGCTCTCACGCGCTCATTCTGTGCGCCCAAGGTGTCTGGGGATACAGGGGTACAGTATGCAGCTGGCTCTCTTCTAGTCACTGGCTTTCGAGTTTTCCCTGGGTATGGGGGATTAGCGTGCCAGAGCTGTCTTTGTGATTGGTATGCTTCCTGTAACTGCACTCTTATTTATGCCTGCCATACTTCGCAGGAACTATCTGAAGGAAATTGCTCTGGGCAAAACCAGCAAACGAGCCCATTTCACACCAACAAGGGGGCAGATTTACAAGCCCCTTGCGACATTTTTATGACACTGTTGCGTCCTTTTTGTGACGCAGCAGCGTCGTAAACCATGCGCCACTATGCGACAGATTTACAACATGACACATCTAGTGAGATGCGTCACGTTGTAAAGCCCTGCGCTACATTATGCCTGCGTCAGGTATAATGTATTGAGGGTGGGCGTTCTGTCGCAAGGAAGCGAGGGTGAGAGAGAGGTCTGGTCTGCCAGGTGCGAGTCTGAGCATCTCATCAGGGTGCCTGCGGGTGGCAGAGGTGCTGTTGACATTGCGCCCCGTATCAGTACCAAGTTTAAGGCCAAAGGTCAAATAGGCATACATTTCAAAAGGCCTTAAATGTGGCAGTGCTTGTAGCAGGCGTCAGGGTTGACCCTGAGCAGTGCAGGAGTTGCATAGTGCTTGCGACACGACTCCAGCACTGCGTCACCTATACGCTGACAGATGCATCGCACATCTGTCTCTCCTTGAGCCGCATTGTAAATGCGGAGCATCCATGGTGGCGCAAGGGGTTTCTAATGTTTCTAACGTCACGCAACATAACTGGCGCATCCCTGCTGATCTGCAGGGATGCGCCAGTTATTGTAAATCTGCCCCTAGAGATTTAAAAATCTGCTGCAAGCACTTGTTTGCGCCTGGTTTTAAGGTACGCACAGCTCTTGGAATGAGACCGTCAGTGGGTTTACGCACCTTAGATAGGTGGCAGGGATTGTCTTGCAACCTCGAGTTGGCAAATTCCAAACCTAGTCAGAGAGCTCACGTACATGAGGGTACCGACAGTAAAAACTCTGCGTCTGAAAAGCCAGTGAGTAACACGAAAAAGAAGCATGTTTTCCTACAGTTTTTTTTCGTCGCACTTAGGGTAACCCACGCACTGCTGATCCCTCGACTCACCGCGTTACTGAACACTGCCACATTTACGGCCTTTTGAAATGTATGCCTATTTGACCTTTGGCCTTAAACTTGGTACTGATACGGGGCGCAATGTCAACAGCACCTCTGCCGCCCGCAGGCACACTGATGAGATGCTCAGACTCGCACCTGGCAGACCAGACCTCTCTCTCACCCTCCCACCCTCTCCCCTCAAACACACACACAGTACATTTAGTACAGTTCCAGGAGGAGGAGGTGTTGCCTGGACGCGCTCTGCTGGTAGCTCCGCGTTCGGGCAGCACAAGAGACGGTGTCACATCGTCAATCCGAGCTCCAAGCCGACTAAACCGAAGTCGGAACTCAAGCTGCGCCTAGAGGGACGCTGTAATCACGGAAAGCCGCAGCGTTGACGAGGATTATCACAGAAGAGCCATCCTGGTGCCTGGCAACAAGATGGTGGTATCCAGAACTACGCCCGACTCCGGGGCGGTCAAGCTCTGTTTCGTGAGGGGCGCACTCCCGGACCGGGGGCACCAGCTACCTACTCCACGCCGATCTTCCACGCCGACCCCTGCAAACCCTGAGAGACGCGGTTGAGACCGAAGGCGGGTGGGGTTGCTGCTACACGGTCCCCTGCCAAGGTGCCAAATCTCCCCACTCCAGTGAACGTTTGAGACAGCTACTGGGAGCCAGAACATGGACGCATCGCTGGTCCCGCCACCCCCCCTCATCTTACCGGCATTTCCAGAGGTGGCTGTCACTTCGTGCCACACCGCCATCTTGGCAGCAACAGCAGAGAATGGCCACAGCGTACCCGACGCGCGTGCAATCTGGGAGTACACTGGCGGGCTGCGGCGATCCTTCGTTGAGATCTGGAAAGAGAACGCCCGTCGGGTGCTGGAACGGAGCGCACACCAGCTGTAGCGGTGAGCCAGTCTTGGAGAGCAGCTGCGGGGCGGCCCGGGACACCGGAGTAGTGCCCCCACACAATGCCTGACTTTAAGATGGCGGGCGGCGGCTGACATCGCAACAAAGGCACCCTTGGGCTGAATACTGGGCTGAATACTAACAGATTGAAGCGGAGGCCACGCACAGCAAGAAGCCAGCGCCGGTGGTCACCCTGAGGATTGACAAAGCACTACAAGGGGGGACACCAAAGGCTCAAAGGCAGATGAAACGAGGTCTGCCTGATTCCAAAATGGCCGAGACCACACACGGTGAGCTCGACTCCATGTAGCACCAGAGTGCACATCTACAAGCAGGAATCAGGCCGGACAGGGCACCTTCATTTTGGCATGGGGCACTTCTATAAGGCGCATCGGAGAGTCGGCTGATCATAATTACAGACCCCGATACGGCTATCACTTGAGGCACTGCATTTGTGGACCACAGACTCTCATGGACTTCTTTACTTTTCCTTCTGTCCTGCCCACCATTTTGCTGCTGTTCTCGGCCGTTTTTCTCTGGTCCCCGGCCTGTCTACTTGTCCATTCCTTCGTCTTTTACCCTTTTCCCTCGTTTCCCCCTTGATGTTCCTCAAATGTTTCTTCCCTTTTCTGCCTTGCCTTCTCTCCTTACCCTTGATTCCCTCCCACCCTCCCTTGGAGTTGTGACCACGTCCCCCCTACGACCCCAGTTAAGGGAACTCTACCTGAGGAAATCTACTATCTGTGTATATATATGTATATAGGGATAACTCTAATCACTAGTATATGCAGTAGACCTTTGTACCATCTACCGTTCCTATGTGACTCTTAGAGTATATCCAGTCATATCCCTTCCCTATGTATATAGAGATAACTCTAATCACTAGTATATGCAGTAGACCGTTGTGCTCTCTTCTATTTCTATGTGACTCTTAGAGTATATCCACTCGTATCCCTTCCCTATGTTTATAGAGATAACTCTAATCACTAGTATATGCAGTAGACCTTTATACTATCTACCATTCATATGTGACTCTTAGAGTATATTCACTTGTATCTCCTCCTTGTGTGACTTTACATCTTGTACATTTGCAATTTTTTTCCGTGTGTATCCTCTTTGTAACGCATGTAATCCTAAATCCTTATGTTTTTCAACTGGTGCTTATGTAAAGCGCTCTGACACCTTCGGGTAAAGTTCGCGCTATAGAAAATCGCATAAATAAATAAATAAAAAAACACACACTGCCTTTCCCTCCGTCTCATCCAGCACTGCTCGGCCTCCCCGTGTCACGTGGCACGGATGCAGCGCGCGCACTCCCGCGGGTAGGTACCAGCCAGCGCCTGTCATTGCTAAGTGGCATTTTGTAAATGTAAATGAAATAAAACGAACAGGCTTCATTATCGGCCCCCGTGGCCGAGGGGGAAGAGATTCTTCCTGCCTGGGATGGCCTGTGGGCCTCTGGAGGAACTGCGCGCACAGGGGGGCTCGCTGGGGAGAGGGAGGCAGGCCCCGCCAGGGCCATGTGTGCCCACAGTCATTAGCGACGCCCAGGGCACGAGAGCTCCCCCTGACACATCTGGATAGACTGAGCCATCTGTCTGATGGAGGGAGGGGGAGAGGCAGCCGCAACGATAGGGAGAAAGAGTGCGGATTCGAATGGGGCAGAGCTTAGGATAGGGGTGACTTCTGCGTGTGGCTGTCTGGGTGTATTGGGGTTCAGTCTATGAGTATCCACTGAGACTAGGCCGCGTTTCACAGGCTCGTACGGGTCAGAGTTGGGATGTTAGAGACTAGAAAAGAAGAGAGATTTTAATTGGATCAAAGCATGTGGTCCTCACTTTCTGACAAAATAACATGTCATTGTTTCATAACTACAGCTTTCACTTTAAGAAGAGGTTAAATAATCTGCAAGGAGACCTGATACAGAGCTTGAGAATCATAGGTCCTGTTTATTAAGGCATTTCTAGTTTTACCAAGCGCCTCACATCGCCTTTTGTTTACTTCGGTGAGTCTGATGTTTTAAAACTTAATTCTATAGGCTTTTTCTCAATTGTAAGTAGTTTGATTTTTTTTTTTTTTTTGGGGTCCTGAAGTTTCACATCCTCTTTCCTGGAACTGCAATCCCACAACAGTTATAAGATAGAAAAGATAGCTCAGCCGGTTTGTCACAAATTTGTGGCTGAAAGAGTCAGGGGCATATTATCAAGCCCCAGCAATAATTATCGCTGAGCGCGCTTAGCGCACTTTTTATTATTGCCAGCTATCGCTGGAATATATCGCCAAGCTAGTGCTGTATTATCAACGCTCAGCGCTATGGCGATAAATATTCTGCGATAGCGGGAAAATGGCCAAACATCACTGAAAAAACAGTGCTGTCCCTTTTAAACGGCGATAAGCTTGGTGATAAGGCCCTGTGGCCTTAACCCCATAATCCACCTCCCATGTTAGGTATGCCATAGTCAGGAATTTAGCAGACGTTAAATTCCTGTGTTAAGGCAGAGTCAGCGCTATTATGATTATCACTACGCCTCGTTGTTAATATCGCAAAGCTGCCTTAGTGATATTTTCCTGTGTTGTTCTGACAGCCACGCCTACTTTGCATCTCATTATCGATGCGATGCGAGTCGTGACAAAAATGAAAGCTAAATCAAGGAAACACGCGCTAGCGTGTCCTTGTTAATAATGGGATAAAATTATCGCCCGAAAACAGACGCTAAAGCAGCAATAATTCTCTCGCCGGCCCTTGATTATATGCCCCTCAGTCTTCTACATGGCCAGTACAAGCCACAATCATTTATCCTTGCACAGCCCCTACTTTCACACGATATATTGGAAACACAGTCTTTCAACCCAGCCCCCGCTCTTCTGGAGATTTAATGGCCTTATAGCCGCGTGCTCATGCAGCGCCAAACTTCAAGCTATCGAGGCGCTTGTGCAGCTCTGTGAAAGGACTTAACCTAGTAACATACTGGCTAAAGCCTCACAGCCTGCTCCCTGCTTGGAAGCCAAGCATCGTAACACACTACATTGGGGTCTGAGATGATCCTGTGGGTGTTCTTTAAGGGGTCTTGCAGGACGAATGTGTAGAGGCGGGGGAGGGATTTCAATGGCCGACTTTAGTTTGAGGTAGTGACTCCCTGAATAAACCGCGATATGAGACATGAGTGCCCTATTTACATTACGCAATCCGACGCCTGCCTAAGAACGCGCCGTCCTCTGTCTGCATTCCTCTTGTCCATGGTGCTGAAACAAGGACTGGCAAAGCCAATAGTTGAGAAGGTTCTATGTGTGTCATTGGCCTTACTTATGCTTATATGTGTGCTAAGCAGTGAACGCAGACAAAAGCATCTGAAAAAAATGAGGGTACAGGAAAAGTGTTTTCCTTCCTTTTACAGCCATTTTTTCCGAGACACTCTTTGTCAGCGCTTGCTCATTAATGCTTACACGCTGCTTGTTGACTGTAAGACAGTTCATCGTGCATTACAGTGGTTGTGGAATGACATCTGATAGAACAAGCATTTTCAATGCACTAGGACGCCCACTTTCGAGATTTTAAGCTGTTGGCATTGTAAATGAGCATGCCTTTTATTTATGTGTTTTTCAAAGCAATACAAATATAAAAAGCATTGTAATTTCTCATGGTAAAAACTCTCACAAATGTACAACCACTTTAATGGAGGTTTTGTCCCTATCTTTAGACGCTGCTCGCCATATTCAGGTTACAGAGAACAGCGTCTAAAGAAAGGAATGTGGCCAAAATTAAAGTTAAGGCACATATGGGGTGCTTTTACACAAAGTGCAAAAAATAAAGAATGAAAGCTTCTGTATTTCGGCCTCTAGAGTGGAAACGGTTGTGCTGTAAATTAATTAAATAAATAGGCGCGGCAGCTAAAGTGAAAGCGATCCGTAACGTAAATTAAACAATTAAATAAACGTGGCCGCTATAGTTAAAGCAGACCGTGCTGGAAAGGATAATATACTTGACTAATAACAATGTAGAAGGTGGCGACATGCAGCAACGTCATGGGTGGAATAGGGAAGATCATTAAATAAAATAGTGCTCACCGACTAGTTAAAGCAGACCGTGTAACAACACAAGTAAAAAGTCCAGTCGTTATGGGAGGTTACAAATGCAGACAAGGTGGTACCAAGGAGGGACTACTAAGCCTATTCACAAATGAAAAACATTGATTTCGAAAGGACAGTAACAGGAGCCAATTGAAAAGGTGGATGGGATATTGGTGGAGCTTCTATGCCATAGCTCAATACAGCATGCCTCGCAGAGCAGCGCATGCGCTGCCCAGGCTCGACCTAAAAATGATGAGACTGGAATGCCTTTGTGGGTTGAGACAAGTTGTAATTGACAATGTCTCTTGCCAATTGCTGATGGTTGAGGAAGAAACAGGCCAATTGCTAAAGGAGGCTGACTCAAAGTCCATTAAATTAAATATATATTGAATACAATAAGCTTCACATGAATCAGACCTAAAAGGCAACCTTCATTGCATTCCCTCTAGCACACTTGGAGTGAAAAAGTTGGGTAATGGGGTGTCCACCATTCAGTGTCAGATTCAGCCAAAGAAGATAAGAATGTCACAGGATAAAGACAGCGTCCCTTTTAACATGAGTTTGTCAGTCAGGTGCATGTAAGATTCAGAGGTTATGCGGATATGAACTGAATATTGATGCAACTCGAATAGAGATGTTATTACTGGGGATTGTTTGGCTCCCTCCTCTATAGGGATTGAAAAAATAATAACTTGTATGATTATTTTGTGAAGTAATTTGTACCCTGAAATTTAAATTGTATAACAAATACTTCAAGTGTTTCCTCTTTATAAAATATTCTTGTACATGGGTCCTACACTCACTGTGCCACAAAGCCATAAGCCTCATTTCACCAAGAAGGCCCATCAAGGCTGAACTCCCTCTGCACCGTAGAGTGGGTATTAGAGAACTCTGCATACGATTGCTTCTTGCCTGTGGCCCCGGCAAGCAACGATTAGAGCCCAGAGTATTGCTTAGTACTTCAGACAGATCAGTGCTTTTCCATCCATCACTTTTTTGCTGGGAGAATCTTCCCTCAAAGATGTTCAACATTGACAGATGATGTTGGGCTTTCTGTGTTATGTATCTGATATACTTAGAAGATAATGAAGGCATAGACGTAGTCAACGTCAAGAACGTCACAAGTACTCAAAGGGGAAACAATACATTGTAATGCGTTATACAAATACACATTCTCCCACAACAAATCTATACACCGTATGGGCCAAGAGTGCCATAAATCCATCATACCATAGTATTTATGTGGCGATTACTGGCACAGGTTGGCATGTTCAAAGTGCCAAAAGAGAGATGTTCCATTACCACCAACACGTGCCCCCCACACACATACACATGCACACACATCTATAGACAGACAGATAGATAGATAGATAGATAGATAGATAGATAGATAGATAGATAGATAGATAGATAGATAGATAGATAGATAGATAGATAGATAGATAGATAGATGGATGGATGGATGGATGGATGGATGGATGGATGGATGGATGGATGGATGGATGGATGGATGGGTGGATGGGTGGGTGGGTGGGTGGATGGATGGATGGATGGAACATCAGAGTCAACCCTGCCATGGCTCACACCTGAGATCTTCAGCTTGCACGCCTATCTTTTACTCACAATGTTAGATTACCAGCTGGTTGTTGTTAGCTGTAAATAGGCGGTGAGATCACGTCTTCTACCTCCACTGTTTGAATTTCTAAGCGTCTGGTTAAAAAAGGCGCGCTAGCAGGATCCGTCAGTCACTCGCTCACTTTTCCCTACAAATGCACCGAGTAGAAAAGTCCAGCCGGGGTAATATTAGTGTCATAGCAGGAAACACAAAGGGCGCATGCCGACATTAACACACGCTCTCCTATACATAAACACCAGCCGCAGCCGTCGTGCGGCCCTAATGCGGGAGAGACATTAACTAGCAATGGGGGCGTTTGATGTGAAGCTTAGGGGGTCTTCAATATTACAGTATCGAAGCAGGGCCATTAGCCGGAGACAGGCGGAAGTGCACGTAGAGCCGGCTCGCTGACAGGAATTCAAGCCTAGGAGGTTGGCTTCTTTGTCTGTTGCTGAAGGATAATCACAGGCTGTGTTAACCCTTATACAGAGGCAGAGCTCCACGCGCCCTCCAGGCCGGGGTTTTCCCTGCCCTTGTGCCCTGCTGTCTCCAGAAAGCCAGAGCAAGGTTTATACACAGGGCTGAGCGGCCCGTGCCGACTTTGGAGCTGGGGAACCAGGTTCGAGTCTCGGCTCAGCATCCCATGATTCTAGACAAATCCCTTAATTGCCTCGTGCCTAATAAATGAATGTGTACTTGAGTAATGTAACTGGTGCTCATGTAAAGCTCTCCAATACCATTGGGTGGAGTTTGCGCTATACAAAATTGCAAAAAAAAAAACATTTAGAGGTGCTCCCAAGAAAGTAAGCTTCTGTAATGCACTTAAGGGGTGGGTAGAGTCAACTCAATGTCAGCCTCATGCAGACTAGCCACTCTGACCCACCTACTGGCTTTCCACAGACACTTTTGTAGCGCCTGCCCTATTGCCATTGCTGCACACCTGATTCGCATGAGAAATCTAGAATTTTGTCTGTTAGTTTTTTTTAGGCCTTTTCTTCACGCCAAGGCCTTGTCAAGTCTACCGGAAAGCTAGCTCCTTGTCGGTAATGCTGAGAGGTGCCCACAGATGAAGGCCCCCTACCTCAAAGCTACAGGATGCTGCTACTGAGTGTAACAAGCCTTCATGGCTTGTAGACCATGAAAGAACCAACAATGCAATATACTTGGAAGGTGCTGTGGGGCAAACAAGGGCGATTCTTGAACTGTAGATTCTTCATGTAACTAAATACTTTCTATCATGTGACTGACTCTACCTCAGCTCGAACTGCTTAGTGGAAAGAAGTACTGACCTTTCAGGAAATCTCCCAGCAGGCTAGTCGACCTATGGAAACTTTGAATATCTTCCCATGTTGTGTAACTTCCCAACTCCAGACGACCTGCATGGGGGACTGGCACTCACACCCTCAGACTGAAGTTTGCCCTCACATAAGAGTAACTCCCCACACTTTCCCAGTTAGGATGGCCAATATAAAAGAATGCTGCCATATGCCTCTTAGTGACTTCCAGAGAGCGGTATGGGTTTTGCTGTTTCTTATTGGCGTGAGAGATCTGGGGGTCTCCAAGTACTCTCAGCTGGGCCGGGAGACCATGGGAAGCCTAGAGTGCTCTCTATTGTTCAAAAAAAGGGGTATGACTCAACCTACTCTTTTCAAAATAGGAAGAAAGTAGTATGAGTTGTACTAGTCTACTGTTAGGACAGAGTTTGAGATCTGTCACTACTCATTTAATGGCTGACAGTATCAAGTGGCTTTCAGTACACTCTACTAGACAGTGCGAGAGTAGTAGACCTCCCTCTACTCTGCTGACTTAGCAAGCAGTCTATTCTACTGGGAAGGGAGTGAGCAGGTGGCTTTGACTACTCTCCTCGTTGAAGTAAGTCAATGATGCTTTCAGTAAATTCTTATGAATTAGGTAAGTAGGATAGCTTACAGCGCTTTTAACTGCAGTGAGATACTGGGATCTCTGTACCTGCTCTCTTGTTTGAGCATGCAGAGTACTAGTACTCTCTTCTGAGCAGGAAAAGAGTATGAAGACTTACCCTGCTTTCTTTTGACAATGAAAAGAGTGTGTGTCTTTTACTACTCCCCTTTGAGACAGGAGGGATCTTTCCTTACACTGCACTCTTCTGCAAAGGGATAAAAAACTATGCCTCACACAGCTCTCCTATGAGCAGGGGAAGAATGTAATGCCTGGCACTGCTCTCTTTTGAGCAGGGAGAGAGTACAATGCCTTACACTGCTCCCTTTTGAAAAGGCAGTCAGTAACTTAGATGACTTACGTTGCTCTCTTATGAGGTGTGAGAGAATACAAAGCCTTACACTGCTCTCTTCTGAGGTGAGAGAGAGTACCACGCCTTACAAAGCTGTCTTTCACCACTCTTCGAAAGAAGAGAGGGAGGGCAGTGCCTTAACACTTCTCACTGCTCAAAAGGGCTGATACTTTACACTTCTGTGAAGGGAGAAAGTGCAGTGCCAAACACTGCTCTTTTCTGAAAAGGGAAAGAGTACAGTGCCTTACACTGTGTTCTGCTGAGAAACGAAAAAGTATGATGCCTTACAGTGATCTCTTCGTAGAGGGTAGACAGTACAATGCCTTACACTGTTGTCTTCTGAGCAGGGAGAGAACAGGTGTCTTCTGCCATTCTTTTGACCATTGAGAGAGTATGGTGACTCACACTGCTCTCTTTTGTGAACGGAGAAAGTATTATTGCTTACAGTACTCTCAGCCAAAATGGTAGCAACAATCATGCCTTTCACTCCTCTTTTCTGAGCAGAGAGAGGGTGGGTGTCTACCACCACTCTCATGAGAACGGAGAGAGTATGATGCCTTACACTGCTCCCTTCTGAGAACTGAGGGAGTATGATGCCTTACACTGCTCCCTTCTGAGAACTGAGGGAGTATGATGCCTTACACTGCTCCCTTCTGAGAACTGAGGGAGTATGATGCCTTACACTGCTCCCTTCTGAGAACTGAGGGAGTATGATGCCTTACACTGCTCCCTTCTGAGAACTGTGGGAGTATGATGCCTTACACTGCTCCCTTCTGAGAACTGAGGGAGTATGATGTCTTACACTGCTCCCTTATGAGAACTGAGGGAGTATGATGCCTTACACTGCTCCCTTATGAGAACTGTGGGAGTATGATGCCTTACACTGCTCTCTTCTGAGAAGGGAGAATCTCCGCTGTCCTACACTGCTCTATTCCAAAAAAGAAGTATCATTACTTATATTGCTCACTTCTGAGCAAGAAGAGAGTACGTGGTCGTACTCTGCGCTCTTCTGAGGTGGGAGAGAGTACCATGCATTCCAATTCTCTCTTCTGAGCAGGGGGAAAGTGGATGCTTTTGATGGGCGAGGCTTGACACCGATAGAGTAGGGAGCTCTGGTCTGCGCTCCTGTTGGCGAACTCTCATCCAGTGTTATCCTGAATTAATTGGCCGACCACGGGGAGTCCCTACAGGTGTATACAACCCCTGAGGAGGAAAAGGATCCGGCCGAACGGTCGCGGGGACTGCTGAAAGGGCTGAAACGACTCACCGCAACTGAGTCAAGTGGCCGCACAGACAGGCAAGATGGCACCCGCGGCGGCTCAGTAAACTGCACAGGGAGATTTCGGAGCTCTGGGCCGCCCTCAAGGTATGGGAGAGTTGGGAGCCTGACATGCCAAGACTCCAGCAGAGCAAAAGGCGCGAGAGGCGCTAGCGACATGAATGAGGAGACATACCCCTGCACTCTGCCCCACTCCCACATGTATGTCATATCTCCCCATACTGTAGTCCCTTGCTCACTTTGCCACTGGATTCAGGCAAGCCTGGCTGAAGACGGTTGAAATGCCAGAAACCCGTCCTTGGAAGCTTGTTTTTTCGGTCCAGGGAAGGCATGGCTTGGCAGTTCGGGCTGGACTGTTCCCATGAGACACAGGGTCAGACTGATTTGCATATGGCCATGTCTGAACTGGGGTGACAGAGTGGGCTAAAGAACGGTGATGGATTAAACCCAGATCTGTTGACTGGGTCTGAGTGTTGATTGGTTCAGATGCTCCGTCCATCTCCACCCCCTTTTGTACCGCTTTGTTCGCCATAAGTTGGCAGGGTATGCTCAGACGTGAGTCCCTTGCTTACTTTGCCACTGGACTCAAGCAAGCCTGGCTGAAGATGGCTGAAATGCCAGAAACCGGTCCTAGGAAGCTTGTTTCCGGTCCAGGGAAGGCATGGCTTGGCAGTTCGGGTTGGACTGTTCCCATGAGGCACAGGGTCAGACTGATTAGCATATGGCCATGTCTGAACTGGGGTGGCAGAGTGGGCTAAAGAACGGTGATGGATTAAACACAGATCTGTTGACTGGGTCTGAGTGTTTGATTGGTTCAGATGCTCCGTCTATCTCCACCCCCTTTTGTACCGCTTTGTTCGCCATAAGTTGGCAGGGTATGCTCAGACGTGAGTCCCTTGCTCACTTTGCCACTGGACTCAAGCAAACCTGGCTGAAGATGGCTGAAATGCCAGAAACCGGTCCTAGGAAGCTTGTTTTTTCGGTCCAGGGGAAGCATGGCTTGGCAGTTCGGGCTGGACTGTTCCCATGAGGCACAGGGTCAGACTGATTTGCATATGGCCATGTCTGAACTGGGGTGGCAGAGTGGGCTAAAGAACGGTGATGGATTAAACCCAGATCTGTTGACTAGGTCTGAGTGTTTGATTGGTTCAGATGCTCTGTCCATCACCACCCCTTTTGTACCGCTTTGTTCGCCATAAGTTGGCAGGGTATGCTCAGACGCGAGTCCCTTGCTCGCTTTGCCACTGGATTCAAGCAAGCCTGGCTGAAGACGGCTGAAATGCCAGAAACCAGTCCTAGAAAGCTTGTTTTTTCGGTCCAGGGAAGGCATGGCTTGGCATTTCGGGCTGGACTGTTCCCATGAGGCACAGGGTCAGACTGATTTGCATATGGCCATGTCTAAACTGGGGTGGCAGAGTGGGCTAAAGAACGGTGATGGATTAAACCCAGATCTGTTGACTAGGTCTGAGTGTTTGATTGGTTCAGATGCTCCGTCCATTACCACCCCCTTTTGTACCGCTTTGTTTGCCATAAGTTGGCAGGGTATGCTCAGACGTGAGTCCCTTGCTTACTTTGCCACTGGACTCAAGCAAGCCTGGCTGAAGACGGCTGAAATGCCAGAAACCGGTCCTAGGAATCTTGTTTCCGGTCCAGGGAAGGCATGGCTTGGCAGTTCGGGTTGGACTGTTCCCATGAGGCATAGGGTCAGACTGATTTGCATATGGCCATGTCTGAACTGGGGTGGCAGAGTGGGCTAAAGAACGGTGATGGATTAAACACAGATCTGTTGACTGGGTCTGAGTGTTTGATTGGTTCAGATGCTCCGTCCATCTCCACCCCCTTTTGTACTGCTTTGTTCGCCATAAGTTGGCAGGGTATGCTCAGACGCGAGTCCCTTGCTCACTTTGCCACTGGACTCAAGCAAGCCTGGCTGAAGACGGCTGAAATGCCAGAAACCCGTCCTAGGAAGCTTGTTTCCGGTCCAGGGAAGGCATGGCTTGGCAGTTTGGGCTGGACTGTTCCCATGAGGCACAGGGTCAGACTGATTAGCATATGGCCATGTCTGAACTGGGGTGGCAGAGTGGGCTAAAGAACGGTGATGGATTAAACCCAGATCTGTTGACTGGGTCTGAGTGTTTGATTGGTTCAGATGCTCCGTCCATCACCACCCCCTTTTGTACCGCTTTGTTCGCCATAAGTTGACAGGATATGCTCAGACGTGAGTCCCTTGCTCACTTTGCCACTGGACTCAAGCAAGCCTGGCTGAAGACGGCTGAAATGCCAGAAACCGGTCCTAGGAAGCTTGTTTCCGGTCCAGGGAAGGCATGGCTTGGCAGTTCGGGCTGGACTGTTCCCATGAGGCACAGGGTAAGACTGATTTGCATATGGCCATATCTGAACTGGGGTAGCAGAGTGGGCTAAAGAACTGTGATGGATTAAACCCAGATCTGTTGACTGGGTCTGAGTGTTTGATTGGTTCAGATGCTCTGTCCATCTCCACCCCTTTTTGTACCGCTTTGTTCGCCATACGTTGGCAGGGTATGCTCAGACGTGAGTCCCTTGCTCACTTTGCCACTGGACTCAAGCAAGCCTGGCTGAAGACGGCTGAAATGCCAGAAACCGGTCCTAGGAAGCTTGTTTCCGGTCCAGGGAAGGCATGGCTTGGCAGTTCGGGCTGGACTGTTCCCATGAGGCACAGGGTCGGACTGATTTGCATTTGGCCATGTCTAAACTGGGGTGGCAGAGTGGGCTTGGGCTAAAGAACGGTGATGGATTAAACCCAGATCTGTTGACTGGGTCTGAGTGTTTGATTGCTTCAGATGCTCCGTCCATCACCACCCCTTTTGTACCGCTTTGTTCGCCATAAGTTGGCAGGGTATGCTCAGACGCGAGTCCCTTGCTCGCTTTGCCACTGGATTCAAGCAAGCTTGGCTGAAGACGGCTGAAATGCCAGAAACCAGTCCTTGAAAGCTTGTTTTTTCGGTCCAGGGAAGGCATGGCTTGGCATTTCGGGCTGGACTGTTCCCATGAGGCACAGGGTCAGACTGATTTGCATATGGCCAAGTCTAAACTGGGGTGGCAGAGTGGGCTAAAGAACGGTGATGGATTAAACCCAGATCTGTTGACTGGGTCTGAGTGTTTGATTAGTTCAGATGCTCCGTCCATTAACACCCCCTTTTGTACCACTTTGTTCGCCATAAGTTGGCAGGGTATGCTCAGACGTGATTCCCTTGCTTACTTTGCCACTGGACTCAAGCAAGCCTGGCTGAAGACGGCTGAAATGCCAGAAACCGGTCCTAGGAAGCTTGTTTCCGGTCCAGGGAAGGCATGGCTTGGCAGTTCGGGTTGGACTGTTCCCATGAGGCACAGGGTCAGACTGATTTGCATATGGCCATGTCTGAACTGGGGTGGCAGAGTGGGCTAAAGAACGGTGATGGATTAAACACAGATCTGTTGACTGGGTCTGAGTGTTTGATTGGTTCAGATGCTCCGTCCATCTCCACCCCCTTTTGTACCGCTTTGTTCGCCATAAGTTGGCAGGGTATGCTCAGACGTGAGTCCCTTGCTCACTTTGCCACTGGACTCAAGCAAACCTGGCTGAAGATGGCTGAAATGCCAGAAACCGGTCCTAGGAAGCTTGTTTTTTCGGTCCAGGGAAGGCATGGCTTGGCAGTTCGGGCTGGACTGTTCCCATGAGGCACAGGGTCAGACTGATTTGCATATGGCCATGTCTGAACTGGGGTGGCAGAGTGGGCTAAAGAACGGTGATGGATTAAACCCAGATCTGTTGACTAGGTCTGAGTGTTTGATTGGTTTAGATGCTCCGTCCATCTCCACCCCCTTTTGTACCGCTTTGTTCGCCATAAGTTGGCAGGGTATGCTCAGACGTGAGTACCTTGCTCACTTTGCCACTGGACTCAAGCAAGCCTGGCTGAAGACGGCTGAAATGCCAGAAACCGGTCCTAGGAAGCTTGTTTCCGGTCCTGGGAAGGCATGGCTTGGCAGTTCGGGCTGGACTGTTCCCATGAGGCACAGGGTCGGTCAGACTGATTTGCATATGGCCATATCTGAACTGGGCTGGCAGAGTGGGCTAAAGAACGGTGATGGATTAAACCCAGATCTGTTGACTGGGTCTGAGTGTTTGATTGGTTCAGATGCTCCGTCCATCACCACCCCCTTTTGTACCGCTTTGTTCGCCATAAGTTGGCACGGTATGCTCAGACGTGAGTCCCTTGCTCACTTTGCCACTGGACTCAAGCAAGCCTGGCTGAAGACGGCTGAAATGCCAGAAACCGGTCCTAGGAAGCTTGTTTCCAGTCCAGGGAAGGCATGGCTTGGCAGTTTGGGCTGGACTGTTCCCATGAGGCACAGGGTCAGACTGATTTGCATTTGGCCATGTCTAAACTGGGGTGGCAGAGTGGGCTAAAGAACGGTGATGGATTAAACCCAGATCTGTTGACTGGGTCTGAGTGTTTGATTGGCTCAGGTGCTCCGTCCAACACCACCCCCTTTTGTACCACTTTGTTCGCCATAAGTTGGCAGGGTATGCTCAGACGTGAGTCCCTTGCTCACTTTGCCACTGGACTCAAGCAAGCCTGGCTGAAGACGGCTGAAATGACAGAAACCGGTCCTAGGAAGCTTGTTTCCGGTCCAGGGAAGGCATGGCTTGGCAGTTTGGGCTGGACCATTCCCATGAGGCACAGGGTCAGACTGATTTGCATTTGGCCATGTCTAAACTGGGGTGGCAGAGTGGGCTAAAGAACGGTGATGGATTAAACCCAGATCTGTTGACTGGGTCTGAGTGTTTGATTGGCTCAGATGCTCCGTCCAACACCACCCCCTTTTGTACCACTTTGTTCACCATAAGTTGGCAGGGTATGCTCAGACGTGAGTCCCTTGCTCACTTTGCCACTGGACTCAAGCAAGCCTGGCTGAAGACGGCTGAAATGCCAGAAACCGGTCCTAGAAAGCTTGTTTCCGGTCCAGGGAAGGCATGGCTTGGCAGTTAGGGCTGGACCATTCCCATGAGGCACAGGGTCAGACTGATTTGCATTTGGCCATGTCTAAACTGGGGTGGCAGAGTGGGCTAAAGAACGGTGATGGATTAAACCCAGATCTGTTGACTGAGTGTGAGTGTTTGATTGGTTCAGATGCTCCGTCCATCACCACCCCCTTTTGTACCATACTGTACTCCTTATCACGCCAAGAAAAGCCAACTTACACGTTTTGTCTTGTGGTTGGGTTTTTTGCACCTCGTTTGCACAGGAAGGGAATAACTTCTGTCCCGGAGTTAGGCCACCTCGCTACCTTGTCCGACTTTGTTGTGCCCTGCCATCCGGCGGGGCTGGGCTGCGAGCGCCGTCTCTGTTTGCTACCCCCTCCTTTGGTAGGCAAAGCTACCCAGCCATGAGGCATCCCAGAGTGGGTGGTCCTACACACTTGTCCTTCGGCCAACTCACCCAGCCTTGCGGCATCTGAAGGTGAGTGAACCTATTCTGGCACACCGCCCTCCGGTGTGCCTCCGTAAACCGATATCAGCATAGTTCTTCGTGCTCCAATGCCATCGCTTCTCCCCTACTTCGTGAAGATAGGAGCTTGCCTGGGGGAACAGCGCTTATATGCCCCCCACTCACCTTCCCCCAGTAGGGCCCCTTTCAATTGGGGGGTTTGTATCTCGCCCTGGGCCCCATTGGCCGGGGGTGTTTGTGCCACTTCGGCGGCTGCTGGGGGGGGAGGCGAGCCCTGGGCCTTCTATCGCCCTGTATCCTGCTTTGCACGCCAAAAAAACTGGCCCCCATTTGTTTGTCCGGGGACGTGGATGGTTATGTAGCCGGCTCTCGAGCCCGCTTCGGGAGCAGCCTCTGCGAGAGTTGCTGTGTGGACGGCAGCCGAGTGTTTTTTCTGCCAAGTTCCGGGCGAGAAGAAAATGGCGCTCGCAGCTCCTGCTGCCAAGTTCCGGGCGAGAAGAAAATGGCGCTTGCAGCTCCTGCCTGATCCGCGACCAGCAAGCCCTAGTGAAGCAGGAGGAGTCTGGAATTGGTCGCTGGGACCCACCGGGTTTAAGAGGTCAAGAATTAGCCCCCTTGTGTGGCTCTGAGGTACAAGGGAGGAGCAGCTCAAAGGATCCTTGGGAAGTGAGCAACTGATGGAGGCACCCGCCTGGATGGGCCTGCACCTTGCAAATGAGGCCCAGACAAGAAGAGGAGGTGGTGGTCTCTTGAGACGAGAGACTCCCCTCTGTGCACTCCAGGGACGATTTGGGGTGGGAGGCCCTGATCCCCTATCAGTGTTTAAGCATCTACATCGGGGGACTCCAACCAAGGCCCAAACCCTGAAGCACACAGAAGAACTGCCCTGCGGGAGGCGGGAGTGGTGAGAGGCTCCCTGGCAAAGAACCGGCTAACAGGCAGAGGAGTAAGAGAGCTGGACAAGTGGGGACCTAGCTCTCATGGGGGACCCAACGAAGCGAACCTCAACCCTTAACTGGGAGAACTGCATAAGGTGGTCGGTGGAGAGGAGCTTGCATACCCCGACCAAAGGGGTGGAACCCAGAGAGTCTCACCCTACCAGGGATCTCCCAGGACAGCAGCTGGCCGACGCTGCGTCTGCAGTAACGCCTAACACCTCAACTCCAACACTGCTTGGTGCTGGGAAACAAGAGCACAGAAATTAACAAAGAAGCTGACACTGAGGGAGGTAACCACGTACACAGTGGGGCACCAACATGAGGAAAGTCACCAGAAAAAAAGATCCCGAGCCGCAGGACCTTGTGGATGACAACCCGGGAGACACAGAGAAAGGGATGATGGTGATATAGCTCGGTGGGAGCCCCCTGATGGGTCTACACTCCAAGACATACTTCAAGCCATTGAGACTTCAAGGGTGGCCTTGGAAACTAAAATAAACACCCTCAGAGAAGACCTGGGGCTACTGAGAGCAGTTCTTAGGCGGCTGGCTGAACGGGTCACCAACAATGAGAGTGACATCAATGAGAAGAGGCCTAAATTGTCCCCCGCAACAGACAGACTGGCAGAGATGGAGAAGTGGGTGCACACCCTGGAGCTCAGAGCGGAGGATGCTGAAAATAGATTGCGTCGCAAAAACCTGAGAGTCTACTGTTTTACAAAGACAGGATAACGTGCTCTGCCAGGCTCGATTGAAGGGTCAGCTAGTAGTCGACAACAGCATAGTCAGAATCTTCCTGGATTTCTCACTAGAAGATCAAAAACAGTGAGCATCCTTCATGGAGGCCAAAAGGAAACTATGCCAGCTAGGAGTACAATATTCAATGATGTTCCCAGCTAAATTGAGAGTGGCAACAACTGCCAAGTCACAGTTCTTTAGCACACCACAGGAGGTGTGGCATTAGATCGATTAGCAGGCACTCTACAGACAGGACAAGACCGTGCAGGACAGGCGGGAAAGGAAAACAGACCATCAGAGAGAAGGAGGAGGAAAGACTCTAGCTGCCCCTTCCAAAGCGGAGATACAGCAAGAAAGGGACAGGGCGGTGGCAACAAAAGCGTCACTTAGTGCGTCCGTGACAGGAGAAACATCCTCACTGACTGGGGAGGAATCCAGGGACTCAGACCATAGCCCCAGCACGATGGGGAGATCCAGCCAGGAATTACCAGTGGTGACCCCCAGATCAGCAAATGAAATTATATGAACAATGGATGACATGCAAGTATAGAAGGGGGGGGATAAAAGAGGGGGGTCTTTGGCAAGGCTGAAATGAATAGAACCACCATATTTTATGAACTAATAACACGATGGAGGGGGGGGGGTTATCCAAGGGCTCATCAGGAGGACATTGCTCACCTTTGGATTACGTGTCTTGCCAGGTCCCGCTGGAGTTTTACTTCTTGTTATCTGTTGCATAAATACGCAAAGTTTGGATGTGGGAGAGTTACTCGCTTGTCCTGGGGTGGGGAAGTTTTGGGGGTTATAATGTTCTGAGTTGGGGACACTGCAGGGAACTTTTGTTAGGCACCATGAGGCTGAATGCTAATAGGGGTAGCACTGATTACCACTCGAAGAGCATCCACATGCAGGGAGGAGCTTGTAGAGGGGGTGAACTGCAGCAATAGGCAGTGTCATGACATATAACCTTTTGTCCTGGAATATCAGGGAAATGCACACTCTGCAAAAGCAACATAAAATATTATCTTATCTGAACAGGAGGTTCACATCGCCCTGTTGCAGGAAACCCATACACTGGCTTCGGAGGGAGTCGCGTTACACCGCAAATGATGTGGGCAGGAATACTACTCCTCATATTCAGCATTTGCCAGGATGGTGCTGATCTGGATAAGAGCAGGAGTCCCCTTCCAGCATACAGGAGTCATGGCTGACCCAGAGGGACGGTACCTAATAGTCACGGGCAGGCTGAATGGTCAGGATGTAACAATTGTTCATTTATATGGACCTAATACAGACCGCACCACTTTCCAGGACAAAATGTCTGGCATCTTGGCACCCTACTTGATACACTCCATTGTCTTGGGGGGAGAGTTTAAATGCGTAGCATACCTAACACTTGACTGTTCCCATCCCCCACTTCGGGACTTCAATGAATGGCAGTCCAGGTGGGAGCTGGTGGACACTTGGAGACGTACATATCCACTAAATAGGGAATACTCTCACTTCTCACACGTACACGAGTTACATGTATGGATGGATACCTTCCTGTGTTCTCCTGACACACATGTCCTAATACAGGGGGTGTAATACTTTACCTGCACGATATCAGACCACAATCCAGTCATTATGAGACTAAAATGGAGGATGAGACACCAGCCCATTCCCACCTGGCAATTAAAGCTTGAGTCTTCCTCGAGGACACTTGGGGGGTCATATAGCACACTACTTTTCTGAAAACGCGGACTCAACAAAATCTAGGCTGATAGAGTGGGACGCCTTTAACCCCTTCGACGCTCATGACGAGCTGGGCTCGTCATGGCGTAGCCTCCTCGCACGCTCATGACGAGCCCAGCTCGTCACGTAAAGTGCGCTTTCGCAAAACCCAGCGTACGGGCGGAATTCGCCCCGCATGCATGCGGTTAAGTCTGTTATTCGGGGCAGGTGCTTTGTGACATCCATAGGGGTACGCCAAACTCTGGTAGCAGACGTGGAAAGGGCAGACAGGGAGCTACGCAAAATAGAGAAACAGAGGCCACAGTGCCCAGAGATCCGACAGGAGCTCCTAGATGCAAAGGAGGAGTTAGCTGCCCAGGAGGAAAGACTGAGGTGTTTCGATTTTAAAAATGACATGGAATGCACTCACGTGGAAAGAGATAAGGTAGATAGTGTCTTGACCTGGCTGGCCAACCCGGCACGCAGAAGTAACACCATAGTGGAAATACCTGACCAAACGGGACACCCCCTGTATAAACAGGCAGAGAAAATGGCAGGTTTCTTGAATTTTAAAGGAGTTTGTACAAAAGGTTGAAGACCCATGGTGGGTGATGGCTTTCCTAGCTCCGTTCCCCGTTCCCACCTTGATTGAAGAGAATGCAGACTTGCTGGGGTCAGATATCACAGAGCATGAAATAGGAGCAGCCATTAAAGGGCTTGCCAGGGGCAAAACTCCAGGAACGAACAGGCTCCCCACTGAGTTCTATGCCACATACGCAGAGGAGCTAGCTCAAAGACTGGCAAGGATGTACGCAGCGTCCAGAGAAGAGGGGGCTCCCTAAGACTCCACACGAGGTACGAGTAGTCCCACTGCTTAAACTGGGTAAATCACCCCTAGACAGTACGGATTTTTCTGTAGTTATCTATGCTCAATATGGACTTTAAAATATTGAGTAAGTTATTGGTGACAAGACTCCTCCCCTTCAGGACTACTCTTGTCCACCCAGATCAGGCAGGGTTTATCCCTGGAAGAAACACGACCCTTAACATTAGATGACTTATCTATACTAGAGGCAAGTGGACGAGATGGGGGGAAGTTGGGGTCTTTGCTATCAACATAGAGAAGGCTTCTGACAGCCTTAAATGGGGGTTTCTGTATGCCGTGCTGGAGCGCATGCAGGTGGGGCACAGCTTTATATGACAGATACAGCTGCTGTATGCGGAACCTCTGGCTAGGGTGCGAACGGGTTGCACAATTTGGGAGCAGTATCGGGTGGAGAGGGGAACACAACAGGGGTGTCCCCTCTCACCCCTGCTGTTTGCCTTAGCCATGGAACCCTTGGCATGCTTAACCAGAAGCTACAGAGGCCTGCGGCTGGGAGAACATACGCATCACATCACACTGTATGCCGATGATCTCCTCTTATTTCTGAATGATCTTGGGGGAGGGGGCTGCAAGGGGCCAGGGACATGATGGTGGAGTTTGAGGCCACATCAGGGCGCAGAGTAAACTGGCAGAAATCCTGCCTCTTCGCGCTGATGGTAGACAGAGTCCCACCAGATGGATTGGGGGACCTAGTGTGGGAACCTCGCTGCTTCAAATACTTGGAAGTCAACATTTATCATTTTCCAATAAGACATTCAAGAAGGGAACATAGGAGGGATGATGCGATCCTTAAAGGACAGGATGACTTTCTGGGGGAGCCTCCCTATATATGTGGCTGGCAGGGTTACCCTACTAAAGATGGTGGCTCTCCTGAGATTACTGTACTTTTTCACCACACTGCCTCTATGGATACAGAGAACATGGTTCGCAGAACTAGACTCATACATGACATCTTTTATATGGGGGACTGGCTGATGAAGGTTGGCCCTGGCGACACTGAAATGACAAACGGAAGAGGGGGGATTAGCTATCCCAAACTTTGAATCGTACTATCTGGCGGGGCAGCTGCAGAGGTTGACGCAATGGATAGCAGAGAGGTTGATGCAAGGAAGGGAAATAGGGCCTTTCACCCCTCAGCGAGGCGAGCTTCTACGTGCCCTTCTGAGGATTGGGGGAGGACCACAAGAGTACACAAATTCATTTAAAGTGAAATGGTGGTGTTGGAGTAGGTGTCTCCAGAAGACACGGACCCGACAACCCTATTCACTGGACCTCCCAATAAGAGTGATCCGGGCGCTGCTGCATGCAGGACAATGGAGGGGCCTGGAGTACTGGATACAGGCGGGCCACCAGATCTGGAGACCTATATAGAGACGGGGAGCTCCTGCAGTTAGAAACATTTAGAGCAGACTGGGACATCCCCCAAGGTTGGTTCTTGCTCTACTGAGTGATTACGGCGGCTATGCGAAGGCACTGCGGGGTGGGCATCCTGGAAACCAACCACTACTCCAAATGTGGTTAAATAGGGACTGCGGGAGGCTCTATAAAGGCAGTCAAGTGTCTTTGCAGAGCGATTGGTAAAGATTCCCTCCAACCCTTGATGGCACTAAGAGATCACTGGACAGTAGACCTGGGCTTCCCTTTGGAAGATAAAGATTGAGAGAACATACTAGATAGGGCTTCCAAAATTTCAAGGAATGCCCGCTTCAGACTAATTAATTTCTACGTCCTACATCGGGCATATCTCACTCCAGAACGCATCAACCAATATTTTAACAGGGGAGATGTGGGTTGCCCAAGGCTTGGGGAATTGGGGCAGACATACTGCACATATTCTGGGAGTGCCCATTTTTATTTACAAACTAGCAGGAGGTAACGGCTGAAGTAGCAAAAATAACCGACCGGGAGGTTCCATGCGTGCCGGCACACTGCCTCCTCAGCCTGTTCCCCCACACATCTAAATCGTGGGTCACTGACAAATTTCAGGATTTGGCCTACATTCTGGCCAAGCGTGAAATCACCAGCCAATTGAAAGCACCGGGGGACCCTGTCTTGCAAGATGAAAACAGCAACTGGAGAAATGGGCGAGCGGTGAGAGTAGGATCCTGCTTAGAAATGCACCATATGGGATAGGCAAAATCAAAAGGGCCAGAGCCTGGGAAGCTCTGGTGGGGAGCATAGGACATCCTGAGTTGGAATTAGGTGAATCGACACCTGTGGTACAATCCTGACAGGGGAACTCAATTCGACCAAACTTGGAAAGGGATTTAGCGCAGATGCCATCAGCTGAGTAAAATAAAACAAGTTGGGAGTCCATCGGGGGTCAATAGAGACGGATAGCAACAGGGGGGACGAGAATCAACACTATAATAGAAAAGCGGTGCCCACACATGTACAACGGAACATTAATAGTAACCTGCAGTTGGGATATGGGAGGGAGAGTTGATGGGGGATTTATTCATGGAGCAGATAAATATTATACTGATGTGATGTACGTCAATCTGAGTATGTAAGTGTTAACCATTGGACATCAGCCAAGAGAATTGTTATATGTGAGAGTGCATACTTAACATGAAAAGGAAAGAAAATCTTTTTATTTGTATTATAAAAGCATCTGCCTTTCACCACTTTTCTGCGAAGGGAGACAGTAAAGCGCTTTACACTGCTTGCTGCTCAACAGGAGAGAGTATGACGACTTCCAGTGTGCTGATCCAAGATAGGAGCAGCTATGATGCCTTACACTGCTCTCTTCAGAGCAACGAGCGAAAACAGTGCCTTACACTGCACTGTTCTGAGCAAGGAAAGAATACAATACCTAACACTGCTCTCTTCTGAGATAGAAGAGAGTACCAAAGCCTTACACTGGAGTCTTCTGAGAAGGGACACAGTATAATGACGTGCATTGCTCTCTTCTGGGCAAAAAGAGTGACGAGAGAGTGGGTATCTTTCACCACTCTTCTGAAAAAGAAGGGAGCACAGTGCTCTACACTGCACCCTGCCGAGAAGGAGAGAATATGATGCGTTACATTGCTCTCTTCTGGGGAGGGGGAGAGAGTATGATGCGTTACATTGCTCTTTCCTAAGGAGGAGGAGAGAGTATAATGCGCTACATTGCTCTCTCCTGTGGAGGAGAAGAGAGTATGATGCGTTACATTGCTCTCTCCTGAGGAGGGGGAGAGAGTATGATGCGTTACATTGCTCTCTCCTGTGGAGGAGAAGAGAGTATGATGCGTTACATTGCTCTCTCCTGTGGAGGAGAAGAGAGTATGATGCGTTACATTGCTCTCTCCTGAGGAGGGGGAGAGAGTATGATGCGTTACATTGCTCTCTCCTGTGGAGGAGGAGAGAGTATGATGCGTTACATTGCTCTCTCCTGAGGAGGGGGAGAGAGTATGATGAGTTACATTGCTCTCTCCTGAGGAGGGGGAGAGAGTATGATGCGTTACATTGCTCTCTCCTGAGGAGAGAGAATGATGCGTTACATTGCTCTCTCCTGAGGAGGAGAGAGTATGATGCGTTACATTGCTCTCTCCTGAGGAGGGGGAGAGAGTATGATGCGTTACATTGCTCTCCTGTGGAGGAGAAGAGAGTATGATGCGTTACATTGCTCTCTCCTGAGGAGGGGGAGAGAGTATGATGCGTTACATTGCTCTCTCCTGAGGAGGGGGAGAGAGTATGATGCGTTACATTGCTCTCTCCTGTGGAGGAGGAGAGAGTATGATGAGTTACATTGCTCTCTCCTGAGGAGGGGGAGAGAGTATGATGCGTTACATTGCTCTCCTGTGGAGGAGAAGAGAGTATGATGCGTTACATTGCTCTCTCCTGTGGAGGAGGAGAGAGTATGATGCGTTACATTGCTCTTTCCTAAGGAGGAGGAGAGAGTATAATGCGCTACATTGCTCTCTCCTGTGGAGGAGAAGAGAGTATGATGCGTTACATTGCTCTCTCCTGAGGAGGGGGAGAGAGTATGATGCGTTACATTGCTCTCTCCTGTGGAGGAGGAGAGAGTATGATGCGTTACATTGCTCTCTCCTGAGGAGGGGGAGAGAGTATGATGCGTTACATTGCTCTCTCCTGTGGAGGAGGAGAGAGTATGATGCGTTACATTGCTCTCTCCTGAGGAGGGGGAGAGAGTATGATGCGTTACATTGCTCTCCTGTGGAGGAGAAGAGAGTATGATGCGTTACATTGCTCTCTCCTGAGGAGGGGGAGAGAGTATGATGCGTTACATTGCTCTCCTGTGGAGGAGAAGAGAGTATGATGCGTTACATTGCTCTCTCCTGAGGAGGGGGAGAGAGTATGATGCGTTACATTGCTCTCCTGTGGAGGAGAAGAGAGTATGATGCGTTACATTGCTCTCTCCTGTGGAGGAGGAGAGAGTATGATGCGTTACATTGCTCTCTCCTGAGGAGGAGGAGAGAGTATGATGCATTACATTGCTCTCTCCTGAGGAGGAGAGAGTATGATGCGTTACATTGCTCTCTCCTGTGGAGGAGGAGAGAGTATGATGCGTTACATTGCTCTTTCCTAAGGAGGAGGAGAGAGTATAATGCGCTACATTGCTTTCCTGTGGAGGAGAAGAGAGTATGATGCGTTACATTGCTCTCTCTTGTGGAGGAGGAGAGAGTATGATGCGTTACATTGCTCTCTCCTGTGGAGGAGGAGAGAGTATGATGCGTTACATTGCTCTTTCCTAAGGAGGAGGAGAAAGTATAATGCGCTACATTGCTCTCCTGTGAGGAGAAGAGAGTATGAGGCGTTACATTGCTCTCTGCTGTGGAGGGGGAGAGAGTATGATGCGTTACATTGCTCTCTCCTGTGGAGGAGGAGAGAGTATGATGCGTTACATTGCTCTCTCCTGAGGAGGGGGAGAGAGTATGATGCGTTACATTGCTCTCTTCTGTGGAGGAGGAGAGAGTATGATGCATTACATTGCTCTTTCCTGAGGAGGAGAGAGTATGATGCGTTACATTGCTCTTTCCTAAGGAGGAGGAGAGAGTATAATGCGCTACATTGCTCTCTCCTGTGGAGGAGGAGAGAGTATAATGCGTTACATTGCTCTCTTCTGAGGAGGGGGAGAATAGGTGTCTTTCACGGCTCATCTGAGAAGGAAGCAAGTATAGTGTCTCACGCTGCTCTCTTCTGAGAAGGGAGCGAGCAGGATGACTTAGAGTGCTCTCATCCAAGATGGGAGGGACTGGAATGCCTTACACTGCCCTCTTCTGAGCAGAGAGAGGGTGAGTGTCGTTCACCACTCTTCTGAGAAGTAAGAGAGTACAATGCCTTACACCACCTTCTTCTGAGAAACGAGAGAGTACAATGTCTCACAATGCTCTCTTCTAAGAATTGAGGGAGTACAAAGCCTTACACCTTTCACTTCAAAGAAAGGAGAGACTATGATGCATCTGACTGCTCTCTTCTGAGAAGGGAGAGCACATGATGCCTTACACTGATCTCTTCTGAGAAAGGAGGAAATAAGGTGTCTTACACTGCTCTCTTCTGAGAAGGAGGAGAGTATGATGCCTGACATTGCTCTCTTCTGAGAAGGGAGAGAATATGATGCCTTATACTGATCTCTTCTGAGAAAGGAGGAAATATGGTGTCTTACACTGCTCTCTTCTGAGAAGGAGGAAAGTATGATGCCTGACATTGCTCTCTTCTGAGAAAGGGGAGAGTATGATGCCTTACACTGCTCTCTTCTGAGCAGGGTGCGAATATGATGCCTTACCCTGCTCTCTTGCGAGAACTGTCGAATGCGATGCCTTACACTCCTCTCTTCAGAGAAGGGAAACAGTATGATGCTTTACGCTGCTCTCTTCACAGACGGGATAGAACATGATATCTTACACTGCTCTCTTCTGAGAAGGGAGAGAATATGATGTCTTACACTGCTCTCTTCTGAGAAAGGGGAGAGTATGATGCCTTACACTGCTCTCTTCTGAGCAGGGTGTGAATATGATGCCTTGCCCTGCTCTCTTGTGAGAACTGTCGAATGCGATGCCTTACAGTCCTCTCTTCAGAGAAGGGAAACAGTATGATGCCTTACGCTGCTCTCTTCACAGAAGGGAGAGAACATGATATCTTACACTGCCCTTTTCTGAGAAGGAAGAGAAGATTATTTCTTACACTGCTCTCTTCCTGAGAAGGAAAAGAAGATCATTTCTTACACTGCTCTCTTCTGGGAAGAAGGAGAAGATCATTTCTTACACTGCTCTCTTCTGAGAAAGAAGAGAAGATCATTTCTTACACTGCTCTCTTCTGAGAAGGGAGAGAATATGATGTCTTACACTGCTCTCTTCCGAGAAAGGGGAGAGTATGATGCCTTTCACTGCTCTCTTCTGAGCAGGGAGCGAATATGATGCCTTACCCTGCTCTCTTGTGAGAACTGTCGAATGCGATGCCTTACACTGCTCTCTTTAGAGAAGGGAAACAATATGATGCCTTTCACTGCTCTCTTCACAGACGGGAGAGAACATGCTATCTTACACTGCTCTCTTCTGAGAAGGAAGAGAAGATCATTTCTTACACTGCTCTCTTCTGAGAAGAAGGAGAGGATCATTTCTTACACTGCTCTCTTCTGAGAAGAAGGAGAAGATCATTTCTTACACTGCTCTCTTCTGAGAAGGAAGAGAAGATCATTTCTTACACTGCTCTCTCCTCCTGGGAAGGAGAATAAGATCATTTCTTACACTGCTCTCTTCTGAGAAGGAAGAGAAGATAATTTCTTACACTGCTCTCTCCTCCTGGGAAGGAAAAGAAGATCATTTCTTACACTGCTCTCTTCTGAGAAGGAACAGAAGATCATTTCTTACACTGCTCTCTTCTGAGAAGGAAGAGAAGATCATTTCTTACACTCCTCTCTTCCTGAGAAGGAAAAGAAGATCATTTCTTACACTGCTCTCTTCTGAGAAGAAGGAGAAGATCATTTCTTACACTGCTCTCTTCTGAGAAAGAAGAGAAGATCATTTCTTACACTGCTCTCTTCTGGGAAGGGGGGAATATGATTGCTTACACTGCTCTCTTTAGGGAAGGCAAAGAATATGATCCTTTACACTGCTGTCTTCCAGAAGGAAGAGACTATTATGTTTTACACTGCTCTCTTCTGCGAAGGGGGAGAATCTGATGCCTTACTGTGCTTTCTTCTGAGAAGGGGAGAGTACGATGCTTTACACTGGTCTCTTTTCAGCAGAGAGAGCTTGTGTGTCTTTCACCACTCCCCTGAGAAGGTACAGAATAGGATGCCTTCGCGCTTCTGAAAAGGAAGAGAGTATGAGCCCTTACACTGCTCTTTTCTGTGAAGGGAGAGAGTGCCATGTTTTGCACTGCTCTCTTTAGGGAGAGGTTGACTTAGACTACTCTCTTCTGAGAAGGAAGAGTGTAGGACGCCTTGCATTGCTCTCTTCTGGGCCAAGAGTGGGAAAGCTTCTACTACCATAGATAATTAGAAGAGACATCCTGTTTCCTGAGAGTCCCCATCACGCTTCGCTTATGCACTATACAGCTGGAGTTTGGGCATACAGACTCAACTGTGCAATGAGCTTGGGATCATTGCAATGTGTGAGGAACTTAGGGGCGCTAGACCGTGCGAAGATCTTGGAGGCCTCAGACTGTGTGAAGAACCTGAGCCCCTACACAGTGTGAGGAACCTTTGGGAAACTGACGGTGTAAGGAGATTGAAGCCCATGACAGCATATTTGTAAAACATAAGCAGCGCGTGGACAGACAGAACGGGATGCAGGAGGTGCATGGAGAGACTTCGAGGAGCTTGAGGCACATAGATCGACAAAGTGAAGAGAGTGAGCCAGGGAGGGACAGAGTTAAGAACAGCCCGAGGCACATGGACACAGAAATGTTGGTTGCACAAGGCGAGAGGCAGTGTGTGGCCCATGGTTCTCATGGACTGTGTGGAGAGCTGTGTGGGGAGCTGTGCGCACTTAACTGTGCGAGGAGCTGGAGGCACAGTTGTTCTGATGTTAACATGGGCTTCTATGGGAATTAACAAGGGCGTATTATCAAGCCCATTATCGCAGTTTTATCTGCAGTTTCCTGTCGATAAAACGGCGATCATTTTCACACCGGTCCTTGATAATATGCCCTTCAGTTCGTCTTTTACATGTGATAAAACCCAAGTTGCAGGAAGAGTTTCAGTGCTTACTGTGTGTAAAGCATTCCTAGTTTGTATCGAAACCCTTTCATGGCATTCAGCACCATGACCCCATATACTAGTAATGGCTCCGACTAAACAAGCATTGACAAAGCCAAAAGGTCTTGGTTTATTGTGCTAAAGGAGCCAAGGTACACTCATTAGAGAAAGGCCCAAGGGAGCGAACCAGCAAAAGCAGAAAGAAGGCTTTCAAGCTGTAAAGCTGTCCTTCAAGTTCAATGAAAGCCCCTGAGATGAAGTGATGAAGTGGAAGGATATACTTCCAAACACTACTATCTCTCGGTGGGAGATGAGTACCCTCTGGACTGAGGAAAGACGTGATTGGCAAGCTCACAAGCCAACGACTGAAAGAGTGTGGTTGGAGAAAGGCAGTGGTTGAAAAGGGCAGACCCCATAATAACCCACTCAATGTGCATTATTATTAATAGATATTTATCACACCTGGGTTATCAAAACTTGGACTTAAAAATGAATACAAATTTCCCTAATTAGTGCTCCTGGCACCTTCTTATCGAAGTCACAAACTAAAAAAAACAAGAAGAGGGAAAGAAAAAATCAGGCTCGTTATGTACGGCTCGAGGATCAATCCTACAGCCATGTGAGCAGCATTTACGTCCATGTGCAGAACTAACTGCATTAAGCTCCAGGACACGAGTGCACAAAAACATAATCGGAAGCAATCGGGCAATTGTTAATTACAAAGATTTAATCCAATGAGTCTACTGCCTGCTTAGTGAACCTGATAGTCTGGCGAAGCCTGTTGTCTACTCCTTAAAGGAGCCCTCCACTGAACAGACAATTCGTCCTCCTTCCCTCGTCGTGCATCGATCCCAGTCGCAATCAATAAGGGTTGCCTAGACTGCCTCTGTCTGTGGACATGAGGTCAAATGACGCCATTGGCTGGACGCGCCCAGTAAGAATACATGTGCTCGAAGCACCCTCACACATCCTGGCCGCTTCGGCCCTTTCTTTGGGCTTGATCACAGAAGCAAGACAGAAGCAGAAATTGAGGTAGATTCTTTTCCTGGTTGGACATTATTATTTCGAGGCTTTCCTATAGGTCATGTCGTCGCCAAATGCTCTCGAAGGGTGAATAGCCATAAAGCAAAAATGCGCGCGAAGCTAGAGTGCAGAATCATATAATTTGTTACCCAAATTGCCAAAAGAATATTCGATATTACACATTTAGACCAAACAAAAGATTGGCGAAATCGCGTGTGATATTTTCATGCTAATGCAAACCTCACCTAAAAAAAAGTCATAAGAGATACCAGCAGGAGGCCGGTTCGAGTGGAAAGTGTTTCGCTCCAAGACTATTTGTGCTCGAACCAGTCTCCTATTTCGCAAAATGAATGAGCATACCTTAAATTCCAACCACGGCCTGCCAAAAGATGTTTCTAGAATTGACGGCTTCCTCGACGCACATCTTGAACTGAGTTGTTGCTTTAAAATGTACTTATTTTATCAACCTCATTGCAAACAAGGTCGAGTCTCTCCCGCCAGGATGCAAACCTACGACCCAAGACCACCTCTCCTTCAGGAAGAAGCTCAAGACCTGGCTGTTCGAGCAGTAGCGGCACCCCCCCCCCTCCCAGCGCCTTGAGACCCTACGGGTGAGTAGTGCGCTCTACAAATGACCTGATTGATTGATTGATGGTACAAACAGATCATCGCTACGAGGACTCAACTGGCTGACCCGTTTTACTGCAGCTGGAATCAGTGGCCTGCTTATTGCAAGCCTGTTCAGTTGGTAGAATAACCCTCTGAGCATTGTCACTGCGATTAAAAAGCTGGCACCTGCTGGTAGGCATAGATCTGTACAGACACGTCAACCTTTTTTCAACTTTCTTAATGGAGCGCAAACCTATGAGTTGCAAGTTACTCACACGCCGCGTCTTAGGTAGACGATCTAACCAAGTAAGCTTTTATAGCGGAATTGTAAATTGTGGGCTGAAAACAGGTACGTTAGCCCACTGAGCTATCTTAACGATATTAAACGTTTCACCTGTGTGTTACACGAAGAGCTCTACAATAGGCGCCTGCACCCACTGTGCTATCTCACCGACAGCGCTCCGGGAGCTGATGCTCAGAGGAATAATGTCCATAATGAATGCTGGGAGCGTCTCGCGGATGGCAGGGGCTAATCTGCGCGGCCGGATGCAGCGCTGCTCGGTAATGATGGCCCTGTCAGGAAACAGAGCCCCCGGCTCCCGGGTTCAAGTGAATGCCAAGGCGGTAATCAAAGAATAAACAGACTGATGGCAGGATGACAAGGCGGGCAGGGAGGGAGGGAGGAAGGGAGAGGGATCCCCCTGGGGACTGGTGGGCGCCCCCACCAGGTGCACTGCTCGGCAGGAGCTGTGGGTGGGCACGCGCTGATATGTGCTTGGAAGGGCGCAGGCTGGCATTGCTGCCCCCTGACAGGCGGCGCCACCGGAAGTTGCGCTGCTGCTGCGTATAGTATATTACTGTAAAGTGGGCCTCAGGCCCACATTATACAAATTATGGACACAGACATCAGGAGTGTTAGTGCAGTAACTAGCCTCGAGCATGCACCCGGGCCCTTTTATTGACGGGCCCACGTCACTCGTGGCACCCGTGATGGGTGGGTGTGGGGGTGCAGTGTGTCCAGCCCTCGAGGGAGTGGCTGGGATTACAGCTTCCTGCAGAACACTAGAACGTGTCCCGCAGGACATTACAATTACTAAGTAAATAGACAACCAAAATAAGTAAAAGTCAAAAAAAGTTTAGATTAGGTTGACAAACGTGCACTTCACAGTTTTTCAGTATGTGCATAGCTTTGAGCAACTGTGCAGGTCTTTTTGTGGTATTTCACATTATCATAATTTATTTGTATAGTTACTGCACTGGGTTGTTGAGTCTGAAATTTTGTTTACAGTTCATGGTCATGAGAAGGCATGTTTGCTGAGAGTAGTCTGGAAGATCTGCTCTGATGGACTTTGCCGATGTAGCGATGTCCTTTGTGAATTTACCTTTCACAACAGATGCTATAGTTGTGATGAATATCTGTTTATTATTCTATCAAAAGTAAATGAAAAAAATATTTATTAAAAAAATGTTCTGCCTACATACTAGAGCTGCTGTTGTTTAACTTTGAATAAATAAAAAACAGTCTGGGGGAATGAATCTGCAAAATAAAATGTCTACTGGCACCATACCATGGCGGTCAGCTGGTATTTTGCTTTTGACAAAAGTACTTCTGCTGCACTGGTGGAAGCTCTTATGGCAAAATGATGTCTACAGACACGGTGGAAATCTCCAAGCATAGTCGACAATTCATGGATGGTGAGGAAGGGCCTCCACTGACCCACTGGGCTGCCTACCATACTTTAAAAGACCACCCCAAAGTCCCAAGGTAAAACTGTTGATTACAGTGAACTGCTGGGACCCATGCATTATTGTAGTTGGCCTGAAAAGGTACCTACAACCCAGTCACCTAATCCACATAGTCCAACATTGACAGATGAGATCGCACATTTTGCTTTTTCTTTAAAAAATGTTATAATAATCATACATCTTGATCCCCTTAAAAACGTTTTTGTTGTTTTAATCATTAAAGTATTCCTTTCACTAAATTGTGTTGTGGATTTCATGTGTTGCATGTTTTACCTTTAAAGTTGTTTTGGTCCCACAAAAATACTTTCTGAACATTTACTGTTGCTTGCTTTGAGGGAGTTTATCATCAAAGCTTTATTTCGATATGCAAGATATCATAAAAGCACATACAAAATATAAGAAACCACAATTCATAGATATTACATCTTAAAAAAAGTAGGATACAATAAAAACATTCGTATTACAATAAATAGTTTAAAAGGCATATTAAACATTAGCAGCTTTGTGATTGTTAGAAATTTAGCTAAAACTAAGGTCATCTCGTAGCCTTTGATCTGATCAGCCAAGCCCAGCTCACAAATTTGGCAACCCCACACACTAAGCTTGTACTAGTGTCAGCCTTGAGTATTCTAAGTGCTGAGGAATGATCCCTGGTTCCGAGCAATAAACACACGGCTTTGAGCCATTTCTGTCTGGGTTTTACATAGGCTGGGCATACAAAGAAAACATGAGCGATACTTTCAATGACACCTTCACAAATTGGGCAGTCAGGTGAGGTTTGGTACGGGGGCTTCCATTTACAGGTATAATCATGGAGAGGGAGGTTTCCCAACCTGAACTGAATAAATAGGGATCTGTCTCTTGGTTTCTTGATAAAATCCAAGTAAGGCTCCAGGCGAGGCTTAGGTTTGTGCTGTTTGAACGCTTCAGTCAACGTTCCTTGGTTTGGGTCCCTTAGATCATGCTCATCAACTCAATTCCAGTAAGCTCGCTTAGTTTCGGCCTTAGATAAAGGAACTCCGAGCTCACAATCAATTAGCGAGCCAGTTTCATGCAGAAACTTCTTTATATTGCGGATCCAGTTAATTTTATGGGCACCATTAAGTTTCATGACCTCTTTCAAACCATCTAGGTACTTTGAGAGCTCTGGGGTCTGCCATAACCTAGCCCAGTATAAGAGAGGCCGTAACCTGGCTAGGTCCTGAATGGAGCGGCGACCCAGATCACTCAATAATGGTTTAATAGGGGAGCCCCTTGGAAGGGATATCAGCTCCCTAAGGAACTTATTCTCAGAAGTGATCAAACCATTGATGCAATCGAAACCCCACAACTCTGCACCATAAAGGGCGCTGCCAACAGCTTTTGCAGCATAAATATCCAAGGCAGGAGCAATGGGCTTGGAGATAGACATACGATGTTCACGCCCTAATGCACCAACCACCCTTTTATGATTTAAAACCATTTTATCAATGTGAGGCTGCCACTTTAGGTTTTGTGAAATTCTAATTCCCAGGTAGTCAAATTCTTTTACACGCTCCAGTGATTCTCCATCAAGGGAGAGGGTAGATCTAGAGGACTTACTTGGGTTAAAATAAAGAAGCTTAGTTTTCGAGGTATTTATGACAAGGCCCCTAAGCTTACAAAACAAACAGAAGCGGTTCAACAGCTTTTGCAGACCCACGGGGGTTTTTGAGACCAGCAACGTGTCGTCTGCAAAAAGCAGGGTGGGCACTTTATCACCCGCCAGAACCGGAGCATCTGCGTTTATTTCAAGTAAAAAAGAGACTACACCATTCACAAATAACGAAAATAGTGTTGGGGCTAACACGCAGCCCTGGCGTACCCCTCGAGTCACAGGTATTCTATCCGTTTTTTGCCCTTGGGATCCCCATCGAATACGGGCGTAGGTGCCATCGTGCATGCGGGCCAAAAGATTTAGGATTGGTGGGGGAATCCCCATTTCCTCCAAGATTAACCACAGGCAGTCTCGGGGGACCAGGTCAAAGGCGGTCTTTAAGTCAATAAATGCCAAATAAAGACCACCTTTGCCAATGGTAACCACCTTCCAATGAAGGAGTAACAGTCTAAATGCTTGGTCAACCGTACCTGTGCATACCCTAAAGCCTGCCTGAAAAGGAGAGATGATGTTATTCTCCTCTACCCACAAGAGGATCCTCTCCAGGAGAACCCTGCCCACCAATTTCTGCCCAGCGCCTATAAGACTAATTGGGCGATAGTTGCCAGGATCCTCCCTAGGGCCCTTCTTGTAGATAGGAATCACCTCGGCCGCCTTCCATGAATTAGGAACAGGGGAACCTGCTAGCAGTGCATTTATCAGAGTAGTAAAATAAATTGCCCAACCGTCAGGATTAGCTTTAAAAAGGTCACCTGGCACACCGTCCTGGGGCTTTAGCAGATACTATTTTAGCTATTGCCGTAAGGACCTCCTTTTTATCAACTCTAGTGGGTGCGAGCCGCCGGGAACCAGCATCCAGAAAACCGCTCAAAAACCCTGGAGCCCCTGGCACTTCATTCCCACCATAGAGTTTAGCAAAATGTTCAAACCATTCACTGTCTGTAATATGATTTGGAATTTGGTTCAAGTCGCAGCCAGTCGATTTTCTGACTAATGCCCAGAATAAGTTACCATTCTTAGCTTGGCTTGCATCTTTGAGGTTTTCCCAATGGGATTCTTCCCAAGCCCTTTTGGCGGCTATTATAGCCTGTCTATAGTGCAGTCTGGCCAGCCGGACAGATACTGGATTAGAAGATTTAATGGCAGTAATTAGATTATTTTTCCTCCTTCTACAGTTACTATCAAACCAATTCTGGGCTGGTTTGATAGTTGCCAGACTCTTTTTGGCTGGGACCGTAAACAACTTACCAATCTGATCCATAGTGGCAGTATAAATGGTTTCTACCTCAGCTGGCCCAGCCGCCTCATTGCATACTACAGATAACCTTAGTGACTGCTCATCAAGAATTCCATCCAGCACACTCAGTCTAGGTTCATCCAGACAGAACTTAGGCCACTTAAGAAATCTATTACAGTTGGATGGTATAATTTGCTTAGTTATTAGCCCCCCACTATTTGATGATATACGCTCCATACTGTGCCATGGATCTAGCAATGTAAGGGACAGGGGGTTATGGTCTCTCTCCACCGATGGTATAATGACCATATCCACCACTGACTTCCAAGCCCTCCTGTCTACCATTATGTAGTCAATACTACTCTCGCACGATACTCTATTGTAGGTGTTTGCTCCCTGAGCATCGGAGGTAGTACGGCCGTTGGCAGCTCTTAAACCTGTTTCGATCATCAAAGCATTCATGAATGACTACAGGAGACCATCTCCTCACAGGCTTGAGGGTAAGAGACGGAACGCCCCATTGTGCATCATCCTCATGCACTCCAAGAATATCATCTACTGCCAAAGGTTCGAACGAGCAGTTAAAGTAACCAGCGACCAGGACTAAGGAGTCAGGAGCACACAGCTTCAGCAAGTTAGTTAAAATATCGATGGTAGACGACTTGGCCCCCCCTTGGGTACCCCTTGCATATACATTAAAGAATTCCCAAGCGGGGGCACCATTCATACCCTCAATAAAGAGTCTCATGATATCCGGATATGAGGAGGTGTGGTGAGTAATCTTAAGGTTAAGGTCGACCCTTACCCATACCATAAGCCCACCAGAAGGACGGCCGCATCCAACCGAGGTGGCAGGTACATAGAAACAAGAAAATCCCTGCTTATACAGCGGTTCCAAACTCCATGTCTCCTGAAACATGCAGATGTCGTACCCATCAATAAAGCTATTCCAATCTGGTAACAAAAGCTTGTTTCGCAGACCTGCCACGTTCCACAAAACAATTTTAAGATTGCTAATGTAGACCCTACTGGGGACTAGGACACCTGCAGTTTCACCTAGGGCCTGGTTGGCGTCAATGTTAATAATACTCCCAGTGTCCAAGACTATATCAATGGACTTTGAACCCACCGGCTGTTGCAATGCAGGTGAGTCTGAAGAGCAACCACCCAGGGGGGAAGGGGAAATACTTATTTCTCTTACTACATCATCGGGTCAATCAACTGCCTCCAAACAGTCATAGCGGTTATGATGAAAAAAACTATCAATGTTGATTGGGGGCATAGGCCATTCTCCCTGGGCTGGGCCCCTCCCGCTCTGGGGAACCATTGTCCATCCATCCAACTGAGGGGCTAAATAGCCAGGGGGATAGAAATAGGTTAGTGGGAGGGAATGGACAGTCGTGCCTGTGCTAGGATATCTCCAGTTGCAGATATAATCAACAATTCTAGGGTTGTTAAAGTTAATCAAAATACAAACACCCCTTATGTTTTTAGCCAGGTGTCCCACCCATGGTGCCCTTCGGATCATAAGTATTTTACCGACTAAGTGCAGGGGCAAGGGTCTATTCATATTTAACCAATGTACGACCCTGTTCCATAATTCTGTGGGGCTTTCTCCCTCATTTTTCCCAATTCTGGAACCCCTGCCAGGACCACCACAAATGGACAAACCTCCGGGGGTAGATTTAAGATTTTTTTACCCATATTAAGTTGGATAGTCGATGCCCCCCACCAGACATGTCTTGTTCTGAGATCTTCTTACGTTGACATGATTTATTTACATTGGGACGTGCTAATTCTTTGTCAATAGGAGTAGCTGCAGAAACAGGTAAAACCGACTGGGCTGTATTTGAAGCTGCTAATTCTTTGTTGGTGGCTGAAACGGGAACCTTTTCCTTACGAGTTTTAGACAATTTAGTAACCGAGGGCGAGATAACTCTTAGAGTGGGTTCAACAAGGCCCTTAACATCACGTTCAATCCTCTTTAAATGGACCTCAATCTTGCTCAACCTTTCTTCTAATGGGACTAGGAGGAGCTTAATAGTATCATAGATAGCATTAGACTCAACCTCCAGCGCCCCCTGCCGTTCTTCTTGGCTTGGCAACCCATCTAAATCTTGGGTCACCCTGCTAGGCAGGGAAGAGTCTGTCAATCCTCGGGGAGAATTTACGACTGGTTGCTCCGCAATAGATGGATTAGCTTTCCTGGCTTTACGACCTTTATTTTTTCTCCCGCCAATGTTGATTACTGATTGTTGTATATTTTTTGGGATTGCCCCTGGGTCTTTCCCACTCTGTTGCCTAGTATTATACACCTTTACTATGCTAGGCGCAGTAGGAAACATTTGGGGGGATAACAACAATGATTCTGAGGCTGTGGACTGACTACTAAGGGTAGTCTGTGACAGATTACAAACGGGAAGCTGTGGGATCGGAAGTTCTAAAATGGGGGAAGCACTTAAGCCACTATTGGCATTCAAGTTATCAGGAGTCCGAGCATTCGCAATTAGTCCCATCGAAGATCTTCTTGCGGTAGCCAATTCATGTGACACGCGTCGCTCCATTGTGGTAATCCCCTCATCAACAACACTGTTCATCTTTGTTATGAATTGGTCCATAGCTCACGTAAAGATTGCAGCACCTGCTCTCCCCTTTGCCTCTTTAGGCGGCATAGCAAATCTCCCAGTTAGATGCAAATATGTATTTAGGCAATCTACTCACGCGGATATGCTGGGTAGTAGATGGAAGGGGGGTGGCCCGACCCGGCCTCTCCAGTCTTGAACGGGCTTAAACGGGCCCGCCCTTGGCCCGGGCTTCGCCCGGGCGCTCCCGCGCACGACTCGCAGGGGCGAGAGGCGTTCCTCTGTTTTACGGCGCCTCCGGGCGCTCTGCCTGCGTCACTCGCGCCGCGACCACTGGGGCACCTGGTAAGTGTGGTCCCGACGGCGGCGATGTCACAGGCACAGCGCAAGTGTGTTCTGCCCCAAAGTCCGCCTGGTAGGCCGTTCCCCTCACGGCAGGCATGGCACCTCACGCAGCTTAGAAAATGAAAGTTCGCTCCCAGTGAGCGCTTCGGCGCTCCTCTGTTTTACGGCGCCTCCGGGCGCTCTGCCTGCGTCACTCGCGCCGCGACCGCCGGGGCACCTGGGAAGTGTGGTCCCGACGGCGGCGATGTCACAGGCGCAGCGCGAGTGTGTTCTGCCCCAAAGTCCGCCTGCTAGGCCGTTCCCCTCACGGCAGGTATGGCACCTCACGCAGCTTAGAAAATGAAAGTTTATGCCCATCAGTTTACATTCTAATTTCTTATGCAGGACCTGGAACATCGAGACAAATGCAGAATGCCATGCCCTAGGCAGATTCCTGAGAAGGCACACCCCCCTGCTGTAACTACCCCAGGGCCCATTGTCATTCTATATGTGACAATCAGCCTCAGTCAGAATGAGAATGGGCCAGTCCTCAGTCTGTGCGAGGTCGGGGAGTGGCTGGCGCAGTGCGAGCACATTAACTACAGTCTAAGAGAGAAGTGCGAGCAGGCCCGATAGTGAGAACATAAAACTCCTAGGGCGTCTCCAGGGGAACAGCACAGCTTGCTGACATCCCCAAAATTACGGACAAATGGTGTCCGTAAAAGGAATGATAACGGACAACATGCCAAAATAACGGATGGTCCGTGAAATTTACGGACGGTTTGTCACCCTATGCCTGAGCTTGCTTTGCACTGTTTCTAGTGCTGCACTTGTTTTCCAGCTTGCGCTGTCACTGTTAGTGCTCTACTGTTGTATGTGTGTGTGTACGACGGAGGTTTGTGTTGTTGTTGAGCCTGCTTTTGTGCTTTCCTGTGCCTTCGCTATTCTGTGTGAGACCGGCTTGTGCTCCTGCTGTCCGTGTTGTGCATTTTCAGTGTCAGAGATTGTAGCACTCCTGTCGCAAGTACTTGCATATGTTCTGCGTGAGAGGAACTGTATCTGCCGAAGCGTGTTCCCTGCTAGTTCGGCGAGTACGGAAGCTTGCTCTCCTACCGCTCCTCTTGTTCCTGTCCTGTCTGTGCTTGGGTGAGGAGACCTTCACCGCTGGCGTCAGCGCTGCTGGTCCGTGTGTGAGGGAAGCATGCACCGCTGTTTGTGGGGTATTGCTGGATGTGAGAAGGGGGTTTTGGGGGGCAGCCGAGCCTCGAGGTCTGCCCCCCGGGCAGATAGGGAGGGGGGCGAGATGGTGGCAGCCATGTTGTGCTGTTTTGGGCTGCTTTTGGGATAGCCCAAAAGCAGCCCAATTGTGAAAGAAAGCCCAAAGGGTTTATAGGGGGTTTCAGCACCTGCCCAGCCACCATTTTAGGTTTTGGTAACCTGATGGCTGGGAGCGCTGCAGGATAGGTTTTTGTCTGGGGCTTCTGTATAGGTTTTTGTCTGGGGCTTCTGTTTAGTGTGGTTGGTGTTTTCACCTCCCTTGTGGTGCTGTGTGACGGTGGCCGAGGATATCCTAGTTCTTGAGGCCATCCGCCTGCTCAATGAGGCAGGGCGGAAGGACCTCCTTGTGGGCCCCCAGCGGAGGGCGCGTCCGGTGAGGAGTGCATCGGCGGGTGTGGCGGCGGCCGTTCTGGCCTGCTCGCCGCCCCGGAATATGGCGAGGACGCAGGTGAAGGCCCCTGGTTGGGGGGAAGGGCCGAGCGTGACCCTGGGGTGTGCGGCTGTAGGCGAGGAGGGAGCGGGGGACCATGGGAGGGCTCTGTGGTGGGGGCGCTCGGGGGCCTGCTGGTGGAGCCCGCGGTGGTTGGTGTGGAGTCTCGGCACTGGAGGAGCAACACGCGCGTTTTGTTTGATGTGGCTGGCAGGGGGCAGTCTGCGCCGCCGACAGGAAGGAGATATGGGGCAGGTTCTGTGCAGGTTGTGGAAGACGAAGATAGCTTAGAGGAAGGAGAGTGGCTTGATGGTGAGGGCGGTGGGGGGCGTAATAATGGTGTTGATAGTATTTTACAGAGGTCACGGGGCCAGCGAGAGCGGAGGGCCCGGACATCACGTTGGGAGCCGAGAGAGGCGGCGTTGGAGAGGTATGGTGGAGGACGGCCGGTGGAGACATTGGTGTCAGGTACGGGAACAGTGGCTTCCGCGGCGAGTTCGGTGTCAGTGAGGGTGGGGGGAAAGGGGGGTTGGGGATGTGTGGCTGCGCAAAGGAAAGTATGTGACGGATAAGGGGGTTGGGCCTGAGGAGGGGCTCCAGGAGCCGGCGGGCAAGGACACAGGCGCGGCAGGCAAGGAGGTGTTGGGGGATGGGGATAAAGGGGTAGTGGTGACCGGGTCCGCTGGCGGGACGGGGTCGACGGATGCGGGCGCACAGGGAGAGGACGTTGCAGAGCCAGAGAGTAAGGAGTTAAAGATTACAAAGCTTCCATACATGGGGGTCACAAAGCCATTGGGGGCACACCTGATGTTGGCTACAAAGGAACTGATTTGGAAGGGGGAGTACGTGGAGATCCTTAAGTTGCTTCATCGGGAGGTCAGGGCGAAGGAGGGCTCAAAGGAGGAGGAGTATGAACTCCAGAAGAGGCCGAAAGTGCCTCTCATGATAGAAAACTGCTGCAGCCTTTTTGATTTTTGCGAGCGTGTATTGCGAGAAGTTTCCGGAGCGGTCGGTGTCCTTGTTTAAATACATGGACGTCATACGGAAGGCCCAAATCACGAGGGGCGGGTTTGCTTGGGTCCAATATGACGAATAGTTCAGGGCACCGGAGGCCAAATGGGGCGAGCTAGATACCGACCTTTGGCAACATACGATGGGGTTGGCGGGGCCAGGGAAGACCATTTTTACAGCTAGTGGACTTCCCATCATCTATCAGCCCTTTCAGGGTCAGCCCTCCCAAGGAGGGGTGGGGGCAGGGACCAAGAACCAGTCCGGCACCGTGGGGCCATGTTGGGATTACAACAAGGGTTTGTGTAAGCGAGAGCATTGCCGTTTCAGGCATGAATGTTCCGGCTGTGGAAAATGTGGACACCCCCTGGTCAGGTGCTGGGACGCGGCGGGCACATCCAAAGGGGGTCAGCGAGGGGCAGCAAGTGGTCAGCGGGCCAACTCCAATCAGGCAGCCGGGGACGGCAGAGGTGATGGTGGTCCTGGGCCCAAGGGCTCATATGCCGGTTAAAGTGGATCGGCTAGTGGCGGCGGTGCGCGACTACCCGGACGCGGGGGCCGCCGAACATCTGTAGGGGGGTTCCAGGAAGGGTTCAGACTAGGGTACGACGGGCCCAGGCGGAGGAGGTGGGCTGACTATTTGAAGTCCACCAAGGAGCACCCAAAGGTGGTGCGGAGCAAGCTGGGGAAGGAGGTGTGCGAGGGCCGCCTGGCGGGTCCTTTTGATGATTGGCCGTTGGAGGAGTTGATTGTCTCCCCGGTCGGGGTCGCGCCAAAGAAAGAGAAGGGGCAGTTTCGGTTGATACAAGACCTGTCTTGGCCCGAAGGGGGCTCGGTGAACGATTTTATCGATGAGCGGGAGACTACGGTCTCATATTCCTCCGTTGATGCGGCCATGGCCTTGGTAGTGTCGGTGGGAGCAACAGCAAGGATGGCAAAGTGCGACATCGAGTCAGCTTTCTGGCTGCTCCCAGTCCATCCAGACGAGTGGGGCGTACTGGGAATTCAGTTTGATGGCTGCTGGTATGTGGACAAAGCATTGTCGATGGGCTGCTCGATGTCAGGTGCACTTTTTGAGTGTTTCAGTACGTTCCTGAAGTGGCTGTTTACGGAACGGACGGGTCACCAAGGTGTCACGCACTACCTGGATGACTTCTTTTTTGTCTGCTCCCCCGGTTCTGCGGACTGCCAGGAGGCACAGCACAGGTTCCAAGAGCTCATGGGGGAGTTGGGGGTGCCACTGGCGCCAGGAAAGACAGTGGGACCAGGTACGGCGCTGTCCTTTTTGGGTATTGAACTGGACTCAGAGGCTATGGAGGCCCGTTTACCAGTGGAGAAAAAGCAGCATCTGACGGATAGGTCACCAAGGTGTTCCGCACTACCTGGATGACTTCTTTTTGGTCGCCTCCCCTGGTTCCGCGGACTGCCAGGAGGCACTGGACAGGTTCAGGGAGCTCATGGGGGAGTTGAGGGTGCCGCTGGCACCGGAGCGACAGTGGGGCCAGGCACGGCACTGTCATTTTTGGGGATTGAACTGGACTCGGGGGCTGTGGAGGCCCGTTTACCATTGGAGAAAAAAGCAGCATGTGCTGGAGTTGGTGGAGTGGATGTTGGCACGACCCCAGGTTACAGTGTTGGAGATTCAAGTGCTGTTGGGCCACCTCAATTTTGCTTGCAGGGTGGTGCGTGTAGGGAGGAGTTTTGTAGTAGGCTGGCCAGGGCATTGGCGGGGCATCAGCAGCCGCGTCACCACGTCCGATGGCCCCCGGGAGTGAAGGAGGATTTACGGATGGGGCGTTTTTTCTTACAGCATTTCAATGGGATCCCCATGCAAGGGGGGGGGGGGCCCTGGTCTGGGATGTTCAGATCTTCTCGGAAGCGGTGGGTGTGTGACGGTTTTGGATTGTAGGGGAGGCAGGAGGACATATTGCAGTTCATCCTGGATGTAATTGGCAAGGGGCTTATGCAGGTCATGATGGCGGGGATCGCTTTTATGGGTAAACTGTTGTGGGGAGGTATGGTTGTGGTTAAGGAGAGCGAAGACGGATCAGAGGGCGGTAGGTCGCTGGGTTTCATTGTTGGCGGTTGCGTCGCAGGGTAGGTGCCCTGGGAGGGGAGATTGAGACTGAAAACAGCGGGGCGGCTGTTTTACGACATTGGGACCGACGTCGGGTGTCACGGAGGCGCAACTACTGGCGGTTCTGCACAAGGCATTGAAGGGGTTGGGGCTGGACGGGAAGCGCTTTGGCACCCATTCTTCTGGATTGGCGCGGCGTCGGAGGCGCACCAGCAGGGGCAGGGGCGAGGGGACAGCATGTGGTTGGGCAGATGGTCGTCGGACTGTTATCGGCGGTACATTCGGCGCACGCCCAGCGTTTAAAGCGTGCGGTGGCTATGGTGGCAGTGGTACTTACTGTTTGTTTCCTTTTTAGATTCGGTGGCGGATCCCCTCGCCAGAGACATTGCGGTCTGGATCGGGGGGCATTACTTTGTTAGGAGGGCCCAGTTGCAGGGCGAGCCAGTTATTTTGGAGAAAATTTGGGTTTCAACCATAATGTGTTTAGCATACGTTGGAAGGGTAAAGGGGGTATGTTGTGGCGGGAATTGGTACCCACACTCAACACCATGGTGATAGCGGGTAGGTGTCCTGACGTCCTGGTGCTGCATTTGGGGGAAAATGAGATGGTGAGGGAGGCTGGTCTGGTGCTTATGAGGGCCATGAAGAGTGGCCTGGGTGAGATAAAGAGGAGGTGGTCAGGATGTGTGGTAGTGTGGACAGAGTTTGTGCCGCGTTGGGGGTGGAGGGGCGCGGTGCATCCTCAGGCAATCAATAGGGCAAGGAGGAGGTGACGGTGGAGATGGTGAGGTTCTGTAGGCACCTGGGTTTTCTCTAGGATCTGGTACAAGGATATCGGGTATGATGGCCCGGAATTGTTTGGGGGTGATGGGGTCAATTTGTCCCATGTGGGATCTTTTCCTGCTGGAGCTTCGCGAGGTGTTGTCGCGGTTTGTTAGGGGTCGCTAGAGGATCAGATGGTTCCGCCCGGTTTTTGGGGAACGGGGGGGGAGGGGAGAGGGGCAGGAAAAATAGGGAGGCGGTGTATCCATCTATCCTCCCGACTTTTCCTGGGTGGCGGTGTTTGTTTTGGAAGTTGGCCAAGTTTGGCTGGAGTTTTGGTAGTTAGCGTTAAGTTGGGGAATTGGTGTTCTGGAACAGGAAAAGGTTAAACAGGTTGGAGGTTTTACATTGGTGCTCATTAGTTACAGTTGCAGGAAGACGGTTAGGAGGTTAGGTTTTGGGGGGTAAGAAGGTCAAAGTTTATAGGATAAGATTGTGTATTATGGTGGATTCATGTAATGTATTTGCATTTTATGTATTGTGTTTTGCGGGGTGGGGGATGTTTTTATCATGTGGGGATCGTAGGGGCGGGGGGAGGAAAGGCAAGGGGTCAGGTAACTCGATGCTTAGAGAGGTTTACTTTTGTAAGGCAAGGAGCCAGTTAATAAAGTTTGTGATGTGCACCTGTTTCAATAAAGTGGCCTTTTACACACACAATAAGGTTGTCAGTCTGGCTTGCCCCCCTTCTCCCTCCCAAGGGGTTTTTGGGGGGAAGCCGAGCCTCGAGGTCTGCCCCCCAGGCAGATTGGGAGGGGGAGGGGGGCGAGATGGTGGCAGCCATGTTGTGCTGTTTTGGGCTGCTTTTGGGATAGCCCAAAAGCAGCCCAATTGTGAAAGAAAGCCCAAAGGGTTTATAGGGGGTTTCAGCGCCTGCCCAGCCACAATTTTAGGTTTTGGTAACCTGGTGGCTGGGAGTGCTGCAGGATAGGTTTTTGTCCCCGCCCACCCTCCCTGGGTTTAGTGGTTTTTGAGGTGGTTTTTGTTAAGTTTTTGACAGGGCCCGTGTTGGAACAGGTGCGCAGGGGTTTGTGAATTGTATGTTGTCGCTTCGAACAGGTGCTGGCGGTGTTTGTTTTGGAAGTTGGCCAAGTTTGGCTAGATTTTTGGTAGTTAGCGTTAAGTTGGGGAGTTGGTGTTCAGGAACGGGGAAAGGTTAAACAGGTTGGAGATTTTACATTGGTGCTCATTAGTTACAGTTGCAGGAAGACGGTTAGGAGGTTAGGTTTTGGTGGTAAGAAGGTCAAAGGTTATGGGATAAGTTTGTGTATTATGGTGGATTTATGTAATGTATTTGCATTTTATGTATTGTGTTTTGCAGGGTGAGAGAGGTTTTTATCATGTGGGGTCGTAGGGGCGGGGGGAGGAAAGGCAAGGGGTCAGGTAACTCGATGTTTAGAGAGGTTTACTTTTGTAAGGTAAAGAGCCAGTTAATAAAGTTTGTGATGTGCACCTGTTTCAATACAGCGGTCTTTTACACACACACAATAAGGTTGTCAGTCTGGCTTGCCCCCCTTCTCCCTCCCAATGAAGCATGGACTGTTGATGTCGCTGCTGCGACTGCTCTGCGAGTAAAGGGAGCTTTCAGTACTACTGGCTATGCCGTTCCTGTGCCATCGGCGTGAGGAAACGTTCACTGCTGCTACGCGTGAGTACCTGGTCCGTGTGGAAGGAAAACTTGCTCCACTGATCCCTGTGCTGTGCCTGTTTTGTGTGTGTATCTTGCATTGCCCCAACCTGTACTGTATCTGAGCTGGGTGTGTGTGCTGGTAATGTGCACCGATAATTCTTTTTCTGTACCTCTTCTGCATGTGAAGGAAGATGCATGTGGTGCTTCTACCTGTGCTGTTCTTATTTATGTGTGGGAAGCTTGCACTTCAGATACCTGTGCTGTTCCTGTTTTGTGTGTGTATCTTGCATTGCCCCAACCTGTGCTGTAGCTGAGGTGTGTGTGTACTGGTAATGCGAAACAATGCTTCCCCTTCTGTACCTTTTCTGCGTGTGAAGGAAGAAGCAGGTGGTGCTGCTACCTGTGCTGTTCTTAGTTATGTGAGGGAAGCTTGCACTTCAGATACCTGTGCTGTTCCCGTTTTGTGTGTGTATCTTGCATTGCCCCAACCTGTGCTGTATCTGAGGTGTGTGTGTGCTGGTAATGTGCACTGATGCTTCCTTTTCTGTACCTCTTCTGAGTGTGAAGGAAGAAGGAGGTGGTGCTGCTACCTGAGCTGTTCCTGATCTATGTGTGGGAAGCTTGCACTTCAGATACCTGTGTTCTGATGGTTTTGTTTTAGGGTAACTTCACTACCTTTGCTGTACCTGATGTATGAATGTACATGTGGATGAATTAGAGAGGTTGTGTCTGTTCTGTGTGTAGAGGAAGCGTGTACTGTTGCTACATGTACAGTACCTGGTGCGCGTAAGAAGCTTGCACTGATGTTATCTGTGTTGTATCTTATGCAGATGTTTGCGTGCTTCATGCACTGCTGCTTTTCGTGCTTTTCCTGGTCTTCGCAGTGTCACGTGCCTTGTTTAAAGGGACTCCATTGACGGCATTATCAAGAGCAGCGCGTGTGCAACGCTTTCCGGGGATGTTAATGGGCTCATTTTGAAGCACAGCCTTCCCATTCACCACCAAAGCCTGGTTTAATATTAAAGCAACACTTTAAATAAAAAGCTGTTGCGTGTTAGTTTCTACATAACTATGGCGGAATTCCTAGCCATATTTCTCCAAGCACATCTGTCAGAACTGAACTTATTCTTTAAAGAAGGAAGCAACCCTTCATTGGCATGCGTTTCACAAAATCAACATGGCAGACTTGTGTCTTAAGAACTTTGAAAGAGCATCTGACGATACAAAGCATTTTACTTTCTGGAGAGCCGTGAGAAGTTTAATAAATAACAGATAGCAGCGCTTTTTAGGTTGACCTCTTATGGTGTTTTAGTGCTGACAATTCCAGATCTATTGTACATAAAACATGAAAGGTAGTCAGGTCTGCAAAGTAGGCTTGGATCTTACAGAGAAGCACATTGACGCCTGTCCATCATGAACCAGCACTGCACCTTCTTCTGTCCCAGGGCCTGTCATATACACCCCCTCCCTCATGCTGCTGCTGTCTGTGTATGAAGTTGGTTTATGCAGCTGCTGCACGCGCTCTACTTGTGTTGTGCATGATAGGGGTCTCCTGCTGCTGCCCTTGGTTTACCTGTCCCTTGTGTGAAGTGTCATTGCACTGCTGCTGTGTGTGAAGCAAACTTGCTCTGCTGCTCTCCAGGTTTTTTACCTGTTTCGTTGGTGAAGTAAACACCGCACGCCTGCTCTGTCTGCTTTACCCCTTCAGTGCGTGAAGTGCATTTGCTCTTCTGTTGCCCAGGCTGCACCTGTTCTGTGTGTGGAGTAAACTTGCTAGGCTGCTGGGCCTGCTTTGCCTATTCAGTTTGTGAGGTGTGCTTGCTCTCCTGCTGCCCGAGTTGTACCTGTTCTGTGTGTGAAGTATACCTGCGAGGCTGCTTAGCCTGTTTTACTTCTTTAGAGTGTGAAGTGTCATTGGTCTCCTGCTGCCTGGGCTATACCTCTTTCTGTTCTGTGTGTGATGTAAACTTGCAAGGCTGCTGTGCCTGCTTCGCCAGTTAAGTGTGTGAAGTGTGATTGCTCTCCTACTTCCTGGGCTTCTGTAACAGCTATGTGTGAGTTAAACCTACTATACTGCTGTGCCTGCTTCACTTCTTCAGTGTGTGAAGTGTGATTGCTCTCCTACTTCCTGGGCTTCTGTAACAGCTATGTGTGAGTTAAACCTACTATACTGCTGTGCCTGCTTCACTTCTTCAGTGTGTGAAGTGTGATTGCTCTCCTACTTCCTGGGCTTCTGTAACAGCTATGTGTGAGTTAAACCTACTATACTGCTGTGCCTGCTTCACTTCTTCAGTGTGTGAAGTGTGATTGCTCTCCTGTTGCCCAGGCTGTACCTGTTGTGTGTGTGAAGATAACTTGGTAGGCTGCTGGGCCTGCTTTACCTCTTTAGTATGTGAAGTGTGACTGTTTCCTGCTGCCACATCTGTACCTCTTCTGTTTAGGAAGTAAACCTGGTAGGCGGCTGTGTCTATTTTACCTATTTAGAGTGTGAAGTGTGATTGCTCTCCTTCGGCCTGATCTGTATATGTTGGGTGTTTAGTAAACTGGCTAATGTGCTGTTCCCGCTTTACCTCTTCTGGGTGTGTAGCAGATTACTCTCTTGATGCCTACTCTGTACATGTCGTGTGTGAGGCAAAGCTACAATGGTGCTGTGCCTGCTTTACCTCTTTACCCCGTGAAGTAAGATTGTTCTCCTATTGCCTGAGTCGTACCTGTTCTGTGTGTGAAGTAAACCTACAAGGCTGCTGTGCCTGCTTCACCTGAAATGTGATTGCTCTCCCACTGCCTACGTTGTACCTGTACCTGTTCTGTGTGTGAAATGAACCTGCTAGGCTGCTGAGTCTACTTTACCAGAACAGTGCACAAAGTGTGCTTGCTCTCCTGCTGCCTGATTTGTACCTGTTGTATGTGAGGGTAAACATGCTATGCTGCTTTGCCTGCTTCACTTATTGGGTGTGTGCTGTGTAATTGTTCTCCTGTTACGTGGGCTGTACCTGTTCTGTGTGGGAAATAAACCTGCTATGCTAGTGTGCCTGCTTTACCTATTCAGTATATGAAGTGTGATTGTTCTCCTGCTGTCCGGGCTGTACCTGCTCTGTGTGTGAAGTAAACCTGCAAGGCTGCTTGGCCTGCTTTTTCACTCCAGTGTGTGAAGTGTGATTATTCTCCTGCTGCCTATACCCGTCGTGAGTGAGGTAAACATGCTTTGCGGATGTGATGCTTTACTTGTTAGGGGCCGGATACAATGACAGGTCAAAGGCTTTCCGATAGGTATTGTTGGTTTCAATTCTGACCTGCTGAACACAAGACAGCCAGTTAGAATTGAAACCAGCCGGTCCTTCCGGCTGGATTGCAACGGGCTCAAGGACCCCATTGGCCAGTCGGAAACCAGCCCGTAATCCATATGGACGGCGTTTTACGCCATCCGGATTACGATGCAAAGTTTCTAACAGGCTTTCCATGCCGGGCTTTCCGACATGGGAAGCCTGTCGGAAAGCATGTTTGGGGGCCCCTAGCAGGTCTCCCTTCTGTTTGCGGCCTTTGGTTGGAGGCAGCATAGGTGCCCTCTTGTTGATCCTTGCATCTAGTGGCAGGCACCCTTAGGTGCCTGCCACGGGGTGTAGGGATTAACACAATCTCCCATTTCTCTATAGGAGCTTGTGTTATGAACAGTTTACGGCCATAACACAAGCTCCCATAGGGGAATGAGAGTATCGCATTGTAATTAGGCGTCAGAACTGTCGACCGGAGGTCGGTCAGTCCGATTCCACAACAGTGTCAGTCGGAGGCAACTCCGACCAACATTGTAATGAGGCCCTTAGTATTTGAAGAGTGATTGCTCTCCTGCTCCCCGGGCTGTGCCAGTTCTATGAATGAAGTAATCTTGCTAGGCTCCATTTCTGCCGTCTTAGTTGTACTTGCTCATTGGGTGACATAACCATCCACTGGTTCCGCCCACACCGTGTACCTGTTTTGTGTGAAGGAATCTTGCAAAGTCGCTCCACAATCTATACCAGTTTTGTATGTGGGAAAGAACGGGCCTCCACTTGCTATGTGGCACGTGTTCTGAGTGTGTTAGGGAAGCTTGCCGTGGTGGTACTGTGCTTGTTCTGTAGAAGATATTCTTATTCCAGCCTGTGACAGGAAGGCATTTTGATGCTGGAGATGGTCCTACCTGGTTGGTTCAGCTGAAGCGTGCTGCGGCTCCACTGAGATAGTCCCACGATGGCCACCATCTTGGCCCCGAGGCTGGAGCGTCTCTTCTTATTGGTGCTGAGGGTGGCCGCATCCGGCGGTGTTGCGTTACTCTTCTCAATGTTATACATCTCCCCACTGATGCTGGAGCTGCGGATTACGTTCCGAGCAGTGGCACTTGTCTCCCCGTTCAACATGGTGGTAGGAGGTGGTCGTGCTCTCTGGCAGTCTAAAGGAGTCGGAGATGCTGCATGGGAAGAGAGGTTGGGATCGGTCAGACAGGTGGCGGTTTAAGATTTTTTACACAAACAGAGCTCATTCAAAATGGACCTATATGCTGACCACACAATTGCAGATTTACTTTAAAACAGGGCACAAGTCCTAACAAAAGAAGTGGGGAGACTAACCAAGTTAGGCAGCATGCAAGTGACATCATGGCGCCTGATATCAAAGTGTGTGACATTGCACGTGATATTACAGGATGTGACATCACAAGAAATGGCATCACAGCCCATGGCCTCACAGGAAGTGACATGACAAGAAGTGACATTCGATCTTAAGACCGCCCCCATATGTTTAGTAGGTTTATCATGACCACATTTGAGTGTGTTACAAGATTTAATCAATTAGATTTAGTGTTGGGGTTGTGCCAAAAAAGTAACACAACCCCAACGCAAAATCTGGAGCTCAATGTAAACATTTCTTTTTGGAATTCTGCCGCAAAGAAATTGGCTGCAAGGAGAAATGTGGCAGTAAATCTGTTCTGCTTAATTGTTTGCAAAGTTTGCATTTTAAAATATATTATGGGGTTAAGACACCTGCTGCGGAGATCTTTGTATGCCCAGAAAATCTCAGGGAATGGTAATAATGGTGAGATAATTCTGGAGGTTAACCCATCTGCAGGTGAGATCTGTGTTCTGTCTAGTCCCAGTTTTGAATCCAAGTAGCCTACAGAGGTATTGTGTCTCCTGCAAAGAACACCTTGTAACATGCAGATGCTAGATTTTTATTTTTATTTTATGTGGATAGGTAAGTGAGCTACTGCTTTTAACATAGAGATCCCTTTGCTACTTGCAGTTCCTAAATTGTAATCCTTCTAATATAGCACAGTGAACTATGAAGGACATGTGGCTCCTACACATTTTAACCCTCACTGCCTTATGTAACACATCCTGTATATTAATGTACACACATATGAGTTATTATCAATTTATAATGTGCATATGTGCATATGTGATTTAAAGCGGTCTGCCACCTGCATTGGCATAAGTAACGCTATAAAAGAAATAAAAACAAAATAGTGGTATTTAAATTGTTATCTATGTAAATCCTGGGACAGATCAACACATCTGACATTCTTGCAGTGTATGCATAGCTCATATATAGGGACTAAACAGAGCCAAAAGCATACCTCTCATAAGTACTTGTGAAGTAATAAAAATGTGTGCCTTTGTTTCCCCTCCATTGCATTACATCTAGGTGTGATGCTCCAGATAGGTACCAGCCAGGATACTCAAGCAAAAGGAGTCCTGATGGCTCCTTAACTCCTACCTTGTTTAGGGCCCATCTGGAATGTAGAATACCAAAGCCCCCACACCACCTGCAGGTTGCTGCTCGGAATGACAGTAGACAACGTGCAGGCACTGTTGAATGTGTCCCAGTGTCTGAAAACGACACCAGGACAAGTTGGGTATATTTCATGGGGGCCCATTTTTTTGGTAGGGTGGACAGTGTCCACCCTGTGAAATTAGTGAATGGTCTCTGTCTACCCGCGTGTAACCCCTGCTCTACAAAAAAACACTCTACCCAATTACACGGCCTGCATCTACAGTACAGACAGGCTTCTGGGAAAATGGGATTTCAAGACAGACTAATACATCTGATTGGCTGGGAGTGTTGTGGAGGAGGGACCTGCCTAGTACACGAAGAACTCAATAGAGGCTGTTCCTTCTCAGTGCAAGGCCCTAAGCTATGGAATTCAGTGCTAATTATTAAGCTATCACCCGCACTGTTAGACTTCTGGCTGGTGAAGACACGCCTGTTTGATTAGCAAATAATAGACGAGCACATTGAGACCCCACAGGGTAGTGGCACTATAAATGTTATCAATTAAGAGATTGTCCAGCATGTTAATGCCTCTGAAACGCTGATCGTTCTGGAACAGGATCTGTCACAAATCAAGTGGCCCATGCCAATATTTCAAAGTATGCCTAACATTAAAAAAAAATAGCATTTTAGTCATTTGTCCACCCACCTCTAAACATGTCACTTTTCTGGACAGCTCTAAATGCTTTTCTTTTGGAAGAGCTTGGTACCCTAATGTCAATTTACACGCTGCCTCCATTTCATGAGTTGGGCAGAAGCCACACCGTCATTCACCCAGTACCAAGGCTGAATTTACAGTTGAATGAGTCGTTCCTGAGCCAAACCCACAAGGCTCTTAGCCAGACCAGGAATGTTGGAGAAAGGCCAAAAATTAACAAACGCGTCGGCCAGTGTCCCTTTTTTTTCAGAAGGGGCAACTACTGCAGGTACCAGTTTGGCAAACCCCATACCCTCATCCACGGATTGATTGATAATGCTCCCACCGTTGGTGCAAAAAGTGGGGCAAGTTGTTTCATCTACCAGTGGACCCATATAACCAAATAAAAGTACATGGTCAAAGCATGGTCAATTGTTCAATTTGTTTGCTTGAACAGAAACATGGCTCACACTCTCATTCATGCCTCCCCTTGACCATCCGCTGCCACCCAACTACAAGCTAATCAGAATAGAGACTGAACGGATAAAACCGGTAATGATGTGGGAGCTAATATTTGTAAATAACCATTACCCTGCACACTTATAGATACCAGCTCAGCCAAGCCCTTCCAATCTCTTACTGTTGACACTGGTTGCACCACACTATTTAAAGCTAGAATACATATGTTATTAGCCCCTAAAATGAATAAACTATTTCTAGAAGAATGTGTACAATTCATGCCAACTCAGTTATTGTCAAAGTGTAAACACATCTTAGTCTGACATTTTAACCTCCCTTGTAACAGCGACTCACGCTAAACAATGACATTCTTTTCCCCAAGAAAATAACTTGAACCAACACATCAACCTTACTACACACAAAAAAGGTGTCACCATCTCTCTAATTATTTCTAAACCGGGGCAACATTACTACATTTAACCCTATACTTGTTCACAGGTCAGACCATCCTATTCATCGCTGTTTATTAAATGTCTGCCTTGCAGACACAGGCACAAGAAGGTACTGATATCAGTCGGAGATGTTTAGGTGATCTATCATAATAAATTAGACTCTATGATCCGCTCTCACACTGGATTGTCATCCCTCTATTATCACTAATGAACTAATTAAACAATAAAATAAAATGGCTACCTTATCTAATATTCGTCCTCCAGCCAAGAGCATGCTCAAATATAAAAAAAGGTCAGTACAGTGGTCCAACAATGAGATTAACAGTCAGAGAAAGATTTTACATCTCAATGAGAGGAGATGGAGAAGCCCTCATTCCCCACCCCTATCAAACTCAATTCCTCGTGTAAGGAAAGGGAAACATACAAAAAGCTCAATTTCCAGTCAGAGTCCAAACTTTTCAGCCATGAATTTCAGAATAGTTAATGTAGGCCCAGGAGCTTTAAAATTCGTACATGACCAGACACATGAAGTAATAAACCCCCACTTAAGGTCCCAAACTACAATCACATTGCAAACACTTTACAAAAAACAAGAGAACATCAGAGAAAACGTTGTTCGCCTCCCATGCCAACCAGAACCTGAACAAATTCATCTCATCAGAAAAGCACCATTATATTAAAGCACCATTAACTTAATGGCCTTCTTTTAGTCACATTTCAGAACCTGGCCCCCAGAAAGGCATTGCAAGCAGTAAGCCTTTGCCCTAATCTCTTGACCCCTGCCACCTTCAGTAGCCTAGAAACATGCTGATGCCCTCCTGCCTTTATGAGTGGAAATCATAAATTCCATTGTTCTGTACACTGCATTTTTACTGATGTGCTAAGAATAGGTCATATTCGCCCTATGTTATGTTAATATGCTTTGTATAGCGCACAGCTGCCTCAGCATAGAGGCGCCCCAGCGCTGAAGCAGAACATAGAGGCTGGAAGTTAGAAAAAGCACTAGGCTAAGGGGAAGAGATGGGTTTTATTAGCTCTGTGAAAGACCACGTAATTCTCCATGGCACTAATGGAGTATAGTAGAGCATTCCAAAGCTTGGCAGCCAAGAGACGGAAAGAGCGTCCACCCAATCGTACCCTCCTCATGCGAGGCACAGTCGCCAGGTGTTGTCCAGTGGAGCGAAGCTGGCTCGTAGGGTGGTAAGGTGATAGCAAATTGGTCAAGATGGCCAGAGAGGAGAGTTTCAGGATTTTAAATGCAGTACAGAGGACCTTAAATTCCACTTGGTTGACAACAGGAAGCCAGTGCAAGCGACGGATAGCCATAGAGGTGGGGCAGGTTCTGGGGAGACCCATGCGGGTTCTAGCCACCGCATTTTGAACTCGCTTTAATCTCAGTGTTTCAATCTTATTCTCCCCTAGGTACAGTCCATTGGCATAGTCCAGTCTTGATAGAATGGAGGCCTGGATGATCATTTGCCTGACTGGTGGGTCAAAGAACCCAAGCAGCGGTTTAAGTACCCTAAGTATGCCAAAGCAGGTCCCCGCGACTTTTTTGGTTTGGAGCTGAAAACAGAGACCCGAATCTACCCAGACTCCGAGATCTTTCACCACCAGCTTAGGAATAGGTGCACAACCCAGTATGGCTGGCCACCACCAGTCTCCCCATAGCTCTTGATCGTTACCCACCAGCAGGACCTCTGACTTGCTGGAGTTTAATTCGGCATACCAGACGGGCCACATTCGCCGCCCCACAGTGTCTCTATCACGAAACGCCAAGAACCGGCTCGCCCCACCGTGCGCGGCCAAAAAACCACGCCAGGCACAAGCAAGCCAACATTCACCCCGCGACGGGCCCCATCTGCCGCCCGACGTCGTGTCCATTACGGAACTTCAAGCACCAGCTCGCCCCATTGTGTGTGTGAACTCCTTCAATACTAGGCACAACAGCACGCCAGGTGACCGCCCCTCATACCAAGTGCCTGGTTCGGATCTCTCTCACCCAAGATGCCTCAGGAGGCTGCCCATACATAATTGTCAGGCACCCCAGATGGACTGATGCCTCCCGCAATTTGGTCCTCCCACGCCGCGACCGCACTTCCATCAAGTGCACCGGCTTGTTTAAAAATACATTCGGGCAATATGTTTATTGTAGTCCTGAAGATGATCCCAATTTAATTTTTTGGAGACAGGGATCGAAACGTAACGTCGACAGTTTGTGCAGTACTGCTTCCTTTTTCATTTTTGTTATATGTGTTGCAGTTACTGTCGGTTCTGAGCTTAAGAAAAACTTCATTGTACTTTAAGCCACCGTTTTTCTCTAACTTGTTTGCCTGTTATTCTATTCTCCCCCCTGTATTGTCTTTTCCTTTCCCTGACTTGGTACAGGCTTGTGCCCAGTAAATTGTGACTTGCTCCACTTCCTAATTCCTGTATATATGCACCAATTTTCAAAATAAATATCTCCTTGTCCGGCTGGACACTGGAGTAAAAGATACATAGTCTTTATTTTAAGCCTATGCTCATTCTCACATGTTACATCTTCCTAAAGCCTAGGACCTTTGTTAACTTTAAACAGGAGTTTAATTGGAGACAGTTGTCAGTCATCCACTCTGCAACAGCTGTGAGATCTTCCCGAAACTTAGATGCTGCACTCCCAGTATTGTTGGAGAGGGCCACCACTAGCTGTGTCACATCAGCATATGATACGATGGTGAGCCCTCTGCTTCTTGCCAGGACTGCCAGGGGTTGAACGTAGAGATTGAAAAGCAGAGGGTTCAATATAGAGGCTTGCGGGACCCATTGTTTTTTGGCATGGAACGTTAAGGCGAACGGGGGGGCTATAACCTGGAAGGTCCTATTTGAGAGAAAGGAAGCACACCAGGTCAATGCTGGGCCCACAACACCTGCTTCTTTTAATCTGCGTAACAAGACCTGATGAGAGATCGTGTTGAATGTGGCACTGAGGTCTAACAGAATCAGCGCCGACGTATGTTCCTCATCCAGAGCGAGCCTAAGATGTTCAATGACAGCCAGGAGAGCAGTCTCCGTACTGTCACCTGAATGAAAGCCATTCTGAGAGTTGTCCAGACAGTTGTTCTCTTCCAGAAATCTGGCAAGAATGGACATAGGTCTGAGTGATCTTAGCAATCCATGGGAGAAGGGAGATCGGGCAATAGTTTTCCAGTTTGGCAGCATTCAGGGAAGGCTTCTTAAGCAGAGGAACCACCTTTGCCTGCTTCCAAGAATTAGGAACAGTTGCACTAGACAGATAATTATTAATCACTTGTCTTAGAGGTGACAAGAGCAAAGGTAACAATCTCATAAACTGGTCAGGTTTGAGAGGATCGGAAAGGGAGCCGGATTTGATCTTGGAGCACACAAATCGTAGCTCCTCCAAGGAGACCAGCGGAAATGAATCCAGAGTATGAGCAGGGGGCAGACCTGACACAGGGTCGCAGCTTGTAGTGGTGCGAGTGAAGGACAGATAAATGTTCTCCACTTTTTCGACAAAGAAACTAGTCAGAGCCTCACACTGCTCATTATAGGAAATAGCGGGCACTGCCGGGACCCCATGCTGTATTAGGCTTTTCAGCATGGAAAAGATAGTTTTAGAGGGGTTGCCACCACTGTTCCCAATAAGCTGCGCGGGTGAGCGGGCGCGCACAGAGGTCACCCCAAGCGCACAGTGAGCTGTATTTACCGCGCACTCCCTGCAACATCGTTTGTCATTTGCGGGAGACTTGACAGTTCTTAGAGTGCACAGCTGAGGGCTATGAACTAGAACGTGTGCTATTTGCAATGCTCACCAGCAGCTGGGCGCTGTTGGAAATGTAATGCAGAGTGTCAAACACGCCGCTCGGAAGTTAAAACTCTTCCTCGCAGTTTGCGAAGGCCACAAACTATAAAAACTCATTTCTTTAGTTTAGCATTATGGAAATAATCTCTGATAGTATGGTGTTGATAGAAACGACTGCAGCTCACACGGACAGAAAAAGAAACAAGCATTTACAATGCAATGGTTTCGCCTTTGGAAAAGTTAGAGCTATTGGCATTGTAAATGACAAATTTTGTATTTATGTGTTGGTTTTGAAAACAGAAATAAATGGCATTGTCATTTACATTGCCATTAGCTTAATCTCTCGCAAATGCCTCTCCCTACGCACGTTTCAGGTCCCTTCTCAAAACGCACTTGTTCTGTAATGCTCATCACTAATGCCCTTGTCTTGCGGACTGTCTTCTCCCTGCTGCTCGAGCGCCACATACACCCTCACTTTATTGAATTCAAGTGCATGTCATCAGAGCTTTCAGGTAAACCACTGCCAAGAGAAAGATTTAAACGAGAAACATGGGCACACGTTTAAATCTCAAAGCATTCTTGGATTTGCAGTCTTTTTCTTCCTGTGCGCGAACTGTTTAAGCAATCCATAATTTTTTGACAATGCTAAACTAGAAACTAGGTCACTCGAGCATTAGGTAGGCCATCAGCGCCCTGTCAGCAGGTGGGATGCGGCGCGAGGAAGGAGATGAATGGGCAAAAAGGCGCAACATGCAGAGGGACACTTAGCCAGTAGCTCACGCCTTTGGAAGGGAAATGGAGCACCAAACTAAACGTTATTACCCACATTCGAGGTCTTTAAAGCGTCATCCTGGGAGGACCATATTTCGCAGAATGTAGCTGGAGGGGCGAGAAATTGCTCAGGATCAAAAGTAGAATATTTGCCCAAAGCTGGGCTTTAAAACCGGAAGCTGCAAATGCTCTTATCCGGGTTTTACTAACTAGGCCAATGATCTTCCACCTCCTAAAGTTCTTGAGCTATAGCCAAACACACACAGCGCTTGGTGAGGTCACAGGCACGAGTCCAGGGGTGCTGCATGCTGCAGAGCACCAGGGCAGTCCGGGTGCAGCATCCCTGCACCGTGAGCAGCTCCAGAAATCACAGAAACAATTGTAAAGACCGGTAAATAAGCCAGCCCTACCAAAAGAAGAAGCATAGACACACACATACAGAAAGACAACTTCGCCAACTCAATGTTTTATTTAATACACTGCTCTCCCCCGCCATTTTTTTTAACGTTTGTCAATTCCGCATACACTCTACAAGGGAGATTCGCCCTTTCTCAATCTTAGATCTGTAAATTAAGTATCACTTATTTGGGTGCAAGTAACAGCTGACATTTACAGCGTTTTGGAAACGCCTTTAGTGAGGTATTATGAACAGTGTGGAGAAAAACGAGATATTTGTAAAGAAGGCAATTCTGTGCCTGCCCATTGAAAGCACAAACTACTTCCTTGGGAGCAAGGGTCTGCTCGTTTCAAGGAAGAAATGCCACTCGGAACACCAAGAACCCAGCCCACGGCGTCATTTGTTGGCCTGGTGCATTCTGGGAGCTGTAGTCATCCACCTAGACAACGGATTGGCCTAAGGTAGCAGATGACGGTTGCTTGGGTATAGGATCAGGCATCCAGTAACCATTCGTATAAATGGTACCTCTGGGTATCTTAAACTACACCCTAAACGTGCATACTATGACTCATTCAAATCAAACATTTTATATACAAAGCAATTACACCCCCCCCCAAGAGCCGAATGTATTTTGTTTGATGGAAGCCCCCTGCACCCCTATAGATCTTCCCACCCCTACAGAAAAAAAAACCTCTGCAGGGTAGGGGGTATTAAAATGTATGAGCAGAGCGTACAAAACCGGTCTGTGAAAGCTTAATTTATCCTGCTTCACCTGGAGGCGCCTTGAGGCATGCCGATGCGTGGGAAGGGGGCGGGGCAAACGAGCACCGCACGTTGTCTGAAGGTAGTCTCTTTAATGGTTGCTCATTACTCTGTGCAGCACACATGCGCTCACGCTATATAAATCAAGGAATGCATTGAGAAGTGCACTTCTATCTAGCTGCAGGGCAGTAAAGTGATGCACATTAACGCACAGCAGGGATGATCATATTCCAAAAGATGACTGCACAAGGCTCGCGCTGACTGTAGCAGTGATTTAAATCCAGGCGAGGCGAGCTCTGCCTTTCATCCTTTCAGAGTCGGCGAGTGCGATAAAGATGGGGTACTAGTAATGTCGATTGACAGTGCTTAAGACAGAAAAGCTTTGTAAAACACGATATTAGACGTCCTACACTACAGAACAGCCTCCCAACCCCATCCTAGGGATGGAAGTTGAACCCCTCCCACCGCACTCCCCAAACCATGGCCTCCTCGCCCCGAGGGAGATGCGCCCCCTGCGTCTTACCCACCCGTGCGACGCAGCAGACCTCCGCCGAGCTGCCGTTGCCCATCCTGGCCGGCGCGGACACGGTGCCACGCTGTCGGAGAAGCTCCTCTGGAAGTTACAACATCTGGCGACGAGGCTGCGAGCGATCCTGCTCCGTGACTCATTCCCCTCCTCGCTCCCGGCGAGGTCCGGCAGCCGCAAACATCTGGATTCAGAGGGCTCCACTGGAACGTCACGAGAGGATCCGGAGGCAGAGATGGCAACAACAAACAAGCACCTACGAGGACGGCGGGAGGGGGCGTGAGAGGACACGGACGGCGGGAGGGGGCGGGAGAGGACACGAACGGCGGGAGGGGGGCGGGAGAGGACACGGACGGCGGGAGGGGGCGGGAGAGGACACGGACGGCGGGAAACGTGCACAGGACAGCGAGGGGGGCGGGAGAGGACACGAACGGCGGGAGGGGGCGGGAGAGGACACGGACGGCGGGAAACGTGCACAGGACCGCGAGGGGGGCGGAAAGGCACACGGAGGGGGCGGGAATGGACAGCGCATCTGAATTCACTTTCAGTGAAAGGGGAGGGAACGGGAAAAAACGTAACTCCGCCCTGGGAAAAAATCTCCGGAACGCCCCCGAATCTGGTCCGGCCTTGATGGACAGATCCGGCACTCAATGGCTAGCCTCCATTTATGGAGCTAGCCAATGAGAGCCGGGGGACGTTCCAGAAGTCCTTATTGTCGACATAGGATTTCACCTGCGCTGAACCGCGAGGGGGGCGGAAAGGCACACGGAGGGGGCGGGAATGGACAGCGCATCTGAATTCACTTTCAGTGAAAGGGGAGGGAACGGGAAAAAACGTAACTCCGCCCTGGGAAAAAATCTCCGGAACGCCCCCGAATCTGGTCCGGCCTTGATGGACAGATCCGGCACTCAATGGCTAGCCTCCATTTATGGAGCTAGCCAATGAGAGCCGGGGGACGTTCCAGAAGTCCTTATTGTCGACATAGGATTTCACCTGCGCTGAAAAGCTGCGCAGAGCGCAGCCTTTCGGCAGGCGAAACCCAAAAACCATTCTTACATACAGTAAGAAAAGTTTCAACATCACCAACTCTAACAAAAACATAGGGATGTATAACACCACAAAATAACTATTTAAAGATGTACAGGCAAACGCATTCTTTGAAATAAAGCATTCTCAGCAGATCCTGGGTAACTCACTGCTTTAAAAATCTGCATAATCGAAATCCGCAACCAATCACATTCAGCCTGCCTTTTCCTGACACACACAGCCGAGCCTCTCTCTCATTACATTTAAGTAGTGCAGTATGCACGAGGGGCCCCAGCCGGGCCTCTGCCCTGCCCTGACCTCTGAGCCTTTTCATTCATGAATAGGTGACAGAGAATAAGATTGCGAGGAGGTGAGGTCGGTAATGGGTGATCAAGTAGAATAAAAGGAGAAAGAGAGAAAGGAGCTACGAACATAGAGGAAAGAAAGAAGGGGGAGAGGCAAGTGCAAGCAACTTTATTTAAAAACGCTGCAATAGCTTTGGAAGAACGTGTATTTAAAATGCCGCAAGACAAGTCATTGTTTCCTATCTGAAAACATTCAACTTCGCTCCTAGAACACACACAAGTTTAAAATTAAAGGCTGCACATTGTCCACAATGTCCACAGAAGGAGCAGCTTGAGTATGCCCCTTCCCCTCCCCCAGTAGATATTACTGCACTAATATTTTAATCGTAACCCTGTTCCTGTTCAGTTTAAGGGCAACTGTCAGTCAACAGCAATTGGCTTTAAGTAAAAAAATTATAAAATCTGGATCAGGGTTAGCCTAGAGTAACTGTCAGACTAGGGAGTGAAGTAAATTATATAAGCCAGTAATAAAAAAAAAAAGGTATGATTAACGAGTACATGGTGTACTGGAGTAATTTGATGAACAGGGAAAAAAAAGATGAACAAAACGGATTTGGGGGCATGGTTGGTCGGTGGGAAGAGCAGGACTGTAGCATCATTGAGTGATGAAGATAAGATGAAGCATGACATGGAAAATAAAATTGCTGACATTAACTTTATGCTGTTGATGGAAAGATTCTTGGACTAACAAAAAGGGTGCTTGGTGGCTGAGGCTGTGAATACTTTGCAGTGTGATTCTACTCAGTGAGGAAAAAGCATTAAAAAATGTATGATTTTGCATTGGCCATAGGTGCAGTCTGTACCTACCTCTCCCTCTCTGCCCCTCCCTTTCCCTCCTTCTATTTCCCTCTCTGTCTCTACATATCTCTCCCGCTCTGTCCCTCCCTCCCTCTCTACCTCCCTCTACCTCAGTCCCTCCCTCTTCCTCCCTCCCTCTCCCTCTCTGTCCCTCCCTCTACCTCCCTCTCCCTTTCCCTCCCTCTACCTCTGTCCCTCCATCTACCTCTGTCCCTCCCTCTCCCTCTAGCTCCCTCTCCCTTTCCCTCCCTCCCTCTCTGTCTCTACCTACCTCACCTGCTCTGTCCCTTCCTCTCCCTTTCCCTCCTCTACCTCCCTCTCTGTCTTTACCTACCTCTCCCGCTCTGTCCCTCCCTCTACCTCCCTCTACCCCTGTCCCTCCCTCTCCCTCCCTCTCCCTCTCCCTCTCTGTCCCTCCCTCTCCCTTTCTCTCCCTCTACCTCTCTGTCCCTCCCTCTCCCTCCCTCTCCCTTTACCTCCCTCCCTCTACCTCTCTGTCCCTCCCTCTCCCTCTCCCTTTCCCTCCTCTACCTCCCTCTCCTTCTTCCTTCCCCTACCTCTCTGTCCCTCCCTCTAGCTCCCTCTTCCTCTAGCTCCCTCTCCCTCTCCCTCTACCTCCTCTCCCACCCTTTCCCTCCCTCTACCTTGCTGCCCCTCACTCTCCATCTACCTCTATCCCTCCCTCTCCTTCTACCTCCATCTCCCTCTACCTCGCTGTCCCTCCCTCTCCATCTACCTCTGTCCCTCCCTCTCCGTCCCTCTGTCCCTCCCTAACTCCCTCAACCGCTACCTCCCGCTCCCTCCCTCTGCCCCTCCCTCTCCCTCTCTCTCTACCTCCCTCTACCTCTATCTCCCTCTCCATCTACCCCCACTCCCTTACCTCCCTCTCCCACCTTCTACCCCTTCTCCCTTCCTCCCTCCACTTCCCTCCCTTCCTTTACCTTCCTCTCTCTCTCTCTACCTCTCTGTCTCTATCTGTCTGTCTCTGTCCATATCTGTCCAAATTCTGAATGTGCTTACATCCAGGCGTGCAATGCCCATTGGGCTCAAAGGGCTTAAGCCCCAGCCTCCCCCCACTTACCCATTCGTTTGTGGCAGCCCCGGCTGAGACAGCTTCCTGGGCGCGCACACAGCTGTACCTGAGTACTTCACAGGGCTTCCATTTACTTGTTAATATGGCTTTTGTTGTTTTTTTCACACCTTCTTATATCCCATGCATCTCCACTTTGCCTAGAAACGACAAGGCAAGGTGCGTGCGCCGCCAGTGAAGGCCTGGTAGGCCGCTGGCGGCCCGTGGGCCGTACTATGAGTACCACCGATGTAATTAGTTTACACAACTTTAAAATACTTTTTAAGTGCTTTTCACTTGTATTTGCTATTTTGTCAGCTAAAAATTACGGCAAACCTAACCACACAACACAGTATAGTTTAACGTGACACTGTATGTGTGGAAATGCACCATCTTTTCAGATTTTTAAGCAAAAGTTTGGAGGGATATTTGGCGCTGCACACACGCACGGTCTGGTTCCTGGCGCACATGGCCATGACTGCAGCGCACAGAGACCCTACACTGCCGCACACAGAGGAAAAAAATTAGAGGGAACATTGGTTGCCAATACTTCTGATTTCCCCTGTAAAATAGGCTGCACGCGCAGTGTGAATGGTCTGGCCCCTGTGGCAGCTTTTCATTGCTGCTTGATAACACTTCTTCTGTGAAGGGTCATACTCCCGTCTCCAAGACCGTTCCAGCCTTTTACAGGTTTTACGCAAGAAGGCCAGGTCATCATTATACCATGGGTTAGATTTGGAAGTACGACTGACTGACCACTTTGCTGGGATAAGAGCATCAAGAGAGCTGCAGATCAATTCTGAAAGTGCTTTATCAGCAGCGTCAAGGTTGTCAGGCAAGCTGATAGCAGACCTGCAAAGAAGATCATGGAATTGGACGAGGTCAAGTTTATGTCAGGGGTGTTTAAAAACAACCTTCTGAGGCTGCTTCCGTAGAGGGAAAACCCCTGAGAGAGACATAGAAATCAGATAGTGATCTGACCAGCAGACAAGAGTAGGGGTGTGGACTAACAAAGAGGGGAGGTTTGAGAACACCGGGTGCAGCAAATATCCTGCAGAGTGAGTGGGACCCTGGACCAATTGCATCAGCTGACAGGCACCCAGGTCGGCCAGAAAATTGCCAAACTCCATTTCCTGGGGATTTTCTAAGTGCAGGTTCAGGTCTCCGATGACACTGAAATTGGCTGTCCTTGTGGCCAGAATATTAACAGTGTCCACAAGCGACGACCTGAACTCTTTGGAGGGGCCGGGTGGGTGATAAATAAGTAAACCCAACATTGTATAGCAGGCATTAAGAGCGAGCCCGAAGCAAGCGCACTCACAGCCAGCTATAGTCTCTTTAACAAAAGAGCAGGTGTAGCATGATTTAAAAATCATAGCAATGCCTCCACCTCCAGACTCTCTATTGAGGTTAGCAATGGTAAAACCCTGAGTGGGGGCCAGTCCGAGCAAAGACTCGGAATTGGCAGATAGTCAGGGCTCAGTTAGAAAATGGGCATCTGGGGATTCCTCAGATAGCAAATCGTAGATATCAGCATGATGTTGCACTTACGAACGACAGTTAAGGCTGAGCAGTTTGATGACATTGTTGGGACATGGGGTGGGAGAAGGTTATAGGGGGGGCAGTGACCAAGTGTTGAGGCCACAATACAGGCAACAGAATGGGCCTTTGGAATAAAGTATAAGTGGTGGTTCCAGGTACCGACAACTTTCCTGATGTTCATAAGATTGATTGAGGAATAGGTGAACCTGTTTTTGGTGAAATCGGCAGCATGCCTGGCGACATCCAGGCACGGACGGGCGCAGACGGGCTTGCCTTAGGCGCACCTTTGGCGCGACAGCGGCGCGCCCACTGCGCGTTGTCGCGATGTCCTCATCTGAAATAGAGGAGATGGCCAGTCTAGTCCCACCCTCCAGAGCCCAACATGAAGTGAAGCGCGATTGGTGCCTAAGCTGCAATGAGTGGAAGAGCCCGCCCTCCACACAAACGGCAAAGCCGCAGTGGACAGGAGCCAGTCTCGAGAAAGCAGAGAGGGAAGATGTGAGCAAGCACAAGTGGCGAGGAAAGTGCTATCAGGTAATTAAAAGTTTAAAAACAGTTTACAATAGTCAACTCACAGTAAAGCACAGCAAAATTATTGTTACAAAAACATTGTCTCGAATTACCTTAAAAACTACATACATATATCTCTCATTGCAAAGGTCACAGAGAATTGCATAGCTGCCCAGTTGCAGAAATATACAGAAGAAAAAAAGTTCCTGGGACTGCACCACTTTGTCTTTAAACCTGGTCTTGACAGAGAAGCCTCTCTGCTCAAGATTATAGGTGCCACCTTACGGATCTCAAATGAAGGGAAACATTGCATAATATTACTCATTGGCCTATCTACAGCTTTCAATACATGGCACAAAATACCTCTACACACCCATACCTCTATATACAAAAGAATGGACAATGAAGGCAAGGCACTGAACTGGTTCAAAGCATACATGCCTTAAACAACACAATACATTGAAATGGGTGATTCTCGATGAGCTCCCGCAGCCATTCCATTGGGAGAACCACAAGTCTCCCTAGTCTCCCATTATTCAAACATGTATATTCCACAACTAGCCGAGTTATTCTCCAAGGCAGGTGTTGACGTCCACCGGAATGCACCTGTAGCTCAAGATTGATTGCAAAGATGATATTGACAGTTCAGTGCAACACATATCTGACAGAAGTTCATGGATGTTCAAGATGAAACTTAAACTCAAACCTAAAAATACTGAATTCTTCTACAACCACCAAACAGCTCTGAGGTTCTACCCCTTAACTGGATAGCTAAGCTCCAGGTCATAATCATATTCCCCACAAAAGTAAAATCCTTCAAATTCCCAGGAATCATGTTGGATAGGTCCTTCAGCCTTTAACTCCATAACAAAGAAAACACTATGGGCCCTATTACGATGTGATTCAGAGGTCGGGGAATTTCCAACTCACAACTCGATTTCACGAGCAGGGCCCCTTTCTCCCTAGGGCCCCCGGTTGGGGGCGATGGGGCACCTATTGTGCCTGCCACACAGTGCAGGGATTTGCATAAGCTCTCATTTCTCTTCAGGAGCTTGTGCTATGGCTGGTTTGCAGCCGCAGGTCAAGCTCCCTTAGAGAAATGGGAGTATGCGCCTGCACCATGTGCGTTCACATTGTAATTGCGTTGTCGGGACCACCAACCAGAGTGTAGAGGTCGGTCAGTCCAGAGACCGCGACTCAACATCGTAATCAAGCCTGCTGCCAGGCTGATCACTTAAACTAGAAAATTCAACATAATTTCCCCTGTTCTACTACCCAGAATAGTTAACAATTCAATTTTACTCCACCTATGAACATTTTGTTTCATATACAAAGTAATGCACCTAAATTCCCTCTTTTCTCAGCCTTGCACAAAAACTGGAATTGTTCAATAAAAAATGCATCCTCAGAAGCAAATCTAAATTTCTTCTCAAAATACTGTTTAAAAAAATATGTCCAGTATCAAGCACACCTTCTTAGAGGATGATTCAATGAGAATCTGGAATGCCCTTCTAATGTATAAGACTTACCCTCTCATTGCAACTCTTCAGAACCAAATTAAAGGATCACCTCTTAAACCTGCCCTAACATTGCTCATTTTGTTTATGTGTGCTGAAGATATGGATATTCCACTATTGCACTACCATCGTGCTGCTTATGACCTTAAATATACAAAACCATCTCTAATAGACACAGTGATCCGCAAAAATATATTAAAAAAAATATTGATTGACACAAATGTTGCGTCAAAAATATGGTTAGAAAGAGTATTGAAGGTAAGATTATTGATTTTTAGGTACTTCATATCTTTTTTTAATACAGTTGTATATAATATAGTTTTTTTAAATTATGTTGAGTTTTATTACTTTTTGTTTTGCAAGTTATTGTATTAGTGTTAAGTGTATACAATATCTTTAGTGTAGATGGTTTTGTTGATTTGGCAATATATTTAAAGAATTGTTTTTTATTTTTCTTACATTTATTTGCAGATTTTTGGGTTGAAATGCTGGGATTTTTTAAATGTTTACAATTTTACATTTTGGTTTTTATTACTTATAAAAAATGGTTTGTAAGTTATGTAATATATATTAACAAGCTAAAATGGTAATTAATTTGTGTAATTAATAATTAGTTAATTATATTACTAATTATGTAAATTATTTAATTGATTTCAACGATTAGTATATACATTGAGTGTAATATGGTATTATTTTTAGAAATATTTGATAAATTAATGACAATTGTTAACTATTTTAATTTGTTTTATTGGCATTTTGGGGTAGTTGGTTGGAAAGTTTTTTAAAATATATATATATATATATATATATATATATATATATATTGTATTCTTTGTAATTGGTAAATATTCATATTTTTAATTGATAATGTATTAATTTTAATTTGTAATTAAAAAAATCGGACTGTGAGAATTGTGGTATATTATATGGTATGGTTTGGGGGCCTTACCATGTAATACACTTGTCTTGTCTTGTCTTGGCTCATTTGTAAAACCTTTAGCTCAACCCTGGGTAGCTGTGGGTTTGAGCAGCAAGGTCTAAACAAAGGAACTAGAGTAAAGCATTTTCAAGCACCAATCAACAAAAATGAAAGAAATCCGACACCAATTTATAAAAATAGATTATATGTTTATGAATTTTTAAACCCAAAATAAGCAAAATCCACTTAAGGGGTTCTGGAGATATAGATTTTTAAGTTAAACGTAAATCTCAGATTTTTAATTCTAAAGCACAAACAAACATTGGTAACCATAAAGTTTAGAATGCTGAAAGATGCTCTGGGTCCTATGCAGTCAATAGGGGTGTCCCTGTGGTTATTCCTCAGTCCACAGGTATGGTGGAGCAACTTTGGCCACTGGTTTTAGTGTCCCTCCAAGTCCTCTTTGAGGAAGTAGAAGGCCAGCCGCGGCTGGGCTTCCAATCACCATACACAGTGGGTCTAGCGGTAACCTTTGGGAAAGGCTGATGTCCTACTTGGGTGACCAATCTGTACTCAGAAAACACTCCAGGATCGGGCAGACTCAGGTGCAACGTTTGGCAATGGAGAATTTTTTTTTGGGGTGCCCAGCGGTAGTCAGCAGTGATTCGCAGAGGCCACTGACTTGCCGGTATGGGCTTCTTCAGCTTTGATGGCCCTGGTGCTGGTTCCAGGGGGTCAGCAGATTAACCCTTGGAGCGACTTCTTTGGTCTGCAGCTCGAGAGTGACTTTTCCATGATCCAGGAGCCACAGGCATAGGCCTGTCTTTGCTAGCCCAAGGCGCGACAGGTGCAATCCAGGAGACGGTGTAGCCTCTCCTGCCAGGTCTAGGGGTCAGCAGGACAATTCTTCTTAGCTACTTTCTCCAGTTATGTCATTGTCTTAGGTCCAGGGTGCCAGGGGTGCAGTATGTATACCCATTAAGTGCCCTGGAGGGATGATGCAGTCACTAGTCAATGGGCTCCCTCCCGCTCTGTGATGACTGGTGGCCAGCAACAGTGCCAAGACCACCAAGGCCAACTCCACCGCCCTGATCGCCAACCTCGGACTCAAACAGCTCGTGACGACCCATGCCGCCGGACACACGCTGGACCCCATCTTCTCCGCAGGCCCTCACGTCTCCTTCAACCACACCACCGAACCCCACTGGACGGACCACAGATGCGTCCACCTCACCTTCAAGAAACCCACCACACACCACCGCACCCAACAGTTGCCACGCCGCTGCTGGGGCAAGGTCACCAAGGACCAATTGACAACCACCCTTGCCCTGAGACCACCCGCCGACCCCATCGACCCCGACACCGCCGCGACCAACCTCAAACAGTGGATCAACGACTGCGCCAACACCCTCGCCCCCCTCAAGATCTCCACAACCAACCGCACCAACAAGAAAGCCGACTGGTTCACCGAAGACCTCCGGAAATCCAAGCGCACCTGTCGGAAGCTGGAGAAGAAATGGCTCCACGACCGAACACCAGACAGCCACACAGCCCACAAGAACGCCACCCTCAGACACCACCAACACATCAGGACCACCAAGAGGACCGCCTTCAAGGACCACCTAGACAACAACACACACAACACCAAAGAGCTCTTCAGCATCGTGAAAGAACTCTCCAACCCCAGCTCCAACACCAACGACATCCCACCATCACAGGACCTGTGCGACTCCCTGGCCACCTTCTTTCACCGCAAGATCACCGACATCCATGACAGCTTTAACTCCGACACCCCCGCACCCACCACCGAGACCACCACCCCCGCGACCTCCAGCCGCCTGACCGCCTGGTCCACCGTCAGCGACGAACACACCATCAAAACCATGAACTCCATCCACTCCGGATCCCCGTCCGACCCCTGCCCTCACCACGTGTTCAACAAAGCCAGCTCAACCATCACGCCCCACCTCGGGAAAAGAATCAACATCTTCTTCGAGACAGCAACCTTCCTGGAAAGCTGGAAGCACGCCGAGATTAACGCCCTACTGAAGAAACCCAAGGCGGACTCCAAGGACCTCAAGAACTTCCGGCCCATCTCCCTGCTCCCGTTCCCGGCAAAAGTGACAGAGAAGATTGTAAACAAACAGCTAACCCACTACCTCGAAGACAACAACATCCTGGACCCCTCCGAATCCAGTTTTCGCAGCAACCACAGCACCCAAACCGCCCTCATCGCCGCAACCGACGACATCAGGATCCTGATGGACAAGGGAGAAACAGCCTATCAGCAGCCTTCGACACGGTCTGCCACCGCACCCTAACAACACGCCTCCATGACGCCGGAATCCTAGAGAAGGCCCTGGCCTGGACCTCATCCTTCCTCTCCGGCAGAACCCAGAGAGTCCGCCTTCCACCCTTCCGCTCAAAAACCACTGAGATCATCTGCAGCATCCCTCAGGGATCCTCCCTCAGCCCAACGCTGTTCAATATCTACATGGTACCGCTTGCCCACGTTGCACAACAACATAGCCTCAACATCATCTCCTACGCTGACGACACTCAGCTGATCATCTCCCTCACCGAAGACCCCCACACCGCCAAAGCCAATCTCCACAGAGGAATGAAGGCAGTCGCCGACTGGATGAAGGACAGCAGACTGAAGCTGAACTCAGACAAAACGGAGGTCCTCATCCTCGGACCCACCCCATCAGCCTGGGACGACTCCTTGTGGCCCACATAGCTAGGCACCGCCCCGGAACCCACCGACCACGCACGCAACCTGGGGGTCATCCTCAACTCCGCCCTCTCCATGACCAAGCAAGTCAACGCCGTCTCCGCGTCCTGCTTCAACACCCTCTGAATGCTCCACAGGATCTTCAAATGGACCACCCTCCCGACTCGAGAAAAACCGTCACCCAGGCCCTCGTCACCAGCAGACTCGACTACGGGAACGCCCTCTACTCAGGAACAACAACCAAGCTCCTGAGACAACTACAACGAATCCAGAACGCCTCTGCACAACTGATCCTCGACGTCCCCCGACGCAGCCACATCACACCCCATCTGAGAGGCCTACACTGGCTCCCTGTCAACAAGAGGATCACCTTCAAACTCCTCATCCACGCACACAAAGCACTACACAAATCCGGACCCACATACCTCAATGACCGACTCAGCTTCCACACCCCACCCGCAGCCTCCGCTCCGCCAGCCTCGCCCTCGCCGCAGTTCCTCGTATCCGGAAAACCACCGCTGGCGGCAGATCCTTCTCCTACCTCGCCGCCAAGACCTGGAACACTCTCCCTACCAGCCTACGACAGACCCAGGACCTGCTGACCTTCAGAAGACTTCTCAAGACCTGGCTCTTCGATCAGTAGCTGCCCCCCCCCCCCCCACAGCGCCTTGAGACCCTCGCGGGTATGTAGCGCGCTTTATAAATACAGTGATTGATTGATTGATTGATTGACCACTGGATAGACTGGGTAACAGAGTGGCAACTTTCTGAAAGTAGCCTTTACTTAAAAGTAACTTGGGCCTCAAGTAGGGCTTAATGCCACAGTTAATGTGATACCTTGAAGTACCCATTTTAGCAGTCCTATTCAGAATTAGCAAAGGCTTAGAAGTCAGCCGGCAACTCTGTGTTAGCCAAAGAAGCTACTAACTTTTCCACAGCAAAAACAATTTGGAAGTTTTGCTATCAGGCCATATTAAAAGTACATGTCTTACTTAATAATATACTGCTCTCTGCCTCAGGGGTCAAAAGGCCTTCCTTAAGGGAGACTTACACATATCATTAAGATAAGTGGGGGATATGCCATTGGTTTAAATGGCAAAGTCGAACTAGCAGTTTAAGAATGCTCTTGTAGGCTGCAGTGGCAGGCTGGTAGCCATTTTGTACTTAGCCTGCCACAAGGTGGCACAACAACTGTTGTATACCTAGGGGGACTCCCTGCCCTGGGTACTCTTGGTAACAGATACTAGGGACTTATAAGTAAGTCAGCTTATGCCAATTAGCAGTAGCTAATTCGACATACATTTTGTAAGAAGTTAGAACACTGGAACTGAGTTCTGGTTAGCAGGCCTCTGAGTCGAAAAACCAACAGCATCAAGGCAAAACTTTGGAGGTGATCATGCGAGAAGAGATATTTCTTTACACTGACCCTTACAAAGCCCAACACTTTCCCTGTTATTGCTTATGTTGAAGTATGAGTAGTACATATAATCCCTTCAAGCTTGAACAACTGTTGCTGAGTTTTGAATGGAAATAGCAATCTGATTCCTCCAATGTCCACACTTTCACTACTGTTGCTTAGGTTGGAGTGGTAATAGTAAATCGGACTCTTTCAAAGTCAAACAATTTCCAAACTGTTTTTTAGGTTGGAGTGTGGATTGTTATATGACCCACCTAAAGTCCAACATTCTCCCCACTCGTGCCTATGTTGGAATGGGAATAGTAACTCTGACCACTTAAAATTCCAACACTTTCCTAACTGCTGCTCAAGTTGGAGTGGGAATAGAAGATCAGACCCCCACTCCCCCAAAGGCCAACACTTTTTCTACTGTTATTTTTGTTGGTGTGGAAATAGTAATGGATTTATTTAAGCTAGGTATTTTATGTTAATTTTTGTAAAGATTTATTTTGTGATTTACCTGCAAGCGATAGTTTAATTCTTTTTTCTGTATATATTTTTTTAAGTAATATTTATTAATAATACCAGTTTTAATGTTAGTAATTTTATTGAAATCACATAAAAAAAATTTTTTATTACAGCTAATTATGAGTAGCATTCCTGTGCTTTTAAAATGCCGCAGCTCGGCGCAGCAAAATGGCTTGCAGCGCCGCGTTGCATAATTTTTTTTGTAAATGAAGCCCTTTGTCCCTTATAACACCTACTTGTCTATTTTCAAAAATGTGTGCTGAAAATCTTCACAACAACGCCCGAACAAGCCACATTTTATAAGACAGTTTGTTCATGTTCTTTGTTCTCAATGGCACTCATCAGAAAATCACTGAAAGTGAACAGAATTCCCTGCAATTAAAGTGGCCTCTGTCGGTCCAGTACACTAACTATAGCAGCTGACCTTGACGTTTTTAGGCTCTGCCTGGCTTCATGCTAGGAGGCGCCCCGTCTGGGTTTCGCTGCACATTCAGACAGTGCTGCTCAGTTTCCTCCAAGTATTCGCAAACCAACTGAATCTTTTACCTTCCCCCTAAGGGAAGATGATTCCATCTGTCAGATATGTAAATTATTAATGCGAAAAAGGAAAGAAATTAGGTTTAAATAAGTAGGTTAGAAGCTTTAAATGGTGATCATTCTATTCAATGACAGAAACAACCCTTAAAGCAACAGCCAGGAGGAGGGGCTATATACATGTAATAATAACATATTAGTCACTAACTTAGCACACACCCCAAACAGAATTCTACTTTGACACTAAACAAGTAGGTATCATTCTTCTTCCCCAATTCGTGGTACCTTGTAAGGCTGAAAGACCAAGTATAACCAGCTAGGGTCTGAATCTGTAGTTAGACATTGCTCACAAATCTTTACAGCAAGGACCGAGCCTATGCGTCATAATAACAAATAATATGGCCAATGAAAAGCGTTAATTAGCTGCAAGTATTTTGTGAGAAATCTCCTTGTGCTATATCTAATTGGTGAGGTTGGGGATTCCTCCATCCGTGGAATCTTCATTTCGATTCTGAGCTTGTGAGAAGAGAACTCTACATATATCTATTATAAACAATGAGTGTTGGGAGAGCGGTAGCTGTTGGTTCTCTTAATTATGCAGCGAGGTCATGTATGTCTGGTTGATGAAAGATGCATCAAGATTTGATACTGGGTTCTGATATCAGTGATGGTGAGAACGTATGCAGGATTGTTTGGCTCACCAGTTTGAGGGTTTTATGGTTGTAGTTTCTTTTTCTTTTTGATGTATTTTTATTTTAGAGTTTATGATATTATACTTGTTAGGAATGGGGATCTCTAGTTGGCAAGGGCTTACACCTTTGTGCAAGCAGGGACCCTTCTTCCTAGTCAGGGTAAGGGAGTTACATTCTTAAAATAACCCCTGCTCTCCCCCATGGTAGCCTGACACGAGCAGTCAGACTTATCTTAGAGGCAGTGTGTAAAGCATTTGCACATGACCAACAGTAATACAGTGAAAACACTACAAAAGGACACAACACCAGTTTTAGAATAATATCCAATATTTTATATACTTAAAACAAGACCAAAACGATAAAAATCCACAATACAGTACATAAAAAGAATACTTGAACACAGTTTGTACGAGTCTGTAGCTCCGGCGGGGCTACCGTGATGCTGAAAACAACACAGTCTAACAGTTCCAGTCGACCTCGTCGGTATGGGCCAGCGGAAGTGTGAACAGGCTTGGTAACATAACCTTTCTTGTTGCGGCTGACACGTTGGTGTGAGCCGGTCACGGCAACTGTAGCAGTTGCATTGCAAAAATGGAAGCAGTGCAGGGTGTGGTGTCCTCTCGATGCGGTGCAGGCAGCTGCTCGTGACGATCTTCCAGACGGCATTGGTGAGACTAAGGCTTATGGTGCAGGGCAAGACGGTGCTCGATGAGGTGCTGGCAGGTTGTAGTACAGGTGACAGAGCCGGTTAGCGGAAGGTGCCGTCGGTCGGCCCAGACAGCTGTGTGGGACGAGGCGGTGCATTGTGAAACGTATGAGTGGTGCCCCCAGCCACGATGTGGGCACGGGTGTCGAAGTCAGCAGCAGCAACGACGTCGGTGAGACCAGGATAGCGAAGTGAAGCAATGCAGTGCAGAGTGCGGTGCCAACAGGTCATGGTGCAAGCAGCGGCTCGGTAGTGGCGGTCATCATCATCGGTGATACCAGGGTTGCGGTGCGAGATGCGGACGGTGCAGTATGTGGTGCCGTCAGGACAAAGAGCCAGCGACGGAGTCGGTTGTGTTTCCCTTCTCTGTGGCAGCTGAAACAGCTGTTCCAGAAGTGGTACCCAAAGGTTAGTGAAGTCTTTGCAGTCCCTGAGACTTCAGAACAGGAGGCAAGTTCTATTTCAGGCCCTTGAAGATATTCAATATAGAAGTTGCATAAAGTTCAGTCCAGTCCTTTCACTGCCCAAGACAGAAACAGCCACTGCAAGCCAACACAGCAAAGCACTCAGAAAAGTGGTAGTTCCTCCTCACAGCTTCTCCAGTTCTTCTTTGCAGTCTTTTTGGTCCAAAAGAGTTCCAAAATTCTGGGGTCTGGGCACAAATATTTATACCACAAAATCCTTTGTTCTCTGGAGGCAGATCAGAGCGAGAGCCAGCTTTGCCCAGCCAGAACCGGTTCTGTCCTCCCTGGTGCAACTTCCTGGCAGGAGGTGGGGACAGTATTGTCAGAGGCAGACCAGCCCCCATCAGGTGAAAGGAAATCTCCTCCCCCTACTCTAAATGCAGCCCAGGTCTATTCAGCCCAGCCCTGACTCATCAGGCACTCTGGAGCCACTGCTCCTCCCCAGCCCCTGTCATCCAAAAGCCAGACATGCAACACACAAACCTAGCAGAGGTACACTGGATGGCTAAGCAAGAAAATATCTACTTTCTAAAAGTGGTATTTTCAAACACAGAATGTAAAAATCATCCTCACTAAAAGATGCATTTTAACATGCTGGGTTCAGGCATACTAAACTTTATGTTCCCACCTTGTTCCAAGGGGTAGTTATGTTTATACATTGTTAACAGCAAACTCCCCATTCTGTCCTATGGTAACAGGTAGCCTTGCAATAGTGAAAAACAAAATAGTCAGTAGTTCACAACCAGGACATGCCACACACACCACGGCATGTCCTACCTTTCATCTACACTGCACCCTGCCCGCAGGGGTATCTTGGGCCTACCTTAGGGGTGACTAATATGTAAGAAAAGGGAAGGGTAGGGCCTGGCAAGTAGGTGCACTTGCCAGGTCATCATGGCAGTAATAAACTGCACACAGATACTGCTGTGGCAGACCTGAGTTACCTTTTCGGGTGGCACAACCAAGAAGGCTGCAGGCCCTCTAGTAGCATTTAATTTACATGCCCTGACACACTCAGTTCACTTTACTAGGGACTGACTAGTAAATCAAATATGCCAATGAAGGAAACACAAATCCACTGAACAGCAGTGAGAAATGCGCAGATAAACTAAACCAGCAAAAACAGAGTCAAAACCATGAGGTCAGAAAGCAAAAAGACAGGGGAAACACGCCAAAGATGCCAAGTTTAACAATATTGTTAAGCCCAAAAATTGACATAGAACTTTACAGAAACGGGTAATAAGATAGGAACCTGGGGGCATATTATCAACGGCCAGCGATAATTATCACTGGCTGTACATAACGATAGAAATATTATCGCCAGCTACCTCTGAATATCATCGCCATGATAACGCTATATTTACAAGGCATAGCGCTATGGCGATAATATTTCAGCGATAGCGGTGTTTTCAATGGGACAACTCTGGTTCTCCAGAGATGTTCCATTGAAAACAGCCGTAACATTGCTGATACAACCCTGTGGTCGTATCAGCATAACCCATCTCCCATTAAAAGTATGCCTTAGTCAGGAATTTAACAGAACTTAAATTCCTGAGTTAAGGCTGAGGTACCGCGTTTTTTTTTTTGTCACTGCACCTCCTTGCTAATATCGCGAAGCTGCCTTCACGATATTAACATGTGTTGTTTTCACAGCCATGCCTTCTTTGCATCTCATTAGCGATGTGAGGCGAGGGTGTGAAGAAACGTGCTGTACATCAAGGAAACACGCGCTAGCGTGTCCTTGATGATTTTACGATATAATTATTGCCGCTTTTCGCCCAAAAACGGACGCTAAAGCGGTGATAATTATATCGCCAGCCCTTGCTAATATGCCCCCTAGTGAGGCAAGTGAGAGCTACATTCATTTGTGATTGGCACCAGCACAACCCAAGAACATTTCAAAGACATACAATTCTCGTCTGTAATGATTAAACAAATATACAAACAGAAGTACAATAGTGAGGTATGAAACATATGTAAAAAACAACTGTTGTGGGAAAGCGTTGGGTGAGGGAGTGGTTGGTTCATGAAGGAGACATGGAGATCACTTCAATATCTTTTGTAGTGATAAGAATTTGTTATAATGTGCAGCGTGATTGTATGATGAAACATCAAAGGCAAATATATAGAGAAAAAAGGTTGACAGAAAATATTGAGTACAAAATTCAGTGATTTCCATACATTGTCTGTAAAGGTCAGCATTTCTACTACAAAAATATAGAAGGTCATATTATCATTGCAAAGTAGGTAGGTATATCGAATTTTTAATATTAACTAGTGAATTAACAATAAAAATATGCCTGCTTTAAAAAGACATTTAAAAATACATATAAAATAAAAATTATATTTTATGGCTTTCAAAATAATAAACATAATAAATAAATAACTAAAATGATCAAATAAACCGTAAGAATATAAAAAATACTGGTATTATTAAAAAATAAAACTTAAAAAAATATATAGCTAAAATAGAATTAAATTAATGCTTGCAAGTAAATTACAAAATAAATCTTTAAAAAACAACAATACGACTCATCCGCGTGCTTTCCCCTGTTCAGGTGCACAATTGGCTACCATGCGCCTGCACTTGTACCCTTGCATAATGTTGCAAGGGTGCCTGTATTGCGAGGATGATTGGTTTTGCCTGGTTTTGTGCAGGAAGGGGTACCTTCCTGCACAAAAACAATCATTGATGGCATTTTCCTCTTGCAGAATACAGCACGCATAGAAAGATGGAAAAACAAGAAGAAATAAAAGTATTTTGGCTCACTGTGCCACTCCTATGCCTCCCCTGAGGAGGCGTAGGATTCTGGTGCATTCCCAGCTTTACAAAATTATGAAAATCTGAGAATGTGTCAGGTTCTGTGGTTGTTGAGTGGGAACACCCACGGAACGCCCCTTTCACGCAGAATAATGCTCAAAAGTGGGCCATATTTACAATGCCATGAAAAGTCACCCAGGGTGATTTTACGTAACCTTGTAAATATGGGCAGGCATACTGCAACACCGATGTGTCAAAAAAAGTGTCACACCGGCAGCGCCATGGTCTTTTAAATGAGGCCCAAAATTACCAAAACAGATGGAAGAATCAGCCATTTATTAAGTGGCAAAACACCACCATACACTCAGCTGAGATGAGTAAATAACTGTCAACGAACTATGTCACTCACTGTGGAGAACGCCAACTTTCCATTTTTAGGCGCTCTAAGGCAAAACCAATTTACAGGAATAATGGGGCAGAGAAAGGGGACACATACATGAGGATGAGAGATGCCATAGTTTAGACCAATATAACTCATCTCCTTCACCAAGGAGGAAAAACAGTTGAATGTGAAACAAAACATGCTCAATAGATACCCACATGACAAAAATTGTGGGCTTTGGAAATAGCACATGACCATGGGATTCCACCTGGTGGCCAACAGAGCTAGGACTGACATCTACCTCCCACGCCAAGAACATCGGGATCATGATTGACAGCAAACTAGACATGACCTCCCAAGTCAATGCTTTCACCACCTAATGATTCAATACCCTGAAGATGCTGAGGAAGATTTTCAAATGAACCCAATCAGCCCTCGAGTAAACTGTCATTCACCACCTGGTCACAAGCAAGTTGGACTATGGGAACTCCCTGCTGAGATCAACAAAAAACTCACCAGGAGGCTTCATATTATTCAGAACATGGCGGCAGAATCACTCTCAACATCCCATGCCACACTCACGTCACTCAACACCTGAAGGAGCTCCACTGGCTCCCTATTCACAGATTTGCACAATTCAAACTCCTCACCCACACTTTTAAGGCACTACATAATGCTGGCCCAGCATACCTCAACAATTGCATCTGCTTTTACAAACCTCCTATACACCTCCGATCACCCGGACTCCTATTTGCACAAATTCCACGCATGTGGAAAACCAGATCTGGCTGCATGGCCTTCTCCTTCAGCACTCCTAAAGCTTGGAATGACCTGTAACTGCACATAAAAGCCTCCTACACACTTCTCGAATTCCAAATTAAGCTGAAGGCCAGGCTTTTCGAGTCTTCCCACTAGGCCATGGGGTGGCTAAACTCACACCTGTGCAGCACCAGGATCCCTCCTGGGTGATCGTGCTCTCTACAAATCTACATAACATTACACATGTGCAGTAAAAGTACAAGTATGTGCTGATAAGAAGTACGATACTTCAAATAGACCTTATGCCAGTGTTCAGGCTAGCACATCAGTTTGTATTCCTTGTAGCTGAAGAGTCGTTATTGGGTGAATCACATACTTCTCAGTCACTTTGAGGATTTTTGCTATATCCTTTGCAGATAGTGTCAGTACTTCATATTGTCTATTCTCCAAAATCATCTGATTTCTCAAAACTTTGGCTACCTGGTGTGTTTCAGAGTACTGGCTTTTAGTTCTGGGTGTGTACCACATCACCCATCTAGGTCTCAGTCCCATGTAGCAACCCATATCTTTCTTTATATCTTTTTTAGTGTTTGTTATCCCTCCTCATAATAGTTCTCCTGTTATCTTGTAGCGGAATGGGGACAATGCAGTACCTTATTCTACCCATGAGAGAAAGAGGGAGAGAGAGAGATGAAGGACAATATCATGTTTTGCCTTGTATTGCCCTAGGAATAATTGTTTTGTTGAGAGAGTCAACCATACATTAAAAGAATGCCTCCAGATTACTAGGGGAAATGGTTGGCATGGATAGAAGCCGCTCCTAAATATGATGTGGGCATATCTCGCCTCTGACATTCCATAATTTCCATTACTGGAACCTTAACCAGGTTTTTGTCAAACTTAAGCCCCAGGTAAAGCGCCAGAGCTTTGGTACTCTGAAAATCTCAAAGAGTTGTGGCAGCAATGTCACAGGCAGGAGTGGAAGTGGCACGCCTCCCTAGATCCAAATGAAAAGGACAAACATAAAGGCCTATTAGCCACATATAAGCTTACGATCATTGAGGCGAAGTCTACTTGTATACATTCCTTTTTAAGTTGTGAAAAGCCTGTCTAATCCCCCAGCAATAAACAAACTAATCCCTCCCAAACTTTCTGTAATAACCTGGCAACTTTCTTCAGGGACAAAATCCCGAATGCAAACTCAGAATCTAGTGCTGACGAGACCCTGGAGGAGCTGAATATAACCCAAGAGGTACACCCTTCACCTCCCTCGCTGCATGCTTTTTCTCCAATTACAGTACCCCAGGTCAAGGAGATGCTGATGAGTATTAAATCAGGGTCCCCACCAACCTGTATCCTCCAAAAATTCTGTAGCTGGCCCCTGATACAGCAGCAGAGATTTTGGATACATTGTTCAACCACATTCTGATCACTGGAGTCTTCCCCAGCATCTGTAAGAAAGCTATTATTATTCATCTGCCTGAAAATCCCAACATAGATCCTGAAGAACTGAAGGACAACTGTCAGGTTTCTTTGCTCCCTACCTCGCCACAAAATTCTCGAAAAACACCTTAATCAAGAGTTAGTCAAGTTGATAAATAACCATGACCTTCTGGACCCCTCTCAAAACACCTCAGGAGCGGCCATTGTCTGTGCTTATAACAGCAACTGACTCCATCAGAATGCAGGTTGATCAGGACGGGACAGCGGTCTTGATCCTATTGGACTTATCTGCAGCCGTTGATACCGTCTCACCCACACCCACAAACGACTACAGCAAGTAGGGGTAGGGGCTAAGGCGCTAGCACTACTTCACTTTTTCTGGTTTAGAGGCATCAGATAGTACGCTGTGGCCAGTTTAGGACTAAGGCATTTAGCTTACCTTGTGTGGTGTCGTGGGGCTCTTCACTTAGTCCAACTCTTTTCAACTTGTACGTTTCTGCTTTGGCAGCTTTAGTGAGATTCTTTGGATTCCAGGTGCTGTGATATGCTGATGACACACAAATCATTATATCGTTCACCAACAATCTATCTGAGATGACAGCAAAATGTAAACTTTGCATGACTGGTATGAGTAGCTGGATGAAGGATAACTTCCTTAAGCTTAACGCTGAAATGACCGAAGTCATGGTCTTTGGAGCCCAGCACCGTATCTGGTAAGAGTTGTGGAGGTGGAATCCTGTAGGCCCCTTCCCATGTCCGTAGAGTTGGTAAAGAACCTAGGGATTCTGTTTGACACATCTCTTAACTTCAATCTGCAGGTAAACCGTACTACGAGTACTTGCTTCTTCATTTTCAATTCCTTTAAGAGGATATTTCCGTTTATTCCAGAGGAATTGCACAAGTCAGTGGCTATCGCATTGATCACCTCGCGATTAGACTACTGTAACACACTTAATGTATATATAAACAACATCTCTTTGAAAAAACTCTAAATGGTTCAAAATGTGGCTGAACGCCTCATAACTGAACATTCTGAAATGTCTGGCAGTGAGGGAAGGTCTTCGTGGCCTCCACTGGCTTCCTGTCAGGAAATGGGTGACGTTTAAGGCACTAACCACAGGCCATCTGACCTTACATCACAAGAGCTCATTAGCTATCAGGCCATCCTTTCATTGGTACGGATCAACCAGGTCTTTATGGTCAGCGTCAAGTAGGAAAGTCATTGTTCTGAAATTTCATATGTTGAGATGGGGAGCACGCTCCTTTTCAGTGGCTGCTGCCAGCTATGGAGCACAAAGCCAACCTACATGTAGAGGTTAACTGTAATTCCTCTTATAGGAAAAACGTGAGGACTTGGCTTTTTACTCTGTAGGTCTGTTCCTGTTCTCCTGGCCCATTGGACTAAGGTTCTCCTCTATTTTACCTTCCTTAGATGTGAAACTTCCCCCCACGTCCTTTTTTTCTCAATGTTTCCTGGATGGGCTTTTCCCTGATGGGGTTTGGAGTGCACTATATAAGTCTTTTTTTCATTACATTTTTCAATTTTCATTTCATTAATTATATTTTATTTTTCATGGGCCCTATCTATAATGCTATGTAGAAGCACTACATAGATAACAACACGTGTAGAAACACAAAATGTGACACAGATAGTTATTTCCTTCACAGTGTTTAATAATAAATGATGGTAAGTGCACAACCTTAACATGCCTTAAGTGCCCCATGGGAATTTCAGCCCTGGCTACACTGTACAATCCAGTGAACCTTTGTAACCTTGGCGCCATCGGGCTCAGAAGTAGCCTGAATCCCAGAAAGGAGAAAGCAGGACACTAGTGAAACCAAGTGGCCGATTCACAAAAACATGTGTCATTGAATCAATGCTTAATTCACACAAGTATTTCGAACGTTTCACACTTTAGCCCTGTACAGTGTTCTGATGCCTTCAGCTGGGTTACTGCTATATAAATACCACGTACCTTTCTTATTTCCATTCTTGCAGCATCCTTCAGTGTTTCACATGCTTTCTGTTATGATTAGTGACACAAACCCAAGATATTTTCAGTTCGTTTTTGGCTCCCACTTTCTCCTCTATTGCCTCCTGTTTCTTGAATGCCTTTCTATTGACTGGGGAAAGCAGCAGGGTTCTTCATTAGGCTCAGCTGCTGTTTGTCTGAGGCAGCTCTGCCTTGTGTAGGCGTTATGTTTGAATTCCACCTGCAGCTAGTGTTGTATCGACTGCATTGACTGGGGATTCCTGTCCTGTGTTCTGCAGTATTGTTGGTTTGTGCACTCTCCTGGCTTTCCTGTGTCCTTGTGTCCGAGCCTGCTCCCTCACCTTAACCCCTTTACCTGCTTGTTTTCCGATTCCTGCGTTTAATTTGCAGACCTATAACTCAGTTTCCTAGTATTCCCGGGACCATGGTTCTGTCCCCTCCTGCCTTCCCCTGCCAATGTTTCTTCCCTTTACCGCTATTTCTCCAGTGTTGTCGTTGTCTGGCTGTGAGTGTCAGTTCGGCAGTGTTTCCATGTCTACACATGATATGCACAGGTTTACGATGAATTTCGGAACCTACTCTGTCCGTGTCCTGATTCGCTGTATTCCTACTTTGAGTCCTCTTTTTTTCAGTCCTTTGTTTGCTCCTTAGGCATCCTAAGCAAGCAAGGCCTCGCTCTCCCTCTATCTGCGTGGTTCAGCTTGTTGTTGCTTTGTCCTTTCACATTTCTGACTTGCAGTGTTGTATTTCTTCATCTACTAGACTTAACTGGAGAATTGACATGCTTCAAACCCTATGCTTGTACTATGCGGAAGGAGAAGGCGACTAAACTTACCTTTAAAGCTTGTACATTTGGTGAGAGAGGAATATCCCTGAATATTCTGATCTCCTTCTCTACCCAGCAGGAGAACAACTTCAAATGAGCCTTCACCAGGACATTAAGAGCAACCCAGGCATCTCGTCTTAACTTGTACTCATATTTTGCAAGACCAGCTATGTTATGTTATGTTATGTTATGTTATGTTATAGGGGTATTTGCAAAGCGCACAGCTACTTCTGAGAGTGTCCCGGCGCTAACTTAACCCTGTTGACAGAACAGTTAGGAGCGGCTACGGGTGGCTCCATTCTCATTGAAACAACAAGGTTTTTTTTTTACTTTCTTCTAAAGCTGAGGAGAACTTGGTCCTGTCTCAGGAGATGCGGCAGGCTGTTCCACAGCTTAGTAGCGGTCACCTGGAACAAGCATCCGCACAACCGAGAACGTGTAAATTTTGGCACGACCGAGAGCTACTGAGTTGAGGATCACAGGGTTCTGATAGGAGCATATGGCTGGATTCTGTTCCTAATGTAGGGGGCTCCAACGTTATGAAAGGCTTTGAAGACTAGAAACGGGGCCTTAAAGATCACCCTTTTCCGCACCAGTATCCCGTGCAGGGACATCAAAAGAGGCGTAATACGAGTTCTAAGGTCAACCAACAAGACGGCCCTTGCTGCCGCATTCTGTACCACCTGCAAATGACCAAGTAGGTATTCAGGGAGGTTGAGATACAGAACGTTGGCGTAGTCAAACCTAGATGTTATCAAAGCTTGGACCACTGTTTTCCTATGGGGAACTGAGAGGAGAGGGAAAAAGTTTCTCATCATTTTCAGTAGTCCGAAACAGGTGGCGGCCACCGATTGAACTTGTGTCTTCATGGACATGTCCATGTCCATTTTTACCCCAAGATTTTTTACGGTGGTAACTGGACAGGTGGGGGGACATATCCTGAGGCCACCAATTACGCTATTCCATGCCGGGACTATGGCCTAAGCAAATAATTTTGGGCTTATCGGAATTACACAACAGTTGGTTTTGCCCGAACCAGGAGAGCACCTTGGACAGGCAATTGTTGATATCATCTCCTCTCAACACCACATTATTCTCAGCTAGTTAGCTAGATGCAATACATTTTCTTTGTGGACTCAATCAATCACTAATCAGTACTAAAACCCTAAATATTGGTTGTCAAGTAAGGTAGTTGCTGATTTATAACTTGCAAAGGTCAACCATTTGGAGGGTCTGGGACTTATTTAAAGCTTGTATTTGTGTGAGGGAAAAGCCACTTTCCGATTGCGAAACTCCCAAATAGTCATCCAGTGAGTATCGATGAAAAGTTCTACACTGACCCACGTACACTGACAAAGAACCATTGTTACTATGATGACAAGCTCAAGAGCCATGTATGTTTAATTGAAGGTCGTGTCCGGAATATCCTCCCAAAGTCCTAATTTTCTTAGAACTTGCCAGATCCTCATTACTTAAGATACTTATGTGAAAAGAGCAGGTTTCCCAGTACAGTGACAGAACTCACTAGACCACTGTGCTTGCACCTAACTCACTGTTTCTTCATTTAATGTTATGATGATGTGACTGTGACATATTTAAAAGGCATGTAAAGTGCTCCATTGCCTTCACGACTAGGCCACCTCTTCAAATACCATAAATTCCTTCCTGCAGCAGTACATTGGTACCAAAGTGAAAGGTACTTCTGGTTGGATTGCTTAGATCATCTGCCATGGATGCCTGTATCCAGTGACTTGTCATTTTTGGGTTGAATCTTTACATCCTGCGCTATGAGTGCCTGTATTCAGCACACACTGGGGGTTGCTCATCTATCAATCCTGACTGAACTCCTCAGCTCATTTTTCATGGGTGCCTGCATTCAGCACATGCCTGTGGGATGATGCCCTACCCCAACTGGGCTGTCTATACAAATCAAGGGCATTTGGCTGTCTATGTCCAGTGCATTGCTCTGCTTGCTCACCTCTTGTTCCTGGATGGACTGCAGAGATGATCTGCGATAGATTGCTCCCTCCCTCTTGAGTGGACTTTTCGGGGCATTTAGCATGCCTGCTTATAACCATTGCTGTTACTCCTTGATGGAGTATAAAGACCATCTACCTTGGCTGCTTTTAATTAGTACATCCCCCTCAAACTCAACAAAGAACAAACAAATTGTCCCGTCTGGGATGATAGGTAGTCTACATCATTTGCTATATCTCACTAGGCAGCTTTCTACTCCATGTACAAGCAACAGCTACACCGTTGCAGTAATACAAGAGGTTCATTCAACTATTCACCATGCATATCATCAAAACACTTGCCACCTAGGCCACACTCATAGCCCACTTTCAAGCATAGCTATACATTAATGTAAGAACATGTGTTCTATCTCTCCCTCCTCTTCTATACACTATATTGGGATAAAGCACTCCCTGCCGTACATGATAAGTATATTGCAAGTCATCGAGGAGTTGCATAACGATATACAAGAATGAGGCTGAAGGTGAAGTTCCCTGAGAAGGTTGTGGAACTCCAGGTGACCTGCAATATCCTTATCATGTATTGATGTACTTTATCCCATATAATACATTGTCACACCTTCACCTTTCCCAAATACCACCTAAAACCTTGGTGTGTAGCTTTTTCATATGAAAGAGCGAGCATGCTTGCAAATATGAAGAATACAAATGAAATCTCTAGTACAAATTTAAACACATCAAAAACATGTTCGATATTTGTAAACCGTTCAATACAAGTCAGTTTAAGAAAAAAGCTGCAGTAGCTCGGAAGGTGTAGAAACATGCAAAAGGATTCTAGCTTTTCTCTAAGACTGCAAAAAATAAACATGTTCTCTCTCCTTGTCATTGTAAGCTAGTAAAATAGAGCAGACAAAGATAAGCAGGGTTATGTTTGTTGGGTTAAATAGCTGTTTTATTTATGCTTCTGATCTGACCTGCCTTTCACCTCAGCTCCTGGCTCTGGCATCAGGATAGATGTCTTTTTATGTATAATCGGTGGCTTGGTGCGTCACAAGTAGCTGATTATAGTCAACAACTCAATTGAAAAAAATGGAAGTAACTTCTTAATACTCTCGTGGTGCTTCTGATACTGGAAACGGGCGTTTGAGGGTGCCGGGATCACGGACGGACGCCTACCTTGGGTCTTATCACAGTATCCGTTTAAGGTGTCTCCTCATGCTTCCTAACTTACTTTTGGGAAGACACTAATACCGTGTGAATAAAGGAATTCTATCTTGAAATACAGTTTTTGAGAACCTCTACCGTGGAATTAGTGACCAGTTCGCAAATTCACACATATCTGCAGTGAACCATTTTAATTTCAAGTCTTTACACGTAAAGTATGGCCCGAACTGGGAGTGTTAGGAGCTACCAGAATTTACATTTCCGACCAAGCATATACGTGATCTCAAAACCCCACTGTACAGGTCTTTAATTGGACTAGGGAGGTTTGGCCACCAAATACGGACCAAGTCCCATAGCCTCTTCGCCTGTAACGCGTACTTAGGGATCTACAGCTTTTTTAAATTTAGGAGCTGCCAATCGGACTTCTTTCCCAGGCTCATACACCTTCAATTTCGAGCATACTGTTTTCTAGCACCGACAAGAGACCCTCAGCAATCTGAGACTATAGAGCCACAATTGAAGCATCCTGCCGGGCTCATCTGTCACTACTGCAAGCCTTGAGGAAGTTACGAGGGTGACGAAACGCGCGTTGGCTGTTTCTCTTTTAACAAGTCAAGAACTGAAACTTCAATTACATCAAAAGAAGTTGTGTTTTTTCCAAATGTTAAGACTGCTTGAAATACATTTTATGTGTCTTTGATGCAATAAATCACTGTACAAATCATCCGATTCTATTCTGTCTACTAAATCCCTGCTTTGGAAGTTTTCTCTCATCATCATATGTTGTTTTCTTTGCTAGTTAAAATCCATTCACTAATTGTACATATATTATTTAGAGTGCCGGGGTTCAGTCTTTCATGAATTCTGAGCAAGCCATATCTTGACTTGTTCTAATCGATATACTGGGTAGTGGGCTATCTTACTCTGAGAGGCACCTATCAAAATTGTTTGAATGTGACATAGTGATAGCCAATCTGTACCCATATCTGATAATACCTTTGTTTGAAGTGCGACATCTTACCCACCACGACCGTGTGTGGTTGTTTGCACTCTCGTGGTGCTTTTCGACTTTCTCTAGCGTACAACACACTTTTTTCAATTTGTGCGACCTAAGCGTTTTACGGGTTGATGTGATTGTAATGTATAAATGATGTGGTAACACCGCATTCCATATGCAAGAACCATTCTCCATTTCTTAAAAACAAAGTAGAAACTGTTCTAGTGAAAGCATTTCAATATTCTCTCACTGCGGATGTCTTAATCTTGAGGTAATACTCATGACTTGATTGAGTGTGTATCTGTAAACGAACCTGTGTTTGACTTTCTATGAGTATTAATTATTTGCTTCTCCTTTACGGAATTGCACACGAGAATGACTGTGCTATTTTTTTAATGTATTATTCCACCACCAAAATGTCACAAAATATTTTATAAATGTGCTTGCTAGGTTATGTCGACATTTACTGCCCTCATTATCATCTTTGTATATTGCTACCCACACAGCTGGTTTCTATTGAGGTTGAGCTGCAAAACCTGGAACCCTAAAGAAATGCAGCAGACAACTCCAACCACTGCAGTGAGGAATTACAAATTCGGCCATCACAGTAAAAACGCAAAGTGTGGTAAGGACAGCTAAAGAGGTTCCAAAGCTAAGAAGGAAAGTGACCAAAAAGTTTACAATGTTAAATGACCCTCACATGCATCTGGAATGAAGCACCCTGGGCCTTTACCACTGGCCCCGTATAAAGGTGCAGTAACACAGCACCCAGAATTACTGACAGCTCATAATATTAAGCCACCGTTTAAGGGCCATGAAGTGCAATGCCTATAATGTTTGCAAAAATTGTCGTTTCCGAACCGATTTCCACCTGAAATTAACAAATCTAGGCATTTTTCAAGCACTTTTCCGGTAGATTTGACCTGGTGGATTTCTCCCTGGCACCGCAGATGGTAATACTGCATGGGGTAACTTCTGCTGCTGACCAAACTGGAGTAAAGAGTCACTGATAACGAAGGAGTATGATCTTACTAACAGGTTTTAACACCGAAAGAAGTTGTTTCTTGGTTCTAAAAAATCTCAAATATGAACCCTAAAATATTTTAATTTGCCTGACTCCAGAAAGATTCGTGCAGTCTGTCTCATGTCACTCGTGCCTTAATATTGTATTGTTTATGGTTATATCTTAATCAAACAAATTATTGTCGGCCAGTACTCAAAAGGACCACATTCTAGGAATGTTGATGAATATATTCCACCCACACCACCGTTTGTATAGATTTCACGAATGCAATACCAAAAATAAAAAATCATCTTTAATACATTATTAACAGAATTTTAAAAAACTGTTTATAGGAGCACCAATTTGCAAGAAATGTAGCAGATAAACTATTAGTAAAAGCACCTCTAAAGTGCCGCTTTACATGACATTTTGACAACTTGTTTCACATACACCACATGCCTTTTCTCTTGGGAAATGAATGCTAAATGCACAAGCTGTGAAGGTTGGGCAAATCATTTCTCACAGGTTAACTGGTGGGTAGAGCTGTTTTTTGTAGCCCACCTCAAGACTGGTCTTGTGAAGGAACTTAGGCAAACACCAGGTTAATGAAGGTAAGTGGCTTTATTTGGCAGCAATGGTTAAAAGCAGCGACTCCATTGCTGGCCAGTGTGCAAGTGCCCACCAAGGAATGCTTGCTCTAGAAACCTTATGTGGAACCCTGCAGTGCCAGGATTCCATTACACTGAAGGTACGAGACCAGGGCAAGCCCCGTCTCGTGCTCTTGAGACGTAGGCCATATACAACACATCTCTTTCTGTTCCATATGGTGTTAAAGTACAGAAGGAAAGCTAATACAGAGATAAAGATAATAGAAATATAATAAAACACAAAATGAATGCAAGGCAAGAATAAAGAATACATTAAAGTATTTCACAATTTGCAGCTTAAACCAGGCAGTAGCACCACTTCTAAGAAATGTAATCTTTCAAATATTCTGTGGGTACGTGGTCCCTTCACCCCTCCTTTCCCTCCTTACTTTGACACTCCCAACCTCCGTGTCTACTGAGAGCGAAAAAGGTATTACACCATTCATCCTCCTTTCTGTCAACACATTACCAAATTCTCCATCTTTCATCAACATGTACCCACTACTATCCTCAATTTTCTTCACCACACAATTTCCACCCCTCTGATACAATGCAACTCTGCGTTGATTCCACCGTTCACAATTCCCCAAGACAAAATAATACTTGTATACCTGCTCCATTTTACATGGACCAATAAACTCCGACAACCCTCTCATCACCTGTGCAATTCTGATCTTATCACAATCACCCTTCTCAATCGCACACCTGGAATCTACATCTGCTTCCCTGGACTCGTGCTCTTGCACACCCCTTCTTCCTACCCTCTCTTTCATCCACGAGGGTACCATTTTAGAACTAGGAATTCTCCCTATCAGAAGTTCGAAGGTGGATTTTCCTGTGGCCTCTTGTTCAGTAGTGCGGTAAGCCCATTCTAACTCCCCCACAGCTCTTTTGATATTGTGTCTAGCCACATCAGCCATTTGAGTCACACCCTTAACTATCCTGTTGGCTCTCCACAATTCCTTTCCCTTGTGGGTTGTGAAAAGAAGTAGAGTGGTGCTTGATGCCTCAGGAGAAACACTCTCATATCGTGAGAAACTAGCTGAGTGCTTTTGTCGGTTAGAAGGTTAGATGGTACCCCCACCTCTAAGAACATCTTCCTTAATGTAGTGGTGGTAGCTTCAGTGGTGATTTCTTTCAAGAATAAAACATTCAACCACCTGGAAAACACATCTAAAGCCACCAAAGCAAACCTACATTTATTTATTTATGAAATTTTTATAGCGCACAACTACCCGGAGGTGTCTCGGCTCTGAAAGACAAAGAACATAAGATTGAGGGGAGTGCTTACTGGTTGAACAGCCACGTTTTTACCGACTTCCTAAATGTCATGAGGGATAAGCTGGCCTTGATATGTAGAGGAAGGGTATTCCACAATTTGGCGGTAGCAACTATGAATGCTCTGTCTCCCCATGATGATTTCTTTGTGCATGGGATGGTTAAGCAGCGTGCAGAGGAGGAGCGAAGGGTTCTGGTGGGAATATATAGACAGAGTGCCTTTTTTAAGAACTATGGTCCAGAGTTATTGATAGCTTTATATGTTATACATAAAGCCTTAAATTTGGTTTGGCTTCTGATTGGTAGCCAATGTAGTTGGCGAATGACTGGGGAAATTGATTTAAATTTAGACGTACCAGAAAGCATTCTTGCTGCTGAATTCTGCACTAATTGCAGCTTATTTAACACCTTCCATGCTCATGACGAGCTCAGCTCGTCATGCAGTACACTGGTTGTGTGCTTATGACGAGCTGACCTTGTCATGAACAATGGTAAATCTGGAGTAACAGCACCCAGCGGGAATTGCTGTAGCAGCCAAGGTGTTAAAACTCTCTCCTGAGCATTCAGAAAGAGGCCTTTGCAATAGTCGATCTTTGCCATAACCAGCGTACACATGAGAGTCTTTCCCGCACTAGGGGGAAGGAAGGGAAGCAGCTTCCTTACCATTCTGAGAATGTTGAAGAATGCGGATACAACTGCATTCACATGGTGAATGAACGAGAGCTTGTCGTCGAACATAACCCCAAGATTCCTGACTTTATTGACTGGTTGAGGCGGATGTCCCAAGACGGTTGGCCACCACGGGTTAAACTGCCAAAAGTCATTACCTCCGTTTAACTTTAGGCAGTTTTTTGCCATCCAGGCGCTGATGGCTAACATTCCCTCCTGAAAACTGGCTGCCACTTGTATTCCATCGTTATGTACCACCAACACCAATTGGGTGTCGTCGGCATATGAAGTTATTCTCATCCCTAGATCTTTAATGATCCTGGCCATGTCCGACACGTAGATATTAAATAAGGTCGGACTAATGGAGGATCCTTGTGGGACCCCACAGGGAAGAGAAAACATTGGAGAATAGGATTTGCCCAGTTTAACCGATTGAGTACGATTGGCGAGAAAGGAGGTTAGTAGCATTTTCGCCTTATGTCCAATGCCCATGGCCGAGACACGGTCGATTAGAATGGAATGATCGACCGTGTCAAAGGCCGCGGACAGATCCAGTAGAACAAGGACCGCCGCAGCACCTTGATCTAATATTATCCTAATCTCGTCCGCAGCCTTGATGAGGGCTGTCTCCGTCCCATGACCCTTCCTAAACCCAAATTGAGTGGAGTCCAAAAGATTATTAGGATCAATGAATTGAGATAATTGAATATTCATTATTTTTTCAACAATCTTTGAAGGGAAAGGAAGGCATGCAATAGGCCTATAATTTTTGAGTTCTGTGGGATCCAAGTTGGCTTTTTTTTAGCAAGGTTTTGATGATGGCCTTCTTCCAGATCAAAGGGTATGAGCCGGTATGGAACATTGAATTAAAAATGTTGGTAAGGATAGGGGCTATGTGCTCTGGAATGAGTTTTAACATTGAGGGAGGACAAGGATCAAGAGGGGAACCTGATTTTATGGATTTTAGCATTCGCTATTAAAATCAGACATAGGACCAATAAAATCAGTACAAACGCTATGCCAAGCTTCTACCGGGTTGGTTATGTGCCCTGTAACATACTCTTTACCCACTTTAAGTCTCTTCTCTCCTTCCTTGCATACACTGCACTTCACTACCCATGCTGCAACCTGATTATCCATAGCAGGCACCAGAACTCCGCCTTGATGTTGTGCTAAATTCTGTCCCATCAGGGCACATATCTGTCACTGCTCATCAAAACCATATCACCACACAGCGGGGCATATTACCAACAACTAGCGATATTTATCGCTACATGGGCTTAGCGAGTTTTTTTTTATCGCCAAGCATCGCCGGATGTTATCGCAGAGATAATGTGCTATTAGCAACGTTTATCTGTAAAGCGATAAAATAGCCGGCGATAGCGGCAAAATGCGTGAATATCGCTGAGAATACAGAGATATTCATGCATTAACGCCAATAGAGTCTTAGCCATAATATCCACCTCCCATTGGATATAATGGCTAAGAACTGGTCTGAGCAGGCGTTAGCTTTTGGAGATATTCGCGCTCAGCGCGAATATTTCCATCGCTATGCCTACGTTGATAATAGGCGATAGCGATGTTTTTTAGTCGCTAACCGGTTGGGTACGCCCACTTTGCATGTCATTAGCGATAAATATCGCTGACATGCAAAGCGGGCCCCAAACCGCTAGCTAGCGCCTCAAAGCTGTCGCTAACATCAGGTAGCGACAACTTGCTAATAGGGCAATATAATTATCGCCGCTTAGGGGCCGAAAACGGCCGCTAAAGCGGCGATAATCTAATATCGCTAGTCTTGGTAATATGCCCCATAGTTATTTCTTCAAGACTTTTTATTAAAGAGCAGGCTGATATTGCAACACGGCTCTCTCTCTTTCCCCCAGAAACCCCCATCCACATGACTTCCTTGAGGGTGCCATCACTATTTCTTGACACCATTCTTCTATTGTAAATGCATCAGCCCCTTCCAACCCTAAATCCGGCACTGAGGCTACAGGTTCTTCATGTTTGTCACCTCACTCATCTGATTCATTAATTATCTTATAATTTACTGCCAATCGAGACAGACAATCAGCTTGTGTATTCTGCCAACCCTGTATGCGCTCTAGTACATATCGATATTCTTGAAGTCTAGCAGCCAGTCTGGCCAATCTGGCTGAACTTTGCCGGTCCTACCAGGTAAAAGGACCTTAACCAGGGGTTTATGATCTGATCTTAACACAAACTTTGTGCTCCATATGTATGTTCTGTAGTAATTTACACTTTATGCTGCAGCAAGGACCTCCCTCTCTATTACAAGATAGTTTCATTCAGTGTCTGTTAATGTCCTTGACGCAAATGCCACAATTTTTTTTCCAATAGAATTTCTTGGTGATAAAATGGCACCTACACCTCTCACAATTGCATCTACTGTTACAACAGACTTGCGGCCAATGTCAAATGACACCAGAATTCGTAACTCGCAAATTTATTTTTTGATCAACTTAAATCATTCCTTTTGCTTCTGCTCCCACACAATGGCCCTTCCTTAATAGAAATTGCAACAGTTCTGTCTTCTCAGCAAACCTCTGTACAAACTTTGCGTAATATTCTATGAGGCTCATAAGAGACCTCAATTGCTCCTTGTCTCTGGGTCTTGGGGCCAGTTCAATACCTTTCAACAGATTTTGTTTCGGCTGAACTCGATCAGCTGGCAGATTATACCTCGAGTATTCCACCTGCTCTGTCAGGAAACAACTGCCCACTAGGTACGCTTGCTCTAAATCCCGTATGTGGAATTCTGCAGTGCCAGTATTAAATTACAATGAGGGCACAAGATGTCTCATGCTTTTGAGACATAAGCTATATACAACAACTGGTTTCTCTTTCCGAGCATCCCACTCTCAAGACATTTTCTTTATTAGTTTAATATCTTGTTGCTTCTGAACTATTAACAACATATGTCAAAGCCTGCTACAGATAGAACCAAAAACCTATTGAAACTAGCAAACTAAAAGAAAACAAGTTCTTATTAACAGTACAAATCTCACCTATTGACTAACTGTAAGACACCTTTATGTACATTTTTAATAATAGAACTGATCTGTTTCTATCCTTTTAATACAAGCAGTCATTTAATATAGTGTTTTGTTTCCCACATCCCTTAACCACTTCCTCGTGTCCTGGGTTGGCAGGGTCGGAAGGGGATGGGACAAGGAGGGCTTACTCCTAATGGACAGTTAGTGGCAGATCAGCGATGTAATCTAGAAAAAGAATTGTCTGAAGAATTTAGGCCTGGATGTATGAAGATTAGTAATAGTGATTACCGAATAGCATTTTTTTTAAATTCACTGTTTATTAATTACTATTACCAATGTGCAAAAGTAAAATCTGGCCTGCTAGCGATTCTTAGTGAGTCGCAAATAGATATCATGAATATTAATTAAGTAGGTCACACTTGTGACCCACTAGGATTCCCTGCCATCACAGATGTGTTAGCCTGTTAGGGTCAGCAGATCATCATGTCTGTGCGAGCTTTTAAATATAGCATCCACTTTTTTTTTTTTTTACTGCTCGCCTTAAAGGAAAACAAGATCCATTGGGGCCACTGCCAGCTCTTAAAAATATATTTTTTAACATTCTCAAATGGGAAGGGGTCCAAGTGGACCTCTTCCCATTTGCAAGTGGGCTAGCACCAACTTTCAGATGGTGGTAGAGTGCGAATGTTTTGTGACTTCATTTTCCTCACAAAACATTCATACATTCAATTCTGGTTCAGTATTTGGAACGGAAGGCCTAAACAAACTCCTTCTAAATACTGAATCGGTATGTATTCGCAGATCGAAATTGCAATTCAGTAACATGTTACTGAATCGCAATTTGGGATTAAGGCCTTTGGCGACTGCAAAAATGCTTCATACATCTAGCCCTTCATTTTTAAAGCTGGAAAAGTGCCTTCTGTGCAGATCATATTCAAAGACCCCTTAAATAAGCCAGCAGGGCCTCTCCCAAAAGAGGCTCTGACCTTTGTAAAGGGAATGGGATAGGAGAACACCTATGAAATGCTGGTCCTTTTACCAGTGTGTGTCCCCAACCAGTAGGCATCCCATATCCATGGACTACTACAGATAAATGCCACTCACACAGATGAGACACTAAATGGTAGTTTTTTTGCCCCCCCTCCCCCAAAAAAAAAAATCATCCTCTTTACTCTCCCCTTTTTCCATAATTATTTTGGCCCACTTTTTAACCAATGGCCTAGGGCCGGAATCCCCCTGCTTATATGTATTCTGTATGTCGTAATGTATGTGTATTTGTGCACTGAACTGGTGATGATTACAGTCATTCCTTATGATTTAAATATATAATATCGTAAGCATTGTGATGATCCTTTTTCTTCTATATTCCTTGTAGTGTGTATTTAGATGTGTTATTGTAAATTTAAAAGGGATGGACGAGGAGATCCTGCACATATACAGATTGTACTTTTGTCCTCTATGTATTGATATCCATTGGTATTACATATTTGTATATGGGCCAGTCTTCCGGTGGCCAAGCCGGAGCTTTTTCTCAGGGCTGTTCTTCATCTTGACAGCATGGCTTCACCCAAGAAGCTGAGAGAATACTGCTGTTGTGAAAGAACAATAACCCTACAGCATGTTTTACATTTAGCCCCTGGTTCTAGTGGGAGGGAAACTGAGGCATGGGCGACCTGGAAGAGCAGGTCTTTGCAGGTTCCTACCTGCAACTAACTGCCCATGAAAGACATAGGGAGGGGCCTTCAGACTCAACCAAACCGAATGGAATGGTCATTTTGCTTTGCAGAATGTCTTCTACCTTTTCCACCCACATTAACCCTAATTCTTTAACTGACAGGTGAAAGAGCCTCTGTTACTGGAATGTTCATAATTTTAGGAGTGCATCTCCATGTTAACTGCTTCATGCAGCAATGGTTCCTAAACTATTGCTTTGGAATTCCTGAGGTAATTGTGACAACTCTGGAGCTCTCTGCTCATTTACAAAAAGTGATGCGGTTCTATATGACAGGATCTGCAGAGATTGGTCGCAGAACCGGAAAAGCAGAAATGGCGGGAAAAAGTATGCATTTAAGATGAATAATCAAAGAAAAGAATTAAAACAAAGGCTCAGGAAACAAGCCAGACACAGTATAGCGCTGAAGAGATACAGTGTTGATGGGAAGCAAAGACCATTTAGCACTGAGGTCTGTTGAAGGTACAAAAACGCAAAAAGGGAAAAACCACAGAGAGGTTACAAACCTGCCAGAAAATCTGAACCTTTGTAACTGTAGAGCAAGGAAACAGAAAGAGTGCACAAAAGCGGGTAGTCATGATGTATTGGTAAAACCTCATATTTTATAATGATGAATGAAACCATCTTGGATTGTTTTCTATGGATGTGCGGCAATCTCTGTCCAGGAGCTTGGCAAGGTGGTGGAAGGTAAGCTAACATAGTGTACCTACAGAGTGTGTTTGCACAGGCCTATGGCACTGGCTGCCACCAACCTGCACCTCTCTGGAAACCAACATGACCCATAGAAGAGGAGCTCTGCCCATGCTCCCAAGTTGTTGGTGTGAGAATGAAGCAATGTGGGTGAGGGCAGACACCTCCGTCCCCAACTTTCTACTCCCCTACCCCCAGACTAGTAGAGAAGGAATAGAGGTATATCCGCACTGGGAAGATCAAGCAGCAGTTTAAAGCAGTTCTTGAGTACATCACACACAGAGCTCCCTGCATGCACACCAAGCGGTGTCGTGCCAGGTCCCACTTCAATGAGGTTGCAACACTCCGTTTCACTACCTCTCAGGTAATAACCTGGATAAGTGGTCGACAGATCATCACCACTGTGGCAAAACATATGTCTGGAGAAAGGTCCAACACACAATGTGCAGCTGTACAAAGGCCTAGGGTCGGAATAGACAATGCATTTTTGCATTAAGCTTCAAAAATGTGTGCAAACATAGGTTTTGGGACATCCCCTTAAACAGGATGTGTCCTGCTATGAATATTGGTAAGAATTTAGATGAAGTGAGCAATAATACCACAGCGGTCTTACAACTGATACATCTGCTCTATCATGATGGTGTTGTGTAAGAAGTGAAATTAAAAGCCATAAAAAAGAAAATGAAACGAAGTAAAAATAGGTAAATGCAAGTAAAGAGAAAGCATTGATGATCAGGCGTTGCTTCACTATTGATCTTATTTTCAGAATGCCTCACATTCACATCACCCTCTAGCAGGCATATGATTTGGCACAGACACATCGAAAAATGCGATACAAAGCTTGCCGCTTAATCCTACAGCAATCTTTGAAAAACGCTGACCAATGTGGAGATCACTCAAAATGTGTTACTTAAGAATATTGAATGAACAAATATCTAAAATGTTGCCGATATATGACAAATTCATCTTAAGTCTATACATAGTTCTTACTTTATATTTTGTTTACTTGGTTGATAAGTGTTGCAATTCAATGTTTCTTGTAATAGCTGGAGCTTTTTTATTGTCACCACCACTGTGGTTAATAAATAAGTACACAACTTTGTAAAATGTACATACTTTTTGTAGAGTTGTGTTAAAAGACAAAACTCTTGCTATTGAACAGCTTGTTATTGCATTATAATACTACACACATTTTACAAATAATGTTTTTCAAACAGCATGTGATTTTCCTATGAAAGTACATCTCTATAGGACAGCTAAGCACATAAATGCAGAATGTTGTTCCAGAGTTAAAGACTTTTAATTTGTTAAACATTTCACCTTATATTGATTCTTAAAGGTCTCTGTGTTATTTATTTATTTTGAAAGTTTTATATAGCGCGAACATGACCACCCAGGGTATCAGAGCGCTTTACAAATTATGCATCATTAGGGTATGTTACAGATTATGCAACAAAGGGTATAAACATACAAAACAGAATAGACAAATTGACAGAATCAAAGTCTGAAATTGTCAACAATCTTGTGAGGGAAAAGGAGACACACGAACAGGCAAAATCACAGTCTAGAATTGTCAGACCTAATCATGAACCAGGTGGCTGAGCCAGAGAAAATGGGTATGGACCCAGAATCCGATGCAGAAGCCATGCTACGGCAGAAATGTCTTCATCAGGAGCCCTTTGACCTCTTTTTTGAAGAAGACAGGAAAGGGTTCACACTGACTTCGGGGGCAAGGGAGTACCAGATCCTCGGAGCCATCCCTGAGAAGGCTTGGTTACAGGTCCTTTTCTTCTTGAATTTTTGAGGTTTAAGCAAAAAGGTGCTGGCACTTCTGGAGGCTCTAGAACCACAAGAGAGTTCCAGTTTCTGCACTAGATACAGCGGGGTCTTGAAGTGGATGGCTCTGTGAGCCATGCATGCAATTTTTAACTGTATCCGAGCTTCATAAGGAAGCCAATTCAGTTCCCGCAAGTCCGGAGAGATGTGGTGGTTTTTCTTTGTACCAGTTAAAAACCTAGCAGCGGAATTGAGGGTAGCAGTAACAGGAGCCGTCCTCACTCTAGGCAGGCCACAAAGTGTTGCACTACCATAGACAAGCTTTGAGATCACTAATGCTTGTACTGCAACCTTGAGGTCATGAGCAGGGAGGAAGGGTTTGAGTTTCCTAAGTAAACTGAATTGAAAGTTCGCTCCTTCGTTGAGGGAACTGATGTGCTTCTGCATGTTCAGGCTTTTGTCTAGAATGATACCCAGAAATGATGCCGAGTCCATGAGGTCTGGACTGTAGTTAAGAGCAGTCAGCTCATTCAACCATTGTTCCATGACGAGGGATTGATTGTGGGGTGAGATTAGTAGGAATTCCATTTTAAGAGCATTAAGCTTCAGGTGATTGTGTGTCAGCCAGCTTTGTGTTTCCAGCAGGACTGAGTTGAGGGACTGGATGTCTTCAGGGGAGGTGATCTTCAGGTATAGTTGGGTATCATCCGCATACATATGATAGCAGATGCTGGATGATTTTAAAATTTCCATCAGGGGCTCCATGAACAGGTTAAAGAGCGTGGGGGACATTGCTGAACCTTGTGGAACACCCAAAGTGACTGGTGCAGGGAGGGACAACGATTGGTCCACCTTGAAACATTGGGATATGTTCTGAAGGAATCAACAGAACCAGCTTAAAACTGGCCCTGACAGCCCCATCCTGTGTTCTAGGAGGTTAATTAGGTGATTATGTTTGACAGTGTCAAATGGTGACGAAAGGTCGAGATTTATCAGTATGCATGACTCATTGTGATCCAGCATTCAAAGCGCATCATCCATGATGTGCATTAGCACCTACTCTGTGCTATGACCTGGGTGGAAACCAGATTGGCATTGGTCCAGGAGTTGGAAATGGTCATTGTGATGACAAAGTTGGGCAAGCACGCATTTTTCCCAAAGTTTGCCAAGGTGGGGATGTTAGTGATTGGTCGAAAGTTAAGAAGGTCAGTGGGATCCGCATTTGGTTTCTTTAGCATCGGGATAACCTGACCTGATTTAAGGCAATCGGGAAAAGAGAAGCATTGACGATCGTCGTCTAGAGAGTTAGTAAGGCGGATCTCACTTCTGGGCACAGGTTCGATGGCAGAGGGTCGTTGTTGGAATTGGAAGGTTTCAAGGTCAACAACATTCTGCAAATAGTGGGTTCATCCACAGTTTGGAACAAACTCCACGATGCATTGTTTTTAGGGCGGCTGGGCTGTATATGTTCAGAGATATTCAACTCTGAGGGGCATAGGGTGCTCAGCGGACCACTCGAAAGGTGAACCATGGCCAACCGTAGTTCAGACTCGATCTTGGCAGTCTTATCCCTGAAGAAAACAGCAAATTCTTCACAGCTCGGCAGTGTCTCTTGACCCGGAGCTGAGAGGTTAGGATAAATATTGGATTGGTACTTGATGAGTTGAGTTCTAAAGAAGGTAGCTGTCGAGCATCTGATGCGTTTGTTATATAAGCTTCGCAAGGATCGCTGGTGAAAAAGATGTTCCATGGAGGGATAGGCTCGCCACATCCTTTCTGTAAGTCTTAAGTTTCTTTTTTCGGCATTAAGACTATCATTGAACTATGGTTTGGAGATTTTAGCAGACACTCTTTTAAGCTGAAGTGGTGCCACTGAGTCAAGAACATGGTTATAGTGGGCCATCAGGTCGTGGACATCAGACATGTTCAAAGGGGAGGCAAAATGTTATCACAGAGCTCCGTTAGGTCTTGTGAGCTGATGTTCCTTAACCCCTTCCATGCTCATGACGAACTCAGCTCGTCATGAGGTATACCTCTAGGGTGCTCATGACGAGCTGAGCTCGTCATGAACAATGGGAATCAATAAGGTTCAGCACAGGGGAAAAATCTGGGAAGCACCCAAGGTGTTAAACATCTTTTCAGTTTTTTTGGAATCTTAGGTTGGGATCTGCTTGCTCTTACCCATTCATGGACAAGGAAGGTGATGCAATAGTGATCTGTCCAGTCACATGGGAGGATCGACTCCAGGCAGAAAGAGTTGGGCTTACCAATGTCAAGATCTAACGAGGCTCCGTTGATATGTGTAGGGCTGTCACATATTTGGATAAGGTTGAGGTCAAGTAGGAAGGATTTAAGGCTATTAACCAGCACATCGTTTACATCGTTCCAGTGGAGGTTGAAGTCAGCCAGGAAGAACTGCGTGCCTTTGAAATCCCCGCTGGCAGAAATAATGTCCATGATCTGTTCTGCGAAGGGAAGGTTGTCCCGACGGGGATGGTGGAACATGTGCAGTATGCATGAGTGATTGTTGCCCCGTCACATCAATGCATAGGTATTCACACTTATATTGATTCTTAGGGGTCTCGGTGTTACCATGGCTTGCTTTTGTGTCTGCTACAAATTCTTCCTGCAGGACCTGGTAACAAGGTTGATTTATTAAGTGTATTGTCAGTAAAACTCTTGGAATCAATTTGCCTCAATGAGACAACATTTTTATTTCACTCTTTCCATTGTTTCTTTATTATCGGTTTGAAGTGCCTGGTTGTTACATTGAAACCTGTGATAAATGATGTATTGAGTTTATATTACATATAAGTGCTACTCACTGGCTGCAGCTCGCGGGGCATTGGATTGGGCTGCCTGGATTTTTGTTGGATTGCTTGCTCTGTTGGTTCCCGGTCGCGGCACCCGCTCCTCGGTTGTACTGCCGGACCCGCCCACACAGCCCACACCGCTGCGGGACTGCGACTCAGTTCCCAACACACCTGCAGCCTCTTCCCGCAGCGGCTACGCCCCCCCGCCTGGCTCAACTATAACTGTTCGTAACACCCGCTTCGCGGGTGCTACTCACTGGCTGCAGCTCACGGGGCATTGGATTGGGCTGCCTGGATTTTTGTTGGATTGCTTGCTCTGTTGGTTCCCGGTCGCGGCACCCGCTCCTCGGTTGTACTGCCGGACCCGCCCACACCGCTGCGGGACTGCGAGGCAGTTCCCAACACACCTGCAGCCTCTTCCCGCAGCGGCTACGCCCACCCCCCCGCCTGGCTCAACTATAACTGTTCGTGACACCCGCTTCGCGGGTGCTACTCACTGGCTACAGCTCACGGGGCATTGGATTGGGCTGCCTGGATTTTTGTTGGATTGCTTGCTCTGTTGGTTCCCGGTCGCGGCAACCGATCCTCGGTTGTACTGCCGGACCCGCCCACACCGCCCACACCGCTGCGGGACTGCGAGGCAGTTCCCAACACACCTGCAGCCTCTTCCCGCAGCGGCTACGCCCCCCCCCCTGGCTCAACTATAACTGTTCGTAACACCCGCTTCGCGGGTGCTACTCACTGGCTGCAGCTCACGGGGCATTGGATTGGGCTGCCTGGATTTTTGTTGGATTGCTTGCTCTGTTGGTTCCCGGTCGCAGCACCCGCTCCTCGGTTGTACTGCCGGACCCGCCCACACTGCCCACACCGCTGCGGGACTGCGAGGCAGTTCCCAACACACCTGCAGCCTTTTCCCGCAGCGGCTACGCCCCCCCGCCGGCTCAACTATAACTGTTTGTGACACCCGCTTTGCGGGTGCTACTCACTGGCTGCAGCTCACGGGGCATTGGATTGGGCTGCCTTGATTTTTGTTGGATTGCTTGCTCTGTTGGTTCCCGGTCGCGGCACCCGCTCCTCGGTTGTACTACCGGACCCGCCCACACCGCCCACACCGCTGCGGGACTGCGAGGCAGTTCCCAACACACCTGCAGCCTCTTCCCGCAGCGGCTACGCCCACCTGCCTGGGAGGATTAAATTCAGGCAACTCATTCCGCGCTGCGGGACGAAGCGCGGGGATAAGCCCGGGCAAAGGGCGGGCCCTCTGAGGCCCTCGCAGGCCAGTGTAGGCTGGGCTGGGCCTACTCTCTTAGGCCTGTATTGTACTGGAACTGTGGACCTCGATACAGGCGACGGACATTGCATCGCCGTCTGAGGAGGGAATTACTGGGAAGGTGGGGGGATCTAGAAATGGGACATTGGACAAATATTTCTCTAGGGTCCTGGGTGATGGTGATAAGGAAACTTCTATGGCTGAGCGTAGGGCAGAGCGTCGTCGCTTTGTTGAAAGCATGAAAAATAGGTCTCTTATCGACACCGCTCTTTACTCTGTCGCCCAGGAGGGAGGTACACCTAACATTAGAGAGGATCCATTATCTCAGGATGGCGTTCCTCTTTTGTTGCGGGATTGTACTCCCACCCCCTGTTTGCCTCCCGACCAGATTGTAAGTGTCTCCCCCCTCCTAGTCTTTGTTGTACGGCTGTTGATCTAATCACCCAGACCCCCACTGCAGTAAAGCCAAGGGAGATGAAGCCGAAACAATTAGTTGTGGTAGAGATGCGTGGCCCACCACCCGGTAAGAGAAGAAGGAAGTTGAGGGGAGAGCAGGGTAAAGCCAAAATTCCCCACTCCGATTTCGGTAAAGCATCAAAGCCCCCTACCATCCCTGATATGGCAATAGTGGAGGTGCCAGAATTTCTTCCACCTCTGCCACTACCGTTAGTAGTGGCTTCACCTGTCATGGGTACCAACACTTTAGACCACAACACTATTCCTGGGGACCCATCACCGAAAACATTACTTCCCGATACATCATTGGGGAACTTGGAATCCTTACTTAGGTCCCTGCTCCTACCCATTAGTGAGAGCATAAGGAAAGTTGAGATTAGACTGACCATCCTGGAGACTGCCATAAGTAGTATGGTTACCTCAGCTAAAGCCCAGGTGAGTGGGGCTGCTCCGCCCGCAACCTCGGTTAGGTTACCCTCTACCAATGTTCCTATTGCTCCATCCCAGCTCCCCAAACCGAAGTCACAGTCCCCTGGTAGGGCCGACCCTGTCTACCAAATACCGCACCCTCTAAAGCATGTAAACATCCCAGTAGCAGGGCCGGTGGGCGATTTCCAAAGGGGACCGATAATGGCCCCCCCAGGAAATATGCGGGAGGAACAGGGAAACGCCAGACATATTAGAGCTCCAGTGACCAAAGGGCCACAAGTGGAGATACCTCCACAAGCGGTGCCTTTTGTGGTCGTCTTGACAGGGGTTCCGCCGTTATTAGATAACAAGAGGGAGGGCTATGCCCAATTAAAAAATAAAATTATGCACTGGTTGCGTACTTATAGGCCCATTTCACATAACATCGATGGGGACATAGTGCATGTCAGGCGGCTCAATTGGTTGGGTAGCAGATGTAAAGATATTGAGGGTGACCTGGTGGTGGTTAATTTTAGAGACCCGCGTGCAGTGGATAACATATTAAATTTGCCCACTGGAAATGGGGACAATTGCATTACCCCACGGGCTCTGACATATTTTTATCCTAGATCAGTGGTGCTTCCCCCAACCTTTACAAGTGGGCTGTACCCCTTCCATGCCAACCCTCTGCCACTATATAGTAATAGGTATGCTCCTTATGGCCAGCACCCTGCCCAGGTGGCTGACCCTCTTGGCTGGATCACGGCACCCCAGAGATACAACAGAAATAACAACAGTAGAATGGAGCACTTGAGGCCCTTTACCCCTCTGGAGACAGGCAACAGGTTCTCGTTGCTATCCGGTATGGAAGACTGCGACTGATGTCTACAGTCTATGGGGGAGGGGGGTGGCCGACCAAGTGTGGCTAACCCAAAGGGCACAGATCATGAGGCACTAAGGGTGGCAAGATGTAATGACAACAGACAGGTAGGTCCCTTAGTAGCCCAAAGTACGGATAGCAGCATCACCAGAGCCACTACGGATGTATTGTGTATAGACACCATAGTTGGTAGCATTGTATCCCCCAAGCCATCTACCTATGTGGATGCCATTTCCATGCCCAAGGGGGGGGAAGGTGTGGGAGCAAGGGGGCCCCTGGTATAGCTCCTATAGGTTATAGGGTTATACACCTGTTATCTTGGAATGTGGCAGGGTTAAAAAGGAAGATGGCTCTACCGGAATGGCACACATTAATTGAGAAGTTTGATGTTTGCCTGTTCCAGGAAACCTGGAGCCTGCTCCCACTACACAAATCTGGCTATACTACATATTTTTCCCCCGCAGTAACCAGTGGGAAGGGTAGACCCGCGGGAGGATTATTGGTTTGGATCAAAATTGATCTGGATTGGGATGTTGTCATTCATGATTCAGTGTGTAGGGATGTACTACACCTCTCCTCTAGGGGATACATTGAGGGGAGCAGGCTCGAATTATTTAATGTTTACGCTAGAGGGGCACCTTCCTCAGTAATCTTAACAAGTTTAGACTTAGCATTAGCTAAGTGTCCCCCATCTGCTAAAATTATAGTGGGCGGGGATTTTAACTGCACGTTTGAACCCCTTAGTGGGGATGATCCTTTGGGTACTGAGGGGGAAGATTCTAGATGGTCTATCCCAGCCTTGTCACTACCCCCTATTCGAAAATGGTCAGCAAGGGCAATACAAATTAATGCCCTCACTAGGGAACACAATTTAAGAGCACTCAACGGCAGGACTATGTCCGACAGCGTTGGTGCAATGACCTTCAACAGGCTTAATGGTCCGTCTAGAATTGATTACATCTTACTGGACGTTAGATTGTGGAAAGACCTAATAGATATGGAAGTGGTGGCTACACAGGATAGTGACCACAACCCCCTCTGTATCAAGTTTAGGTGGGGTAACCCAAAGGGTGGGGGGATGAGTGTTCCCATGAGGTTAACCAAAGAGGTTGTCCCTTACAATAGTATCCGTAGGTTGAAATGGGACAAGGCCCAATTGCAGGAAGATCAACTTGGGAGTATAAAATCTCTTGTGGTAGATTTGACCTTGGACTTGGCGGCACGGGAACAGGGAATGGGAAGCGCCCCGGAGTCGCCCATTGCCTTTGATACAGCCTACAAAAACACAATAGAGCAGGTGAGCCAATATTTTTTATCCAAAGGTAAAAGCCGTAGAGTCAATAATATACCTCCCATTTCTAGTAATCCCTGGTACTCGGCCCAGTGCAAGGGAAGAAGGAAGGAGCTAACAGCTGCCCTACTTAAAAAAGATCCCTCACTAGTTAGAGCGGCTAGGAAGGACTATTTAAGGGTAATGGCACTGGCCAAACGAGAGTGGGAGGAACAACATTGGCAGGACCTAAACTGTGCTGTTAGTATGAGGAATTCAAGGTTATTCTGGGACCTTATTAATAAAGCTAGGCAGCAGAGCGCACAGCCATTAGCCGCCCATATAACAAGCCACCAATGGTTTGACCATTTTTCGGCATTATATGGTGGAACTGAAGTCCCCCCTTGTTCAACGGCAGCCAGGGGTAGAGAAGGGGAACTTACAAGGGAGCTTGAGGATCCATTTTCGCCCTCGGAAGTAGTAGTGGCTATCAGACATCTGACCCCAAAGAAGGCGGCTGGCCCGGATGGGATCCCGGGGGACCTTTTGATAGAGGAACCTAGGGCTTGGGCCGAACTAATTGCCCTCATAATGAATCTGATTGCCATGGGTCATCCCGTGCCAGACTCTTGGAAGGGGGCTGAGGTGGTCACTGTGTTTAAAAAGGGGGCTAGAGAGGACCCTGCCAACTACAGACCCATCAGTCTGATAGACGTATTCAGAAAGTGGTTGGCAGGGTCATTATCTCAAGGGTTGGAGCTTGGATGGAAGAGGAACAAATCCTCTCCCACCTTCAAGCAGGATACCGCCAGAAGGTGGGTAGGATGGACCAGGTCTTTCGCTTTTTTGTCATCTATTGGAAGTCAGTTACCATCAAAAGGGGTAGCCTTTACATGGCTTTCATAGATCTCAGGACGGCTTTTGACCTGGTCCCTCGAGTAAGGCTGTGGGAGACGTTGGAGAAGATGGGTTTCCCCGGGTCTCTTCTGAGTTTTATTGTAAGGCTCCACGAGGGGAATTATGCGAGGATCAGATGGGGCACCCAGGGCCAGCTGACAGATAGGGTGCCCGTGAGGAGGGGAGTACGCCAGGGATGTGTTATGGCACCGACCCTCTTCTCTCTGTTTGTGAATGGAGTGGTGGATCATCTGAGAGAGGAAGAGGCGGATGCACCATCCCTGGCGGGGGAAAGAATCCCCACTCTACTCTTCGCGGACGACACCATACTGGTCTCTAAATCCCCGGTGGGACTCCAAAAGCTTCTGCACCGATTCAGCACCTTTTGCACAGATAGAGGACTTACCCTTAACACCTCGAAAACTAAGCTCATGGCTCTTTCACCCTCCAAAAGATTTAGAAATAATTTTACGCTCAATGGGGCACCCTTGGAGTTGGTAGATTCATTCGACTATTTGGGGGTGCGGGTAAATAGTCGGATGAATTGGAAGGACCACCTGGCTAAAATGTTACTCAGCCATAAAAGAGTGTCAGGGGTGACCTTGAGAGAGCACCGGGAGTCAATGAGTAAACCTGTGGCACCGGTCATGGCAATTTATGAGGGCCAGATTCTCCCGGCCGCACTATATGGCTCCGAGCTGTGGGGGTTTGAAAATGTTTCAGAGCTAGTTGCAGCGGAAAACAAGTTTCTGAGGGACTTGGTGGCTCTTCCTGTTTCTACCCCGCTAATTCCTTTGCGGCTAGATTTGGGCAGGCGATCCTTTAAAGATCTAGTGCGGCTGCGCCCTCTATTGTTTTGGGTTCGGTTGCGAAGGACCAGGGAGCTCGCCAACTATGCTGCTGTGCTGGATGAACTAATTTTGCTCGACATCGGTAACAAGATCGGGTGGTTGAGCAACGTGAGGCAGTTGGTGGTGCAATTGGGCCTGAGGGATGTGTGGGCGAGTCAAATGCCACCCCCCAAACCGGTGATTAAGAAGTTATATTGGGACTGGGTTCAGGCAGAGGCAACACGCAGTGGGGTTGGGGGTCTACTCACAGAGCGGTTCTTAGAGTTTAAATGGTCTAGGAAGTTGGAACCCTTCCTCGACCTCATAGCCAAGCCTCTGGATAGAGCCCTTTATTTAAAACTCAGGTATGGGACCCTTCCGGTGCACGAGTTCACCTCGGGGTGGACTAATGTTGGTGGTCCTCCGCGCCCCTGCCCCGGGTGTGCGGCTCCAAAGGAGTCTGTGGTGCATTTACTTTTTGCCTGCCCCGCTTATAAAGTTGCCAGGAAGGTTTGGTTGAAACCAATATGCATGGGGTTGGGTTTGAGGTGCCATAGAATGGCCCTACGAGTTCTCTCCACTGACCCGTCTTCCCCTGCCATGGTATGCGGGGTGGCTAAATATCTGAGTAGTGCATGGTTGACTCGTATTAGGAGGATGAAGCAATACTCTTCCCCGCCAAATAGCTAGCAGGCCCCAATTGGCAGGACGTTATGTTGATAATTGGTGTGCCTTTTGAAGTCATTCTAATCATTATGCAATAGTGTACTGATAAGGAACGTTTTGGTTGGGGCCTCATAATAACCATCCAATGTACTCTATAATGTGCAGCCTTCACTTTTTAATAAGGGAATTTTATCGTTGCTAGGTTTTATCCAATGTTTTTTATTTATTTTTTTAACAAAAAGTAATGTATAATTGTATAAAATGTATTCTTTTATGGTGAGAATTTTTACCGAATAAAGATTTATACAACAACAATTACATATAAGGTGCTCCACATAGTTTGTACCTGTTTATAGCCATAAAAAGAGATGGGATCTTAACAAGTGCTATCTTGTTTTATGTTTCCTCAATTCTATATCGTTGGAAACTTCGTTCTATAAAATGTTCAGCTACTGCTCTTGGTTTCCTTTAAAACAATTGCGTTGCCTGAATAACTTTGCTGCAAACAGAGCATTTTCATGCATCTTACATTTCATGTAAAGGGTTTGGGTATCTTGCTGTATGCAGAAAAGAAATGGGGCATCAGGTCTCTATTAAACTGTGGAATACAGCAACATTGAGGGCTCTGTGTGGCTCCTAGACCTCTGTTCTTCTTTGCATTGCGCCTGCTATGACTGCATAGCTATGACTCTGACTGGATGTGCAGAACACATTACTGGTTGTTGTCTGCAATGTAACAAGATATTTATGTCACTTTAACTTATTTTGACGTGGTCCAGGTAGTGAATCTGGGTGTTACTGACCATGTAGATAAATTGCAGATTGTACTTCATTTCATTCAAAGTAGTTACAAACTCCCTCATAATAGTTAGCTCTTCCCATACGATAATCATCTAACTGTATTACCAAAACCGGAAGCTAACCAGTGCCTAATTAAAAGTGCAGGGGTTTAACCTTTTCTTCGGAGTCCTTGAAAGGTGCTGCTGAACACCAGGGTTGTTGAATTCAATAGTTGCCTAGCTTTGATTCCACCCCATGCAACTTTCTCCCAGGACTCTACACTTCCTGTCACTTTATCTCACTCTTGAAGATTGTTTTAATCCTTGCATTCTCTTTTCTGCCTTTCTCTCTCTTGTTGTGGGCCAATGTTTATTGACCAATGATAAGCCCAGGTCCCCACAAATTACTGCTGGTGCTTACCACCTATAACCACTGGCACAGATTAACCTAGGAAGTTAGTTCCCTGGTTGCGTTACTTTTTAGGGGTGCACCCCCACTTGGCTTCTACAGTCCTCAATGCTAAACAATTCAATAAAGTTCAAGGACAGACCTTCATATTCAGTTGACTCATCTGATACGGACAGTGAAAGGCATCCTTCCTGCACTGTTGAAACTGCTGCCGATCATCCAGTGGCTTAGGAGTCTTTTTGGACCAATCCCATTCTTCAATTTTTGGCCAGTATAGATGTTCCATTATTCTTCTTGTCCTGATGAGACCCCTGTATCCCACTGAGGGTTCAAACATCACTGACATGCATAATAAACAAACTGCATTGTGACATTGGTCTCATGTTGAAAATATGTATGATGTGTGTCATAAACACACAGGGCCGGATTCACAAAGGGCTTACGCATTTGTAGCGGAGGCCACACCATCATGGTGGAGTCTCCTCACTCGGTGCAGAATCTTTGCCATGAGGATTCTTGTTGCGGAGATTATGCTCCGAATGTGGAGACTCCCCACAACAGCGGGCCTCCACCACAATTGTGGAGGCCCTTTGTAAAACAGACCCACAGAGACATATCACTTCACTGTCACTTCTTCTTGATACATTTCGTTGTGGTTTTCTAGTTCAGTGGGACACACTGCACTGATATATTTCCTGGAGATCATATCATTATGGGACATTGATTATTGTTGTATATCAAGCTTCTTTGAATAAGAAAGTCTGGCCAGTAACATGCAGCCATCTTAGGTAATCATTGTACTACAATTTGAATTAAACAAATGAGAGGGATTGTATATGAAGAATTGTTGATAGCTCAGGTTCCCATTGGTATGAGGTTCTTTTGTTATATAGATGCTTAGGGCACTTTTCAAAGAGGGGTGCTGCCATTAATGTTACGGTACAAAAGGGGGTGGTGATGGACGGAGCATCTGAATCAATCAAACACTCACACCCAGTCAAAGGATCTGGGTTTAATCCATCACCGTTCTTTAGCCCACTCTGCCACCCCAGTTCAGACATGGCTATATGCAAATCAGTCTGACCCTGTGCCTCATGGGAACAGTCCAGCCCGAACTGCCAAGCCATGCCTTCCCTGGACCGGAAACAAGCTTCCGAGGACCGGTTTCTGGCATTCCAGCCGTCTTCAGCCCGGCTTGCTTGAATCCAGTGGCAAAGTGAGCAAGGGACTCACGTCTCAGCATACCCTGCCACACTTATGGCGGTCAAAAGCGGTATAAAGGGGGGTGGTGATAGACGGAGCATCTGAATCAATCAAACACTCACACCCAGTCAAAAGATCTGGGTTTAATCCATCACCGTTCTTTAGCCCACTCTGCCACCACAGTTCAGACATGGCTATAGAACGGTGATGGATTAAACCCAGATCTTTTGACTGGTGTGAGTGTTTGATTGGTTCAGATGCTCCGTCCAATACCACCCCCTTTTGTACCGCCATTAATGTTACATCACTAAGGTCAAAAGGATTGTGAAAAGTACAAGTATCATATAAAGAACAAGTGTAGCAAATGTATTCAGCAGGAGAGTGATAATGGTGTAGTATGTAGCTATTGATGCATTTTGGAACCCACTGTTGCAAATATATTATTAAAGCATGGTATGGCAGAGAAGTGTCATTTACATACAGCACAGCCTCTATTGAAATGACCACTACATTTGCACAGACTTACAATTTTACTGATCAAACTATACAAAGCAAAAACGATAATCAGGTTTCAGTGATAATTTCATTGCACATCACCACTTGTATTGATTTGTTTTAATCCTACAAAAATCTTTATTCCATCACACTTCAGAATTGCATCAAAACATTTACTTCATTTGTGCCTTCCTACCTCCTGACATATTCTCAAATATTGGTACAGTTAATTTACAGCTATTTTAATTTTGTTGTTTGTTAGAAATAAATGACATCCTACAACCTTATTTTCACACTCACCGTACCCAGCAAAATTGTAGCATAGTTCACTTTACAAATACCTAAGCCAGAGAAAAAAAGTAAACACCAACCTCTCTTTTAAAAGAATAAGCAGCAGTTTGTCAGAACACATAGCCTGATATTTGACCTCTTGCTTTGAATGCACAACAAATGTGGCAAGATCGAAACAAAATTTAAATGCATCTTTTTTGCTCTTACACGTTCTGAACTCCAGTATGGTTATTTTGTAGGTGTAGCAGCACTCCCCGCACCCATACCTCCAGTGCCTTTGTTGTGAAGAGAAGCACAGCTTATTGCCAATCTTGTTTCTAGGCAACTCTGTACCATCCATGTCACATGTGAGTCAGTCCTTTATGGAATTATAATGATCAATGTATTTTGACATCACTTGCAGTTCTCCTAATAAGCTCGCAAGTGACTCCTCAGGGAGTTTGGGGTAACAGGAGACTCTTGCTCCAGAAATTGACATTTCTCTGCATTAATCAGAATAAACCTGTGCCAGACTAATTGCTCATTGTCCAAGCATTGTGGAACTTTAGGTAGTTTGTTACTGTCAAGCTGCTCTCAGCAGATAACAGCGAATCATTTTAATAGCTAGATTTTATAATAATCACAATTTTTATATAGTGTGCCATATCACACTTCTATTGTTTCTAAACACTCCTATAATTTCTAAGCATTGTAAATAACAGATGTTACCAGTACACAGATTAGAGATACTCAATTTAATAACCTTGCAAGAATGGAAGGCAGAGGTGATCTTGTCGGAATGTGAACCCAGATAGCCTTGGTCAAGGCAACTGTCGGGGTGGGAAGTTACTGCATCTAGCAGTAATTTCCTAATGGATTCCTGTACATGTTGTTCAGTGTCAATAACAACAATATGGCTTTACCTTTAGTGATTGCTCATTACATAGATTTCTTATAAGAGCTTATTGTCATAGGTAAGGGTTATTCGCCCCACTTGAATCTGTATTGCTTCTGTAACTCTTTAGAAGATATATCATAAAATAAGTCAATGCACCATTCATGTTTAAGGTGGAGGCATTGTGGGGGGCTTCTTTCAAAGACTCTGCCAATTTTCAGGCCACTTTTTATATCCACAAAAGATGAAAAAGATTTTGTGTCTTCATTAACTAATATAACAGTATAAGAATATTTTGTTCATCTTATCTGGTGCGCTTGTAGTTTGCCCCATTTTCTGGTTTTGTGTCCCGTTTCTTAGAGTTGAAATGTAGGGATTTTTCATGATTTCAACTTTTTGCTGAACTTGTGAAGAATTTGGATACCGACATAACCAAATTTCCTAGTGGGAGCTCTAATAAAAACCTTCTGAGCGTTTCGGAATGTTTTGCAAGAAATATTGGTGAGCATACTTATGACATCTACTATTTCTCAGTGGTCTCACTTTTCCCAAATCTGAAGTGTTGATACTGTGGCAGTACATTTTTCCTGCCCTTGCACACATATCGAGGAGCTGAATTTAAGTTGTGTAAAGTGTCACAGCATTATGAGTTTTACCAGGTGCTGGAATTGAACTTAGTAAAACCTAATCCTTTTTCATGCAAATGTGAATCAAGAATATCATACTTTGATAGACACTAGATATGACCCTAGTCCCCTTAGTAACAAAATACTCCAATTTCATCATCCTTGGAGATTTTAAACTTCGTAAAGATAAATCGGAAGACAAACGGACCAGAGCCTTACTAGAGGCCACATCAGCCCTGAACTTAGCACTAATCTCATCAGGCCCCACACATACGGCCAGACATACCAGTGATCTAATAATATCTAGCACACCGATTGGCCTAGAGTCACCGGTTGAAATAACCTGGTCTGACCACTTCTTATTGAAGTTTCCTGGGACAACCCGAGATTTAAGGGAGTCACTCAGTCCAAACCTATGAGCTTTTCCACAAGGCGTGGCACAAAGCTAACATGTTGGTGTTGCAGGAAACCCAAACACTCTCAACACCCAAGTTATCGGGTGAGGCCAATAAAGATTTGTACGTAGTTCATCAATCGCTCATGTTATGTTATTGCTTATTTGTATAGCGCCTATCACCGCAGGTCTCTAAGCGCTTAGAAACAGAACAACACAACACACTGTTAACCCAAGTCCCTCAGGCTACCCATCGACTATGCTGGAGTCATCGCCCTTTTAAGTAGATGGGCACCACAGACTGCATTGCCCATAAACAAGCCTACTCTTTCAACAAACGGCTATCCACCCCTAGAGCATCCTAGTTCTCCTCTGGATTCGGCCCAGAAAGGAAAAACTGTAAGAAACTCGTAAGTTCATGGAGGAGAGAATATCTAGATGCAGATAAAACAGCCTATAAATTGGTCCTTAGAAACTATCACAACAATATCAAAAAATGCGTTCTAGTTTCTATGCCTACAAAATCTCAGAGGCCTACAGCAGGCCAAAAGATATTTTTAAGATTGTATCTTGCTATATGGACACCAATGTCTGTGCCCCGGTCGTTCTCACCCCAAATTTAGGCCAGGAGTTAAGTGATTTCCTTGAAACCCAAATCAACAAAATACAAACCAGCCTCAGCATGCCCCTGCTCCCCCTACCTTTGCCCCACCACCAATGCCACATGACTCTATCCCTACCAACGTCTGGTGTTATTTTATGCACCTTGCGAAGAAGAACTGAAAAGTCTTCTTCTAACGTGTAAATCTGGCTCACCTATAGACCCATGCCACCCCACCCCCGAAATACTGAAACAAATAACAGAGGTTGTATGCCCCATTATTGCAAAGGTGTCCAACACTTCACTCCAGGCAGGCTCAGTGCCCCCGATATGGGGAAAAGCCAGTGTCATCCTGCTACCGAAGAAACCCACTGCAGACAGTATGATCCAATCCAATTTCAAACTCATCTCCCTCCTCCTGGCTGTCACAAAAAGTCTTGAATCAGTAGTAAATAAACAACTCTCAGAATTTCTAGAATCCAATCTCCTGCTGCACCCCTCCCAATCCGGTTTCCGCATGTAGCACAATACTGGAACAGAGTTGCTTGAAATCTCTGAGTCACTAAAAATGTCATTGGATAAAGGACACAATGCTGCCCTCATTCTATTCGATTTATCAGCAGCTTTCGACATTGGGGCCTATGGCATTCTTCTACAGTGCCTGTTTAACTGTGATATCAGGGGACGAGCCTTGGAATGGCTGACCTCTTTCCTAACTGAAAGAAAGCAGACGGCCTGGACAAGACCACACTTCTCCAATGCCAAGCCACTTAAATATGGAGTATCTCAGGGCTCCACACTAAGCCCAACATTGTTCAGTGTTAAAATGGCTCCTCTTACCTTCATGATTGAATCATTCAGCATCCCCATTGTCTCATATGCCAACAACATTCAGCTGGTCTTCTCCTATGAGGACAACTCTGACACCAACAAAGAGTCCTTTCCTAATAAGAGCAGTCTTGAGCTGGCTCAAGGAAAGTCAACTTCAATGTAACCCGGATAAAGCAGAGATCCTATCACTAGGTTCAAATCCCAATCCGGGCTGGTCTGGCTCTTGTCCAAGGGGCAGACCTACGTCTCCTCAGGCCACTGCAAGCAGCAATAATCTGGGAGTAATCTTTGACAACAACCTATCCTTCAAAACCCAGATCCATCTGTGGCCACAAACTGTATTTGGATCCTAAGGGCCCTTACAAAATTCCTGCCCCTCTTTCCTTGGGAGGCACAAAAAACAGTTGTTGAAGCCACAATTCTCTCCAAACTGGAATATGCGAACGCCTTGTACTTGGGTTTACTTGCCTATCTGATTTGCCATCTACAGTACAGAACACAGCAGTTTGCTTGCTTTTGAACCAAAAACCACGCTCTGCATGATTCTGACCCCACCTACCTGAAAAAAACAATTAATGAGTACAAGCCTAGCAAAAGTCTACAGTCCAGTAATGCTCACCTGATATCTACCATCATTTAAAAAATCCTAGACGCATTGGTGCTGCCTTTTTCTTTTTTGCACAGCCAAAATCAGGAACTGGCTTCCAACACAGCTTAAAAGTATAGAATTTAGCAAATCGCTTAAGCCCAGGGCCACTGGAATTATGTGATTGTGCAGCAATTTTTGATTAATTATAGATTTGCCTTATTTGCCACATTATCCATTATCTGACACATATTCTGCAAAATTTAACAAAAAAAACAATTTTGCTTCTTGCTCATGCGGTTCAAAAGTTATTAAAAACTGCAGAGACACGTGTTACTGCTCAGTGAAATGCCCTTTGCAAAGCTGGATTGGTTAATTTGCTGTTGTTTATTGCTATATGTGAGTGTTAAACTGGTACTAATGAGGTGCAACCAATGCCAAGACAGTGTTACCAAGTTTAAAATAATACCAAGTGACAAAATAATAAAGTAATACTCTTACAAAATGTGAAGCAATATCCTGCATAATTTGCCTTTTCATGCCGCATAATTTACTTAACATTGCCACATAATTTGGCCCTCTCCTGCCACATAATTCCAATGACCCTGCATAAGATGTATCTTTTTAGTGAGTAGTGCCCTCTCCCACCACCCTCCATCAACCTGTTGCAGCACCGGGGCACTCATCGGGAGTAGCTGCTGTGCTATATAAATAACCTCAATCATTCAGTTAATGGACACAGTCATTCTGAGTCCCACTTGTTATTCCCTATTACATGCCTGACAGTTTGTATTGGCTGGTAACAGTGGTGGACATGCGGTTCGAAACGAGCAATACCTCAATATCCAATATCTTTTTCTACATTCATCAGTTACCTTAACATCAGCCCGTTAGTTGAACATTTTCCTTCTATTATCTATGCTCTGCCTCTATTTGCAATCCTAGCCTTTTAACTGGATTTTAGATGCAGAAGGAAAGTCTCATCCTAGGAAATGTTCTAGTTTATCTGCTCCCTGTTTTTGTTAGCAAAGAAACAACATAACAGCTAGATGAGTCACATTTTCGTCAGATTCAAGCACAAGTTAAAGGTTCCTCGCAGTTGTAGGAGTTCTAGTCTCTTAGTGAATGTGTAAATGTGACCTTTATCAAAGCTGTGTTTATGGCATTAGTCGTTCTTCTACTGTCTGACTTGGATTCCTTCTCAGGACATATCCAGGCCCACCTCCATCTTGGTCATCAGTTCTTTATTTTTGTAGCTCGAGATTACATACAAGTTTCTAGTCAACATTCATTCAATTGATCAACTAGTTTGTCCATGTCTGCATACTAGCATCTGGTTACTGTAGTCCTTTATACAGTGTCCTATTTCAGCTAGAGTATTAGGGTTGTTTCCTCATATCACGGAACTGCCAGGATTCTCAGCTGCTGTGGATTTTGTAAATTTTGAGGTGGGTTTGCTCTGTGGTGATCCATTTTTTCCTGTTCTCCTTTCTTTCATTTTTCTAGTTGATACATTTGCTTTTGTAACATCTTTGGTATCATTGTTGGAGATACAGTTTCCAGGAGGGGTGACTATAGGGCACTGCAATTGCAGCCGACATTACTGCCTGCTTGGCATCTTTAATGGATGGCAAGATAGCCATGCCACTGCCAATGCAACATGTTGGCTATTGGTTGCCACAAGTTTTTTCCTCTGTGATCAGCTGTGAAGTTGTACTGAACAATGGCTCTGTAATAGCGTCAAGTCCTCGTTTAGAAAATTGGAATTAGACTATGATATCTTAGTGAGTGTAGGAAAGAGAGCACTACTCATCTACAGTAGAGGGAAAGTTCAACTTATCGTTCTGTCTATTAACCGTGACATTCAACCAATCGAGAGATCACTGCTCGTCCTCCCCTTCTTGCAACACAAATATCCCACAACCATCAGATTTGAATCCAAGCGGCACCCAATGGAGAAAGCATTAATGTAAGCACCAGATATAGGAGCGTGTCTCAAACCCCAACATTAAGTCCTATATGGCAGGGACGCATCGGTAGAGAAAAGATGCACACACAGTGGTAGCAGGTAGATCATTCTCTGCGAAGTCTTGCTTGGCACACGTGCTTACTCAAGGCAGGGTTTTCACTGATATTGTCACTTCCTCCTTCAATTGGTATCAATCTCAGGACGTTTTAAAGGAATATGCTGTGCCAGGAACATCTCTTAATGAATTCCATTCATCACTTAACTCATTAACAAAACCTTGTTATTGAGTCATCAGTTATAATGTTTACTGTCACCAGAGTGAAGTTTGGAAAAATACTTCAAAGACGTTGTGTTTGTAGATAAATTAAGATTCAGAATTGGCATCTAGTGAGCCAAGCAGGGGAATGGATACATATAAATGGGGCAAATAGTAAATGTATGTTTTTTGTATGTAGTGCTCTCGTTTAGCTGTGATGCAGATTCCTTTACAGGCACCTACACTTATTCATGGAAACGTCAACCTCCCAGGAAACTCCAACAACAAATGCATGAAGGAAGCCTTCTGCACACTTCTCAACGCACTGAAAATATAATCAATAATCCAGCCCGCTCAAAAGGCAGAACATAGAACCTCATCCGTACAGCATCCCCTAATATCCACTGCCATCTATCCATAGTAGTTTGCCATTTCCTTATCTATCACATATACTACGTATCGGATTGAAGGACTACTAAAAAGAGGAAAAATAACCTCCCATCCCATCAAAGGCATCCATATAGAAAAGATCGAAGACAAACTAAACAATCTGCCACAATAATTCCAGCCTGCAGCACCTACAACACAACAACTATGAGAACTCATGTCAAATACTATAGTCCACTGAAAATCCACTCCACCAAGCCAAACCCCTCAATGAAAATCCGTGCGAGCAGCACAACATAATGCAACTCTGCCTCTCGCGGAACACTGCAGAATTTTATGGAGTTTTTGGGTAATTCTGCGGAAATCCATTGTTCGCAACCTATTCCAACCAGTGCACTGAAACTTCCGGTACTAAGTGGTGTACTCGAGCAACCTAGCCAAATATTTATTAGCCAGAACCCCAGTAAAGCATTGTAACTAGAGTCTGGTGAAGCTTTACAACTTTGTACAACTCTGCAATTGTACATTTTTATGCCTGTCTCCTACACAAATTTATATTCTATCCTCCTAAACAACTCCGCTTTCCAGCCACAGGATGCCCATCCTGTGAAGGAAGCGGTACAAAAGGGGGTGGTGATGGACGGAGCATCTGAACCAATCAAGCACTCACACCCAGTCAAAAGATCTGGGTTTGATCCATCACTCTGCCACCCCAGTTCAGACATGGCTATATGCAAATCAGTCAGACCCTGTGCCTCATGGGAACAGTCCAGCCCGAACTGCCAAGCCATGCCTTCCCTGGACCAGAAACAAGCTTCCGAAGACCGGTTTCTGGCATTCCAGCCGTCTTCAGCCCGGCTTGCTTGAATCCAGTGGCAAAGTGAGCAAGGGACTCACGTCTGAGCATACCCTGCCACACCTATGGCGGCCAAAAGCGGTACAAAAGGGGGTTGTGATGGACGGAGCATCTGAACCAATCAAGCACTCACACCCAGTCAAAAGATCTGGGTTTGATCCATCACCGATCTTTAGCCCACTCTGCCACCCCAGTTCAGACATGGCTATATGCAAATCAGTCTGACCCTGTGCCTCATGGGAACAGTACAGCCCGAACTGCCAAGCCATGCCTTCCCTGGACCGGAAACAAGCTTCCGAGGACCGGTTTCTGGCATTCCAGCCGTCTTCAGCCCGGCATGCTTGAATCCAGTGGCAAAGTGAGCAAGGGACTCACGTCTGAGCATTGCAATTACTATTCTAACTCCAGCGGGTGCAACAGTAGGGTAAGTGTTGGATAGTGTAGGGGTAAACCTTACTATTCTAACTCCAGGGGGTGCAACAGTAGGGTAAGTGTTGGACAGTGTAGGGGTAAAAATTACTTTTCTAACTCCAGGGATTGCAACAGTAGGGTAAGTGTTGGATGGTAATGTTATGCGTTGTAATGGTATGCGTTGTAATGACTGTGTTGTAATGACATGCGTTGTAGTGGTATGCGTTGTAGTGTCATGCGTTGTAATGGTTGCGTTGGAATGGCATGTGTTGTAATGGATGTTGCGTTTTAAAAGTTTTGTTGTAATGGTAGTGCGTTGTAAAAGTTGCGTTGTAAAGGTTGTTTCCCCTCAAGGGGAGAGTGTACTGTTTTTCACTTTCCCCTAGGGCCTTTTCAAAACATGTCCACTTTCCTGACCAAGGTTGACCAAATTAGGGAAAAATGTTAGTGGCCCTAGGTTTTCTGGAAAAACAGTCGGGGCAGATTGTTCATCATTGGCCACTGTTATATATACCACACAAATGAAAGTACCTAGGGAAGTGATGTCAAAACCTAAACCACAGAGCAGATTTGCTTCACTAGAAATATTTAATACCCATGTATTCTTTTCCTTAAACCAACGGAATTACGTCACTGCTGTAGAGTACAGATTTCCCCTATTGGCAAACCTGGAAAACGAGTACCTCAGCGTGATTGCCCGATCACAACATGTCGTTTATACTTATCCAGGCACAACAAGCCGTCTGTTATAATAAAAACAACCTATGTAATTTAAACAATCCATTTTATTGAAAGGGTAAACAAGGCACCAACATCCTGTGCATTCCAGCTGTCTTTTCTTAGCTGAACATTTCAGAGTTGTTAGAAAATGAGTAATCCTGCTGGCAAAGCATGCTTTTACAGCAATTTAATGTTTTCACTAAACCAGAGTACTCACTATCAGAACATACTTTCACTACATTTATAAATGCCACTAGAACCCCTCAGTAGCAGATTATTCTCTCTTTTTATCTTTCTCTCTTTCAGTGTCCATGTTTGTCTCACAAATACACTTAAAAGCACACACACAGGGGCATATTTTCAAGGAGTTATCGCCAAGTTAACGGCACTTTATCGCAGCCAAAGTCACGATAAATTTATCACCCCATTCACAAGCTGGTGCTAACAGCCCATAGCACCAGTTTACCTGCGTTAGCAGACGCAAATAACATTGCCACAGTTGACCCCCGCAACTATCACTAAAGAGATGCAGAGTAGGCATTCCCGTGCAAAAATCCACGACAAAACAACTCCGCAACATTCTCAACGACCAGCCAGATCGGCGATCCGACCACAAAACATGCGATAAGGCACGTTAGAAGCAGGAAACTAACACCTGCTCTGAATTGGTGCAAAGTCGGACGACAGCGTGCACCACAAAAGGGAGCCCAGCCCAAAGCCACACCGGAAGAACAACAGATGCCATGGAGCCACTGATCATGCAGGTCAGACACCCAAGAGGGCCACATCACCACCGCAACCACCCCCAGGACCACCCCCCATGCCCCGGACCCCCGCTGCCCCCCGAAACAACACTGAGGCAGCACAGAGAAAGACAGCGACCCTCAGAAAACGCACCAACCTCACAGACCCAACACCAGAGAATGTCATTGCCCACTAAATGCCACCAAGGAATCCCCGCCAATGCAGTCACCAACCCCCCAGTCAGTGTGCATAATACCCACACCTTCAGACAGTCCATCATCAACCTGCTCTACCAGGATGACACCCACGGAAATGCACTACTCGTAGGCCAATACCAAATTAACACACCACGCGCCTCAACTCCACAATCATGCAACTCACAACACAGGTCACAAGATCACATACAACATGCACACTCACAAGACACAACAGCACTACTTACTGTGGGAACCTGGGCCAGCCATGTACATTAGCCATTAACGGCATGTCACCTCAGCCACACAATAGCAGGATGTGGGAAGAGGTGGGGACCAGATATGTGTAAAGGAGGCAAGTGACTGTTGAATATGAATGTACACAATGCCAAGTGTGGCGTGGTTGTGCTGGACAGACTGCAGTATGCAGATCAAACACATATCCATGTCGACAGACACTGCTGGTGTATGGAGTGCAGTGGACAGTGGATGAAACCATGTCACCCCAGCCAGTGTGGGAGATCAAGGAAATGTAGCTTGTTACATTCCCCCGTAAGTGTGAGCGGAGTGGGCTGGCCCGGCATACGCCAGACCAGCATAGGGGTGTGAATAAAAGGCATGTAACACTGGGCATGGTCCTCTTCCGGAAAGCCCAATGTCTCTGGCAGGGCAGAGCCTCTCACCCGGCCACGAGGCCGACACCATCACCGTGAGCGGAGTTGCCTGCGACCCTGTGTGCCTGCTGCACCCCGTGACGCTGGTCCCCAAACCAGTCCTGCCCGCGCCTGCGCACCAAGGCCTCAATGCCCACCTGCCGACATCGGCGTGTGTCGAAGAGGGCCCACCACCTGCCGGTGCAATCTCCAAACCCGAGGGCCGCGACCTTGGCAGCCTCCTCAGACCATCATGGCCTCTGCAAGCAAGGCCCGCAGTACTCCTTTAACGTTGACGTACTCTACCGGCAGACAGAGCGGACAAGTAGGTTACACATTTGAAACTGTCTTGATTTCACCATGGCAGAGTACAATAATAATGGATGAGTTTATGTCACTATACTCCCTTCGATGTGGTGACACCAAGTCTGTGTATAGCATCACAACCACACGTGCATGTGGGCCCGCGCGGACTACTGCCCTCAGCCTAGGCTGCGCATGAGTAGGTCACAAATTTGAAACTGAGTCTTGATATCTTGATGGGCGAGATCATATGTACATGGGACGTTTGATGTCACTATACTCCCTTCGATGTGGTGCCACCAGGTCGTAGCAGTACATCACATCTGCAAGATTCTGTAGGCCCACACAGACTACTGCCCGCGGCCTATGCTACGCTTGAGTAGGCCATAGATTTGGAACTGAACATCGATTTTTCAAAGGCAGAGTACATATTGCACACGAGAGGCGTAAGAGGATGACGCGTTGCATTTGGTTGGAAAAAAGGATCATCATTACGGAGGTGACCGAACACTACTGACGACTGCCCTGGTGTCACTAGCTCTGTGCATCGCGAACCAACGGCACGTGGCTGTGGGCCACTGCTGACCGCTGCCTCCGGCATACACTGCGGTCCAGTACATCACAGAGTCTTGATTTAGCAATGGCAGAGTTCATATCAGTGTACCAGCATCAGCGCATACTGCATCCCCTCACAGCCCCGGTGCCACTAAGTCTGTTCCCCGACATTCATGAACACTCTCTGGTCGTACATTGATGGTGTCTGAGTCTATGGACTAGGGGGTAGTTTTCACACTCATGTAGCTGATACCGAATTGGTTGTGGCAACAAGGCTGTCTCTTTCCACTCCCCCATTGCTGCTTCCGGATAACATCAGACCTCTGCATCATGCCCTGGAGGACACCTTCCACTGTCCCCCGCAAACCCCCGCCACATTCACCTTCGACATCGACGAGGACCCACTCAGTCTGCGTGGCCCTACCTCAGTGGACCGCAAGTCACCATCCCATGGCGGAGTGCCTGTGCCGGCAGCAGTGCATCCAGGGCCACTAAATCTGTGCAGCTCAAGTCAGGGACCCTGTTTGATTCAATATTGAGTGACCTCTGTGACGGTAGTCTTGGAGTCATCAACGCCATGTGTATGTGGCCCGGCGCTGGCCTCTGCCTCCGGCCTCAACTGCGGTCCACCAGGGCTCACACATCAAATCGCGTCCTGACCGGCCCGGACGTGGGATCACTGTTAGAGGCACACGCCCCATCGTATGGACCACCTCCAACCGCCATCTGCCAGAGTCGAAACAGTGGTACTGGCAGACTGATGGAGTTGCTCACACCTGTTGTGGATGCCATCAGCTGCCTGTTACCCATCTCAGCACTCCAGGTGCCACTGACTTAGGGCACTGCAGCCCATGGACCGTTACTGATTGAGTTTTGTGCTGTGGAGAGGTTACGCAGCAATGTCACCTCAGGCAGTGTGGGAGACCTGGGACGTTTATGTGGAAGATGATGCAGGTCTAACAGAGCCCACTGCGTCTGCATCAGGAATATCCCAAAATGACACAACCCTAGTCGTTTTCATCACATGAGCGTGCTCAGCTCTGGTGCCCCAACCTCAGTGCACTGCAACTCACAGACACTTCTGTTTGTATGTTGGGTGACCTCTGTACTTGCTTCGGCTCCCCCCATGTTGCTCAGCTGTTGACTTTGTTATGCAAGTTTCTCTGTTCCCGGTGCACTGGTGTCCACTGTGCAGGTTGTTGCCAGCACCAACTCTGTGCAGCTGGGCTGGCTTACACTCACCCCACACACATCCAGCACAGGCATCACTGCCCGTAGCCAGTTCAACATAATATCTGCGTGTGTCCCTGTAGTCTTGTTGTATGCATGAGGGCCTTGGGGCTTGCAACATTACATTGTGTTGTGTACAGCAGGCGCAGACATGTCACTGCAGGCAGTGGGTTGGAGCTTGGAGAAGTAGCTTTGTTGCCACTCACTCAATTTGTTAGGGGAGTGGACTGGACCATCGTACGCAGAGGCAACGTGGGTGTGTGACTGATATTTGTGTGGTCCTGGGTGTGGTTCTGTACTGGGAATGTGCATCTGCATGTGTTTATGGCAGTGTGTGTCTCCTTTGTGGGGTGTTGGTGGTCCCAGAAGGAAAATGGGCACCCAAGTATGTGATCTAGTTTGCCTTCCATGTGTTCGGACCCCACCCTCACCTGTTCGGCCACCTCCTTTTGGCATTCTGACACCTGCCATTGAAATGCCATATGTGGGTTGGTGAAGTGTTGGGAGCCAGCCGTGCTTGCAGGTAGTTTCTACTGTGTGGTCTGTTGCAGGGTCTGTGTTTTCCTCTGAGTAGCTTGGCTGCCCTGGTCCTAGTGGTGGGTTGCATGGGGTGTCCATGGGCTTTTGTAGGGCAGCGGTGTCGAAGATGTGGTGGTCCTCTCCGGCATCACTGATGTGTGGTCTTCTGTACTCTGCCGGAGGTGTTGTGTGTCCCTCTACAATGTGAAGGGGAGATGCAGGTTGACATTGTGTTGACATGTATGTTGGTGCCTTGTTCTTGTTTACATGCAGACTGTATGACAATGTACAGTGTGACTGTTTGGGAGGTGCAGGATTTAGATGCGGGACCGTGTACATTTGGACTACATGATGGATGTGAGGTTGTATGCGTACATTTACATTTCACAGTTTCCAGCTCTGTCAGATGTAGTGGGCCTGTTTCTAATTGTGTGGGGACCCAGTTGTGTCCTCTGTTCTGCAGTGCACATTGTACTGCATTGTCGTCAATGTGGGTGTGCTGTTCTTGCTATATATGTGTGCTGGAGTGTGCCATGGGTATCAGGGACATGATCCATGGTCATTGTGGGTGTGAAGTGTGCTACACATCGTTGTGCATGTGTGCCATTGTGCCCATCTCCCCCCGCCCCCACAGTCCCGGGTCGTTACTCACCCTGTTGATGTTGTGTCAGGTACCCCCGAGAAGTGTGTCTGCACTCCTGACTTCTTGCACCATCTCCACACTGATGACTGTGGCCTCCATTTCCTCCACTTCCTCCTGTGGCCCTGTTCTCCCACCTCCTGTCGCCGTTGCTGCCTTCCTGTTGGCAGCAGCTTTGTGCCTGGTTTGGATTTTCACATCATGCCAGCGCCTCTTGGCCCCCTCCATTGGCCTCCTCAACACTCCAAATGCATTCCTGGTAGTCTAATTGTGGGTCAGTTGATGGTAGTGTTCTGTCACCTCCGTGACGATTATCTGGTTGTGCTGCGGACTGCACCCCATCTTCCTCTCCCTCTTCTCCCTGGACTTCCCCGAGCCCGTTGTTCCTTGCTGGTAGTCTGTGGGGCTTGTGGGGTTCGCGTTGGCATCTGCGCTCGGTTAGGATGCATCCATGTTGCTACGCGCTTTGGTTTGTTTCTGGTATGTTGTTTTTGTAGCTTTAGTTGTGCATTTTCACGCCGAATGCGTCGGATTTGCAGGCCAGCCGCTGGTTTTCGTTGCTTTTTGTATCGCGATTGGCCTCATCACAGCTTTTTTAATTTTATTATTTATTTATTTATGCAATTTATATAGCGGCAAATACCCTGGGGTGTCTCGCTGATGTGGAGTGAATCGAAGAGCAGTTAAGATGGTTGACTACTGGTTGAAGAGCCAGGTTTTTACTAGCTTCCTAAAGGACAGGAGGGTGCGACTGGTTTTGATGACAAGGGGGACGGGGTGCCATAGTCTAGATGTAGCAACTGTGAATAGTCTATGTCCCCATGATGTTTTCTTTGTGCGGGGAATGGTAAGAAGATGGGCTGAGGATGAGCGCAGGGGTCTGTTGGGGGTGTAGGGGCAGAGTACTTTTTTTAGTAATTCAGGTCCAGAGTTGTTGATCGCTTTGTATGCGAAGCAAAGTGCTTTAAATTTGGTATGACTTCTAATCGGTAACCAGTGAAGTTGACGTATGACTGGAGAGATTGATTTGAATTTGGGGGTGCTGGAAAAAATTCTGGCGGCTGAGTTCTGAACTAGCTGCATTTTGTTGAGGACTTTCTCCAGGGCATTTAGGAGGATTCAGTTGCAATAGTCGACTTTTGACATAATCAGTGTGCATATGAGGGTTTTTCCGGCGCTGGAGGGAGGAATGGTAGAAGTTTGCTTATCATTTTAAGGTTGTAGAAGGATGAGGAAATGACCGCGTTCGCATGGTGGATGAACGAAAGTTTGTCATCAAACATTACCCCCAGATTCCTGACCTTTGCCAGAAACCGGTCCTCGGAAGCTTGTTTCCGGTCCAGGGAAGACATGGCTTGGCAGTTCGGGCTGGACTGTTCCCATGAGGCACAGGGTCAGACTGATTTGCATATAGCCATGTCTGAACTGGGGTGGCAGAGTGGGCTAAAGAACGGTGATGGATTAAACCCAGATCTTTTGACTGGGTGTGAGTGTTTGATTGATTCAAATGCCCCGTCCATCACCACACCCTTTTGCACCGCTTTTGGCCGCCATAAGTGTGGCAGGGTATGCTCAGACGTGAGCCACTTGCTCACTTTGCCACTGGATTCAAGCAATCCGGGCTGAAGACGGCTGGAATGCCAGAAACCGGTCCTCGGAAGCTTGTTTCCGGTCCAGGGAAGACATGGCTTGGCAGTTCGGGCTGGACTGTTCCCATGAGGCACAGGGTCAGACTGATTTGCATATAGCCATGTCTGAACTGGGGTGGCAGAGTGGGCTAAAGAACGGTGATGGATTAAACCCAGATCTTTTGACTGGGTGTGAGTGTTTGATTGATTCAAATGCCCCGTCTATCACCACCCCCTTTTGTACTGCTATGAGGGTTTTTCCGGCGCTGGAGGGAGGAATGGTAGAAGTTTGCTTATCATTTTAAGGGTGTAGAAGGATGAGGAAATGACCGCGTTCGCATGGTGGATGAACGAAAGTTTGTCATCAAACATTACCCCCAGATTCCTGACCTTGATCACAGGTACTGGAGGAGATCCCAAATCGGTTGGCCACCAGGTGGGGGACCAACTAGGGGATAGACTGCCAAAAGTCATTTGACGCGTTATATAAAGTAAAGTAAAAGTAAAGTCCACATTTGTAAAGCGCACAATCACCCGTAAGGGTCTCTAGGCGCTGGGGGCCGTCGGGAAGATTAAGCGAGCTATTGCCCAGAGTCACATGGTGCTGGGCTAACCTGCCGCCGGAGCCGGGGATCGAACCGTGGTCCCCAGATTCCAGTGTCAGTCGCCCTGGCCGCGGCGCCACACCTCTCCACACCTCTTATATGGAGTCTATCGCATGGTGCCGCTGTGTTGTGAATACTTGGTTAACGCAGCAAAATTTTCCCGTGATGGACTGCAATGTTGACAATTGTGTCCAGTTACTTTTGCGATGGTTATCACGCGTTCTTGAGAATATCCCCCACAGAGTGATCACTCCTCTGTAGTTATTATTGTAATTATTTTTTAACGATTTTTTGTTTTAGTTGTCATTAATAACATTTGAGCAATTTGATTAGAGACTGGTTGAGTGGTTCAATAGTTATTCATGAAAATTATCTTGGGTGTTGTAAGTGCAAAAGAACTGTGTTCATTTTTGCTCGCTATTACAGCAAAACATACTGGAAGGATTTATAACAAATCGGCAGGAAAAAAAGCTTATGGCAAAAATTATCATTTTCATGGTGTGGTGAAACTCACCTTCAGGACAGTTTCAAATATTTGAGATTTCAAAATTCAAAACCCATGCTTGAAACGATTAGGGCCTGATTTAGATATTGATGCATGGGCTACTCCATCACTAGAGTGACGGTATCCTATCTGCCAAGTTCTTAATCAGTCCCTTAGGGCCATATTATCAAGAAAGGGCGCTACATTATCGCCACTTTTATCGACAGGAAACTGTCGCTAAAGCGGCGATAATGTGCTTGATAATATGCCCTTGTGAATTCCCATAGAAGCCCAGGTTAACACCAGAACCTGGGCTTCTATGGGAATTCACAAGGGCATATTATCAAGCCCATTATCGCCGCTTTAGCGACAGTTTCCTGTCGATAAAAGTGGCGATAATGTAGCGCCCTTTCTTGATAATATGGCCCTTAGTCTTTTGTGTCTGTTATATAGGTTTACAGACCAGTATGGGCAAAAATCTTTACCTGGCTGAGAAGACCTTGGTTTGCAAACTTGCATTGGCGGTTTGCGAATCAGCCTTATAGGACAAGGAGGAACCAGGGGCCATATTATCAAGCAAGGGCGATACATTATCACAGCTTTTATTGGCAGGAAACTGCCGCTAAAGCGGCAATAATGGGCTTGATAATATGCTCTTGTGAATTCCCATAGAAGCCCAGGTTAACACCAGAACCTGGGCTTCTATGGGAATTCACAAGGGCATATTATCAAGCCCATTGTCGCCGCTTTAGCTGCAGTTTCCTGCCGATAAAAGCAGCGATAATGTATCGCCCTTGCTTGATAATATGGCCCCAGATTATTTCAGCTTGTAGTCTGGAATATTGAGTAGATGTAGACCCAAGCATAGAATACCGAGTGGCCACAATATTGTGACCAAAATATCGAAAAACTAAATAGCAAGAAGGCAATTGCATATAGCAAAGTATAGATTTGGTGTTTTTAACTCCCCATCTACATATCTTGAAGATATGTATATCCTTCAAAGTACATATAAGTAGAGTTAGTTATAGAAATTCTATACATACTTGCCTTTTGATATTTTGGTCCACTCTATTTTGGTCAGGATATTGTGGCCACTCGATTTTCTGTAGTCGGATCTACCTCCAAAACACACTGCAAACAATTAGTAGATAGCTCACTTCATGACAGAAACTAATTTCTTATCAGGATGGACACAGACGGGTTCAAGAAGGCTCAGGTCACTCTGAAAAAAGGGTTGGTCATCACATAATTGCCAAAGAAATAGTGGCAGGAAATAGCATAAGGTACAGAGACTCAGGTCTCAACCTATGAAAAACGCCAAATCACCAAAACAACTAAGACGATCCATAGCTGCAAGGTCTCATTTTACTCCCCTAACCACCTGCCCCACTACGGGATCACATCGGTGACCATATACTGCAACGGCACAGTCTTGATCCAAGCCAACAACGCCAATCTTGATGCTTTTGATCTCCTTTTCCCCTCTCTACATACTAACTCTGTCACGCTTGATGCTCACCAGGGCCACCAGCCCCCAACACTGAACACCCTCCCGACACCACCCCCTGGGAACACAGTCACCCCTGTGCAACCCTTAACCCTCCGAAACCAAAGACACGGCCCGTCCACCGCCACAGCCCATCCTCCAGAACTACCCCCGATGCTGAACACCCTCCAAGCAGCACTAGGTGACCGCAAGACAAGCCATAAGTCCCCCAATCCCTGGTCTCTACTGCCCCTCAAGAATAAGCGACTACCGCAACCCATCCCCCCCTTCCTCCACTCCAGACCACAACCCAATCAGACACCACAACCCAATCAGACAACCTAATTAAAGACAACACAACTCTATCATCTCTTCTCCCGGCCAAAGAGACACTACCCAGAAGCAACACTCCCCCACTCAGGAAGAGACACATTGCCACCTCACCCGTATCAAAAACCAAATCGACATTATAATACAAGGCCTGAATCTTATCCTTACCAACCTCTCGACACTCCACAACCCTCCCCTCAGCACCCACTCCATCACCTTCTCCTCCACCCCCACCCACCCAAGGCCAACCAAATCATCGCCCCCGAGCAACCCACCCTGCCCTTCCTCGTCCCAGGCCCTGAGACCAAATAGAGCGGCGGAAGTCATGTCCTCGGAAGAAGCGCTCGAGCTGGCCTCATCTTACACAACCCCTTCCACCCACCTCCCTCAATCCACTATCCAGGTAATCACCGGTTTCAGAAGTGATCACTCCCTCCCAAAACCCCCCAGACCTCCAGCCTCCCTCATCACCATCCTACCGAACCAATAAAAAAAGAGTTACTCTGTACCAACTGCATGCTCATAAACTGCAGATCTGCCACGAAACATCCTTCAGAGCTGGCAGAATCCATCCTCAACCATAACATAGACGTAGCCTTCATCCCCGAGACCTGGCTAAACGACTCTTCTCCGCCTATCCTAGATATGCTCGTTCCTCCGGGCTTCTCCATCATCAATAAAGATAGGAAGGACCAAAAAGGCGGAGGCGTGGCAATTATCCACAACAACAGCCTATCAGTGGTCGAAACCGATACCTTTAAATACAACTCCTTTGAATGCCTTACTACCAACATCAAAACCACCAACAACAATCTACTGCATTGCCACCTACTATACCATCCCCCTGGTAACACCGCCATGTTCACAGAACAAATGTCAGACCAGATCGCCCACTGCTCTCTCCCAGAGACCAACAACCTCATTCTAGGCGATCTCAACCTTCACTGGAACGATGAGAACAGTGCTACAGTACAATCCCTAAACGAACTACTACATTCCAACAACCTTACCCAACACTGCTCAAAAGAGACCCACAACAAAGGGGCAATCCTGGACGCCATCATCGCCCAACATGATGCAATTACTATAGACCACATCCTTTCGGTAGATTGGTCAGATCATCACCTAATCCTATTCCACCTCGAGCAACCGATCCTGTGCCAACCACCCATCGCAGTCCCCCCTACATGGTCTAGGAACCTATAACAGATCAACACAGTTGAACTAGAAGAAAGAATAGCCTCCACCCTGCCAATCTGCTCAGACGGCCTCTCAACTGCTGAACTCACCTCACACTACAACACAACCACGTCCGCCATCTTAGACCAACTAGCACCCTTGAAACAGAAAAAACCTAGGAACATCCCATCCAGAACCTGGTTTAACAAGGACATCAACGAGGAAAGAAGACATCTTAGAGCCACAGAACGTCATTGGAGAAAGAACCCCTCCTCCAGCAGTTGTGAGGAACTCAGAGCAGCAAGAAGGAGGTCCAAAAAGCATATCAATAGCGAAAAACAAACTTCTTCTGTACTGCGCTGGACAAGGCAAAAAACAGACCAAGAGAACTCTTTGACATCATCAAAAAACAAACATCCAAGCCATCTACTATCCATGTCCAGCCCTCCAAAACCCTATGTGATAATTTCGCCAACTTTTTTAACGAAAAAATCTCCAAGATCGAACTATCTCTCGACATCAACCTCCATCCTCCTGGCAATAACGACCTCACAGCAACCAAAACAACCTTTAGAGGTCGTCCCACAATCGCTTGGTACTCCTTCGACCACATCCACGAAGCCGAGATCCTCAATCTAATCTCCTCATTCAAACCCTCTTCGCAACATTGATCCCATTCCCTCCCAAATGGCCAAAGATCCGAAACTCACCCTTGCTCCACTCTGGTGTGAAATCATTAACAGCTCCCTAAAAACTGGCATCATACCAGACTGCCTCAAAGTCGGCCAAATTACACCTCTTCTGAAGAACCAGGCCTAGACACTAACGACCTGAATAACTTCAGACCAGTCTCCAGTCTTCACTTCCTAGCCAAAATCCTAGAAAATGTGTGCTCCGCCAACTAAACAACCAGATCAACAACAATAATCTACTAGACCATCACCAATCAGGTTTTAGAAAAGGCTATAGCACCGAAACCGCAATCCTCAACATAGTGGATGACATCCGCAACTCCCTTGATTTAGATTATTGTTGCCTACTCATCCTCCTAGACCTGTCAGCAGCCTTTGACACGGTAGACCACAGGCTGCTCATTAAGGCCCTCAAAGAACGAGTAGGTGCGGACGATGTGGTCCTTCAATGGTTCTCCTCCTTCTTTCAGAATCGCTTCCAAATAGTTAAAAGCAAATCCTTCACATCCGACCCTCTCCCCGTGACCAGAGGTGTCCCCCAAGAATCCGTTCTCTCTCCTCAACTGTTCAACATATATATGGTACCCCCCACCGCCATACTGAAAAAAGCCAACATCCCTTTCCATCTCTATGCAGATGACACCCAGATCTACCTGGAAACCTCCTCCTTTAATGACATTCTACGGCTCAACAGCACTCTCAGAGAAGTCCAAGACTGGCTAGCAATGAATCACCTTAAACTCAATCAAGGAAAAAACCGAGATCCTTCTCATCTCTAACAAGGAGGATAACCCGCAAATCATTGAATGAGTGAAAGCAATCGATGCCCTCAATGGGAATCTCACTCTGACTAACTCGGTAAAATCACTTGGAATCACCCTTGACCACAAACTATCAATGATGAACCACAACGAGATCTCCGCTAAGATCGCCTTCCTCAATCTGAAGCTCCTCAATAAAATCAAACCGCACATTCCGCAGAGAGATCTCAAACAAGCCACCCAATCTCTGGTGCTGTCTAGACTGGGCTATGGGAACGCAACCCTCTCCGGCACAGCTCTCTCCCACCTAGCGCCACTCAAAACTACCCTCAATGCAGCTGCCAGAATGGTCTCCGGTGCAAAGAAATTCGACCACATATCTCCCGCAGTCAGAGATCTAAAATGGCTCCCAGTGGAAATGCGCGCTAGCTTCAGAACTGCCTGCCTTACACACAAAGCCCTGCACACATGGAAACCAGAATACCTAGCCTCTAAGCTCAAGAAAGTTGATCAGTCCAGAAGTTTCAGAAGTTCAAACTCCCTCCTACTCATTCCCCTGAAAACCCGCAAACAAAAAACTGCAGCCCGCTCTTTTGCAGGCAACCCTCCTAAAATTTGGAACTCCATCCCAGTGGACATCAGAACTACCCCCTCCTTTCCAGATTTCAAGAGCCAACTAAAAGTCCTCTACCTCAATCGTGCATTCCCGAACTCAATTACGTAACTTACACGCCTCTGCCTTTGCGACCACCTGTCATTGCGCACCGACTCCCTCACACGTCCCCTCTCTCTAACCCGCAACCCTGGCTCTTCACCGTTAGGAAAGAAGTCCAATAATAACTTTGACTTTGCATCGAGAATACTATGAATCGAAAAAGTCTCCGGACCGCTCTACCTCAACAGCACACCCTGAACATCTGACCGCGCTACCTCAAAGTCGCACCTTAGGCGCTACACAATTTTTAATCTCTGAACATGTATGATTCTATTTTGCTTTATTGTTCTATACTTGTCTTCTCTCCATGCTCTGTAAAGCGCTCCGATACCCTCGGGTCTGGCCAGCACTATAGAAAACTTCTAAATAAATAATAATAATAAATACATCTTAGGATCTCAACACAATTTCGCAAACCATGGCCTAAACGAAATAGGGTTCACAAACATTCAGCAACTCATTAATCAAATACTGATAGTGATAAAATGAGGTTAAAAAACCACTTGAGCCACCACTGTTGTCGTCCTTATAAGTGATCTTGATCACTTACAATTCACAAACTTTAAAAAACAATTTATGAACCAGAAGCGGCATTCAAAGAGATGAGTTTTCCAAACTGTTAGTACTATTTCAAGAACGTTTAAAAAAGAATATGAAGATCTAATTAATGAAAAAAACACAGAAATAAACGTATGCTATGGGACATCATGGTTGCTATATAAGAACTAAAAACAAACTCTGAAATTGGTCAGTTTTAGTTAGTGGCACAATCTCATAGCAAACCACTGGCCAAATTATAACAAAAAAGACATATATATTTCATGAGTGATAGGGTGGAACTGTTGTGACATAATTGGTCAGTTTCAGGTTTTTTCCCTTTTATATATGCATACGTGTTTGGGTACTTTCATTGCACAAAATTTTGTGGTGTAAACACCCTTATTTTACAGTGATCTGTAAAAGATTGAAAACAATTCATAGCTCCCAGTGTAATATGAGTTTCATCATCATAAAAACCCTGAAACCACTCTGCAGAGTTTTAATATTGTCAGGACATTCTGGGTTATGTGGCAAGATTAACTAAATTATGTGGCAAGGCTATTTAAATTTTATGGCACCTTCCCTGGCAACATTATTGTCATCCAAGGGTTCAAGAAGTCTTTATTCGATTAGTCAATCATAAAAGACAATAAAAAAATACAATATATACATATTAAACAGTTAATACAAGTATTAAATATTTTACACACTAATCAGCTTCTTATACAAATATACAATTAAAAAAATGAACACGTGGACAACCAACATCGACATGTTGCAGGAAACTATGCAGTCACCATACGATTGTTTTTGATGAACCTGCTTCTAAGCACCCATGCCCACCCGAGAAATTTTGCCACCCCCACAACAATGAGGGGATCCAAGGTAGTAGTAGGGCCAGGACAGGTGAGGGCAAAGGTCAGAAGCAGGAAAGTGGAGAAGAGTAGAGTGGGAAGAGTAGAGTAGACTCATTGCGAAGTTACTTTTTGGAATTTTTTAAACATAGCCGCCAAATCCGCTTTTGTGATCGCCATCGCAGTGGCTCCTGCATCATCTCACAGCGTCGGCCGTTTGTCTGAAGGAATGAAAAAAAAACGAAACTTTACCTGTCTGCTTGCTTATCGTCTTCTTTGACGGCATATGGTGTGGACCAGGCTGGCCCCTGAGTAGCTGTCTGGGATGAGGCTGCTGCACTCCCAGTTGTAGGTGACTGAGTGGGAGGATTAAGGCAAAGTGAGGGCTGTCGGACCCCCAGGCGCAAATTCTGCGAGGGATATGCGGCCTCAAATTTAGGAATGCCTCATGGGGAGTGCATCGTGGCTAGTCGGTGCCAGCAATGCCATATAGGAGGATGACCAGCAAGTAAGGACCGATGGGGGGTGGTATGGACTCTGGCAGTGGAGATATCCCAATTGTAAAATCCAGGCAAAACTATTAAAGGGTATTGATTTAGAAATACGTTTCAAAAACTAAAATATAATAACATTGAAAATGAATTTAAAATAATTATTAACAATCTAGAACTAATAAAAGAAAATGTTACAGTACATTAACTGATCATAGTAAACATTTAATTATTGAAATAATTAAAATATAATTTATTTTTAAAATGTTTTTTGTAAACACAATATAAAAAAATCACAACCACACTAGCATCATCAAATGTAATTATTATTTCCTAAACGATATTTTTGCTTACGGTATTTAAATTATTTCAATTTGTTTATTAAACGTTACAAGAGATGATTTACTAAACTTAAGAACAGACATAAGAGTTTCTTAATTTTGAAAAAGAGCCTGTCTTACATTTGTTACATGGTTTGGTATTCATAGACGCCTGTAAATCTATTCTTTAAGTTTTGTGAAGAATTATAAAGGAAGGTGTAACGTATCCATCATTGTGTAATTTACTGCTAAATTACTTAATATCAAACATGATCTGTTTCTATTGCAATAAATATGGAAGTTATGTATGTCAAAACTTACATTTTCTTTTTTTAAATTACAACCAATGTGTAACTTTTGGGTAATATGAATTATTTATTAAACACTGTAATTTATTTAAAATGCATATATCTAGTTGTTTAATGTATATTATTAAATTGTGCTGCTAGTACTAATACATGAATATTTAACATCATTATAAAGGTTGACTATGGCATATCTTATTCACTCATGCATATCATACTCATGAGTAGAGGCGTGCAAAACTCCAGTAATTTCCTGTAGTGTAGCGCATGAAATTACTGCTGAATTATGTGAAAATGTGTATTACGTCATAAAAAAAATCTCTCACACAAACAATCACCTGAACAGTCCATACACGCAAACAATTCAACTCAACAATGTCATTTTGAATTGATATTCGGTAGCTCATATTCAAAACACTGCCAATCATGTTCGGATTTGTAGTCGCGCTCAAAATTACCTGAATAATCCACTTGGGTAAATACTCTACCTGAAATATTTGCTGACTACCCATGCTCAGCTAACTATAACTGCTGAATTTCTCTGGTTTTGTATGAGTGAAATGTCAGCCTAACTAAAACGTCCCTGTAACATTTATTTTTTTCTGTGAATTTCTACATTTTTTAAAATTCTGTTTCCTAACTATAACGCCCCTGTAACCTTTGTTTTTTCAGTGAATATATGGAAACACAACCCTAACTCTCACTACTACGTGGCGACCGCCTCTGGGTGATATCTATGTAATATATATCTATAGATATAGATGTATATAGATAGAGAGATAGATAGAGAGATAGATAGATAGATAGATAGATAGATAGATAGATAGATAGATAGATAGATAGATAGATAGATAGATAGATAGATAGATAGATAGATAGATAGATAGATAGATAGATAGATAGATAGATAGATAGATAGATAGATAGATAGATAGATAGATAGATAGATAGATAGATAGATAGATAGATAGATAGATAGATAGATAGATAGATAGATAGATAGATAATCACCTAGTGGTATATATTTTTCAGCACTGAAAGAACGCAGTTAAAAAAATAAACACACTCAAAATATACCAGAGATATCTGTCATTTTTTTTTACTTAACATAGAAATTGTTTGACATTAATAAAGATTAGAAAACAATCATAGCTGGAGTACAAAAGCATATTTCTGCAGGGTTTTTAGATCTCTGGAACAGAGCTTGACTGAGTCAGGGAGCAAATGACTGTAATTCAAAGACTGTTTGAAGCACCATTAACACAGTTTAAATGAGTTACACTATAATACAGCAGCAGGGCACCAGTGCAGAGTTTTTGTAAAACATAAGCATTAACAAAATGAAAGCAAAAAATAGATGCTGGGCACGCTAGGCCAAGAGATGCTCCGGCAAGAGAGCAGTTTTCTCCACCATGATAAAGGTAAATTCCTGTTTCTTATACTCCCTTTTGCCCCTTTTTCTTATTTTCAGATTTGGGCCTCGGGGAGTCCATCCCTGGGGTCAACTTATAAAAGGGGGGGGGGCATGTGGTCCCCTTCCGCAGCCTGTTGTATCCCTGGGAACCCCTACACCCAGGGCGAAAGTATTTATTTTTAGGGTAGGGTGTGCAAGGCTTTCCTCCCCGAACCTCTCATGCTCCGGAGGCCCCTTCCCCCACAGCAAAGATGTCATTTATAGGGGAGGGGTGTGTAGCCGCCCTCCAGAGCCCATATGGGTCTCAGGGTCCATCCCCCAGGGGGGGGCAAACAATAAGTAGAGGGGAGAGAGGTGCATGCCCTGCCCCCTGAACCTAAAAAGCCCCTGGGCCCAGCTCTTTAACTGTGTCCCAGGGATCCCACCCCCGGGGTCACAGTGGTTTTCCCTCCCTGCAGGATCATGAGCAGAGAAAGAAGTGTGTTCCCACCCAGCGTTATTTACTGATGCTCTAAGGTTACTATAATTGTGCCCTCACCATGTAGAGTTAATTAAATGTAAATGTATGTGTCTTGTAAAGCGCACTGCTGCCCTGAGGCGTTGTGGCGCTGTAGACCGCTGGGGAACCCGTCCTGGCTATCCCTGTGAGATGGTCCCTACTGGGTATCTCCAAGGTGAAACCAGGCATCCCCGGCGAATGTGGGGGGCCGTTGTAGAGATGAGGAAAGCTAATGCCCAGAGTTGCCGAGTGTGATCCCTGGTTAGAGTAGGCACCGAGGCGAGAATTATCGAGTCCGCTGACCCTGGTCCACGACCCTGCCGCGTCGGGAGTTGAACCCTGGTCCCAGGCCGTTCTCTGCTTCCGGGTCTGCCGCCTCTAACCAGAGAGCCACACCACTCCACAATTACATGTTACCTATTACATATTACAACACTTTTGACATGTTCTGTGACATCATTGATAACATCACTGCAACAATTGAAATAACATCATTGATAATACTGCATTGCGGGGGTTTGAGTTATAGTTATCTTAGGGCACGAGTTATAGATACTAGAGATAACTGTACCTTGTGAATTTCAGTGTTTTTTTGTTTTAAATTGTTACATTGGTACTGAAGTTTTATCCTAACTATAATGGAATTTTAACCTTTGTTTTTTTCCCTGTGAATATATAATATATATATATGCGTCAGTTTCCTTGTGCCAGTGCCAAATGTCCTTGCGTCACCATGGATGCCCTGTATTTAAAACGCAGTGATCCATGGCATAAGGATTAACAGATGCGTCAGAAATACTGATGCATCTGTTGGCACAAAATTAATGCATCGCTGGAGTTTCTCATGAAAGTGACGCAAATCCAGCGATGGGCCACAACAGAAAGGTGAGTCCCATACAAAATGCCCTGCGTCGTTCCTTATGCGTGGTCTGAGCAGGTGTAGGGATTTTGACGCAGTGAACGTGTAGAGTGACACAGTGAAATGTTATAATTTTCACTGTGTCAGTTCTACATGGCTTTTTGCATGGGAATGTCTGCCCTACCTACATTATACATAACGCAAGTATAATGTGATTGAGGGCTTTTCAACATGATGCATCTCCCTAGATGCGTCACGTTGTAAATTGTCTGCATTGTTAGCACCGCCGTTGCGTCAAAAGAAGGGACGCAATGGCGGCGCAATGAGGCGCAAGGGGCTTCTAAATCTGCCCCTGAGTGTGGTTTGCAAATGTCACCATATCGAACTAAATTGTGACACATTACGGATTATGTATTTATCATAATACCTTTCTATTTAACAGCAGTTAGCTTGAGTTTTTTCAAACACTGACATATTTATCAAATAAACATGTTCCCATATCTGGAATATGTATTGAAAGCAGTAAATTAAATACTGGATTATGCTGCTGTCTACATAAAAAAAAGAAAAACAAAGTTAAAATGTGTCATTTTAGAAAAAACGCCTTTTACTTTGTTTAAAAAATACATCTGCCTGTGGAAGGAGTGTTGAAGTTGTCCAAAGAAAGGCAACGCAGCCAACAATAAGCTCTGGTTAAAATTGATTCAGGTGTTGTTTAACTGACAACAGTAAACTCTGCAGAGTGGTTTGGGGCTAAGGTGATAATTACATTCATATATCACGATGAACAATGAAATAATCCAAGCTTCACCGGTCCCTGTAACCTGTGGATTATTGTACCATGTAATGGTAAGAAAATAGCACCAAAAAGTCTCATTTATACAAACTTGCACACACACGCACAACGGTTGCCTTGCAATACAGCGCTTTCCATGCGGACATAAATAAGTAGAAATGCGCGCTTCCTTCTGCGCCGACGAATTCCGTATCATATCATCTTCAGACGTGGTAATCGCAGGCTGCGTGAACCAGATTTGGACGCCCGCGTGAGCGCTGGCATCGCTGTCAATCTGACAGCCTGTCATCCTGTCTGTTTGCCAGAAGACCCCAGGATGCTTCTGGGAGGCGATGCAAATCCGTCGGCCTCACATCCTGGCACGCAGACATTCACGAGCCGCACAGGCTCTCGGAAGCCGAATTAGTCATAATATTGTGATATATTTCTAGGCTTATCGACATCTCATTCAATAATTACGTCCTGGCGTCTCGTTGTAGGAGAGTTCCCCAGGCTGGGGCCTTGGCGCAATGAATCCCACGCAGAGTCTCGGCTCAACCCCCGCTTTGTCAGACGAGACGGGGGAGACGTCCCCGGGCGCCTGGAGTTCAAAGAAAGGATGTGTATGTTGGTCCCGGGTCACCAGCCTGCTGTCCATGAAGGAAGCTAGTTGATTCACCCGCTGCCCTGGAGCGCCAATACAGTGACGTAGCAAAGGTTCTAGGGGTCCTTATGCAAGGAATGAAAATGGCCCTCACCGCCTAGTTGGGTAGTAAACAATAGCCACAAGTGTGGTGTTTGGAATCCATGACACCCCAGTGCCAGTGCACCTGCTGCGCTAAGAAAAGCTGCACCCCTGAAGGCATGGGCGACCCACCGACCTCTTGTGGCCTTGGTTTGAGCCTCTGCCCAAGCGTACCCAAGTAGTATTGGACACTGTTACAAGTGACACAAATGCCCCATCCTCCACCCACACAATCCCATAGAATTGTGCATTGAAAAACACAAAGCATACAGAGCTGCACAGGGACAGGCACACGGCGTGGAGTACTTTGGAAGGAACTCATCCTGCTCGTTCCCAGAAGTCACTACGCCAGGGGTGTCCAATGCTGCCCAAAAGAGCTGGCACTGCCAGATAAGCAGTATGACTATTGATGATGTAATACAAAGCAGCTCAGATTTCAAACATCATTTATGGAGACAATGCAATACAATTACAAGTCTTAAAGCACACAAGAGAACATTTCTTCACAACATTTGAATTAAAACACATTCTTTATTGAAGACAATTAAGAAATGCCATAATCACAGTAGGCAAATCCAAATAACGGAAACCACCAGGAAACTCACTGCAGATGACCAAGGCATGTAGCATGGGTGACAAATACTGGGTTTAAGAATCGGTGACATAACGCATTAAACGTGTATCACATGCATTATTATACCCACCACGGTAAAATAATACACATTAGTAAATACCACTCTAAGGGTAGGGAGTGGACATTCTAGGGCAGAAATGCGGGAGAAAGGCTGGGAACAGTGGTTTTAACGTCTCATTCCCACCCTGGACATGGCAAAGATCTACTCGTCTCGGGGCAGGAGTAACTTCCTTTCTAGTGTAGGAATGACTTTGGAACACATACTGTATTTGTGGGCATATAAAGGATAGCGGTTCTCCACGGAAAAAAATACTATGGGTGTGGATGAACAAAAGGGGGGCGGGAGTGTGAATGTCCAAATACAACGGTGCCTCTCGCTTTGTTCAACCGAGCATGAGGAAATGTCTCCGGGAATGCACGTAACTAGGGATTCACAACGGTTTTCCAGGAGCACGTCCCAAAACCTTGGAATGTGGTAAATTTCGAAGGATACGCTGTTGCAATTTAGTGAATTCCTTAAATCCAGTAATGTGTATCTGTGCACATTCCTAAACTTGTGTTTGCAGATTTGTGATTGTGTTTTTCTGTGAATCTCTCGCATAGCACTTTCGGGGTCCGGTGTAAAGGGTAGACCGTTTCTGTCAGTAATCCTAGGAGGAGTGGACCATACTTCTGACTATTTGAGGTGGGTATACTGTATGTGCCCGTCCATTGTACGGTTAGTACTGCATGTCCTCATAGATATCGTCTGACAATACCGAGTAGTAACAGTAACGTTGACAAATTCTGCACCACCTGGTCATTAGCCTGACAAAGATATTGAACAGGTGACGTGGAGAACGTGCGCTTTATTTACAAGCGTCGCCCTACCGGGAATGTGCCCGTTTACCAGATGACCAGTCCGCCGTGCCTGCACCCCTCCCCATGAGCGGTCAATGGCTCGTCCTCCGGGCTCAAGGGAAGCCCTGTGTGTCCAGGCATCTCCTGTGGCAGAACACGGGTCGAAGTACACGAGATGCCCCGGTGCCCCTTCCAGAGGTTTACTGCGCATAAAAAGATTGTTAATCCGGCCGGGAGGGTTAGTAGCCGGATAACATCGCAGTGGCTTCCGCGGATTATGTGTTCATTTTCTTAGCTCACTTGCAGTCACTCTGGCCATGGGGGCACAGACACGGACAATCTCTGACTGAGGGCACCGGGTTACAGATACATTGTTCCCCGAGAGCTTGCCTTCCTGTGAGCCGTTCCTTCCTTGCTCGTGCGCAGCGCCCGTTTCCACATCTCACTCCCTGTTCATCAACGGAGGAATGAGTTTCTACTGCCCAAACCACAGCTTCGCATGCTGCTGTGATCTGCGGTATGGGTGAGTGAAAACTAAAGTTCAGTTATGCAAATTTGTTAATTTTTTTAAGCGACGCCAAAATGCAGTCGCGAGGCTGGTGAAGTATAAACAAATACAATTTGGGGCTAAAGTGAGGATCGTCTGCTTTCTTTAACTACTGCTCACAGAGCAACCAGACCTGAGCTTCGAAAGGGGGTGGGGGGGGGGGGGGGAGGGGGAGCTAGTACTTTAAGGGGCAGGGGTGGGGCTACCACTTCATACCATGCAGTCAGAGACATTCTCAGAGCCAGTATCAGAGCACACATGGCCAATATATCTGGCTTTAATGTGCTAAGACATGCAAACAGAATTTGTGCATGCCTGTATTTTCATGTATCAGAATTTTAAAGTCAGATCTATTGGATTTGCCAATAACTTACACTCAGACACTAAGCACTGCTGGAGCTTCAAGAGAATCCATCAGACCTGCGAGCATCAGGTCAGGTGTCTGCAAGATGATCCATACCAAGCGAATCTTGTGCCTGTGTGTATGCCTGACACACAGAAAAGAAAGTCTTATAGTAACGGTGTCGGTCCTTACCAAAAGCAACATAAGACAGATCATATAGCCTTAGAGACCGCTGTAGTGGTAACAAAGGACCGTTAGAGCCTGCTACGGAGGGCTTTAAGGCTATTAGAACACTCCACCACTAGAGGCGGAATGGTCTAATTTGTAAAACAAAGGCTCAACGGAGCCCCAGGGGTTTGAAATCCCCTTGGGCTCCTTGAGGCCTTTGTTCACAGTAACGACTGTTAACAAAGATTGGAATGTTGATGCTCCTGACTTCACCAGCCATTAGAAGCCTGAAGCACTCCATTGTCTTCACATTCTAACAAACAAATGATTCAGGGAACAAGAAGATGTGTATGGGGGATCTCCCAATAACAGAAGAAAGTGCACCCACAGACAACGAGAAGTAGACTAGTGTGAACCCTATGAAAGGTGTGGCACATGTACTGGGATAAAGAAAAATATATGGTGCGTCTATGTGCATGTCACAAAATGAGTGGGTTCATAAAGAGCTTACCCCCTTCCATGCTCATGACGAGTTCAGCTCGTCATGCAGCACAGTACTCGTGTGCTCATGACACCACACCCGTTTTTATTGCTGTCCAGCACAGCAGAGGAATATCTCAAGCAGCGATGTGGTTAAAAGGAAGGGGCATTCACAAAGCGGAATAAGCAGGATAACTCAACAATGTAAAAACATGTATGGTATGTCTCTATATTGTTATAGCACAGACTAGGCTGGGGATCAACAGAGTGATGTATATTATGGGGAGTGATGGAGACATAGCAAGATTGCACACATCGAGTGTGGGATTAAGTCTTTGAATTACACACAGCTACAAACAATTACACCATCATCACAGAATACATGATTTGCTCAGAACTGCACACGTTTCAGTCAAGTTCCAAACTTGATTGAAAGCCAAGTCCCCAGGTTGATTTAGAAACTACACCACATCTTCTTCCTTAGTCAATGTGATAAAAGATTGAAAAAAGGTTAAAAGTTGAAAATTCTCCAACATTCACTATCACCAATCTTTGGGAACACTTATAATCTTTTGATATTTTCACCAAAGGCATTATGCTGTGTTTCCTATGCTGTCTAGTGAGTAGGCAGAATGCAAATTAATTGTGATGTATCTTCAGTGCACTCATTAGGGTGGAACAGAGATCATGATCCAGAGGAGGAGTACATCACTGTTTTTTACTGTGGTATTTTCTATAATTTAAAATAGATTACAAAGTTTAATGATTTTTTTTCAGTCTTTGTCCCTTCAATCTTTTTTTAAATGGCTATGCACTGGTGTGACAGGAAAGTGCCAATATTGCAAATTAAAACTATAAAGACCGTTTCTGTTTGTGAGCTGCAGGTAAATAATAATAAAAAAAATAATACAGACATGCCTAGGCCAAACTTGCACTTAGTCCTGTTGACCTTTTTTTCCAAAGGAAAGAGAGTTGGCTAAAGATGTCAAAATTTAAATTTGCGAATGCTGCACCAGAAAATTATTATGGTAAATAATCTTGCTAACCATCTTTGTGAAGGAGCTGGAGCAGAGTAAAAATTACATTGTATTTTGTTATGGTGAGCATCCACGACACAAGACACTGCTGTAGGTCTAAACTGAAGGACACAAGGTTAACCAGATGGAGACCTGGGCTAAACCATGTACCTGGGAAAGCGTGAGCACGCCCATGAACCAGCTGCCCCCTCACACTAAGGGCCGGATTAAGATCTCCTTAGGAAGGCCTCCTGATGGGTACCGGTACGTGCGAATCCAATTTGGCGCCTATATTTCCGACTGAGTCGTCACCCGCTCTGAACGGCCAAGTTTGATGCGAAGACCTCGTCCGCATCCACCGAATCGTTTCTGGAACCCAATCCTATCCGACCGACATGTTTGCAGATGAATTGTGCTACGCAATGGAGCCCGATTCTGACCGAGCGAGTACGATGCACGATTTGATCAGCTGTATCGCTTCGGTCTCAGTGAGACAAAAAGGCTGTCGGAATTGGACTTCTGGGGGGGTGTAGCAGACCCCCCTTCACCTGGAGCCCTTCGAATCAGTCATGGGGGGTGCCCATGGGTCCCCTGATCCATGCATGCACAGTGTGGCAGGCAACATGGGGTGCCTGCCACAGGGTGTACATTTTACCCCACACACACCTTTTTGTTATGGGAGCCTGTCTACGCGTCGGTACACAGACTCCCATAGCGTTCAATGGAAGTCTGAGAAAACCGAGTCTGTCAGCATACGGCTGCATCATACTCGTTTGGTCGGACTCGCACAGCGCGATTCGCTTGGAAAGCCCTCCGGATCAGAGTCGTACAGAGGGCTTTCCTTGCGAGATCGTAATCTAGCCCTAGGATTCTGTGCTCCAGCTGGTGGACAACACCGGAACCACCAGCCAGTGATAAACTCATGTTGCTGCACCTGCACAGATGCCTGATGATCTCTTTCAGAATGATGGAAGGAACAGCTAGCAGACAAGGTTAGTGCTTAGATCTTTTCTCTGCTGAGGGATCCATGCTTGGAGTCTGAGGCTGCTGAAGAAAATCTCTTCTCCTTTCCCCTTGAAATTGACCTGCTCTCAAAGGCTTTATTCTTCACACATCTATAAGCTCAGTTTAGAGTTTGCCTGCTACAACCAAGCCCAGAGAGGTGATAGCAGAAGGACTGACATCTGGATACCCAGTGGATGACAGAATTGTGCATGATGGCCTGAAGAAGCAGGGCTATAGTATGAGTTATATCTATTGACAGAAGTATTCAGAGTGATAGCAGAGGTAGCTGAAAGTGTATGATAGCAGCAGCACTTAATTGCAGTGACCAGAGCAAGCGTTGCAGTGCATAGCAGCATTAAGAACTACAGGCACTGACAGCAAGACTCAGTGACAGCAAGAAGGCTCCATGTTATAACAAGCATTTACAATGCAATGGTTTCGCCTTTGGAAAAGTTTGAGCTATTGGCATTGTAAATGGCAAAATTTGTATTTATGTGTTGGTTTTGAAAACAGATAAATAAATGGCATTGTCATTTACATTGCCATTAGCTTAATCTCTCCTTACAAGATGTATGTGCACTGTGGGGTTTCCAGGGCTGAGGCCCGCGAGCCCAGACACTCATTAAAACCCACAAGGCGTTTTCATGCAAATCAGGAGGCCTCGACCACAGAACAGAGCTATCATTTCAGGGCCCGTTTTTAGGAGGCCGGCGTCACCCCACCCCGCTGACTATCTTAAGCTTGCAAAAATAAAAGCGAAATCATAGATTTGAGACCCCCCTTCTGCTTCAGGAACAAAACCTTAGTCTTTTCCACTAAAAGGGGGAGGTTTTGTGTGTTGCAACCGTCAGAGCCGTTTGTCAAGTAGGGCCCTTCAAGGAGGCACAGGCCCGTGTGGCAGTGAGAGAGGGAGAAAGAGAGGAATAAAGTAGGAGGCAAAGAAAAGCACGAGAGGGGAGGCAGGAGAGAGAAGAGAACAGAATGACTGCAGGCAAACAAAGAGGAAAAAGAAGGAGTGGGAGAGAAAAAGGCAATAAAGAGAAGGCAAGGACGAAGTAAAATAACCAAAGAGGGTGAGAGAGGAAAAGCGGGCAGATTGCTATTGTAGAGACAGAGGGCAGAGAAGTGAGAGTCTCTATCTTGCTGTCTGCTCTGGTCATCTACATATAATTGGTAATATTAGTCATACGTCCCAATAATCTCCCCAACATAAGGTAAGTTAAGGCAGCGTAATACGCTGTTACCGTGATTCTATGTAGTAGCGTCCTGAAAACACACCACCTCTGGTCCACGCAAGATCACCTCTGGATCTGTACCACTGCCAATGGGAAAGGATTCACCAAACGGGAGACAGCTCCGGTCCGTGAATCAAGGAGGTAAAAACACCAGGCTGTGTCCAGCCGGACGACGGAGCAAAGCCCGGCCGCCGGGCGGAGCACAAGGGCGGGGGAAGAGTGGCTGGCTGTGCCCGGCCGGACGGCGGAGCAAAACCCGGCCGCCGGGCGGAGCACAAGGGCGGGGGAAGAGTACATGAAAGGCTAATAACCTCGGAAACACAGATTCCGAAAAAAGAACGATGGATTGTATTTTTTTGCTGTACTTTTTCAGCACCAAGGCTGGAGTGATCTTGGTGATCTGCTGCCATAGCCTTTCCCTATTCTGGCATTAGCAAGAAGACTAAGTTGGATCACAGAGCTCCAGAAGGGACCGTTAAAACAAAGGGTTTGAGTACTAAGGCCCTTGGTTTATAGTAGGCACTGTGACTGACAGACCTAATAACTGAACTCACTGCTGATCATCTGGCCAGTGCAATTCTCTCCCGGCATTGGATACATGGTCCCTCCTCTTTAGATGGTAGATTAAGCGCACCAATGCATTCTGGGTAAGTTTCAATTTAGCTCTGTAAGTGTTAGACCTGCACACTTGCAATGTTTAGTTAATCTTACATTTTTTATAGTAATCCCTTCAAGGAGCTACCCTGATGAGGGTTGTGCCCACAACCCAATGTGATAAACTGCCCTGTATAGACCTAGACGCGACTAAGTCTGCAGGGTGCTCCACCTATGAAGTCCCTAAGGTTTCTAATAAAGTATATCCTTTTTGTAACACATTGTCAATCCCTTGAGTAAACAAAATAGTCAAATGTTTCATTCATGAAAGTTTTAGTGCACCTTTGACATAAATCTGTTTATACTATCATCAAACAGGTTGCATGAAAATATCAAAACATATACTAACATTCAAAAACTATCAATTATCCATAGAGTCTTTTAGTTTTTTAAAAAGAACTTAACGAAAGAAAAAACCCAATGCATTTCGGGTTCATTGGAACCCTTCGTCAAGGGTACTAAATGATAATATAATTTTATAATTTTCCTGGTTCTTGTGGTAATTTTCTTGCCAGTTCCGTACTCGGGCACTACAAAGTAAATGTATTTATGTTAGGCATAACCCATTTTGGATATACATCAATCTCAAATAGGATTAGCACACGGGGAAAAAACTAATAGATAGAGGCAAAGAAACTCATGGAAAGGAAAATAATGTGGAATAGAATTCATCATACTGCACGAGCCCGACCGACAATCCAAGTTAAACACTTTAAAATGTAACCATTTAGTGATGTTTTCTCACCCCAAGCGTGTGCATACTGGTAGTGCAAACTCATGGTTCCATTCAAGCCCCTACCTGTACAAATACAAAACACCCTCGCGTGAAAAGAGTCTAACTGTCTCCTCTTGCCCTCGGGGTATTATTCAGAAACACGTCTTTACTGTAACAAACAAGCATTTACAATGCAACGGTCTCGGCATTGCAAAAGTTAGAGCTATTAGCATTGTACATGAACGCGATGTGATGCAGCCATTAAGAACATGACACACGAGGCCTCAAGGACTTATTTATAAAAGATTTAAACAAGAAAACTTTAAACAAACAGGTAGAAATGCACAGTAAGTAGCACAGTGTAAATGACTCTGGTGTGTGTGAGACCACTATATATCCAAATATTTTGTGACACGCTATTTGTATGATAAACTGGTGTGCATATCACCGATGCATGCACATTGAATAATAAGTATGGACTTGCTGCTTGTAGATAAACAGGTGTGTAAGTCACTGCTGTAACTCCCAGCAATAATTTAATTCTGGCTCTGGTGTGCATAACACCACAGTATATGCTACCAAATGGCTTGTGGCAAGCTGTTGATAAATTTAAAGGGTGTGCGTGTCACCGCTGAGCTTGTAACCAATAGCAGCACAATGTAATATTAAATGAAGACGTGGGTAACGCAGCTGATAAGCCAGCGTGACACTGTCATAAGGCTAGTAACACATTCTGCCTCTAAAACCTGGTAACGTGCTTTGACTCTTTAAAAGTTAATTGCGGTACAAGATGATACCATACAGCCAGTCACATGCTCTGCCTCTTCAAAATGTAATCGGAGCAAGAAATGCTGAGCCTTTAAATTTATTAAACACCACCTCAGAGCAGACTCCAATAAGTGCACAGTGATCGCGGGGAGGGGGAAAAAATGACGCGCCCCACATGCAAGTTTCAATTAACACAACTCTGGATTATTTGGCAAGTGAAATGCTGCCACAGCTTGCAAACGGGTAAAGTTCACGCTATATAAAATCGCATAAATAAACGAGCCCAGCAGCCTCACCGGAAGTCAGGCAAATTCGCCTGTGACGGGGGCGGGGCTGCATCCGGACCGGAAGAGAAGGCGGAGTGAAAGCGTCTTGCGACGCCAGAAGGAGAGCGGAGTCCCTCAGAATTCACCTGGTAAGTTGAAAAGGGCTGGGGGGGGGGCTCGGTTCCCTCGTTGTGTGTGTGTGTGTGTGTGTGTGTGCGTGCACGTGTGTGTGTATGCATGTGTGCGACGGTGGGGGAGAGGGGGGGTGCACTCGTGTGTGTGTGCGCGCGTGTGTGTATGTGAGCTGGGGGGGTGTCTCTGTATGTATGTGCGTGTTGAAAATGGCAATGTATATGTACATAAGCGGCGTTCATTTGTGTTCACTGTACCCCTTGTTGTAAGCAGAACGGATATCGCTAAACCCTGACTGTATTATCCCGCCAGCATAGACCCATGAACACACGTACACGACAGCCATTTTAGGCACCATGGCCTCTCTGCCCATTTGTTCCCGACACCCCTCCCCGCGGGCACTGCTCATGCATCGGCCACAAGACCCTCTCCCTCTGCGTGACCCTGCTCTAGAAGTAGCCCTCCTGCTTGACCCACACCCCCCCATTTCCTCCCAAGAACACCCTTCCCCTCAGCTGACGACCCCCCCCCCCGGCTGCACTTGGCCTCTCGACCCGATCCCAAGTCCTAAGACCAAGCCTCGTGAATGTACACCCCCTTTTCCTGCCCAGCATAACAAAACCGTGATACACCAGCCGAAGTGCACGATCTTATCGCCTGCCCAACCTTTGATCTGATCATCCCCTCCTGCCCTCGTGTCCTGTAGGAATGTCCGGCTGAGAGATCACAATCTCTTGTTACATTCAGGAGGGGAGGATGACATCTGACCGACTGGTATGGGAATAAGCCTGAAGCTGGGATTCCAAGCATGTTTTTTCCTACTTCAAAGTGTCTTTATTGTAATAAGGAATGTTTGTGCATCATAAACATGTGTATAAAAGACGAAGCCTCAGAGAAAAGATATAGATGGAGTGGGGTGGGTGGGAGGAGAGAGCACCTCCTGAAGACACTATGCGAGTGTCCGAAATGACAGGCTCTCCTCATGAAAAATAAAACTCTGTTCTTGTTTTCCTGCTTCCAGCGCCCGTCTCTTTATTTGGTAATTGTTCAAGATGGGAACTTAGAGGCGTCCTGCGCCAGCAGCCTGGGCATCAGGTGTGTTATGGGCTGACTTTTCCACAATTGGCGTCCCAACGCGGGGTCCATCAGCGACATAGGGTCCGGTGAGAGAGGTCCAGATGATGGGGTGAACATCTAAACGATTGGAGTATACCTGCCTTGAGAGGGCCCTCGTCCGGCTGCCGATCGAATGAACTTCACCGATTCTGAACGGACCTCTCTCAAATGACCTACTGTCCTGACTGGAATCCCACAGGAATGCTGCGGTAAAAACATGGAGAAAGAGAACGATTGGGCGCTGGAAAAGGGAAGGCGAAGAATTGCCCACACGGTCCGGTCCGGGTAAGATTAAGTAGGACGTCTTTACGTCCGATTGGTAGGATGGCTTTATCCATCTGATTGATTGATTGATTGTACTTGAAGTATTGGTTCTCTTTGAGACATTTTCTATTTGCAAACAGCGATGAATAGGAACGTTCCCCTCTCTTTGCAAATAGTTAAGGATAGGTAATGCAGACGTTTGTCCCCCATTGTAATCCGTCATGCCTATTTTTCTCCCCACTGATTGTTTGTTATCGATTTTTATCGATTATTGCTCTTTGAGATATTCTCTGTCTGCAAACAGGGAGGAATAGAAATATTCTGCCCCCTTTGCAGATAGTGAAGGATAGGTAATGCAGATTTTTGTCCCCATTGTAATCCGTCATGCCTGTTTTTCTCCCCATTGATTGATTGATTGTCTGGACATTTATTGTTCAAGGAATAGTTCTTTTAAGGTATCCTCTGTTTGCAAATAACGTAGAAAATAAATATTCTGTCTAATCTTTACAAGTAGTGAAGGGTAGGTAATGCGGACCTTTGTCCCCCGTTGTAATCTCCCGGGCCTATCTACTCCCCACTGATTGGTAAACTAGTTCCACCCGGACCATTTATTAGAGGTAGGTCATCTGGCTCGACCAGAGGGCACCCCTAATAAAAAGGACATATGCAACAATAACGAAGTAATAACCGTATCCTGTTAACAGAAACTTTAGCATGAAACACGCTAGGAAAAAAAGGGAAGAAAGAAATAAGAAAGCAAAATCAGTAGGCCACTGATGAGTTTTTGATTTCGCTACAAATAAGAAAACGTTAGAAATAGCTCACGATAAAACACATGATTTCGCTAGAAATAAGAAATGTTAAGAAATAAGTCCGTAATAAGAAACATGAAAATGGTGAGAGAAGCCAAGCTTGGCATCACGGCAGCCACGAGGCAACCAGGCTTCGCCACCCCTCACTGCTCCAAACATGTCTGTCCCACCACCTGCCACGCCCCAATAACGGTAACATGAGATAGATACAGATCAGCAGATACCTACCCCCTTTCTGGAAAACTCCCGAGGTGCAACAGGTTCGCGGCTACGCCCATCCGGAATACGAGATCTTCGGCACGTGTAGGGCGGGTCCTGCTGCCAGCCGTCGGCCGGAGGTCGTCGAGTAAGGTGGGCCAAAAGAGGAGCCGAGGCCGACGGGATCCGGGCGTCCCCTCTTCTTTCTTCAATAATGGCTGCGACAACATGGGGGGGGGATGTCTTGCTCATGCCACCGCCCCCCCCCCCTCGCATCTCCTGGTCCAGCCACGGCCTGGTAGAAGCTCCCCGTCCGGCCCTGAAGCGGCGCCTTGCAGGCCACCGGGGGGGGATGAGTTGCCTATGCCTCCGACCCCCCCCCCTCTCATCGTCTGGTCCGGCCATCATGAATATTAGCGCCGAGAAAAACGGCGTGGGGTGCGCTGGGAGGGAGAGGCGGCGCGAACGAGCCTCTCCCACCTCCCCAGGTGGAGGCCCCCAGTGGCACCACCAACGCTCCACTCACTCGACGAGGGTTCGCCCACTCGTAAAATGGCGGTCGATCCTGCTGGAGCGGGCCCGGCGTGAAGAGATGGCCCGGTTGCTTTATTGATTAAGAAATGAGTCCCACCATCATAAGTGTTCTCCTCGACTTTGAAGATTCTATAAGAGCCACGGGGGCCCCCGACCCCCGCGGACACCCCCGATGGGGAATGACTGCCATGATTGTCCGCGGAATGATGAAGATGTGGCCGCGAGACGTCGGCGCTCCCATGCTGACGCCAGCCTCAGTTTGAATGACTAAAATCCTGCAGACTACAGTTCGGATCAGTTCCGGTGAAAACCCAGTATGACCCGGTAGGAAACAATTGTTGCCTCCCTCCCCTTTGACTGATGGTTCATACGGCCGATCCTTTTTGTTGCCCTTTAACGGAACTTTTGGACTGCCGAAAGAGGCTCTGGGCCAACCACGAGTAGGTGGAGATTTTAACTATGCCTGGATCTGCCTGGCTGCACCCAAAATGGCGCTGGTACAAATGAAACTTTCAACTCCTTGTTGTACCCCGATTGCTCAGCCTTGGTGTCATGAAATATGTATGCAGTTTTTAAACACAATGAATTGATATGGGATGGGTACTGATTATGTGTTCGGACAATGAATTGAAGTGAGATGGGTACTGATTGAACATTCGGACAATGAATTGTTGTTGAGTTGTGGCGCACCATGATTATTGAAAGTTCGAACTTCAACACTTATGATACTCGCTCACACTGAAATTCCGATACGATTTTATTGCACTTGTCGCACTTTTTATTATGAAATCAACGACCACCGACTCCATTAGGTTTTCCACTAATAAGTATCCCCACATGTACAGTTCTGGCCGGCCCACTGGGTTGTAGGCCCGTATTTATGCACCGACATTTTTATTAAAGATTTTTGGAAAAAGCAAACGTAGTTGTCACGCGTAAATTGGTAAGTTTCGAATAAATGACCACTATTTCCGATATAACTAGATTACAGGTGAAATGGCTCAGCTCGATTAAGTTAAGGGTTAAAAAGTATAGTACGCAGAAATATCGCAAATATGAACGGTCCAGGTTTTTGTTATATGTGTTTTGCATTTTTGTACAGCCTAAAGCAACCGCTAAAGATCCTGGTATTTAGCCTATACTTTATATGCTACCTGTATCAGGAAAATTGTTTTTAAATGCCCCTAAGTCACCCCGAAGGAGTGCCACCTGACCCCCCTGCACACGATCCGTAATACCACACTTGGGCGACCTATGCTATCCACAGGCTTCCGATAATCATCTCTCCCACACTAAACGGTCCACCTGGGCTCAAACGCCAAGTTGGCAGGGACCGCGTCCAGTGGAGATAGCCCGAGTATGTAGTAAGTAAAAGCCTTTTTTTGAGTTTATGCGCGCTGATGTGTTTTAAAAATGCTGCCCCCGCCCCCCTTCTTTTTTTCGTCTTTCTGCAGGTCACATCGGAAGAAAATGATGATCTAGCGGACAAAGATGGGAAAAAGGGGTTCGATTATGATACATACACACGACAAGCGAACAATGGCTATTTCTCTCCCTGAACTTAGCGCTTGGGAGGACAGCCTGAAGCGGAAACTACAAAATATGACTTCGCATGGCACCCCGAATAATACAACCAAGAATGACTGCACTAATGAATAAATTCCTACGTTTAACTAAATAGGGAAAATTCAAGGAATAGCCGAGGTGAGGTTTACCCAAGTACCCTCCGCTTGGAGGACTAGGAATGTTGCCAGTGTTTAAAATCTACTACCTCCTTTCGCACCCTCATAGACATGAAACTCAAAGCTGCCCTATTGTTCTCCCATCTGACACCCACTGTTGCCTCAGCCCACCGTGAGCATTAGCCCGACCAGGTTAGTTCTTGACCAATTGCCAAAGGCATATAAGTGTATGCAACCAAAGCCACCAGTGAAGGCAGCCGACGATAAAAAGAGAAGAAAAAGGTAAAAAGAGCTTAGGATGCTAAGGATGCGCAGCATACAGGAAGAGATCATTTTGGCCAATAGCTGTTCTATGTTTTGTCTTGGATTTTTGTATATAATACCAGCCACTGTTCTATGTTTTGTCTTGGATTTTTGTAAATAATACATGTACTGTCTCCCCCGCCTGAGTTTGTGTGTACGTAATGTATGGATCTACGTCGTCCCTCTGCCTGTGTTTCCGTATTACTTGACCCCTGCTGTTCTGTGTTGTGTGCGCACTAAATGGCCTATTATTGTACACGTCTCTCTCTCTCTCTCTCTCTCTCTCTCTCTCTCTCTCTCTCTCTCTCTCTCTCTCTCTCTCTCACTCTCTCTCTCTCTGAGGGTCCCCCTGTTCCCTCCTCCCTTGTATGGTAACGTTGTGCCCCACCGGCACACACCTAATTGGGTCTCTTCGAACACAAAGGTGTTCGGCAAAATTGACAGAAACTAAAACGATTGTAACTTACCATATTACTACCTCTCCTTTCTGCAAAACGATAGAACCCGAGTTGGTAATGAAAGAAAGGACAGGTAAGACGACTGATGTCCCCTAATCTGGCCTTTTATAGGGGGACTATAATGTCAATGGTCTTCTGTTTTTCAGTTCATTAGAAATGCAATTCCCAATGCCCAGATTGCCTCACCCCTCTGCACTTAAGTGCGGATGTCCAAAGCGTCCTCGCTTCCCCCGATTGACCCCAGCCCCCTGTCCAAAGCGCCCTCGCTTCTCCCGATTGACCCCAGCTCCCTGTCCAAAGCGTCCTCGCTTCTCCCGATTGACCCCAGCTCCATATCAGCTATCCCCGAAGCGTAATTGATTACCTTGATTAACCGTCGCTCCCCAAGAAAAGCATGTTTAACCTCTGCCCCCCTCTCATGATGATGACCACCTGCTTGCAAGAGTTAGCCGACCCCGAAGGGAAATGTAAGATTGTCAGTACTTGGGTTAAAAAGAAAAAGGTCGAGTCTCTACCTAAGGGCTCGATTCCGAGTTTGATATAATACACTGTCGATAGGAGTCCGATTTCTCTCCACGTACGTCACGAATGAACGCCAAATAGGCTTACGAATACAGTGGAAATGCCCTCCTACATACTCCATAAGTGATGACTTCTGACTGTGACCGATGAACCTATCCCCCACCTACTTAGGATTGGGGACGGAATTGAGATGTATAAATGTCTTCTCCTGCCAGTTTTTCTAAAACTTGTTTTGTACCCATTCAAAGATACAATCACCGGAGGAGAGGAGCTGGACGTGACGCACAGCCTGGCCACAGATCATGAAGCACGTGTGACCGCGACCAAAGGTGGAGTCGCAGAGCAACGAGACGCGGGACGAGGCACCACTCTCAAACTCGGCAGATGAAGGAATGAAGGGCTGCCTTGAAGCCCTCGATTTGCTGACCCACTCGTGCCTGAAGTCCCCGTCCCTTTTGAGCCCGACTGATGGGCCTGCCTGCTCGTCGTCCTTTGCTCCTTTGGTCCCTTGGTGTGTTCAAAGATCTGATCCCACTCCGCCCTCTCTTCCCTTGATTATTCAACAACATCACCCTTTTCGCATAACTTTTGACTATAGCATAAGGTTTTGCCACAGAAGAAGAAAGACACACAGGTGCCCAGCATGAGGCACCCCTAAAGAAGATCAGTTAGGAAACAGGACTGTGATCTAACAGCAGAGGACTGATCGCACCCTGCAACGCGTAAGGATGAATCCGAGCTGGACCTATAGCTCCACCGCCGGTGCTCAACAGCGCCAACGAAAGAAGACGGACTCTGTTAAAAAGACATTGTGACGAAGACCCCCCATTTCCTGAACTTTCTACTCACCCCCTTGACTAATTGCTTTTATCGAACTGAATTCCTCCCTCAACCATTTTGTATTGTTTTCTAAAATGTTTCATCGGTCACTCATGTATTTAGTTGTCCAAAAGTTTCTCATAGCACTGATAAGACCCGAAAGTATCAGAGTACTTTTACTGTATGTTGATGTCGCCGGAGAGAAAAGTCTGAACTTGATTCTATAATGTTTCGGAACATTTTTCTTGATTGACCCCGACTAAGTATTATGCCGATCTCTAGACTTGTATGAATAACCCAACAAATGTAAAATCATATGTACCGCATTCCGCCTATCGTATCGACTGTATAGAACTGAACTAGCTTATGTAAAAAAGCGGCGACTGTTGAAAATGGCAATGTATATGTACATAAGCGGCGTTCATTTGTGTTCACTGTACCCCTTGTTGTAAGCAGAACGGATATCGCTAAACCCTGACTGTATTATCCCGCCAGCATAGACCCATGAACACACGTACACGACAGCCATTTTAGGCACCATGGCCTCTCTGCCCATTTGTTCCCGACACCCCTCCCCGCGTGCACTGCTCATGCATCGGCCACAAGACCCTCTCCCTCTGCGTGACCCTGCTCTAGAAGTAGCCCTCCTGCTTGACCCACACCCCCCCATTTCCTCCCAAGAACACCCTTCCCCTCAGCTGACGACTCCCCCCCCCGGCTGCACTTGGCCTCTCGACCCGATCCCAAGTCCTAAGACCAAGCCTCGTGAATGTACACCCCCTTTTCCTGCCCAGCATAACAAAACCGTGATACACCAGCCGAAGTGCACGATCTTATCGCCTACCCAACCTTTGATCTGATCATCCCCTCCTGCCCTCGTGTCCTGTAGGAATGTCCGGCTGAGAGATCACAATCTCTTGTTACATTCAGGAGGGGAGGATGACATCTGACCGACTGGTATGGGAATAAGCCTGAAGCTGGGATTCCAAGCATGTTTTTTCCTACTTCAAAGTGTCTTTATTGTAATAAGGAATGTTTGTGCATCATAAACATGTGTATAAAAGACGAAGCCTCAGAGAAAAGATATAGATGGAGTGGGGTGGGGTGGGTGGGAGGAGAGAGCACCTCCTGAAGACACTATACGAGTGTCCGAAATGACAGGCTCTCCTCATGAAAAATAAAACTCTGTTCTTGTTTTCCTGCTTCCAGCGCCCGTCTCTTTATTTGGTAATTGTTCAAGATGAGAACTAAGAGGCGTCCTGCGCCAGCAGCCTGGGCATCAGGTGTGTTATGGGCTGACTTTTCCACATGCGTGCGTGCGTGGGCGCTTGTGTGTGTGTGTATGCGCATGCGTGTGTGCTTCTCAGGAGACAGCGCCTGGCCGCAGCGCTCGTTCGCGTGCGCGTGTCACTTTGAAATCGCCTTCAGGGCGATGCGCGCGGCCAGGATTGTCTCCTGGGAAGCACACACGCCGACAAAAGAGCTTCGGCGGAGACGCGCTTCCGCGCGTTCAGCGGAGCCCTAAAAACGGTACCATTTAGCTAAATTTCACCCATTATACTAGTCAGGAGATTTCAGTTACTCTTGCTCAAAAACACTCTGTCCGAAACAGACTTACCACCTCCTTCCTGTAATCACAAAGCCCACTCCTCTTCGTTGATCCCCCTCTCTGCCATTCACAGGTCTATGAGAAACAAACGCAACCCTCTCATACTTGCTCTCTGAATAATTTCCGTGTGAACAGTGCAGAGTAACCTTCGCTTACCCTGTCTCTTTTCCGCTTTCTATCGTAACCAGACAGCTGTTCTCTGCGCAGGGTTAACTTGAATGCCAGACTCTATGAAAAGCAGAGGTAACTCTCTCAGACTAACTTTCATGACATTATGTCCGTATGTGCGCTTTGGTACAGATCAACCTTCGCTTACCCAATCTCTGTCCCGCTCGCCTCCGTAATGAAAATAGCCGTGCCCTGCGCCGGTTACACTTTAATCCCAAAGTTGTCTCTACAATAAATGAACGACGTCACTCATTGCCATCAGGCTTCCGGGATTAACACATTTTAACTCCTCCTGTTACTTAAAAACGTCATCAAGCCTACCTCGCTCAGCCCGCGTTCGCTGCCCTCTGGCCTCCCAAGTCTTTCCGGTGTCAACATCCGGTCCTGCCATGCCGTGCTCATTTAAAGCTCCACTTCAACACCACCGCAACTTTATTTAAAAGTCGCGATGCAAACGCTTCTTTCTCCACATTAACCCCTATTGCGTATGCATAGTGTAACAAGCACTCACCTGGGGAACAACGGAGGCCCAGCACGGAGCGGGCATTTCGGCAACCCCGCCCACGGCCGCGGTAATGTGCGCTCGGAAAAACATGAAGCACACGGACAGGGGGGGGCGGGAACGGACGGGGGGGGGCGGGAACGGACAGGGGGAGGGGGGTCGGGAAGGCTTCCTCCGTTGGCGGTCGGCCGCGGAATGGCCCTAAAAACCTGGTCAACAAAAAAAAATAAACCCCGCCCACGGCCGCGATGACGACATCGCAGAGGCGGAGAGAGAAAAAATCACGGGAACGCCCACGAATCTGGTCCGGCCATGACGGACAGATCTCTGTTCCAATGGCTAGCCTCCATTTATGGAGCTAGCCAATGGAACAGAGGGCGGATTCAAGTGTCCCTTACTGATAACTAAAGATTTCTCTGGAGGGCGGAGCTAAAGCTCCGTGCCCCAGGCGAAACCTAAAAAAGCAAGAGTGTGGTAACAGCAGTACTCAATGTGACATCTTCAGAAGTTTCAGGATATGTCAGAAGCATCTCTCACAGCATCTTTAGTAAAAGAGGGTGACTACACAGCTACCAATATACCCCTTCCAAAAAAGTGTGTAACCTACATCCTCTGCTGTACATGTTCTGTCAGCAATAAAAGTTTACACTACAGCTGTCATGTTGTGCCTGTTCTAAATGGATGTTGAGGTTACAGTGAGCAAAGGAAGCATGCTTGGGAGACCTCCGACTTTGGTCCCACGATCGCACTCTCCCCTGCAGCTCCACTGTGCTCTGCGTCACCTGCCAGCCTCACCATTGCAGGGTTAGAAACTACCCTGATTCTGATCTTGTCTTTTTTTCCATTCTGTGCCACTTAAATTGACTGTATTGTGCCTGACTGCTGTTTAAACTTTTGTATTGTGCCTCACTGTTGTTGCGCGTTTTTTAACCTATTTTCCATGTTTTCCTGCTGTTTCCCCCCATTTCCGCCACCGCTTTCACCAGTGACACCTCCCCCTGACTGCCCTGCTCCCGCCTCCCAGCTACACGTCCCTCCTCCCTTCCCTACATAATGGCGGCGGCTGCGGGGGAGCACGAGTGAGACCTCTGACTTAGGTCCCAGGATAGCACTCTCCCCTGCAGCTCCGCTGTGTTCTGCGTCGCCTGCCAGCCCCACCGTTGAAGAGTTCAAATCTACCCTGATTCTGGTCTTGTCTTTGTTTCCGCTGTGTGCCTCTTAAATTGACTGTATTGTGCCTGACTGCTGTTTAAACTTTTGTATTGTGCCTCACTGTTGTTGCTTGTTTTAACCCCATTTTCCATATCTTTTTCCCTCTGTTTCCCCCATTTTCCACCTCCACTTTCACCTGTGACACCTCCCCCTGACCACCCCGCTCCTGCCTCCCAGCTGCACGTCCCTCCCTTACATAATGGCAGCCGCTGTGCGGTCACGCAGCAGATGCACCTAAAGCAAGCCCATCCACGCCCGTTTGCGACCCCACCGCGGCCAGAGCCAGGAACCCTGGATCTCCGGGACCCTGCTGATACAACTCAGCGGCACTCCACGCACTCAACCCCGGAAGACTCACTGAGTGCGAAAGATCCTCGCCCATCACCACCCATGGACAGTTCTCATGTAGACTCTGCCACAATTATTTCAACGTCGACAAAACCACCTCAACTGCCAAAGGCCTGCATGATGCACGCACCGCCGAAACCCTAACATGCATTCTCCTCAATGTGCGCTCCACTTCCAAATCCAGCCCAGCCCCAGGACCACGCTACGCGGCACCCTCATCTACAGACCACTGGGACCTCGCACTCAGTCAGCAACTACCATCTCCAAACTCGCTGCACCCCACGCCATCACCTCAAAGGACTACATCCTACTCGGGGACCTGAATTCCCACCTCGACAACCGCAATGACCCCGACTCCACCACTCTGCTCGACAACCTCGCTAACCTCGGACTGAAGCAGCTGGTCAACAGGCCCATGCACAAGCTGGACACACCCTCGACCCAATATTCGCTGGGGGGACCAACATCCTCATCAGCCATACCACCCAGCCCCTCTGGACAGACCACCACTGCGTCCAGTTCACCTTCAACACCACCACCGCACCCAAGCCTCCCCCATGCCCGCCACAAAGGAACTGGAGCAAGGTCTCTGAGGAACTCCTCAACACAACCCTCCTCCTAACTCCCCCCAGCGCCATGACCGACACCAACTCCACAGCCAGGGAACCACACAGATGGATCTCCTGCTGTGCCAACAAACTCGCACCCCTCCGCCACCCCACCAAACAACGCCCCATAAAGGCCGCCTGGTTCACCGCAGAACTACAAGAAGGCAGACGCTCCTGCAGATGCCTAGAGAAAACCTGGCAAAATATAAAACCACGGAAGAATGGAACAATCACAGGAATGCACTGAAGGAATACCACCACCACATAAGAGACCGCCAAGGAACTGTTCAACGTCATACTGCAGTTCACAAAACCACCCAGTGAAGCCACGGATATCACACCTTCCCAAGAACTCTGTCACAAGCTCAGCTCCTACTTCCATCTGAGGATCAAGGTTCTCTATGAGAACTTCAATGAACAGATGCCGGATACCACCCCCCCTTCACCGCCGATAAGCCATCCATCATGACCTGGAATCCTGCCACCATAGAAAACATCACCTCGACCATAAAGAAAACCCACTCAGGATCCCCCAAGGACCCCTGCCCATGGCACATATTCCACAGGGCCACAGCTGCCATTCAACCCGAACTAGAATGGACCATCAACGCTTCCTTCAGGTCCAGCATCTTCCCAGACGACTTGAAGCAGGCGGAGATTAAACCCCTCCTCAAGAAACTAACGGCTGACACAACGGACCTGAAAAACTACCGGCCCATCTCTCTCCTCCTCTTCACTGCCAAAGTCAGAGAGAGACTTGTAAACGCCCAACTGACTGCCTTCATCGAAGAGAACTCCATCCTGGACACCTCCCAGTCCGGATTCTTCAGCAACCACAGCACCAAGATCGCCCTCCTCCTCGCCACTAATGACATCCGCATGCTACTCAACCAGGCTCTCATCCTTCTGGACCTCTCCGCAGCCTTCAACACAGTTTCACATCACACACTCGCAGCCAGATTTCACGACGCAGGGATACGAGGAACCGCCCTTGACTGGATACAATCCTTCCTCTCTGGCCAAACCCAGAGGATCAAACTGGCTCCCTTCCTCTCCAAACCCACCAATACCAACTGCGGAGTTCCCCAAGGATCACCACTCTTCAACATCTACATGGCCCCGCTCGCCGCCATCGTCTGACAGCATGGGCTCAGCATTGTATCCTACGCCGACGACACCCAGCTCAATCTCTACTTCACGAAGAAGCCAGAGACACCAGACTCAGTTTCCAGGAAGGAATGAAGAATGTGGCAGCCTGGATAAAAGACAGCTGTTTGAAGCTCAACTCTGAGAATACCAAGGTCCTCATCCTCAGACCCTGCACCTCCACCTGGGACAACACCTAGTGGCCCGCCGCCCTCGGGAGCCCGCCCACCCCCACAGACCACGCATGAAGCCTCAGCATCATCCTCGACTCCTCCCTCTCCATAAACCGCCAGATCAACGCCGTCTCCTCCACCAGTTTCAACTGCCTATGCATCCTCCACAAGATTTTTAAATGGATCCCCCGACTGCAGGAGAACCGTCACCCACGCACTCATAACCAGCAGATTGGACTACAGCAACGCCCTATACGCCAGTATCAACAGAACCCTTCTACACAAACTCCAAACCATCCAGAACGCCGTAGCCAGACTCATCTTTGGGACACGACGTCACGAACACATGACCCAACACCTACGAGGGTATACACCCGTTACAACGGATCTTTTACTCCGCACTACCATTACAACGCGACTTTGACTCCGCATACCATTACAACGCATTGCGCTGGGGGGCGCTCTAGGATAGGGAATAAGTATAATTTACTATCCAACACCTTCCCTAGGGTCCACGGGGACTGGAGTTAGAATAGTAAATTATACTTACCACTATCCAGCGCCCCAAGGCGCTATGCGTTGTAACGGTATGCGGAGTAAAAGTCGCGTTGTAATGGTCTGCGGAGTAATAGTATGCGTTATAACGTCATACATCCCCTACGAGACCTCCAATGGCTCCCCGTCGTGAAAAGGGTCACCTTCAAACTCCTCACCCATGCCTACAAATATCTCAACAACATCGGACCCAAATACCTCAACAAGAGATTATCCTTCCACACACCCAAGAGGAACCTCCAATCCGCCGACCTCACCCTGGCAGATGTCCCCCACATCCGCAGAAACAGAACAGGTGGGAGAGCCTTCTCCCACATCGCAGCCAAGACCTGGAACGAGCTCCCTGTGAACATCAGACGCTCCCCGACCCTGCACATGTTCAGGAAGGACCTCAAGACCTGGCTCTTGAACTGATCCAGAGCTGCCGCCCCCCCCTTCACCCTCAATCCCCCAGCGCCTTGAGACCCTCACAGGTGAGTAGCGTGCTATATAAAACCCTGATTGATTGTTGCTGTCAAGGGGTACCTGTTCTTTGAAGAAATAAAGCTTGGATTATAGGGCCTCGATATCTAGTAAAGCGTACATTGCTGCTGCCCAGGATATACATGTTCTGTAAGAGAGGGAAGCTCTCACTGCACCTGTTCTATAATGAAGCAGAGCTTGCACTGCTACTGTCCCATTTGTTCTTGTTCTGTGAGAGAGAGAGAGAGAGAGAGAGAGAAAGAAATGTTTCTCCTGATGCTCGTCTTCTACCTGTTCTGCATGCAAGCTTTCACAATAGCGGTCCTTTTTGTACTTCTTCTGTTTGACAACACCTTTTGCTGCTTCTACTTCTGCTGCTATGTGCCCAGTACATATTCTTTGTGTTTGGGATGCTGACAATGTCATAATGTGCCTGCGGTATATTTTAGTGATCCTTCTGATAAACAATGTACCTTTACAGAAGCCAAAAAATTGATTTGTCTGTGTTTATTTTTATACTTGATGTTCATAAAAGACCAAACTCACCAACATATGTGAAAGCTTAATGCGTGATGTCCCATGTGAAACAAAGTTTAAAAAGTGATTATCCTACCTTCTACAATTCTAAAACATGGCTGATAATTCACAATGCCCAGTGCTTAGTCTGTAACAAACAAAACCACAAGTGCTGTTATCCAAAATGTTTCTTGGTACCTACAGCATCCACAACCAGCAGTAGCGTCGACCATACACAAGGAGACAGTCAGACATCCGGTGAAGAGGGGGAATATAATTGATGAAATGTGCAGTCATGTTTACGCATCGTTGCTAGCCGCTTGTTTCCACGTTACTCACTCTGCCATCTCCCATTTCAGACACTTTCTCTGTTTCCCATCTCAGTCATATTCTCCTCTCATTTCTGTTTCCTCGTTCTTTCCTCCACATTCTTTCACATTTTCTCTCTCTTCTCTGTTACTATTCTCTATCTCGTCTGTCTGTCGCCCTTTCTCTCTTTCTCCACAATTTCTTTCCTCAATTCCTTCTCTCCCACACATCCTCACCCACCCCTTCCTACTGACTCTGTATCAGACACAGGCCATTTCAGAGACTAACCTGGGTTAGAGACCTATGGTACTCCCACAGATTAGAAGCTGGGCACTGGTATCTCAGTCCCCGCAGAAGTTCAACTTTTACACTGAAAGAGCTGAACTCTGCCTGTGAACTAGCTCAACACAACCTATGAATCAACACGATTCATGTTGTGCAGGGGCTGAGCTTTATGTATACAGGGACTCTGCTCTGGTTCAGTACAACAAAGAAACTGTCTATAAAGAAACTCACCAGAATATCTGTAGGAGCTCAGCTTCATCTGTGCATAAACCCTGCTCTATCTCTGCAGGGGTTCAGCACTATGTATGGAAGGAACTCAGCTGTGGCGTTACATCCAGAGATCCTGACTTTGAAACTGGAAAACTAGGTTTGAGCCTCGATGTCAGGTCAATATCCTGTAATCCTGGGCAAATCACTTAGGGGTATATTTATCAAATATTACCGCAAAGCAATGCAGCAAGCCACCTTGCTGTGCTGTGCGAAAGGGAGAGGGCAGGAATGCACCGTTTTTCTCATTATACAACGCATTCTTGCTCTCTGCCTGCACTGGCACACAAACCGCTGCCTAGCTCCAATGCAGGCACCTTTAATCCATGTTGGTAGGGTGCCTGCATTGTACGCAGGATTGTTTTTGTGCAGGAAGGGACACCTTCCTGCACAGAAACAATCCAGAGGCTTTTTCCTCTTTCTAGGTGCGCTGCGGAATGTGTAGAATGCAGCACACCTAAAGAGAGGAAAAAATGAGGAGAAATAAGCATATTTCTCCTTGTAGCATTGTGACTCATTCCCAGGTCTATCACTAATGGTAAATCTGGGAATGCTCAAAAATCCATGTGTGGATGCATGGGAGCACTCACGCTGCACCCATGGAACACCTCCCTGGGGCAGAGAAACACAACGAAGTGGCTCAACCCACCAGGCTGTTCATTGCTTGGTAAATGTCATTCTAGGTTTTGCATCACCCTTGTGCTCCCTTGCGTGGTTCAAGGAGACATCAACCATGATAAACATACCCTGTAATCTCCCCGTGTCTAAAAACCGATTGTTAGGAAAATGGGGTCGCACACTGCTTATACACCAGCGGGATCGCCCCTAAAGACCATGGTAATTGTAGTACCGTTTTCTGCGATGCATCTTCTTTCGAATTCTCGAGTATCTTCAAGTCTTCGCCATCCCTGTACACGTATTTCAGGGTATTTACCCCTCATCAGCAGGGATTAGGCCATCTTCAGGGGTTGCCGCGTGCCGCCGATTGTGACCTTGTGTAATGTAACTGGTGCTCGTGTAAGGCACCCCATTATCTTCAGGTCAAGTTTGTGCCATAGGAAACTGCAAAAACAAAAAAGCTCAACTCGATTTGTGAATGAGCTCTCCTCTACAAGCAGAAGGGTTCTGTTTATGACAGAGTCCTACTCTCCCTTCATGTGCAGGAGCTGATTTTATCTGTGCAGGAACACATTTATGTCTTCCAGGTATTCAGCCACATCCCTAGAAGCACAACCAAATTCATTCTGGGTTCCTCTACATAATCAAACAAGCACTGAAATATGGTTCTGGATCCCAGGCAGTCGTGGCCCTTTGATTATTATGTTGCACAACAACACTCAAAATAAGTCATGCCTTGCCTGAGTTCACCTTGTCAAGTACTAAGTAGGGTCCCTAATAGAAATCCGTGTGGACCAAATCACATTTTCATGGGGATAGTGCGTGAAGGGCCAGCCCAGGCCGCGACAATGATTTTGAGAAATTTCAGACAGAACATTTTTTTTGTGTTTTTTTTGTCAAATAAATATGGCCCAAGACGTTTGATTCTCAAAACCAAGTTTGGTGTTCTCATGTTACTTCGTTGCTTTGATGATGGGATGGGGAATGCAGTTGGTTTAGTATATTCACCCTGATGTCACCTTCACATAACCTCTGTGTGTCCCTCACCATGGTAAAATTTGAACTCTTGACGCTGGCACCAAGCTTGAGCATTACAATTCTTGCTTCAGTCAGACATTCAAAAGAGGGGAGGCATTTGGAATGTCTCTGTATTAACTCACATGACTAAAGTTGCCAGTTTGAAGTTGACATATGAAAGTATAAGGAACGGTCACCACCAGCTGGCTTAAATATGGGTAAGCTTAAGGGACAGCAAGATCCAGACGTTGTGCACTCAGGATGTGTTTCAATTAAGCCTTTAAAAAAATGTGTCTGTTTTTTGGATTCTGAGCTGGGTACCCTTTTCACCATGTTTTCCAATCACCAACTATCACTCGCAGAGATGAGAAGGAGGCCCAATGTGGAAAAGTCAGCCCATATCGCACCCGATGCCCAGGCTGCTGGTGCAGGGTGACTCTTAGTTCCCATCTTGAATAATTACCAAATGAAGAGACGGGCGCTGAAGGCAGGAAAACAAGAACAGAGTTTATTTCTCATGAGGAGAGCATGTCATTTCGGACACTCTCATAGTGTCTTCAGGAGGTGCTCTAACAAGTTTCTCTGAGGCTTCGTCTTTTATACACAGGTTTGTGGCACACATGCATCCTTTATTACAATCAAGACATTGTGAAGTACGAAGATATTCCAACACGTGGCTACAGTAGGGGCCCTTATCCTCCATACAATAGGAGGGGGCTGTCACGCAGCTGAGTGTTCTGCTGATTCTTTTGGAATGTGTGCTCCTGATCGAATCTCAGGGGGTGGGGAAGTCATGATCAATAGTAGCTCTTTTCAAGAGAGGCGAGTGCATACAGTAGTGGGCAATAAACTGTATCCTCAGGCTAAGGGATGACCAGCGGTCCATGTAGACAATTAGGTTCAGAGGAAGAGGTCATCAAAGGAGGGGTATTCATGGAGGGAAAGGAGGTGTTGGTCAGGCGCGGGGTGCGATTCTCAGAGACAGAGTCATGCGGGAGGGGAGGGCTCATGACTTGTGCATGTGAGAGCGGGGGCGATCAGGGTGCATGGGGGAAGCTTGCAGGGTCAGGGAAGGGAGCTGGTGATCGAAAACAGAGCGGTACCTAAAATGGCTGTTGTATATATGCGTGTATGGGTCTATGCTGGCGGGATAACACAGTCTGTGGTCTGCAATGTCCATTCTGCTTACGACAAGAGGTACAGTGAACACAAATGAACGCCGCTTATGTACATACACATTGCTATTTTCAACAGTCGCCGCTTTTTAACGTAAGCTAGTTCTTTTGTGTTTATACTAACTGACGGGGTGTACGTATAGTCATGCGTGGCAAAATGAAATAACGTTCGTCAAATGCTAGTAAATTGCGTGTAACCATATGCAGTCGATAAAATTGGCGGAATGCGGTACATATGAGTTTACAGTCGTTGCGTTATTCATACAAATCTAGAGATCGGCATAACACTTTGTCGGGGTCAATCAAGGAATCAGGTTCTGACTTTTTCTCCGATGACATCAACATACAGTAAAAAGTGCTATATGAGACTTTTGGACCTGAGTGATCGATGAAACATTTTTAAAAGCAATAAAAATATTTGAGGGAGGAATTCAGTTCGATGTGAGCAACTAGTCAAGGGGTGGGTAGAAAGTTCAGGAAGGGGGGGGTTTAGCGAAAATTTCTTTTCAACGACGAGCCACCACTGGTAGACTCGGGTAGTCCGTTTTCTTTTCGTTGGCGCTTTTGAGCACCGGCGGTGGAGCTATAAGTCCAGCTCTGAATCATCCTTACGCGTTGCAGGGTGCGATCAGTCCTCTGCTGTTAGATCACAGTCCTGTTTCCTAACTGATCTTCTTAGGGGTGCCTTATGCTGGGCACCTGCGTGTCTTTCTTCTTCAGTGGCAAAACCTAATTCTATAGTCAAAGTTTGTGCAAGAAAAGGGTGAGTTTGTTGGATAATCAAGGGAAGAGAGGGCGGAGTGGGGCCAGATCTTTGAACACACCAAGGGACCAAGGGAGCAAAGGATAACGAGCAGGCAGGCCCATCAGTCGGACTCAAAAAGGGGACGGGGACTTCAGGCACGAGTGGGGCAGCAAATCGAGGGCTTCAAGGTAGCCCTTTATTCCTTAATCTGCCGAGTTTGGGAGTGGTGCCTCGTCCCACGTCTCGTTGCTCGGTGGCTCCACCCTTGGTCGCGGTCACACGTGCTCCATGATCTGTGGCCAGGCTGTGCGTCACGTCCAGCTCCTCTCCTCCGGCGATTGTATCTTTAAATGAGTACAAAAAGCAAGTTTTAGAAAACTGGTAGGAGAAGATATTTATACATTTCAATTCCGTCCCCAATCCTATGTAGGTGGAGAAAAGTTCATCGGTCACAGTCAGAAGTCGTCACTTAAGGAGTCTGTAGGAGGGCATTACCATTGAATTCATAAAACCTGTTTGGCGTTCATTCGTGAGTATGTGGAGACAAATTTGACCTTTATACACAGTGCATTACATCAAAACTCAAAATCGAGTCCTTATGTAGAGACTCGTCCTTCCCTTTAACCCAAGTATCGACAATCTTACATTTCCCTTCGGGGTCGGCTAACTCTTGTAAGCAGGGGCGTTATCGTCATGAAGAAGGGGGAGGGGGCAGATGTAAAACATGCTTTTCTTGGGGAGTGGCCGTTAATCAAGGTCATCAATTTGGCTTTCGAGGGCGGCTGACATGAAGCTGGGGTTAATCGGGGGAAGCGTGGGCGCATTGGACAGGGAGCTGGGGTCGATCGGGAGAAGTGGGGTATTCTGGGCATCCGCACTTAAGTGCAGAGGGGTGAAGTGGTCGGTGCATTGGGAATTGCATTTCTAGCGAACCGAGAAACAGAAGGCCATTGACGTTATAGTCCCCCCATAAATGGCCAGATTAGGGGACGTTAGTCGTCTGACCCGTCCTTTCTTTCATGACCAACTCGGGTCCTATTGTTTTGCAGAAAGGAGAGGTCGTAATATGGCAAGTCACAGTCGTTTTAGTTCCTGTCAATTTTTCCAATCACCTTTGTGTTCGAGGAGACCCAATTAGGTGTTGTGCCGGGGGGGCACAACGTTATCATACAAGGAAAGAGGGAACAGGGGGGGGGCTTTAGAGAGTGAGAGAGAGAGAGAGAGAGAGAGAGAGAGAGATTGCACTCTAAATGGTCCATTCTGTACACGCATGACATGGAGCGAGAGAGAGAGGGAGAGAGAGAGAGAGAGAGAGAGAGAGACGTGTACAATAATGAGCCATTCAGCACACACACAACACAAAACAACAGGGATTAAGTACTACGGAAACACAGGCAGAGGGATGACGTAGATCCATGCATCACGTATACACAAACTTAGACGGGGAAGATAGTACATGTATTATGTACAAAAATCCAAGACAAAACATAGAACAGTTATTGGCCAAAATTATCTTTTCCTGTATGCTGCGCATTCTCAGCATCCTAAGCTCTCTTTACTTTTTCTTTTCTTTTTATTGTCGGCTGCCTTTACTGGAGGTTGTGGTTGCACACACTTACGTCTCTGCCACTTGGTCATGAACTAACCTGGTCGGGCTAATGCTCACGGTGGTATTTTCGAGTCATTTTAGCGAATGTGTTTCCAGGCTGAGACAACAGTTGGTGTCAGTTGGAGAACAATGGGGCAGCTTGGAGTTACATGTCTATTAGGATGCAAAAAAGGAGGTAGTAGGTGTTTAAATATTGGCAATATTCCTAGTCCTCTCGGCGGAGGATACTTGTGTAAACCTTACCTCGGAATATTCCTTAAACTTTCCCTATTTAGTTAAACGTAGGAATGTATTCATTATTGTACGTCATTTTTGGTTGCATTATTCGGGGTTTGTCGCGGTTAGGTACCATAATCAAACGCCTTTTTCCCGTCTCTTCGTCCGTTAGATCACCATTTCCATACATTAATCGACATTCCGATGTGACCTGCAGAGAGAGAGGGAAAAAGAAGGGGGCAGGGGCTACATTGATAGACACATTAACGTGCATAAACCCAGACTCGGCCTATCTCCACGGGATGCAGTCCCTGCCAACTGGGCGTTCAAGCCCAGGTGGACCGTTAGTGTGACTCCTCTTATACAGGTAGCATATAAAGTATAGGCTAAATACCAGGATCTTTAGCGGTTGCTTTTGGCTGTACAAAAAAGGAAAAAATACACAACTAAAACTTGGACCCTCCATATCTGCAATATCTCTATATATTATACCTTTTAACCCTTATCTAATCGAGCTGAGTCATTTCATCTATATTTTAGTTATATCGGAAATAGTGGTCATTTATTTGAAACTTATTAATGTACGCGTGACAACTACATTAGCTTTTTCCCAAAAAATCTTTAATAAGAATGTCGGTGCACAAATACGGGCCTACAACCCCATGGGCCGGCCACGGAGCAGGCTGGAACTGTAGATGCGGGGATACTTTATTAGTGGAAAACCTAATGGAGTCGGTGGTCGTTAATTTCATAGAAAGTGCGCCAAGTGCAATAAAAATCATATCGAATCTTTTAGTGCGAGCGAGTATCATAAGCATTGAAATTTCGAACTTTCAATAGTCATGATGCGCTAAAACTTAACAACAATTCATTGTCCGAAATGCTCAATCGGTACCCATCTCATGTCAATTCATTGTCTTTCATTTTCCGAACACATAATCAGTACCCATCTCATATCAATTCATTGTCCGAACTGACAGTATACATCCTATATCAATCCATTGTCCGAACATATAATCAGTACACATCCTATATCAATCTATATGTTTTAAAAAAAAAAAAAAAACTTCATACATATCCCATGACACCAAGGCTGAGCAATCGGGGTACAATAAGGAGTTGAGAGTTTTATTTGCGTCGGCGCCATTTTGGGTGCAGTCAGGCAGATCCAGGCATAGTCTAAATCTCCACTAACTCGTGGTTGGCCTAGAGCTTCCTTTTGGCAGTCCAAAAAGTTCCGTTAAAGGGCAAAAGAAAGGATCGGTGGTCTGAACCATCAGTCAAAAGGGGGAGGGAGGCAACACTTTTCCTACCGGGTCATACTGGGGTTTTCGCCGGAACTGTTCCGAACTGCAGTCTGCAGGATCTTAGTCATTCAAACTGAGGCTGGCGACAGCATGGGAGCGCCGACGTCCTGCGGCTACATCTCCATCGTACCGTGGGCAATCATGGCAGTCATTCCCCATCGGGGGTATCTGCGGGAGTCGGAGACTCCCGCGGCTCCTCTAGAATCCTCAAGGTCGAGGAGAACTTTTATGATGGTGGAATCAGCAAGCAACCGGGCCATTCCTTCATGCTGGGCCCGCTCTTGCAAGTTTGACCGCCATTTTGAGAGTTCAACAGCTACCGGCAATCGCGGGGTCAAATGAGCGGACGGGCTCCAACCTGCCGGGTGAGGCGTTGCAGCATTGCCACAGTGGACGAACCCTTTTGCTGGGTGCGAGGAGCGTTGGGGGTGCAGCTGGGGAACCTCCACCTGGGGAGGTGGGAGAGGCTCATTCGCGCCGCCTCTCCCTCCCGGTGCACCCCACGGCGTCTCGCTTGACATTTGTTATGGCCGGACCAGGCGATGAGGACGAGGGGGGGGGTCGGAGGCATGTGCAAGACATCCCCCCCCCAGTGTTGTCGCAGCCATTATAGAAGAAGTGGCGCCTAGCACGCTTCGGGCCGGGCCTCCGGTTGATGGCGGCCGGACGCTCTTCGCTCTGGCCCCAGGAACGGGTCCCTTGGTTCATCCGGTGGGGCAAACCTTAGCGCGTGGTGCCGCCTTCGGGCTATTTGCGCAGTGGCCTCTCCACCCCCAGGCCTCTTAGGGAAGCTGGTCAGACTGTCTGAGAGAGGGGGGGTCGGGGGCATGGACATTCCCCCCCCTGCAACTCTCCAGGGTTGTCGTAGCCATTATCGCGGCCGGATCCCGTCGGCCCCAGCCTCTCCTCAGGCCCACCTCATGCGATGACCTCCGGCCGACGGCTGGCAGCAGGACCCGCCCTACATGTGTTGCTTCCGCCTGGGCGGAGCCGCAAACCTGTTGCACTTTGGGAGTTTCCAGAATGGGGCGGATGTCTGCTGACTTGTATCTTTTCCAGGTTGCCGTTATTTGGGGCGTGGCAGGCGGCGGGACAGATATGTTTGGAGCAGTGAGGGGCGATGAAGCTTCGTTGCCTCGTGGCCGTCGCAATGTCAAGCTTGGCTTCTCTTATCATTTTCAGGTTTCTTATTACGGGCTTATTTCTAACGTTTCTTGTTTCTAGGACAATCATATGTTTCATTGTTAAGTATTGTTATCGTTTCCTTATTCGTTATTTAATAAAAATTCCATCAGTGGCCTACTGATTTCGTTTTCCTATTTCTTTCTTTTCTAGCTTGTTTTGTGTTAAAGTTTCTGTTAACAGGATATAGTGATCACTTCATTATTATTGCATATGTCCTTTTCACTAGGGTGCTCTCTGGTCGGGCCAGATGACCTACCTCTAGTAAATGGTCCGGGTGGAACTGGTTTATCAATCAATGGGGAGTAGATAGGCATGACAGATTACAACGGGGGACAAAGGTCCGCATTACCTAGCCTTCACTACTTGCAAAGACTAGACAGAGCATTTTCCCTATGTTATTTGCAAACAGAGAATACCTCCAAAAAGAACCGATTCCGAACAATCAATGTTCGGACAAACAATCAATCAATGAGGAATGAAATAGGCACGACGGATTACAATGGGGGCAAAAACCTGCGTTACCTACCCTTCACTATCTGCAAAGGGAGAGAGAATATTCCTATTCTTCCCCGTTTGTAGGCAGAGAAGATCCTTGAGAGAACCAACTTCGAGCAATTCAATGCTCGATCAAACAATCAATCAATGGGGAGAAAAAAATAGGTATGACGGATTACAATGGGGACAAAAGTCTGCATTACCTATCTTTCACTATCTGCAAAGGGAGACAGAATATTCCTATTCGTCCCCGTTTGTAGACAGGGAATATCTCAAAAAGCAATAATCGATAAAAACCGATTAACAAACAATCAATGGGGAGAAAAGATAGGCATGACGGATTACAATGGGGACAAAAGTCTGCATTACCTATCCGTCACTATCTGCAAAGGGAGACAGACGTTCCTATCTGTCGCTGTTTGCAGACAGAGAATGTCTCCAAGAGAACCAATACTTCAAGTAGCACCCAAGGCTAAATGAACTAATCAATGAACAATACCAGTATCTAAATACCGTTTCCAATATCAACAATCAATCAATCAATCAGATGGATAAAGCCATCCTACCAATCAGACGTAAAGACGTCCTACTTAACCTTACCCGGACCGGACCGTGTGGACAGTTCTTCGCCTTCCTTTTTCCAGCGCCCGATCGTTCTCTTTTCTCCATGTTTTTACCGCAGCAGTCCTGTGGGATTCCAGTCAGGACAATAGGTCACTTGAGAGAGGTCCGTTCAGAATCGGTGAAGTTCATTCAATCGGCAGCCGGACGAGGGCCCTCTCAAGGCAGGTATACTCCAATTATTTAGATGTTCACCCCATCGTCTGGACCTCTCTTACCGGACCTTATGTCGCTGATGGGCCCCGCGTTGGGACGCCAATTGTGGAAAAGTCAGCCCATATCGCACCCGATGCCCAGGCTGCTGGTGCAGGGCGACTCTTAGTTCCCATCTTGAATAATTACCAAATGAAGAGACGGGCGCTGAAGGCAGGAAAACAAGAACAGAGTTTATTTCTCATGAGGAGAGCATGTCATTTCGGACACTCTCATAGTGTCTTCAGGAGGTGCTCTAACAAGTTTCTCTGAGGCTTCGTCTTTTATACACAGGTTTGTGGCACACATGCATCCTTTATTACAATCAAGACATTGTGAAGTACGAAGATATTCCAACACGTGGCTACAGTAGGGGCCCTTATCCTCCATACAATAGGAGGGGGCTGTCACGCAGCTGAGTGTTCTGCTGATTCTTTTGGAATGTGTGCTCCTGATCGAATCTCAGGGGGTGGGGAAGTCATGATCAATAGTAGCTCTTTTCAAGAGAGGCGAGTGCATACAGTAGTGGGCAATAAACTGTATCCTCAGGCTAAGGGATGACCAGCGGTCCATGTAGACAATTGGGTTCAGAGGAAGAGGTCATCAAAGGAGGGGTATTCATGGAGGGAAAGGAGGTGTTGGTCAGGCGCGGGGTGCGATTCTCAGAGACAGAGTCATGCGGGAGGGGAGGGCTCATGACTTGTGCATGTGAGAGCGGGGCGATCAGGGTGCATGGGGGAAGCTTGCAGGGTCAGGGAAGGGAGCTGGTGATCGAAAACAGAGCGACCACGGTACCTAAAATGGCTGTTGTATATATGCGTGTATGGGTCTATGCTGGCGGGATAACACAGTCTGTGGTCTGCAATGTCCATTCTGCTTACGACAAGAGGTACAGTGAACACAAATGAACGCCGCTTATGTACATACACATTGCTATTTTCAACACCAATACATAAACAGAGTTGCCCTTGACCCCAGTCCTGTGGGCCGCTCCACCCCAGACCTGTGGGCTGCTGCCTATCTCGACGAGGAAGGACTTTGTCCCCAGTCATCGAGGCCTCCTGTTCAGTTCCTGCTGTTGAGTGACCACTTGCCGCCAAATTCCTTCTGGACCCAGTGTATTTTATCCTCTATTTATTTTTATGGTTTCTAGTTTTTTTTAATTTGGTGACTTGTTGACTTTTACTTTATTTCTTGTGTTAGTTTCTGCTTTATTGTAGTACTTTACCGCTCTGAGCTCTCATACGCTCCTGCTGTTTTCCCGCTCCTTGCCGCCCTTCCTCCTGGACAGTCCCACCCGCCTCTCAGAACTACTTATGGAGGCCACTGCGTGGTTCCAGTGGGCAGCCCTTGACCACGGTCCTGTGCGTCGCTCCCTCCACACAGCTGCCTTGCTCAATGAGGAAGGGTTTCACCCCATCCCTCAAGGCCTCCTGTTCTCTCCCCTCTGTTGGGTGACCACTTGCCACCACATTCCTTCTGGTCCCAGTCTATTTTACCCTCTGGTCTGGTAAAAGACAATTGTTTTTATGGTTTCTGCTTTTTGATAACTTAGATACTCGGTGACTTCTACTTTATTTCTTGTGTTAGTTTCTTCTTTGTTGCATTTCTTTACCGCCCACACCCGCTCCCTGCCCTCCTGCCTCCTGGAAAGCTCTGCCCACCTCCCAGGACTACTTATGGAGGCTGCTGCAAGGCCACACTCAGTGGCATGCCACTGGCGTGCCAAAGGCAAGCCTGTCTGAGCCTGGACTGCACCTAGCACCAGGAACCCTGGCCCTCCACACTCTCACAGATACTCTGTCATAGATCTCCGCGCCCTGCACCCCAGACACAACAACAACTGCTGCCTCGCATCGACTCGCTCCATAGTGCGTCCTTTCTCCTGCACCTGCTGCCAGTTCACCACCAACTGCCATCGCAGCAGCCAGCACTATGCCACCCCCATTGGACGCGACCCCCCTGGAACAACTCAGCTGCCTCTTGATCAACGCCAGGTCACTCTGCAAAGAACCACCGAAGTCTGGGATACCATCTCCACCGTCGCCCCGACGTGACCTTCATCCCAGAGACCTGACTCACCCCTGCATCTGCCCCAGACATCGCCACCGCAATGCCCATCGGCTACAAGATGAAACACCATGACCGCTCCAACAGACATGGAGGCGACATCACCATCATACATAAAGAATCAATTGTCCTCCTCTGACGAAACCATGCTGATCATGCAACACATGTGCTCCGAGCAGGCAACAAAGCCACCATCAAAGGTACCCTCACCAATTGACCCCCAGGACCACAAACTGGCCTAAGCAACAGCATTGCCAATTCACCACTCTGCTCGCCATCAAATCTGAACAATTCATATTTCTGGGAGACCTCCACTTCCACCTGAACGACCCCACTGTCACCAACTCAACCGAGCTCCTGGAGCGATTGGACAACATCGACGTCAAGCAACTTGTCACAGACCCCATGCACAAAGCAGGACACACCCTGGATCCCATCTTCATGTCCAATGACAGAATCAGGTACAGCCACACAACAGAATTCACCTGGTCAGACACCTCCATAGTACACCTCACTATCGCTGGACCTCCTCGCACCCCCTCTGACCACCACAGTGCCCAATGGACCGACACCCTCTGCATCTCTCAGCCCGATATCTCCACCAACCTGGATCAAGTTGCAGATCACTAATGCCGCTGACCAATTTGCTCCCTCCAACTCAGCCAGAACACAACGATCCACCAAATGCACCAGCTGGTACACCCTGGAACTTAGCACATTGAAAGGCAGATGGAAAGAAAGTGGTGAACCATCAGGAACAACACGGACCAATGGAAAGAAAGTGGAGAACCATCAGGAACAACACAGACCAGGTCACCTTCAAATCGGCCCTCAACAACTAACACAGCCAGCTCAACATTCCGAAAAAAGGAGATTCTGACACACAGGATCAAGACAAGTGCCAACCAAACCAAGGAACTCTTCACAATTGTCATGGAGTTCACCTGCCTGTCAGCAACCAAAAATGTGATCCCCTTCTCACAGGAACTCTATGATGCCCTCTCCAACCACTTCCACAACAAAATAGCAATCATCTACAGAAACTTTGATTCCCAACCCTCCTACCTCCTCAGCATCCCATTGACCAACGCCGCCAACCACCCGCTCACAACATGGGAATAGCTCAGTACACCAAACACAAATACTCTAATGAACTCCATCCACTCAGGAGCACCCACTGACCCATGCCCTCACTGACTTTTCAACCTCAGAATAGATTAAATCAGCCCTCATCTCACCACCATCCTCAACACCTCCATCGCCAAAGCCAACTTTCCCAATGCCTGGAAACACACAGAGATCAGACCCCTCCTCAAGAAACCTCCTGCAGACCCCAGAGAGCTCAGGAACTACAGTCCCTTCTCATTATTCCCATTTCCCACCAAATTCCTGGGGTAGGCCATCAACCACCCAGAGAGAAACAACCTGCTGGACCCTTCCCAATCAGGATTCAGAGTAGGGGTGGGTGGTGAACTCCGCTCCGCTAACAGAATTTGTGGAGTTTTGCCTATCCACTTTTGTCCACTTGGAGCACAGAGTTCAGCAGAGCTCTGCCGACCGCCGATGGAGCGGAGGTTACCAGTGCGCCATTTACACATCTCGTCCATGTGCCATCCTGCCTTGTGATTAATGTGCGACTGTCACAGACTAAAGGCACTAATGCTGTGGTACTGCTGTTGCCGACCCCTGACAGCCCCACATGGACAGCCTTCCTTGGCCCTCACTACCACAACCACCGCTGCGAACACACATCTCCCCTGGCAACAGGTTTCCCAGGCAGGCATGTCTGGCTACATGATGGTGTAGGGAAGGTGATGTTGTAAAATGACTGTCGTAAACCAGGTGCGGTGGTGGGAGAGGGAGAAGAGGTGGAGGGAAGTAGGGAGGTGACTCTGGCCGCTTTAGACACCAGTGAGAGGATCATGGCAGATGGCCTCAGGTGTAAGCAGAGAAAGCAGGTGAACCCCAGGCAGGAATAACGGTGGGTGGGTTGATGGATGGAGAGCAGATGGGGGGCTCAGGTGCCGCTTTTGAGGGTCCAGCTTGGCCAGAGTGAGGGAATGTGAACATAAAGCAGCATCTCCTCCCAAAGTACTGCTGCTCTATTGTTACCTGCTCCCTCTCTGCCTAACAGCTCCCTCTTCTAGACCATCCTTTATGGTTCTCATTAGCATGGTGCAGACACAGCCACTACCCACCTGCTTCGCCGCAGCCCCAGACCATCCGTACCCTGCCCGCAGCCTTCCAGGTGGCACAGCCCCAAACTTGTTACCTGTCATGCCGTGGGCAGTCCCTGCATCCCCATGGCTTCCGCTCACTGCACTTTATTGGCATCATCGCAGTTCCTTCCTCATCCCTGTGGAGGCTCCTACATCCCCTCCCTTCCCCATTGTAACTTGCTACCTGAGTGACAGAAATGAACTGAGCGGGGAGTGCGCACCCCCCAAGGCATCGCTCGCAGTTGCTGCCAACGCTTTGAAGGGCATGTATACTACTGATAATAAAATTAGAGATGGCAAAGCATACTCTGCTAGCTCGCGGACTCTGTGGAATTCAACAGAGTTTTCCAGTAACTCCACGGAATTCCATGGAGTGTAACACCGCGAGCTCCACCCAGGCTGAATTCAGAGCCAATTACAGTACAGAGATGGCCCTGATCACTGGAACAGATGACGTCTGCACCCTACTCCAAAGAGAATAATTAGCCGTCCTGATCCTGCTTGACCTGTCTGCAGCTTTCCACGCTGTCTCCCACCACACAATTATCGACTGACTGCACCAGATCGGAATTACAAATGATGCGCTCAAACGGATGGCATCCTTCCGCATGGGGTGCACCCAGAGAATCTGTCTCCCTCCCTTCACCTCTCAATCCAAGCGCATCATCTGCAGCGTTCCCCAAGGCTCATCCCTCTGTTCCACCCTTGTAAACATCTACATGACACCACTCGTGGATATTGTCAGAACCCACAACTTCAACATCATCTCCTACGCCGACAACACCCTGCTCATCCTCTTGCTCTCTTTGGACCCCAACAATGCAGATCAACTCCCACAACTTGATGAAAGACTTCTCAGCCTAGATAAAGAACAACTGTCTGAAGCGCAATATGGACAAAACATAAGTACTGATCATCAATAGACACACCTCCATCTGGAACGACTCCTGGTGGCCATCAGAACTCATACCCACCCCCACTCCAAAAGGCCACGCCTGTAACCTCCCCATCATCTTGGTCAGCAAACTCTCCATGAAACACCAGGTCAGCTGCTCCACAAAGTCTTCAGGTGGCTCTGCATCAGCACCAATAAAACTGTGACTCAGGCCCTCATCACCAGCCGGCTGGACTACGGGAACGCACTCTATGGTGGCACCACCACTGAACTTATGAAAAGACAACAGATGATCCAGAACGCAGCAGCCAGACTGATCCTCAGCCTGCCTAAGATGACCCACCTCACCCAGCACCTGAAAGACCTCTACTGGCTCCCCATCCAGAAAAGATACCAATTCAAGCTCCTGACCCATGCTTACGAAGTCCTCCATGACCAAGCACCCATCTACATGAACCACCACCTGAACTTCCACCTTCCTCTCAGGAACCTCCGCATCACTCACCTTCCCCTCGCACAGATACCACGCATCTGCCACTGCCGCACCAGAGGACGCTCCTTCTCCCAACTCGCCGCCAAGACCTGGAACACCCTCTCTCTCTGTACTTCACCCTAGCTTACCCATTCAGGAATGGACTCAAGACCTAGCTCAGCACCTGAATACCCTCCTGGGTGATACGCAGAGCTATACAAGTACTGCCTGATTGATAAACCACACAAGGGCAGGGCAGTCTGAGGCACACCAAACTGCTGTTGCAGAAAGCTTTGGTGGGCGCAGTGCCAGGTGCTCTCCATACACAATGACATGCTGTTCCTCTCAATCAGCCTTTTACATGTTCAGCTACCAAATACCCAGGGCTCACATAGCGTTTTGCGTGGTGGACTCTGAGGAGTCAACACCCAGCAGCCTGCGATGAGGCATTGTGAAATATAGTACCCCACATGTTTTCCTACTGCAGAGCACATGCTCCGCCCGATCCAAACTGAGCTAGATAGCAATCATGAGATAGAGGAGAACAATCATGGGCATCTCTCATCCACTGCATGTTTACGGACTGTTAGAGTAAATGCATGACTGCTAAAGTAATTGTGTGACATGATGTTATTATCAAGCCATCGCCCCGATGCAAATACTGCCTGTTAGGTCATGGCTGGCCTTCCTTCTGGTATAGAAAAGGCAGCCAGGAACAGTTTAATCAAAACCGCCAGAGGGACCATCTTTTAAAAGTCCCAGGCCCCACTGATAAGTGCTGGTGCCACCTACCATCAGCCACAGAAACAAACTAACTGCTGCCCATACCCCTCTTTGCCTATATCACTCTGCACATTCATAGGGCCCAATTTACTTAGGATTTGCATCGCCCTTGTGTAACACAAGTTGTCACGAGGCAAAGCAAGACCTTTAATGGGTTTACTAAGTCGCACAATGCCACCTTGCATGCCTCTGCATTGTTGAGTAAATCTAAAGTATATCGCTGCCTTGCGTTACCTTAAGGCAGGGAGGCATTCTGTGGGTGGAATATGGGTGTTCCCATACACCCACCCATGGATTTTGACACAATTCCAGATATACAAAGGTCTGTAGACTGGGATTCCACCAAAATGGTGCGCCTCCTCACCTAGGTGTAAAAAGGTGAAATATCTTTATTTGTCCTCGTTACCGCCATTTTGTATGTGTGCTGCATTGTGCACCCCCAAGCATATTATGACCTGATTTTTCACAGCTCATTTCATGGCCGGGAGCCTGACATGAAAAGGGTGGCAGAAATGCAAGTAAGGGGGCCCTAACAGGCTCCCCGGGTGCATCTGGCCATGGGGGTCATGCGGGGGGAACAAATGTGGGACTCCCAGTAATTGCACTTTTGTTCGTGCATGGTGTGGCATGCACAACATGGTGCATGTCACACCTTAAAGGAATGTGCAGTAGGCACTCTCACAGCAGCGGTATGCTTGTTAGGATCTTCTATAAGCCTAACAGACTGCCATTGTGATGCCACTGCCGCACCACCCTCCTGCCCTGAATTCAACTCAGAATCCAGCGGGCGGGTGCACTACTGGCTTGGCGGTCCTCCTGGGACAGCCGCGTTGGTGGTCCCTGACGAAGACCACCAAACTCATAATAAGGCTGCTAAAGTTCTCAGGTATGAGGGTCGACTCTAGGACAGGTCATTTGGGATTGACAGTTACCAGAGGCAGCATCAAGTGGCAGGTGCGTAATACAGACCACTGAAGCCCCTATGGCGCAGGGAGCCTCCAACCACAAGCCTTTCAGTCGGAGTCCAAGGGGATTGCAGCATTTTTTACCAATTTATTTTCTTTTTGGCTCTGGGGGGTGCTTCTGGGTCCATCCCCACGGGGTCTAGCGGGTCAGCTTATCCCTATTCTTCTCCTTTATATTATTATCAGTTTTTTTAAACTTCAGGACAGGGGACTAAGTCTCAAGTCCTGTAATGACTGCCAGCAAAAATGTTCTCATGTTGTTGTCAGCCAATCAGAGCACTCGCCCCAGTGTCTGACTCCCCAGAAGAATGAAATTGCCCAAGGAAAATAAAGCTCACTGGGTCAATCAGAATGCTCAATTTTTAAACTGGCACACCTGCAAGAATCCCAACCATAGAGATATACAATAATTTTTCAACCTTAATGTCTCAAAGAGTATTTACACCAAATCACAAAACACACAATATGTGGGCCAAGATTTTGCTTTCTGACAAATTTGGTGTAATTCCGCTTAGCAGTTTTTGCTATGTCTTAAAGAAGTCAATGGATAAAGCATGGGGATTTTGCCTTTTGGGACCTCCCTTTTTGTTCAGCCCCTGCTTGAAATATCACCCCAAAACTTTCCATGCACAAACTAGCTAAAAAGTTGCACCTTTTTGGAAAGTTTTGTGGAGATTAGTCAAACTGTGCCATAGTTATTAGCAATACAAAAACACTTTTCCTATGGAACATCTGACCTAACTGTAACTACCTAGTGGCAAAAGCCACCAGGTTATATATATGCAGATTAAGTACATATTTAAGAGAACTACTGGTGCATAGTCATTTCAGTAGGCCAGGCAATACACTGAGTCAGAACATAATAGGAGGCTTTTTCCGTTGCACTAAGTATAAAGCCTGTATAGTTTCAAAGTCAACACATCAAATACCAGGTAAAAAAACTCCCAAAAAGATTAAGTACATGATGAACTTTGATTCCGATCACAAAATACATTTCTTACAGTGCCCATTCAACAAACAATACATAGCAAGTACAGTACATCCCGCAAAGAAACATGTCTTAGAACACATGGGAGCCATAACAGACTGGGACCCCTCCTACACAGTTGCCAGACATTTCGAATTATCAAATTAGTAACAGAAATCTATTGGGATCATTCTGCCTTGATTGAGTACCCAGTAGGGAAAGAGGAGAAGATAGGTTCTTAAAATTAAGGAGACTTGAATCGAGGTACATAATTAACCTTCAGACCAAAATCCCCAAAGGCCTCAACAGTGTTGCGGAGCTTGCATTGTATCTGGAAGAATAGCACAGTTACAATGGTACGAACCCTCTATGTCCAATGGTACAGAAAATCACATTTTAGTATTGTATTTTGGTATTTCTTCAGTGGTTAAATTGGTCAGACATTCAGGTCATTATGAATAAACTTTTCACGCTATATGATAGAATAAGACACAGGAATGCTCCAGTGAAGACTTTATTCGACAATCCACTCTCCAGCTCAACAGCCTCTCAAGCGTCCCCAACATTCTAAGGTGAGCTTCGGTAGGGTGTACCAAAATAGGAGGCAGGGAAGGGGTGGACGGAATGTACCATATGTAAAGATAACTACAACACACCTCCCTTCCTACACAACCCAATGAAGAGAGGCATATTTCAACAGAGGTGTACATAGCAGGAACTTGTAGATGACAATAGATAAATAATATAACATAACCAGAATAACTTTTCAGGGGTGTCACATGGGTAAGGAACAAACCCCCCTAAAAATCACATTCCTGATCTTACAATTTTATCACAACTCCACCATTGACCATTGTCAAGTTTGACTACATTTTTGAGGACCTTGCTAATGTGGCACGGAGGGTAGAACTTACTCTGGGTTTGCCAGTCTTTTTTGTCTCTCCTAACTTGCACAACATCCCCAATTTCCCAGCTAGGTGTTCTCACACCATGCTTCTGGTCATATCGATTCTTGTAATTGGTCTGATGAGAGACTACCCTTCTCGCCCCCTCTTCTTCATCAGGGTTCGCTTCCTTGCCTCCCCCTAACCAGCTTGGGTTAAACTTAGTGCAGGGTTCTTTTCTGCGAAGCGAGATGAAATGGGAAATGCCTGTGGTCAGATTCGGGGAGGTGTGATATGCCCATAGGCAGTTCCTTAGATGGTGCTCTATGTTATGACCATTGACCACAGCTAGTTGAATGTGTTCTTTGATTATTTTGTTGGCACGCTCAACTAGGCAATTGGCTTTTGGGCAGTACAATGCCGTTAGCTCGTGCTTTATGTCCATGTTGGTTAGGAAGTCCTTCATGGCCTGTGACGTGAATTGGACCCCATTGTCCGTCACTAGGCTAGTGGGTATGCCCTCTTTCGAAAATACTTCTCTGAGGAATTCCAACACCGAATTGGTGTTAACGCGATCCACAAACTTCTGCGAGATCCAATGTGAAGTGTAGTCAATCAAGACGACCATAAACCACCTCTGAACGCCTAGGCTGTCCATGGGCCCAATGATGTCCATGGCTACCTTTGTCCATGGTTTGGTGGGTACTTTCACTGGGGAAAGGGTGCCCTATGAACAGATTTTGACTTGTCGCTCCTTGCACAGCTCACACAATCCTTGACTAGTTGTTCCGTCATTGCGTCCATCGTTGGGAAACAATACGTTGCTCTGACTCTCTGTTTCGTGATGCTGCACCCCAGGTGTCCTTCGTGAGCCAGATCAACTATTCTTTTCCTGAGTTCTTTGGGTGGTATCACTCTACATTGGCGGTAGATTTTTACCTTAATGATACTCAACTCGTTCCTAACGTCCCAGTATTCCTTCAGTTCCTCTTCCAGTCCACTCCTCTTGTCGGACCATCCTTTTATTATGGTCTCTTTGAGTTTGCATAACACCATGTCTTCCTCCATGGACTTGTCCCATTCTTCTTCTGTGATAGCTGGATTGTCTACTGCCATAATAGGATTGACTAGGGATTCTTCTTGGACCACATTATGTAGAGGAGACCTAGATAAGTAGTCTGCGATCATGTTCTCAGCTCCAGGTACGTACTCTACTTTAAAGTTGAAGTTCTCCAACCCTAATATCCACTTACTTAAACATGGGGTGCTGTTTTCCATACCCTTTACTGTAAAAATGGAGGTTAATGGCTAGTGGTCTGACCTGATGGTGAAAGGCAGACCCCAAAGGAAAAACTTGAAATGTCTCACCGCCCAGAAACAGGCCAGGGCTTCTTTATCAATTACGGAATAATTTTGCTCTGCACTGGTGAGGCTTCTGGAAGTGAACGCTATAATCTTCTCTTCCTCCCCTTCCCTTTGAAAGAGGGTAGCACCCAACCCTTTATTCGAGGCGTCTGTGGTGAGGATAGTTTTCTTCTTGTAATCAAGAGGCTTCATATGCGTTGCGGCTGAAGCAAGGTAGCAATTTGGTTTGCCTGAACTGGGGCACTCTTTGGAAAACAGCAGTCGTGTACCTCTTGGAATACTATGGAGGGACGAGGTACACTGTGGACATACCGGTCAAGATGGTAATGAAGGCAGACAGAAGACTCGGATGAGGCTTGAAGTACCGGCAGGATACACAGCTGGCAGTATGGAGGGATTCCGCAGGACAACGGAGATACCGGAGTGGAGAGAGTACACAGAGGGGAGATGGTCAAGACTGCCCCCTTTGCAGTGGTCGTTGCCAGTGTTAAAAAGAATGAAAGACACAGGAATGCTCCAGTGAAGACTTTATTCGACCATCCACTCTCCAGCTCAACAGCCTCTCAAGCGTCCCCAACATTCTAAGGTGAGCTTCAGTAGGGTGTACCAAAATAGGAGGCAGGGAAGGGGTGGACGGAATGTACCATATGTAAAGATAACTACAACAATTATATAAAAAAATGTTGACTGGTTGATAATTTACGTTATGTGGGCCCATTAAGGGCGTGATTGGACTAATGTCAACTCTATATTAGAAAAGCACTTTTAAGGATTTTTTAAAGTAGACGATTATGATATATTGAGTGCCATAAGACATCGTATATATCTGAAATATGCCTTCTGATCAGTGCATCATTAAATCGATACTTAGGCCTATTCAGGGCGTGATTGGACCACTATCATAATGCTGTCATATAGTGTGGCAAGAATTTTCTGCATTATAACGAAATACCACTATGATCAAGAACAGTGTAAGATGACTGCAAAAAATAATAATCATGGAAATAAATAATCAGGTCCACTAGCTACAAGACCATATTTAACATCAGATACATTTTTGTGGATTTAAGCGTTTTATGATTACAGAATGATTTGTGATTTATTTGGGAAAAGCAAATGTACATTATTGCTATGAAATATGATAGTGTTAAGATGACCATCACTGAAATCATGAATCCGACATGAAATATGAGACTAGTCCGTCATTGATTACGTGCAACAATTATTCAATGAATTCATATTCTATATTGCTTTTCACTGAACATGGATGTAAGCATTTTATGATTTCAGAATGATTTGAGATTTATTTATTTAGGAAATTCAAATGTAAAGTAATGCTATGAAAGTTAATATTGTTAAGATGACCACTACTGAAATCACAAATCCAAAAGGACATACAGGAACATTTCGTCATTGATTACTTGTAACAATGTCACAATTATCCAAAGAATTTATGTTTTGTAATGATGTGCTTTTTACTGAACATGGTAACATCGAGGAAGGCACACAGCCAAAACGCGTCTGTATGGTTTGTTCTTGAAATAAAGAAATCTGTCTTACACCGCGCGAGTTATAGTTAGTCGATCTAACTATAACCCGCACCCCCGCAATGCACTGCTGATGACATCACATAATACATCATTAATGACCAGGTCAGTGACGTCATTGATGACATCACTGATGACATCTCAAATGACATCACTCATGACATCATCCAGTGACTGTGCTTCTTTAAAGTTTAAATTTGTTTTTTATATAAATGCCAAGGTGTATTGAAGAATGAGTAGGTGTATAAGGGTCTGGATGGAGGATTTAGTAGGTGCGTGACTGACTGTATAAGTGAGTGAATAAATGTGTCTTACTGAATGCATGGGTTAGTGACTAAACTGTGTGAATGTCTGTATCAGCCTGTCTGTTGTTGTGTAAGCTGCTGCATGTGTTGGTCAGTAGCTACATTAGTGTCTATATGGGTTATTTATGGTTGCCTGAGTATTTGTATGGGAGACTGAGTGTGTGTGTGAGTGGGTGGGAGGTGTGCGACTGTGTGCATAGATGTGTGAGTGGTTGATTCACTGGGTGTATGGGTTCAAGGGTGCATGTGGAAACAGCTGTATGGGTGGGTGAGTGTGTGTATGGGTGTGTTGGTGAGTGAATGGATGTCTCAGTGGTACATGTTCAAGTAACTACCCCCCAGATTCATCATTGTCATGTTTTGCGAGTCCTTAATAGCGATTTTTAAGGAATCGGGAGTCATTCCTTATTTGCGATTAGCAATTCGCAAATCGCAAATAAGGAAGCGATTTCAAGGGTGCCAGGGTGTCCAATGGACACCCTGTAGCACCCCCGAAATGGTAAGGTACACTGGTGTTGCACACACACATGTCCAAAGGACATGTGTGTGTGTAACATACAACTTAGAAAAATGCACTGAAGTGCATTTTTCTAAGTTTTCGCTATTTACCACGTAGTTAGACTTCGCGGTATACAGCGGCCCCAGATTGCGAATTCGCAATTTTAAAATGATTCATGAATTGCATTTAAGGAATCTCAAATTGAGATTCCTTAAATGCAATTATTCGCAATTTAGCGATTTCAAAAGTTGCGATTTTTGCATTTGGGATGATGAATCCCAAATGCAAAAATAGCCCTCGCACAGGGCCAGATTGTCAGAATCTGGCCCTTTGCGAGCCGTTTTGGGCTTGATGAATCTGGCTGTTCATATATAAAAAGCAGTGTATGTGAGAGTTGCAGTATATAAATGACTATAAGTGAGAGTCAGTGATTGTGAGAGTGGCTGTATGAATGAGTGTGTACTTTTATCAGTGATTAAATGAAAATAGTAAGTATGCGTTGGTATATGTATGACTAAGTGAGGTGGTGTGTGTATAACTGTATAGGTGAGCAAATGGGAGTGTGATTGATTCTTTGCATGACTGACAAGGTGGGTGAGTACCTCCATGGAGTGTGAGTGTCTGTATAGGTGTATGAGTGCATATGATAGTATTGTATTGATGAGTGACTGCATGTATAAGTGATTATATGGGTGAATGAATGGATGTGTGCGTAGATCTAGGAATCAGTGACAGCAGATGTAGTAACTGCTATAGGTTTGTCGGTGGTTTAAAAAATGATAGTCTGTATTTTACAGTGGGTGTATCAAAGGTTATATTAGATTGTGAGGACTCGAGAGGTGCATCAGATTTTCACGTGGATGATGTCATCAGTGATGTCATTTGAGATGTCATCAGTGATGTCACTGACCATGTTATGAGTGATGTAATATGTGACGTAATCAGCAGTGCATTGCGGTGGTGCAAGTTATAGTTTGACTTAATCTCTATAACGGCAGAATTTGTCTGGCTTTGTAAATGTAAATGTAAATGTAAATGTAAATGTAAATGTGCTGGACTTGTAAAGCGCACAGCTGCCCGTGAGCGTCCCGGCGCTTGCTTAGGGAACCCGTCCTAGTATTCCCCTGTGAGAAACCCCGGCAGGTGAAAGCCAGGCATCCCGCCGCGAGGGGCCGTAGTGGAGATTAAGCAAGCTATTGCCCAGAGTCGCAGAGTGTGACCCCGTGAGTTGAGTAGGCACCAGAGCGAGAATTGTCGAGTCCGTGTAATTTTTTTTTTTGAGCCCAAGACCCGCCGAGGCGGGGAATCGAACCCTGGTCCACGGTCGATCTCAGCTTCCGGGTCTGCCGCCTCTAACCACTGAGCCACGCTTTGTACGAGTGAAATATCCAACTAACTATAACGTAAATGAAACCTATGGTTTTTTCAGTGAATTATAAAGGTTTTCTGAATGCTAATTTCTAACTATAACGTCCCTGAAACCTATTTTTTTCAGTGAATTTCAAAGGTTTTCTAAATGCTAATTATTAACTATAACATACCAGTCGCGTTTCCAGAGTGATGGAGAAAGGTGAGCGTGGCTTCAGAAACACCTCTTAGCATTCCCACTGTGTGGGATTTACTTGAGGTAAAACAAGGAGTAGTTAGCCCCCAATGTCAACCTTGGGGGTCAACTATCCCATTTATTACCACCAGTAAGTCCCACACAGCAGGATTGCTAACTTCTTATATCAGGCAAGACCTCACCCTTCACCACTGTGCAAACGTGCCCCCTAGCACGTTGTAAATTGGGGGATTAAGTCCCTTTGAATCCCGAGGGTCCCTGTGTGCCAACTAGCCCACCAGGTACCTCTAGTAAACGCCACAGAGCTGCTTTGCAGAGAGGTGGTCCGAGGGCACGCCCCTGTTTACACCTCTCTGCAACACAACTCTGTTTCGCTTACTGAAGGTACCTGGTGGGCTAGTTGTCCCCCAGGGACCCTCACGATACAAGGGGCCTAATCCCCCAACTTAAAACGCACCACAGAGCGTGTTTGCACAATTGTCACATCAGGCCCCGCCCCCTGCCTTCACCACTGTGCAAACGCACCATGTGGCTCATTTTAAGTTGGGGGATTAAGTCCCCTTGAATCCACCGCGGCCATAGATATCGAAACTTTTTCTTTTTTTGAATTCTCAGTAACTACTGAACGGATTTACAACATTTAACAAAAAGACTCTTTCTGAACCAAGGGCTACCTTTTTGCCAAATTTGGTGTGCTTACGTTCAGCAGTTCGGGCTGTAGCTTTGTCTAAAGTTTCCTATGGAAAATAATATGGGGAAAACACGAATCACCCGAAACGTTCAAGACAAGGGCTGACCAGAGCAGGCCACTAGTTTTGAAAATTTCGCAAAGATTCGCCAACCGGTGCCAAAGTTATTGGAAAAACAAAAAACGATTTTCCTATGGAAACTAGGTCCTAACTATAATATCTATCTATATAGCTATATATATCTATCTATATATATATATATATATATATATATATATATATATATATATATATATATATATATATCGTTATATCTATCTATCTATATATATATATATATATATATATATATATATATATATCCTCAGTTCAATGCGTGTAAATGGTGCGCAGCCTAACCGCTGAGGGTGCTTGTACAAATTCCAAATGTTTTCGCAATTTTAAATCACAGAATGGCACTCCGAGTTGATTTTCTTGAATGTAATCAGCTTGGCAGAACTAACCCTGGGCGGAGTTCGCAGAGTTGCACTATGCGGAACACCGTGAAGGGCAAAAAGATCTCTGCCGCACTACGTGGAGCTCCGCTAGCGGCGGAGTACAATAGAAAAATGCTATTTGCGTTGATTGCACAGTGCTGGATGCTTATCCGCACTATGCAATCATTGGGAACGGCACCATGCACAGAGCAAGTGGTCCTTGCTTTCCTTTTCTGCCGCTCGCGTAGATTTTTACTCGAGCGGCAGCTTTCTCAACGCGAATGGGCAGTTTCTCAGCGTGAGCTGTCGCGAGCATAAGCGACCACTTGGAATGAGAAACCTGACCCCCTGAGTTGAGAAATCTCGCCGAGAGGTTGATTTTCCACGCTCGTGGTCGCCAACTTGATGTTGACAAACACGAGCGAGGAAAAAAACTCTGCTCCGCGTAACTCAGAGTGCGGAAAACTCCGCAAACTCTGTGAGCGGAGCGGAGTTCACCGCCGAGGGTTAGGCAGAACATAAATCGCGCTTGACGTAAGATGCATTTCGGCTTACAAAGCCTTTGTCATGACGTCTGCGTACTGAAGCATTTCCTATTTTCAATAGGTCTTACAACACACACAATGGACAACACAGTGTATTTAATAACAGCAGCCATATTGGAGTGTGCAATCAAACATTAAATATGTCTAATTTCTCAAGATATCATTGATTTGAAATTGTTTTAGACAAATCAACTTGCGATTTAAACCATTTAAATTTGAACCACGCCTGAAAACTGTTGTGGGCCATATCTGTATTACAAATGCTCAAGGCATATCTTAATTGCCAAGAATAACAGCATAATACCATACTCAAAATATTACAGAGGCAAAATTCAAATTAGACGTGACAGTGAGATAAAACCATATGCTCCACTCTATGCCCCTCTATGCCACTCCATTCTATGCCACTACACTCTGCTATTCCACTCTACATCACTCTATTCTATGACACTCCAGTCTACAACATTCCACTGTATGCTTCTCCACTCCACACTATTCCACTCTTCGCAGCCCCACTCTATGACACTCCACTCTATGCTACTCCACTATATGCCACTCAGCTTAATGCAATTCCACTCTATGGCACTCCAGTCTATGCAACTCTGTTGAATACCACTCCACTCTACGCAACTCTACTCTATGCTATTGGACTCTATGCCACTTTACTCTATGCCACTTCACTCTTCACCACTAAACTCTATATTATTCCACTCCACTCTATGGCACTCTACTCTATGCCACTCTGATCTACCCCACTCCACACTATGCTACTCCACTCTATGCAATTCCACTCGATGCCACTCTACTGAACACCACTCCGCTTTATGCCACTACGCTCTACTCCAACCCACTCTATGCTATTCCACTCTATGCCACTCCACTCTATGACACTCCCCTCTATGCCACTCCACTGTATGCTATTTCACTCTACACCACTCTACTATATGACACTTCACTCTATGCCAGTCCACTCTATGCTAGTCCACTCTATGCTATTCCACTGTACGTTATCCTACTATACACCACTGTACTATACGACACTCCCCTTCATGCCAGTTCACTCCATGCTACTCCACCCTATGGTATTGCACTCTATGCCACTCCACTCTATGCTATTCTACTCTGTGCCAGTCCACTTTTTGCAACTTTGCTGTACGCAATTCCGCTCTACACAACTCCACTCCATGCAACTCCTCTCTGCGCTTTTCCACTCTATGCCACTCTACACCACTCCATTGTATGCTACTCCTCTCTGCACCACTCCACTCTCCTCCACTCCACTATGCACTACTGCACTCTACACAACTCCGCTCCATGCCACTATACTCTAAGCCACTCCACTCCATGCCACTCCACTCCACTACACTCTACAGTGTTCCACTCTATGCCATGCGACTCTACCCCACTTCACTCTACGTTATTCCATTATATGCCACTCATCTCTACGCCACTCAACTTTATGCTATTCCACTTTACACCACTCAACTTTGTGCAAATCCACTCTACTCCACTCCATTGTAAGCCACTCTACTCTATGCTATTCCACTGCCTCTTCACTCTACATCACTCTACTATACAACACTTCACTCTATGCCACTCCACTAAGCACTAGAGTATTGGCCACTCTTTGCACTCCTCTCTACAATATTCCACTCTAAGCCATTCCACTCTATGCTACTCCACTCTACCCCAATCGACGGTATGCCACTCCACTCTATGCCACTTGACTCTACACCACTTGACTCTATGCTATTCCACTCAACGCTACTCGATTCTGCACCAGTATACTTTTTAGAACATTCAGGAGGGGGGTATGCAACCCCCTCCCCAAGCCTCTATGAGACCCAGGGAACCCCAATCCCTTAGGCCATTTTTTAAAATTAAGGGAAGGGCACGTGAGGACCCCATCTCCTAGGCCATTTTCAATTTGACTGATAGAGGGTGTGTGCATTCCCCCTCCACGAGCCAGAGTAGGTCCTCAGGAAACACATCCCCAGGGCCAATCTTGTTAACAGGGTTAGCCAAGCCTACATAGGCCCCAGGGACCTCATCCCCTGGGATCCGATCCAAGCAGGACACTGAAGTTTCCTGATTGTGAGAGTGTGGGCATACCCTGCCTGCACTCTCCTGAGCAGGGAACATAACCTTGCTCCCACCCGGGTGGGAGCAGATAGAAAATGCAGCTCTCGCCCAGGTCAAAGAAAAATTACTGAAGTCACTCCTACCAGCACCACAAGGGTGCAAACTGGGGAGTCGGCAGGGGCCATGGCGACATTGCGGCTCAACCTGTTGCCCCAATGTGGCTCACCCAGGGGGATACCAGGACGCCCACTTTATTAAAAAAAATACTGACTTCCACCAGCACCCAGGGCTCTTCCCACAACCCCCAACAATTATGGGGATGTGGAAATCAAGAAGGACTATTATTAACATTTTATCCACAGATACCATGATATATTGCCAATTTGGAGGAATGAGGGACTTTTAATCTAAAAGGAGTATCAGTTTTTAAAGACTGATAATCATGTTATTCCAACTGATTATTTGCTTCCAAAGGTACATAAGGATATGGACAATCCTCCCGTACAACCCATCGTTTTGCCTATCAGAAGTCTCCTGGAATAAACATCAATATATAGTGACCATTTCCTTTTCCCTTTTTTAGAGACATTACCATCTCATTTGAAAGACAGCTCTGATCTTTCAGGAAAAATGTATCATATTCAATGGGACCAAAGTTATAGTCGGGTAACACTAGATTCACAATCCCTTCATACTTGCATAAAGCACCAGGAAAGCTTGAAAGCCTGCAAACATTTTCTCAGGGCCAGACAATCAGTTTGCTTGGACATAACAGGATGCTATTGGACATGATACGTTTTTGTTTACAGCAGAGTGTGTTCTTGTTCCATGATTGCATGTACAATCAGTTAAAAGGGGCTGTCATGGGTTCCTGTTGCGTCCCTAGCTACTTCAACCTTTTGATGGGCTGGTTGGCGGAACAGTTGGTACATGGATCCAACGATCAGTAAGCACGTCAGATGTTGCTATGTAACTACATTATCAATCAATCAATCAGGGGTTTATAAAAAGCGTGCTACTCACCCGTGAGGGTCTCAAGGCGCTCAAGGCAATAGAAAATAAAACTTACATCATATGGAGTGGTACTATCAAAAGACTCAATAATGTGTTCCCACAGTTAATATTATTATTATTAAGCTTATAAAGCGCCTAGTTACTCCAACGGAGTGTCCCCGCACTTGGTCATACATGAATGCTCTAAATCTTAAGTTCACAGTGACACAAAGTAGGAGTACAATAGATTTTCTTTATATTAGTTTGAAAGGGAAAGATAACACCTTAGAGAATTACCTTTTTAGGAAAAAAACGGAAGGAAATAAGGTATTATAAGCAATGAGTAGCCACCCAAGAGGGTTAAATGGAAATTCCATATGGGGAACTAGTTAGACTTAAGCGTGATTGCCGCTCCGGGGCCAAATTCCATGAAGCACAGGCATAATTGCTAGATCATTTCTCAGAGAAAAGGTGCCCCTAGAAGGTTTTATATACCACTGTGGAAAAGAATAACGAAGTTACTATGGATGATCTTCTGTGTAAGCCACCAGGAAGCTCTGTTAAACCATCAACATTGGTTAATAAAGAAGGCAATAAAGACGCAATCAGGATAATCACTATGTTCAACAGTCAGAAAGGGTAAGAAAGATTCTGACCAAACATTAGGAGAGGTTAAAAAATGGAAAAACGATTAGCACAGCAATCAGACCAAGTTCCAACATAACATACAAGAAAAGTAAGAATTTAAGGTACTACTTGGTGAGAGATCATTTTGATTCTGGTATCGGAAGGAAAACGGGGTTAGGAGAAAAATCTGCAGGGGTTTTTCCCATCTATGCATTGTAAAGCATTCAAATATAGCCCACAGAAATCTAAATAGGAAGTCCTCCATGATCCAAAATTATGAAGAATCAAGAATGTCATATCATGCTAGACAGTTTTTTCATTTACTGCATAGAGTGCCCTTGCAAAAAACACTATGGGCCTTATTACTATGTGGCTCGGAAATCCTCCTAACGCATCGCGCTTTCAGTTATGCCCGCCGCATTACAATGTGTGCGGTCGAAACTGAAACTGGCCGGTCATTCCGTTTGGCTTCCGACAGGCTCAAGGAGCCTGTCGGCCCAGTCGGAGACCGGCACGTTATCTCAATGGACGGCGTTTTAGCCGTTGGGATTACAATGCTTGGTTTCTGACAGGCTTTCCATGCCTGGCTTTCCGACATTGCCCTGCAGCCTCTGGTTTGGAGCCGAAGGGACACCACCTGTTAATCTCTGCACCGTGTGGCAGGTACCTTGAGGTGCCTGCCAGGCAGTGCAGGGATTAACACAAACATCCTTTTCTCTATGGGACCTTGTGCTGCGGGTGGAATCCGCCCGCAGCACAAGCTTCCATTGAGAAATGGGAGTATGTGCGGTCGCATTGTGATTGCGGTGTCGCGACTGCAATGTCAGGACCTTCTTTTTACAGTAATGTCTGTCAGTAATATTTTAATACTAAACTACATATTCCACAATGTTTCATTATGAGCAAAAGTGAGAGTTCTGTATATATAGAGAAACTGAAAAGGGACTCACTTAACTGTGAACAAGACGTCATAGTCGAAACGGGTTGGTGTTGGTGTGCTGACGGGCAATGGACGGCCACCGAATAAAGAAAACTTTGCATTAGACTCCTGGAGTGGGCGTATTTAGTTTGATGAATAATATTGGCAGGACAAAGTTCTGTCCTGGAGGCCTGCACCCTTTTTAATGAGCGCGCTGTTTTTTGGGAACCGATTGGATTAATAAATATATATACGTTCCCAAAAAACAGCACGCTCATTCAAAAGGGTGCTGGCCTCCAGGACAGAACCTTGTCCTGCCAATATTAATCATCAAAGAAAATATATGTATATATATACGCGCACACACACATAGAAAGAGAGAGAGATAATTAAGGCAGCAAAATTTAGGCATGTTTAGGATTTCCATGTTACACTTGTATGTAAAGGCAAATTCACGAAATTACGCTATTAGGTCACTTCCCATAAGTGAACACATGTGAACTACAGAATGAAAGCGGCTATTTTCCACCTCTTTTTTATCATGAAATGTGTCCTCACTTCAAAAATGGACGTGAGGATGCATTTTATGCTAAAATAAAGCGCAAAGTAACAGATTTGTATTTTGCATAATTTTGTGTAATTTTATTGAAATTTTGCATAATTATGCACAAGCAAATTACACAAAATCCACATATACCTAATACAGACATATGTTTATAATACATGTTCGGATGCTTTCTTTGCACAAAAGGCAATAGTATAAAACTCATATTTCACAGAGAAACATGAAATATTTTAAATATTTCACAGTTTCCTGTGCAATATGGGTTTTATCATCATAATGACAGGCCCCAACATATTCTGCAGAGCATTACCATTGTCGGGGCTACGAGGCTATGCAGCATTGGAGTACCAGATTATGTGGCATGGTTATCTAAATTGTGATGCAAGGTAAGGAAAATTATGCAGCATATTCTTTGGTGGTATTATTTTAATCCATTTGAGCTAGGAAAAGCATTTTTATTGAAATTTGCAGATGATGTGGTAAATTATGAGGTAAATTGTGAAAAAAATCCATAATCAAGCAGTAAATATTGCAGCCACAGAATCACATAAATCCACTGGTCACGACCGTAGTCTACTGTTTTATCAATGATTTATTCATGAAAAGTAACAATCCTAAACATTGAAATTCCAGGCAGAGTTCATTAGTAGCTGCACTTTGAACAGCCTTTTCGAGTAATAACTCCAAAATAAATACATTTAAACATAATGAGTAATATGTAATACGGTCCTATATTCCCAGCTTGGGTTTTTATGACATTTGAAAACAATTCAGCTTTCAGCTTCATGGTTTATGATCCCTAGATGCAATATTGGATGATAGTACAATGATACAATTATGTATTTCTCTCTGTCTCTCTACATATGTGTGTACTAATAAATACACATTCACAAATGTGTTACTACGGTGCAAAGGTCAAATTCCATGTTATTACCACAGAGCAGTTTAAATGGCTAGAGAAAACAATGCTTAATACCTCAAGATTATATTCTGAAATTATCTCACAAAGGAAAATGGAGGACACACTATACAAGCCTAATTATTGGAATGCATTTTACTGCATGGATTTGACCCCTTGTTTCCTGGTTTTAGTTAAAACTAGTTTATATCTACAACACATGTAAGCACAGCAAGACACAAGTCATATACTCAAGTATATTTTGCGCAATTTCTGGAATTTCCTGTTACGCTTCTTATATGAAATTCACGAAATTATGCTATTATGGCACTCTGTGTGATCAATCACCATTCACTGTAAAAGTGTATTGTGCAATGTGCCATTCACGGTACAAATTTACCACGAATACCCAAGAGCAACACAACAAGAGTAGCTGTGGTTTGTGGCGCTTTTGTTTAAATAGGTCCTTGCACCCAAAAAACTGACACGTGGACACATTTTGGCGCTAAAATATTGCACGAAATGATAGATTTATTTTTTGCGTAACTGTGCATATATTTGCATAATTATGGCAAAGTTTCTCTTAATTACACCAAAGCAAATTACATAAATGAATGCACATTAAACATCCTTCCAATGCATCAACACTAATAGGGGTAATGTGTGTGTTACAGTCACAACCACTGACCTTCTCCTTCCTCTAAACTCTTCTCCTATTGTCACAGTACCCTAACTGTGTGTCAACCTCCTCTTCTGGCCTTCTCAAAGTGTTCCTCCTCTTAACCCACCTGCTGCTCTCTCCTCATTCTCTCCCACAGGTCTGGAAGTGCTCTGAAGTGTTCCTAGCAATGCTATGTTGCACTGTAAAGCACTCAAATAAATAACTCAGTAGATTAACTAGTCCCGCAGACGACTATGTATAATGCAGCTCTCGGGTTCAAATCCCATGTCCCTCCTAACCTTTCATGCGTGCGAGGGCATTAAAAACAGTACCTCTTGGCAATAACAACTAAGGGTGTGATTCACAAAGGTAAACTTACACTTTCGTATACATGTATTCTTTTCTATGATTTAACAGTAATTGATGACTAAGGGGACTCCGCAGTCGGGGCAGAAAACTACTCACATAAAAAGATAGACCTGTCCTAATTGTGTGTAGTAAGTAAGAGTTAGTGTCTGATTAATAAAAATCATCACAAAATAATATATTACAGTACCCAAAATAAAGCAAATTATACACATATGTACATTAAATACCTTGAAGTTAAACATAGAAATTAATGTATCCTAACATGGAAAAAATATATGCAGGTTCCATAAAAGTGCCAAGTGCTTATAGCAGGGATCACACTACTATTCATAAATTCTCTATACAAAGACATTTCAGCCACATTAAAATTAGAGCGACCAGCAAGAAACCATATAAGACTTGAAAGTGCCATATGCCTATGAACAAATAACCTACTTATTATTTGGTCAATAAAAACACCACACAATGACATTGTTCAGTGCAAAGGGGCAATGCAAATAAAACATGTGAGCATAAATAAATATTGCAACTTTGGGCATAAAAATACTTTGATCCGAATACAAAGGTGCCATGCGCTTTGGTACAAGATATAACTAAATATCCTGCAATATATTTTATTCAGGCAGTAGCCAAGAAAGTGCAAAGTGCAAAAACATGAGAGGAAAACAGCCTAAGCCTCTTGGTAGAAACAATATACCACTTGTTTTAAATAATACTTTAAAAACAAATTTGAAACTACAGATGCAAGCATTCTTTCTGCAATAGTTAGAAATGTTATCAACTGACAGGCTGATGAAATTGAAGCACCAGACAAACATAAAATGAGGGCCTGACGAGCAGATCTCACCCCTAGATTGAGAAAAGAGGGTTTTAACAGAATACAATGTGCATTGAGCAAGTTTGGGCAGACACAAACAATATGCACTAGAGTTTCTTGTAATGTAATGTGTATACTTGTAAAGCGCACTGTTGCCAGCCGGCGTCCTGGCGCTGTATACCGCTGGGGAACCCGTCCTGGCCCTTCCCTGTGGGATGGTCCCTGCTGGGAATCCCCAAGGTGGAGCCAGGCATCCCTGGAGTTGAGGGGGCGGTTGTGGAGATTAGGCAAGCTAATGCCCAGAGTTGCCGAGTGCAACCCCTGGTTAGAGTAGGCACCGAGGCAAGAATTATCGAGTCCGCTGACCCTGGTCCACGACCCTGCCGCGTCGGGAATCGAACCCTGGTCTTGGGCTGACTTCTGCTTCCGGGTCTGCCGCCTCTAACCAGTGAGCCACACCACTCCACTAAGTGGTGTGGCTCACACCACTTAGTGAAAGCCCACACAGTCTACAGTGACTAATTGTACAATGTTGGGTCCATTTTGGCGTGCCGTCCTTAGTGGGATACCTGCCAAGTTGTACTTTTAAAAATGTGTCCCTCATACGTGATGGAAAGTAGGTAGGGGCTGAATGTGCAAACTGATACGAATTGATCATTGACTGGGTGTGCTTCTTTGCAGCTAAAGCCTTTTTATCCACCAGGAATTCATTATTTGTCATCTTTCCATTTAAAAGCTGTTTAAAACTAAGCTTATTCATCTCAAGAGACCCCATTAAAATGACTTTTCAACAACACTTGATTATCGAGAAAAAAAATGCCCAAATATTCGTATGTCGTCACAGCCTCAACTGGCCCACCTCTCACTTTCCAGGGTAATGTCTTAGGGTTCACTGGCCAATTTTCATAATCTTGGTTTTCTTGACATTGATCTCCACACAAATGGCTGTAATATACGCATCAAAAGCAGTGATTAGTCATTGTAATCCTTTATGGGTTTGACTGAGTAGAATCATATCATTACCATTCTAAAGATACTTAAGATGATCATTGGCAGGTTTGGGAGGGTGGGCATTAATAGTTTCAAAATGCTGTGACAGATCTGACATTAAAAAGGTATGAAGCCAATACACAGCCTTGTTTAAGACCATTGCAGGTTTTGATTTTCTGGGACCGGCTAGATCTATCATCTAACTTAACCTGAACCCAAGTTTTTGCGTACAAGAGTTTAAGAGTATAATAGCATTGAGAAGCTTTTGGGATATATCCGATCCAGCAGCTTTTCAGCATAATATAGATCGTGGAACAGAACGGAATGTAACTTTTAAGTCAATAAAACAAATATATATATATATTTTTTTTAACAGTGCCCTCTGCAGGTACGGTGATGGTTAATAAATTGGTGATTATGGATTAACCCTTACGAAATCCTGATTGATTAATTGGGATTATTTCCTGTGATGTTGCCCATACTGCCAGAACGATAATTATGTGTGCTCCCTATTCCTGTCAAGCCATCATTTCCAAGTTAAAAAGGACATCTGCTTGTGCAGCCACCTGTTTCTTTGGGACACCCTAAAAAGAATTATTTATTAACCTTTGTATCATCGTATGTGTTTATTCTGTTTTAGTCTTCATTTTTGTTCATTCCTGTAGTTTTATTTCCATTATTGTATATGTTTCTTAACAGTCCTGTGTGTTTCTGTGACATGTTATTATTTTGCATCACTTCACAATATATGATTGATAATATACCCTTCTTACAAACTCTCTCTCTTAGGTGTCTTAAAGTATTATTTTGTTCGTATTGAGGCACATTTGATTTGCCACATCTCGAAGAATGTTTGGGATTATTTAAAGTTTTTGTAAAAGAAATATAACCTCCCCTACAGAACCAATTGTTGTTGCATACTACTAGATTCCCCAGGTTCTGAGGGATACTGGGTCACCCCATTACACTTAATGTACTTTGAAATTTTGAGGATCCCGCTTCCACCGAATTAGGTACATCATATTTATCCAAGAAGGAAAGATCAGCAGAATTTAAAGAGTTATCCATTTGAACAACTCCCATGGGGTCTTGGCTTGACTACAAAAGATTAATCTTTTGGGGTGTTAATGTTGGTTTCAAATCAGTATATTTACAGCTCTCCATAGGCACAGTACTAAAAGGATCCATATCAGTGTTGCCTTTTAATAGCTGATTAATTGACTCTCCGGAGCTCGGGTTTTGATGGCATTTTATGTTATTAATTAACTTCGGAGATGCTATCATCAGCGCCTGCTTCCTTGCTACCTTTTGATTTTCTAGGCTATCATCCATACATATAACAGGGCTATTCTTTTGACTAAAACTAGAATCCAGTTTTAATTTCTGTAATTTCTTAATGGACTTGGGTGGCTTAGATAGGCTTTGGTTTGGTCAATTATTATCCAGACATATGGCAGATTTGCTACAAACCTTTAATTTCTTGGAGGGCTTTGGTGATTTGAGTAGCCTTTAGTTTGATAGTGTATTAACCAGCAATATGACAGAATTGTCATAATCCTGTAGTTATTTGATGAACTTGGGTGACTTAGGTAGCCTTTGGTTTGATTTAATATCGTCCAGACATATGATGGAATCATCACAATCACTCAAGAAGCTATGCTGTGTTAATCTGACTGGTGCTGCACCAGCTGCCTTAGATAGACAGCTTTGTTGAACTGGTGTCACTGTTAAACCTAAAGATGCATTGGAGGGGAATGAGAATGATACACAGTACTCAGGATCCGCATGAATTTGAGCATTTCCTAAGGTTGCATGTGACCCCCTTTCCTTGATTGGGGCAGCCATTGTTAAGCGTGTATCCCCATCAGTGGGCTGTGTTGAACAATCCCCTAGCATGGCACCCTGAAGTAGCACATTACATGCTGCTGCTGCTGAGGGACATAGAACTGAATAGGTGAAGACAAACCATCTCCACATTGGACTTTTTCCGCCCGTTTAAGTGTTCATAGTAAATTAAGGTACAAGGAGAGACAGGAAAAGAGCCTGTTTCATATGGAAATGAGAGTTCTGAGACTCATTTACGGGGGTGGAGGGAAGGAAAGATAGAAAGAGATATGGGTGGGGAAAGGCAGACAGAGATCTTTTTATATATTCTGGTCTCCCATCCCTGCGTGATATGAGTAGCATTGATGGGAGGTTGCCTGGGAATTAACCCTTCAGTAGTTTATGCAGTGTGTGCTGGATACATTTTAGAATTACTTTTTGTTTGTGGCAGCAACATGAAAGTGCTTCAATTTGCATTCAGAATAATCAAACTGTCAAATAATTAAGTGGATTGAGCATCTGCTGCAGAGATCCAAATGCAACCTGCAAGTTCATGCCTGAAACCTGGCATAGTAAACTCAGTGTTTTATCCTTCTGGGATATGAAAATAAGTCAGTAACAATGACACCAGGGGACAGTTTCCATTCAATCGGGAATATCAGGTCCATAAGAGTGCATAGACGTGGTTTAATTTGAAGCCTTGAGCTATATAAACCCTTCAGATAACCAAAAAATAACAATGAGTTGGGTTATACCAAAACAAGGGTGTAACACAGGCCCCTGCAGCTCCTGTGGCACAGGTGAGCCCCCAATCCTTCACGGGGTGGGGGGGGGGGGGGCATTCAGACTAAAGCCAATAAATATGTGTGACATATGAGAGACTTGGGCCCCTCATCACATTCACAGTTGAAAGCAGGGGCAGATGATTAGGGGGCCAAACATAATATACAATTTTAGATGGGTAAAAAGTGAATTATTAAGATGTTTTCCACCTTGGGGTTCTATGTTACATTATAGATAACTCAAGCTTCGCTCTTCTTGTCTATTTGAGATCACCCAGAACCCCTCAGTGAAAAGCATCCCCTTAATTCTCTGTGATACATTTAGAATTGTAGATGTCACTGAAGTGCCATGGAGCAGTTAACTTTATGGCATTGATCGGGAATAGTGTAGCTGCAGAATGGTCGGGTTTGCTACTGATTTAGAGGGTAACTACTGGCAAAGTAATTGTGCTCCATTTAGATTCAATCTAAGTAAATTTCTCCCATGTGCATATCCTGAAAATCAGGCTTGGACTTGAAATTCGCCAATAATGGTTACCAAAGCACACAGCACACACCATAACCCGCACCCCGATAGTTTTTAGCTCTTTCCTTTGTTTCTGGACTGCTTGCAAATTATGGCATTTGTTGTGTGCTTTGGTAACCATAACTGGTGTTTTTCAGTAGTTTGATGCATTTCAGCCAGCACATTAACTGTTTTTTTCCAGGGGATTTCATTTTTTTTTTACAAAGTATATAGCTTCAAACTCCCTACGACAGTGCACAGTGGGTTGGCTCGCACAACAGCCATGCAAACCATTACTCTCACACCAAAAATGCACCAAATGCATGGCACGACATTCCCCTTAATGAAACAGATGTAATTACAAATGCTGTAGATCATGTTGCAGATTAGATTATATATCACATTACCTTTACCACTTTGGCAGAGACAACTATGAAAGTAGCCTCGTTTATTGGGATAAGTATTTGTTGTTATTTGCTGTTATTTAATTAAATTTTATTTTAAGTGCTAATATTTCTTACAAATATTGTAATGTCGTAAATATTGCATTTGGTGTCAAATGTATGCTTTGGATGGCTCAATTGTGAAAGTCAGTATTTTTCTTTTAATTTGTAACCACATGTGCCTTTTAAGTGTAGTTTTAAGTGAATTGTGTTGCTTTGGTAAACCATATGTTAATACACTATAACCAAAGCTTGCCATGAGCATTTTCAGTTAATGTTTTGTCTTTTTGATCATATAACACAAGCAGAAGTTCCCTGCATCAAACCAACGATTAGCAGCCAGTCCCTACCCTGCTTAGTTTTTGGTTGTGCACAACGGGGGTTGGCCACAAGTACAAGCCTGTGGCCAGACCCCACGTCTAACCTTTAGCAGGCAGTCAAGTCAACCCCAAAGTGCATGGCATTCAGCTGTGCATAGCAGGGGTGAGCTGTCTGGCCAGACCTAGTCCACAACCCACTGCAAGAGGCTAACCAGCTCTGAACACTGACTTTCGCCATTTGCTGAGGGGCTTGGCAACAGGTGCCCGGCCCTACATCGAATCACATCATGCATCCCACCCCTACAACACAAGTCCTTCAGCTATGCACAGAAGGGGTTGGCTAGAGCTCCCAAACACGCCATGGGGGCCGGGTCAACTCTCAACCCACTGCTTGTGGCCATCGGCTAAATCCAGCTATAGAGCAGTGAATGCTTTCTTTTTCATTTTTATTTTGAACATGATTCACAAATTCAATGCTGGATTAGGGAATCGTGGATCCGGCGGTCCCAGGGAAGGTTCGGGATTCTCAAATCCATCATAGGGATTTGCATATCCTGTGTTAAAAATATTTTTCAGTATATTCTTTTTAACCCCCTTACATAGTCCTGAGGTTCAGGGTAGGTTCCTCCTGCTCTATTATGATCCTTTTCTTTTTCCTCACAAGGTGCTGGATGTTGGGTAATAATGGCAGCCGCAACAGAGGAGTGGGTGTGGCCTAACGGTCGGAGCTGTCGACTTTGGAGCCCCCGTGGCTCACCATCCTGTGATTCTGGGCAGATCACTTAATCTCCCCGCGCTTAACAAAAGCGATTGTCTCCTCGTGTAAGGTGGTATTCATGTAAAGCGCTTCGGGTCGAGTTCGTGCTCTAATAAAAACTGCAACAAAACAAACGTTTCCGGCAGCACACCAATCAGAGTGTGGTGCGGCAGATTTACGCAGCCAGATTCGCAAAGCCACAATAGACAACTGAGAAAAATCTCCGAGTCCTCACAATAGTGTGCTCTTCATTTTTTTAAATTGAATTCGTGAATCCCGAAATCAAGGATCTCTCCGAATTCACGTGAACAAGACCCTACAGGTCGAAAGGCGTCATGCTATTATGAAATAAATCTTGCAAAGCATCCCCTGAGTGGCTCGCTGTTCTCTCGCTGTCATGCATTATAAGTGAATGAGAATCCTCGTGCGCGCGTGCGTGTGTGTTTTGTACAGTGCTTTCCATCAAATTACTGTCAACATATAGAAATATCGAACGCAACTGCAGGAATTAATTTTGAAGTATTTTTTTTTAAGGAGTTCTACAATTCCAGGAGGGAAAAACTACAAAATCAGTGAAGTGAAGAGAATGTTTCAGAAACGAAAATATTCTGCAATTAAGTTCAGGGCTGGACAGGCTTGTGCCGTCTGTCTCCCTGGTGAGCCCGTGGAGTCAGGTTTTAAGAGCCCAGGGCCGCTCATGGTGCCTCCGGCACGTTCTCCAGCTGTCGAGGGTAATGGCACCAGACACAGGGAGGCTTCAAGAGGGAGGGAGGTAGAGAGACCGCGGTCGGAGCGGGAGAAGAGAAAGAGAGAATGGATGGAGGGAAAGAGAGCGAATGCGCGAGGAGACGAGGGAGCGGAGCTGGTTTGAGCATTTTTGCCACGGCTGTTTTTGATTCCCCCGTTATGCCCTGATTAAGCTTTGATCGGTCGAGTCGATCTGACTCTGGGGCATATTATCAAGCAGGGTGTCACATTATCGCCGTTTTAGCGGCCGAAAACTGCCGCTAAAGCGGCGATCATGGGCTTGATAATATGGCCTTGCGAATTCCAATACAAACCCATGTTCTGGTGTGAACATGGGCTTCTTTTGGAATTCTCCCGGGCATATTATCAAGCCCATAGTCGTCGCTTTAGTGGCAGTTTTCTGCCGCTAAAACGGCGATAATCTTAACGCCCTGCTTGCTAATATGCCCCCAAGTCATTTTCGTTCGGGCCGTGTTTATTCGCACTGTTTGGCTGATTCAGCCACTAATCTTTCTTGATCTTAACACTGGCTAATTAATTCCACGCACTGCAGATGTAAATCGCTACTTGCACGCCAATATAGCTGTTACTACTGCTCAACCGTTGGAGGCGCTCGATTAAGGAGCCTCCGCAGGATAAACCACGGAGAGGCCCTGGCCATACGCCTACTTATCGATCGCGGGTTCTGAAGACATTGTTAGGACAGGAATCGAACCTAATAAGCAACACTGCTATCCTACCGTAATGTCTGTAACAGCATCATAATACAGAAACCCATCCCCCAGGACGCACATAAATTCTCTTGTAAACGCGCATCTATCTTTCTACAAAAAAACGCATTCCGAACATAAAAGGTCCTCAATGATGGTCGTCAGGGCGTAGTGAACCCAGCATATCATTAATATTCCTAGTCCCCGTCCTAATGGCCATTTCCAATGTCCAATCGATACAACATCGATCATGCCTCTGGTCCCGGAACGCCCATTATGGGGTGGCCACGCTGGCTATTGTTCGCTCCGTTGAGCGTGGCCTGTGTGTACACGTTAACGCCTGCGTGGCCTGAGCGGGAGCGACGCAGCTTGGAAGGGCCCAAGCCTGAAAGGCTCTGGCCGCGGGTGCAATAGCAGCCAGTGGATGCGGTACGGAAGGAGTACGGGTGCCAGAAAATACGGAAACACCTCGGACTTGGAGTGGCGCCACATATTTGTTAATCTGGTTCTATTTACACAACCCACAGTATTGAACTTTTGCAGGTTGCTTTTTCGACAATGGCTGGTACGGTAGTTTATTTCCTGAGATATCGTTTTCTTCCAACCAGCACCAGCACCCCTCCATCACCTCTTGTCCTTACTGACAAGTGGCTCAGTGATACATAAAGCGCCATTACGGGTACATCCCGTCACTTAGTGATAACCAGCCCTCACCTCTCCATAATGGTCTGGCAGACAATGCATTCTGATGACGAAGGTTTGTCTCGTGGTTTAAGATGACACACTTTGGACAATCTGGCTCGCAAATTAGCCCAGGGATACTAAACAACAGTGTTTACAGTGGATCTGCGATCCGGGGATGGATGAGTGGGTTTTTCTAACATGGGGCTAAAGAATGTGAAGGGTCGTAGAAAATTATCTGGTGAAGTGTAAGGGGCAACGTGGAGCTGTGGTTTTGGGATGGGGGACTGTTGAAGGGCTCTTGGGTGTTCCAGGCTTCTACCCTGCTGCTCACAGTGCGCTCAGTTAAAACAGTGTTTGTACCCCAAATAGAAGTGATTGTGGCAGTCTGGGGATGTACAGGTATTGGATGTGTGAGCCTTTCAATCAATCACTTGGTACTTGTAAAGCAGGACTTATTACCCGTTAGGGTAGCCAGGTTGTAGGCTGCTGGGTTCAGTCGAAGAGGCAGGTCTTGAGTTTCTTCCTGAAGTCTGTCTGCGAGGGGGAAGTTCAGAGGAGGAGGGGGCGGGAGGTGTTCCAGGACTTGGCGGTGAGGTGGGAAAGGAGCGGCCTCGGGTGTGGCTGCGGCAGATGCGTGGTGTCTATGCGAGGGCGAGGCGGGCGGTTTAGAGGTTCCTGGATGGTTGGTGGAAGTTGAGACGTTGGTTCAAGTATGCCGGTCCTTGATCTTGGAGGGCTTTGTAGGCACGAGTCAGCAGTTTGAATTGCCATCTTTTGCTCTGTTAGATGGGGAGCTAGTGGAGGTTTCTCTGGTGCTGGGTGAGGTGGGTCCTTTTGGGCAGGTTGAGGTTTGGAAGGTATAGTATGGAGTCTTCTCATGCGTTTGCTGGTGGTACCTGTGTAGAGTGCGTTGCCGTAGTCCAGGCAGCTGGTGACTAGGGCCTGCGTGACTTTTCTTGTTGTTTGTGGGGAGCCATTTGAAGGTTCTACAGAACTTGTGGAGAGTGTGGAATCAGGCTTAGGAGACAGCAGTAATATGTCATTTCATGGAGAGTTTTCAGTCCAGGATGACGCTGAGGTTGTGGGCGAGGTCTTTCGGTAAAGGGGTGGGTCCGAGCTCCAATGGCCACCAGGTGTCGTTCCAAATGAAGGCATGGCTGCTGAAGATCAGCACTTCGGTTTTGTCCGTGTTGAGCTTCAGGCAGTTGTCCTTAATCCAGACTGTGACGTTCTTCATGCAGTTGTGAAAGGTGTTCTTCACTGTAGTAGGGTCTGCTGAGAGCAAGAGGATGATCTGTGTGTCATCTGCGTAGGATAGGATGTTAATTTAATGGGTTCTGACGATGTCGGCTAGCGGCGCCATGTAGGTGTTGAAGAGGGTGGGACTGAGTGATGAACATTGAGGGATGCCACCGTTGGGGCTCTTGGGTTGCGTAATGAAGAGGGGAGATGGATTCTTTGTGTGCGTCCTGTGAGGATAGATTCAATCATCTGAGAGAGTCTTCTTTGATTCTGAACTGGTACAGTCTTTTGATGAGTGGTGTGAGCTTGTATCAAGCAGCCTTGGAATGACCTGGAATTGGTTCATGCATGTCTTGTGGTATGCAGGTCTTGATTCCTACAGGCTTTAGTTTGGCAGATCTAGTGTGGTTATCGGTTGGTCAGGCCTTTGATTATGCAGCTCTTTGGTTGTTCCTGTTTTATGTGGTCTTAGCCAGATCTTGGAACATGTACACCATGCATGTCTTGTGTTGCACACATCTTCTGTTGAGGGCTCGTTCTTGGATTGAGCAGAACTCAGGAGGCCAAACTGTTCACAAGGCGATTCAACAACTTTGTCTCCTTGGGGAGAGGGGAGGATGCGACATTAGAACCAGGCGTGCCTACTTTGGAACTGGAGAACCAGTTTCGAATTTTGCAGTCATGTCAATATCATGTGATTCTTGGCAAATCACTTAAACTCCCTGTGCCTTAAAAAAAAGTGACATTCTGTAATGTTACTGGTGCTTATGTAAAATGCTCCAATATCATCCAATCAAGTGTGCGCTGTATAAAAATGGAGAAAGAAATAGTCCTTTGCATTTTAGTACCCACAGTTCTTGCATCTCACAGTTTTGGATTGCACAGGTCTTGGATCATTCAGGTTTTGGATCTCACAGACCTAGGATTCCACAGATCTGTATTCGCTCACTTCTTGGATCAGCACAGGTCTAGACTCTAGGTGGTCTTGGATCGAGCATGTCTTGAATTGTGCAGGTTTTTAATCTAGCAGACCAATGAATCCACAGGTCTCGATTCGCTCACAGCTTGGATCAGCGCAGGTCTGGACTCCAGAAGGACTTGGATCGAGCATGTCTTAAATACTTCAGGTTTTGAATCTAGCAGACCAAGGAATCCACAGGTCTCGATTCGCTCACAGCTTGGATCAGCGCAGGTCTGGACTCCAGAAGGACTTGGATCGAGCATGTCTTAAATACTGCAGGTTTTGAATCTAGCAGACCAAGGAATCCACAGTTCTCGATTGGCTCACAGCTTGGATCAGCTCAGGTCTGGACACTCGAAGGTCCTGGACCGAGCATGTCTTCAATGGTGCAGGTTTTTGATCATGCTGAATATTTCCCAAATCTTGGAACACACACACCTTGAATGGTAAAGGTCTTACATGCTGTACTTCTTGGTGAGTACGGGTCTTGAACCATGCTACTCTTAAATTGCACACGTTTTGGACTAAATTCAACTTGAATTGCACAATTCATAAATTAGGCAGTTGTAGTGTAACACAGAAATTTGATGAGCATGTATTGTATCACACAGGACAGTGGAGAAGTGTGGCTCACTGGTTAGAGGAGGCAGACCCGGACGCTGAGATCAGACCCACGACCAGGGTTCAATTCCCGACGCGGCAGGGTATTGAGCCCAAAATGTCCACGGACTCGATAATTCTCGCTTCGGTGCCTACTCGAATCACAGGTTCACACTCTGCAACTCTGGGCAATAGCTTGCTTAATCTCCACTACGGCCCCCTGTGGCGGGATGCCTGGCTTTCACCTTGGGGATACCCAGTAGGGGCTATCTCACAGGGAAAAACCAGGACGGGTTCCCAATGCAAAGCGCTTTGAGACCTGGCGGTGATATTGCGCTATATAAAAACCTATCCATCCATCCATCCACAAGACAGGAGTCGGATAGATCTTGGGTCGGTGCGAGTTGGTTTTTGCATGTCCAGAAAAATGCAGGGCTCGGATTCTGCAGGTGTTTCTCATGTAGGTGTTGGATCTTGCAGGTGTTAATTCCACAGGTGTTGGATACCACAGGTTCTGGCTGCCAAATCCTCTGGATTGCAAAGGTGTTGTATCCCATAGGTGTTGTATTGTACATGTGCTAGATCGAACAGGTGTTTGATCGCGCAGGTCCTCACATCAGCCTGGGCTTCTTCAGCCAGGTTTTACATGGCATTTTGCCGGTCTTTATTGAGCACATCGTGGATTAGGCGCATCTTGAATCACAGAAGGTCTTGATTGCAGAAGTCTTGTATCATTCAGGTCATGGATTGTGCAGGTCTAGTTATGGACAGGTGTTGCACTGGGAAAGTCTTGTTTCGTCAGCTCATGTTTTTAATCAGCCACTGATAACATCATGCAAGTCTTTCATTCTACAAGGCTGGTATTGTATTGCATAAGTCTTCCATGGCACAGGCCTTGCATGCCACAGATCTAAGGCCAGACATGTGTAAATAGTCAACAGGATCATGCACACCTTTTATCGCATGGATCTTGGGTGGCTCAGGTATTTTTCAATACAGAAAAGGTCACACAGGTTTTAGATAGTACATAATAAATTACACATACCGTAGAGTCTTGCAAAGCACAAAAAGAATATATAGCTCTTGATTAGTAAATGACAGTTTGTGTTCCTTTTGCTTACTTATGTAAATCGTGCCAGGATTTGGACAGTATGAAATAGACCCTCCAGGCCTTGGACAGTATGTTCTAAGTAGAGCGCACCAGGAGAGTAGGTACTATGTGCCAGGGCTCTAATTCCATGCAAAAGATCGTGCTGGGACGTGGAGAGTATCTAATAGTTCGTGCCAGGTCTGGGACAGTGTGTAATAAATCGAGGCAGGACTTTAATTCCAAACAACAGATCTGCCAGGATTTGGACAGTATGTAATAAAAATGTGCTAGGACTTGGACAGTACATTCTAACTAGAGCATACCAAGACATGGGCTGTATGTATAAAATCTTGCTAGAACTATGGAACACCAAAATAGATCTTGTCAGGAGTTGGACAGAATGTAATAAATCATGCCAGGACTGATACTGAACAATAGCACCTGTCAGTAATTGGGCAGTGAATAGTAGATCGTAACAGGTGTTGCTAAATAAATAATAGAGTGCACAGATATCTCATTGTGCAGACGAGATAGTGCCAGATTTTCGATAATGTAAAACTCATCATCGGACTTGAACTTGAAAAGTCTTTAAAGTAAGAGGATAAAACATTAGAGATTGCACAAGGCTTTATTTAGTAAATAATAGACTGGGTGTGGCCTAAGTACATAATACTTTCTGCCAGGTCGTGGAAAGTTATGGTATAGATCTTGCAGTGTCTTAGCTATTACATCATATACTGTGCTAAGGTCTTAACAGATGTCGCAGGCCCAGGAAGCAAAGAATAATTGATGCCAGGTTTTGCAGAGTATGCAGTAAATTCTGCTAGTCCTTGAATAGTACGTAACTCATTGTAACAGGTCTTGGTTGAAGTAACGAATATACATTTCTCTTAATATCAGACACAAAATACTGAGGGCAAATTTATCGACAGTTAAGTATGTATGGATTTTCTATTTACATATTTAGACATTGACGACAGATGTATTCAAGGCATGCAGATAAGGAGTTAAGAACAGTTAATCTATACCTCCCTATATGCACTTACTGTTCAATATTGTTGTCCTCCATATTCTGGCTACAATATTAAGGTATAATGATATCCCCTACTTAATATTCCAGAGTAAAGTCATCTTTGACAGTGCAAAATAGATTGCACCAAGGCTTGGAAGTTAGCATGGCTTAGGTAATATGTAATAGTCTGCAACAGTTTACAGTAGATTGCACCAGGTCATGGATAGTACGTAAAAATACGCCATTCCAGGTTTTTGATAGTACGCAACAGACAACTGCAGGTCATGAATAGTGGATAACAGATCGTGCCACGTGTTAGATAGTAGGTGATAGACAGCTGCATGTCTTGGATTGTGAGTAACAGATCATGCCAGGTGTTGGAGAGCACACAACAGGTCGCGCGGCTCTTACCGTGTAACGAGGACGGCTCCGGAGGGCACGATGAGGGCTTCCGAGGAAGGGAGGAAAGGAACGGGAAGAACAACACTCCTTGCCCCCCAAGGAAATGGCAAAGGACAAAATGTTGCATGGGCAAAGGCTGTGGAGAGTGCGCGGTAGCGTCCAGTCTGTCAGTCTTGCTTGATGGACAGACGGGTGGACAAAGGCTGTTGGAGCTTGCAGGCGGCTTGGTACATGGATGAGCGGACGCAAGGCTGGGCAAGGGGGGCGGGAGTGGACTGGCAGTGGACAGACCCGGGCTGGGTGGCTCCCAAAGGCTGGACCGCTCTCACAGGGCGCCCAGGCGGCGCGCACGCTCCAGCTTTGCGCACGTATGGATGGGTCCGCTGGCTGGGTAGAAGAAGAGAGAAGGAGCGCAGTCTTAGGCTGGGGACTGACAGAGGGATGCGCCGGGCTCACGAGGGGCTGTCAGTCCGGCTGGATGAGCTCAGCTCTGCTGCGCACGGGGTGTGCGGCGGAAGGATGGGTGCCCAGACCGGCTGGATGCCCTCAGGCTGGCTGTGCTGGATGGCTGATGGACAGGCTGTGAGGGCGTGGGGCAGAGGGGTGTGCAGTCCTGCCGGGCAGTCCCAGTCTAGCTCGGTGCGAGGATGGCTGGACGGACGGACGGACGCGAGGACGGCTTGAACTAATCTTGAAGGCTTCCAGGAGACAGTGGCATCGCCGATGCTCCGCGGTGCTGAGGCGTCGCCATGGTTACCTTCTGACCCACTTCTTCTCAAAGCCAAAAAAACGGGAGAGGTGGGGCACCTGGATAATGGGCGAGAGGTAATAATGGTCCGCTTGCACCCGAGAGGCAGGTTTAGCTCCTCCCGACAGGGACTTAATTTAGCCTCCCCACTGTATACACGCAGTTTTCATTCTTGTACTGGGGTCCGCCCCTCCCTCAGCTACCCTCATCTTCCTCACGGCCACCCCACAGTCTCTGCTTCCTACTCCTACCTCGCTATGTATACCAGTTTCTTTGTTTTCCTGCCTATGTCCTTTTCTTCCCCCCACTTTCCTTCGCTATATACCCATCTGCCACCCCAGAGACTGCAGCCCTTTACCTGGACCCTAGCTCTGTAAAGGCACTCTCCCTCATACTGTACTAAGTACAACATGATGGAGTGTAACAAAAAACAAAACCCAGGGAAAAGCTGCAGAACACCTGACAGGTTACAATAACAGAAAACATCCATCATGCATACCAACAGGTAGCATTCAAGAGCATAAAGCAAAAGGTAAACCAGAGCAAAATCTGCAAAATAACTGGCAATCATTTATAGTACAAGACACAAACAAAAAAGAAAAAGCTGCTAAATGAATGCCCTGCAAAATTTGAAAATATAAAACACCAAACACCCAGAGAAAAAATCTACAGAACACCGGGCAGCACACGGTAGTATAGAACATCCAAATCAAGGCGGACAAGCTGCTAGGTGCCTACTTGTATGCAGCAGTATAAAATACCATGGTAATATAAAGCGCCAAAAACCCCATTAAAGGAACACAAGGCAACATAGGACAGTTTGAACTGCAGGAAAAAAGCCACAGAATACCTAGCAGACTGTAGCTATAAGAAACACACAAAATTCGAAAGAATAAATCAAAGATTACGTGACAACATGCTGTAGTATAAAACACCCACGCTAAGAGGAAAACACCAAAATCCAGTGAAAAAAAATCTTGCAGAACACCAGGCAAGACGTGACAGAATAAAACGAATAAAACTCGGCGAACGACTTGCAAAATACCTGGTAGCAAGAGATAGTATAAAACAGCCAAAGCTCAGAGAACAAATCACGAAAAGTTCGAAGTTGCAGCTGCCAAATGCCTGGCAGAAGGAGGGATTATAGAAACGCCATCAACTCAGAGAAACACATAGACTACAGCATGCAACTGTATAAAACACGAAAAAACAAATGCCAGAAATCCTGCAAGCCTATCACAGCGGAGGGCACCCACAGTCAGAGATAAAGCTGCAGTACAGCATAAAATACAGACGAATAGAAAGGAAGAAACTGCAATATACACAAGTCTAAACCACTATTACTAGGGACAAAACCATAACCTCCCTAGTTAAGCTATACAACATTGCAACTACGTGCCTTGAATTTAAAGTTTCAGTGTGCGGTGTTCTACTAAGCCAGAGTGGCATATTTAAAGTGTGCCCGGCCGGGGATGTATGACGGTACAACGTGTACCGTTACAACACGTCCCTTTACGACGCAGTTTTAACAACGCAAGTCGTTACAATGACTTGTCCTGGGGGGGCGCTGATAGTGAATAGTTTCATTTACTATTCCAACACCAGTCCCCGTGGATAGTAGGGAAGGTGTTGGATAGTAAATTAAACTATCCCCTATCCCAGAGCGCCCTCCAGCGAAAGTCGTTGTAACGACTTTCGTTGTTAAAACTGCGTCGTAATGGTACCGTGTTGTAGCGGTACCGTTGTAAAGGATGTTTCCCCCGGCCGGGGTTCTCCACAGAGGAGTGCATTTCTCTGGTGAGCTGAGGCAGGGCACAAGTCCTAAAAAAGAAGTAGGGGGACAAACCAAGTTAGGCAGTGTGCAAGTGACATCATGCCTTGGCATCACCACATGTGGCATCACAGGAAGTGGCATTGCAAGAAGTGACGTCAGATGTTCAGACCTCACTCATATGTTTAGCAGGTCTATCATGAGTACATTTGAGCGCAATACAATATTGAACAAAATAGTTTTTGCATTGGGGTTGTGCCAAAAAAGTGACGCAACCCAGACACAAAATCTGAGCCCCAACTTCTATATTTTTTTTAAAACCCTGCCACAAAAAAATAGCAAAAAGGAGAAATGCAGCAGCAAATCTGTTCTGTTTAGTTGGTTACAAATTCTACATTTTAAAATATATTATGGGGTTAACGCTAATGCTGCAGGGTTCTTTGTGTGACAACTACATCTCAGGTAATAATGACAGTAAAATAACTCTGCAGGTTAACGTTTTTGCTGGGCATATCTTTGTTTTGTCTAGTCCAAGTTGTGTATCAAAGTTGCATAGAGGAAGGGATAATATGTCTCCTGTAAAACACCTTGTGTAACGCGAAGGTGACCGATTTTTATTATTTTATGTAAATGGGTTACTGCTTTTAGCACAGAGATCCTTTTGTTACATGTAGTTCATACATTTTAATCTAAAAACATAGTGACCAATGAAAGACTTGATTCCTACACCTTGTAAGCCTCACTCCCTTATGTAACACATCCTGGTCATTGATGAACACACATATGAATTATTGTCAATGTATAATATGTATGTATGATGTAAAGTGCTCTGACAACCTAAAATAGGATGAGTAGGACTATTTTTTAAATACTCGGACAGACCAAACCATCTGACATTCTTACAGTGAATTAGTATTTCTTATATATAGGGACTGAAGAAAGTCAAAAGCATGCTTCTCTTAAGTATTTGTGAAGTGATATCAACCTGTGTACCTTTGTTTCCTCTCTTGCATTTGCATAGGTGTGAGGCTCCAGATAACGTGTTGGTGCTGCTTAATGTGTCCCGGTGTCTGAAAATCACACCAGGGCAAGTTTACTGTATTTCTGTGGGGCACAACCTCTTGGCAGGAAGACAGCTTCCACCCGGTGGAAAGAGTGGGCAGATGCCGTCTACTTGCGGGTACCCTCGACTTGCTCCCTGGGCTGAGAGTTACTGATTTTGGCCCTGTTATTTAGTATTGTGTTGGTACTTTTTTCCTGCACCCGCAGAGGTGAGGTCCCTTGGTACCCTCATGGAAGCACAGCACTCACCCGCCCCCTCTCCCCGATGAAGTAAAAAGGACCATGAATGCCATTGATTCCTGTTGCCAGTAGGTGGATGCAACAGACAATGGCCTCCTTTGCAGGGCCACCACGCCACTTTTGTTTTTCTTGTTTTGTCATCATTCGCTATTGTGACACTTGGGATGATGCCTTTAATACGCGTCCCTCCTCCTGTATATCAGAGAGGAAAGGTTCATTTGCTCTTGTGTTCCTGTGCCCTTCCCAAACATCATGCCCCAGGAAAAGGTGTTACGGTTTGTTTTGGTTCAGTGCTGGAGTCAGATAAGGGAAAAGTCTGCAAAATGACCTTTGTCCCACTTTGCCTCCCTACAGAACCAGGTCAACATCCAAAGACGAGAAAGATCTCTGGTGGGTGAAGACACTAGGGCCAGATGGGAGAGGTGATTAGTGTGGAACCATGATTTTGGGAGGTGGTGGGCACAGACCTAAGGCTAGGAACTTTGATGGGCTGATAGCCCCAGGACTGAAGAGGGTGGAACAAGTGACTATGGTGGGCTAAGATCCACAACAGGGGTCAGGAGTAGGTGGAGACCCCAAGGAGAGTGCCCATGGTGGTGGCACGAGGGAAGGTACAGGTGAGCGGAGGGCTGGAAAGTGTTCAGACCTGAGGCCAGGGGATGCTAGGATTGTGTTGAGCATTATGAGGCTATTGTGGGTACAGACCCCCAGTGTTTTGTGGCAAGAGCACTGTGGTCTGTGTTGACACCAAAGCTTGGTGCTGTGGCGGGAACACATGCCAGGACAGGGCTGTGATAAGTAGAAACTCTGAACACCTGTGGACTGTGGTGGTTCCAAAAACCCAAGTGTAGTATGCAGCATGGTGTGGTGTGTTGTAGTTGGCTAGTTTGTGCAGGCCTAGTGCTCGGATTTCTAGTCAGTATAGACCCCAGGAAAGGGAGAAGAGAGGCTTGCAGTGGGTCTTTGATCCCACAGAACAGGTTGGAAGTCACTAGTGGCATGTACAGATATTTCCTTTCACTGCTACACCAGAATGATCTGCATCTTATCCTTCCTCGACGTACATGTCCCAGACACCATGAACCACCATCTCTTTTTACACGATTCAGAAATCTTTAGGAGGCTTGCACAGATACGTTTTTTGACACAATGCCTCCTTCAGGATGCTCTTCCGGGATCCCAACTAGGTTGAGTTAAAAAAAAATAATATGGTTTTTTTTTTATGATCAGAAGGCAAGGCCTGTAAATTCATAATTATAATTTATTTGTGTGCTTATATAATCCTTCAACATTGTTACGCAATGTTCCGTTTGTTTCATTGTGTTATATAGTGTTCTGTTATGTTTTATTTTATTGTACAAATGCAAAACAACAGTTGATGGACAGAATGCAGAACAATGTAATACATTCACCCCAGTACAGAGATCTGGGCCTAAATCCATCGTTTTTTTGCACTCCACACCACCCCAGTTCAGACATGGCCATATGCAAATCAGCCTTGACCCTGAGCCTCATGGGAACAGTCCAGCCCGAACTGCCAAGCCATGTCTTTCCTGGACCCGAATAAAGCATCCTAGGACCGGTTTCTGGCTATCAGCCGTCTTCAGCCACGATAGCTTGACTCCAGTGGTGTGGAGAGCATGGGACTCACGTCTAAGCATACCCATCCCACTCGGGGTGACAAATGCAAAACAACAGTTGATGGACAGAATGCAGAACACTGTAATACATTCACCCCAGTACAGAGATCTGGGCCTAAATCCATTGTTTTTTTGCACTCCACACCACCCCAGTTCAGACACCATGTCTGAACTGGGGTGGTGTGGAGTGCAAAAAAACGATGGATTTAGGCCCAGATCTCTGTACTGGGGTGAATGTATTACATTGTTCTGCATTCTGTCCATCAACTGTTGTTTTTGCATTATTTTATTGTACAGCACATATACACCTCTAAGAATCATTTGGCAAAAAGAAGGATAGGTGAAGAGAGCTACAAAGAAGAAAGACTGTGAAATGGGTGGAGAAAATCCATGGAAATTTAGTTGTTTAAAAAAGGCATCTTTTAAGTAATCCCCTCAAAGGAGAAGGAAGTGAGTTTTGGAGTTGCAGGGTGAACTGGCAATGGGCCAAAAAGTTCTGGCCACCGAGTGTTTGGAGCCCAGCCTTCAACGTGTTGTTGCAAGGCACGCAGCTTCATTACAATTATTGGTAGCCACTTGTTCAACCCCAGATTGTCGGTACTCGGTGATCTAGCACGGAGTTTAACACGTGTAGCCTTGGACGTTACACAGATAGCTACAACGGGCACATTAAATCACATCTAACACCGATGACAAAAAAACCTGAGTTCGAGAGGCCTTGTCTGCGCGCTGACCACAGGACAAATATTTTCTTTTAACCAAAACATAACGCTTATATAACTGTAGGACAGGCAATGTCTGAGAAATGTGTAGGAATTTATGTTCGATGTGGACTATGCATACTGTTACCCTCCCATGAACAACACTGTAGAATTTGTTACGCATTAAAGCATATTGCACTGAATATATTCCTCATTTAGGTGAAAGAAACATGTAGGCAAAGGCGGAGTTGTGTTTTTTTTCATAAAGATAAATGAAAACGAAGAATCATCTAGTGGAAACGTTCCAATGCGAACGATAGTTTTTGTTACGCTGGTTGAATTAAAACTCAGCTCCATAATACTATAACATATGACATTTAGGAGGACGTTAGTCTTTGTAGACTGTAAACAGTGCATTTCACCATATCGACCAAAGCTGGTTTTAGGGCTATGGTGCTGAGTTTATATATGTGACCCATGTTGAGGTCAATATAGGCTCATATTACAGTTGCCGGTTATATACATATATATCCTGCACTGTTTGAATTACAATCAATAAAGGATTGCAAATGTGTTGGAGCTGTGCAGCCTTTCTGCACCTGATTTGGAGGCGACAAGAAATCGGAGACAAAAAGCATATATATATATATATATATATATATATATATATGTATATATATATATATATATATATATATATATATATATTAAGCGCTCACAAACTTGCATTTTTTTGTTACAAGAAAGAAAAGCACTCACCGAGGCGAGTCCAGGTCTTTTATTCACAGACTCACAGCAACCAGATGCGTTTTGGCAGTCGCCTTTTTCGATGGTAAATCGGCGCGCCAGAAACGGCCTTCATTTATTTCATTTCCGACAAGTACAAAGAGGGGAGACAATGGCGCAAGAGGACGCAGGTCCCCTCCAATCACCAGAAGCAAGAAGAAGTTCAACAAGCCCCACTGAAGAATAAACAAGCTGTGAGAGAGAACTTGACTATCAGGGGCGTAGGAGACAATAAAATTCTGGGGGGACAGGGACAACTGTGTGGACTTTCCAGTGACCCTATACAAATCACCGCCCGTTAAACAAATACAATCGCATACTTTTGAAGTGAAATATTAAGAAAAGCAGGCATGTAGTCACTGTTTGCATGTATGCTCTATTGTTATTTACATTCACATAGTAATCAGACCAAATGTTAACCCCTTCGCCGTGGGGCTAATTCCCCCGCGGCGCTGGGGGGAGTGGGGCGCGCGCAGCGCCACAGTGCTTGTGACGAGCTCCGCTCGTCACGCTGCATGATGGCGCTGTGCTCATGGCGAGCTGAGCTCGTCATGACCACGCTGGTTTCTTTAGAACGCTCAGCACAGCGGGGGAATTAGCCCCGCGTGTGAGCGCCGCGCATGTCATGACGAGCTCGGCTCATCAAGATGCACGGTTGCGCTGTGCTGATGACGAGCTGAGCTCGTCATGACATGCACGGCACTCATGAGCACATCATGAGCACGGGAGAGGTTAAAAAAACATGTATATGAATTTTGAATCTTCATGCACCAAGCAAACAAAGGTCGCTGACTTAGTTTGGGGGCGTCGTGTTTGTGCATTATGGTTTGAAAAGTACCTGCTGCTGCTTTCCTGGTCTCCAGCAATTATCAGGTAACAATAAAAATGTGAAGATAACTTCGGTGATTAATGTTCTGAATTGAGAGAGATTGGAGGTTTGTCTAGTGGAAGTTTTGACTCATGGTAAGGTAGCCACAGTGGGGTAATATGCCTACTGCAAAGAATGTGTACCACGCAGATCATGAAATGCATATCATGTAAACAGGTCAGTAAGTTACTGCTTTTGCCAGAGAGATCCTTTTGGTATTTGCAGTTTATAAGTTAAAATCCTAACATTGAACAGTGAGCTATTAACCGTCATCAAAGAGCAGCATGAAAACCTCAAGGTATAGATTAGAACATTATCATTGTTCCCCAATCTTTCCTTATCCTAATGTTGGAAAATGGGTTCATTAGGATAGAAATCAATTCTGGTTATTAAAGAGAAGCCACAACCATGGTGTTATATTTTAAACTCTGAGTTTGTGCTTCTCTAGTGTTGCAAAGCCATCCTGTTCCTTTGGCACTCCCCAACTTTTTGCTGAGTGGTACTGGTGGTACCTGACTCTGACTGGCCCTGGCCTCTGCCTAACCAGGCCCAATGCTATGCTGAAAGAGACACCTACATACACTAGGGTGCACTATGGGTTAGGGTACCCCTATGATTGGCATGACCGCTCCTATAAAACCCTAGTACATAATAGGCCATAGGGATTATAACTATCTTTAAATCCCTAGAATATAATAGGGCATGGCAGTTTAGAGGCCAGCAGTCCTTTCTGCGCTTGCATGTGTGCACTGCTGAAGCCTGCAGTCAGTTTAAAAGTATCCCTGTATTGTAGAACTGATTTTAAAATGCAAATTGTGCTCAAAGTCGACTTTTGGGTTTGGGGAACTTACAAATCGATCAACTACAATGTTGGGGCAAAATTAAGTTAAGTGGAGGAATGTTTTCCACTTAAGTATGGCTGTATCATATTTGCCACATAATACATCATCTGCTGCATAATCTAACGATTTCACCCAAAACAATTTTGTAGCTGAAATGGATCAAACATGACTAAATAAATGTGACTTATGTTGCTGTGAAGTGTAGGGCCCTTTGCAAAGGTTGACTGTCACCTTTCCCACTGCTGCATTTGTATGTTACACAGGTACTAAGGAGGCAAAAGCTTTGCAGAGGCTGTTAGTATGTAAAAAATATGTCAAAATAATGAAGTATCATAAAATGTATTGCATTACCCTGCAGCCTTTTTATTGTTGCATAATTTAGTCAACACTGCAACATTATTTTGGCCTCCATTGCTTCATTACTCCAGTGACCCGAAAGCAGGCTGCACGTGTTAAAAGTGTTTGTGCATGAAGCAGAGACCATGAAGTTTGCAAACTTAGGGACTGATTACGATGGCAGGCGGACTTCAGTCCATCCGCCATCCAATCAGAGAATGAGACCAATGGCCTTCAAGGTGGCGGCCCCACGATAAGCATAACAATGCAACCGCCACCCCGGCGTTCGCAGTGCCTATCTTTTACATTGCAGCAGGTGCTGCTGGCTGCATCATCTGCCACAATGTAAAAAAGGGACATGTTAAATATATCACTGCACTACGTGGCAGGCATAATCCAGTGCCTGCCACATGGTGCAGTGATATGTAAGGGGGGCATCAGAGGTGTTCCCCAGGTCCCATGTCTGGGGGCTGGGAGGGAAGGGGCCTGCTAAAGCCCCCAAACGTCTCTTTCTGCCAGCTTTTCCATGGCGGGTAAGGGACATTGTAATCCCTATAGCGGTGCCTGGTAGGCACCACCAGCATTGTAGGAACCACGAGCCCCTCTGTCGCACTGGCGGACTCAAGAAGCCTGTCGGGTGCGTGGCGTTTGGTCTTTCCGACTGCAAGGGAACCGCCCGCCATTGTAAGATGGCGGGTGGTGATGCAGTCACTGATGGCAGTGGGACTGCCACCGACGGAATGACGTGGCGGTCCCACCGCCATTATAATCACCCTCTAAGTTTGGTGTGCATGCAAATCCTGCATTGCCAACCCCTGGTAAGTTGCACTACTACTGCTGAAAAAGGCCAATGGAGGTACCAATGGGTGAGGTGGACTGGCCTCAAGGGTCTTGTGACCTCAGTGACAGAGGGTCACTGATGATCTAGGGTGTGCTTCTTCTATCCCTGCCCGCAAGACCAGTGCTTAATTTGAGCCAGTGCTTTCCGGCGCTCAGCACCTGCACTTAATTGCCAGCACCGGCACTTGGAACAGCTGCTCATTTAAAGATGAGCAGGAAAACAGTTATTTATTAATTCAATACATGTTTAAAACAACTAATACCAGCTACCCAAACCATTTGTAAAGCTTGGGAGTCTGAATTCCCAAACTTGTAGCAGTGTGATGGGTAGTAGTTGTGTAAGTTCTGTTATTGGCAGCGCTGGCAGGGGAAATGTGTGGCGCAAACTGCGATGGCCCCATCACGAAGGCCCCAGCACTTATTTGTTTACAAATTAAGCACTACACAAGACTGGAGGTGAACTGCAGTATGGATTGTGGTGGACAGGCCTTCAAGGTTAACTCACACTTGCCACTGTTAGGTTCCACCTGCGGGTGCTAAGATACCAGGGCTTCTAAGGTCTATCGGGCCTTTTAAGGTGTAGCATCGGAATGTGCTCTGTCAGGAATGTGGTCTGGTGGGATGGTCATGAAGATTGAACATGGTTTTCCAGTTCCAAATTCTGCAGCTCTGGCCAGAGTGCCACATCCTCTCCCACACTGAACACCATACTGCCCCTGCCTTCAGCTAAAACTCGGTTGTGCTGCAACTAAATTCAAGGTATGCACTAGACAGCAGTAAAATGCTGCCTGAAAAATATTAATAACACCCTGGAAAAAGCAAACACTCATAGGGAATGCAAGAATAAGCTAGGCATGTGAAATGTAATCAGGAACAACATGGTTACCTTTACGCTTTTAAACTCATTATTCAGAAATCAGTAAGTGATTTTGCCTGAAAAGTTCAGGACATGGCTACAGCCCAGGAAGGAACCCATTTCAATGTCCATTGCTTATATCCTTACAAAATGTAAGCAGTTTGGTTTAAAAAAGACCACATCCCGAACACAGATCGGTGGTACACATTTTAGAAGCTAAAATAATTAAAACAGTTGAAAACGATTATATTAAACGTTTCCGCTCCACCCATCAACCATGTATTGCAGACCCTTTAGAAATGGTGCACTTCCCCACCCTGTGAAAACAATGTTGTTCAAAGAAAGAAGATAACAAGAAAGTAGCGCTTTCACTGGTAAACTATATAAAGTGGTACAAATGTGTGTGGGTGTATATCTGGCATGTCTGCTGACTACTCTGTATTACTTTATTTAAGTATTTAATTATTTTTTCTCTCAGTCCCGAGGTTGTTCTTTGGAATAGAAAAAGGTCAGAAAATGAGTACATTTCCAGCCAAAGTGTTCTGCTCGTTTTTGAATCCATTTCACGGGGGAACAGATAAAGAAAAGGAGAGGCAAGAGAGAGTAGGTAAGAGCTGTCTCTTGAAATCAGCATGTAAGGAGGAATGAGACAGAGACAGAAAGAGAGGGAGGAAAAAAGAGAGAGAGGGGAGGAAGGCAGCTGGCAAGAGACAGATCCGAAGTGGACACTGTCCTTGCCTTCTCTGGGCATGAAGGAAAAGAGAGATACTTTTGTTTCCTTCTTTGCCTTTCCGAGAACGGGGAGCCTTCCTGCAGCATGACAACGGGCAGAGGGCGGGTGGCCTCTTTGACTCCAGGCAGGTTAAGTGCAGGGCCATTAGGTAGCGCTTTCGCGCGCTAATGGTCCTGCGATAACAGAAGGGAGAGGGGAAATTCTTTTGTCCCCTCGTCCCTCCCACCCTTGTCCCCCGTATCCCCCCACTCTAAAGTCTGGGGGGGGATATGTCCCCCGTGTCCCTCACACTTCCTACACCCATGTTGACTATCATAAATTTAACCCAGCGCAAATTGACACACATTGAGGAGGAAGTATTAAAATTGGGTTTCACTTTCTGTCCACAAAAAAAGTTGGCATACACGCAAATAAGAATTGATCTATTTAGGTTAACGAGAAAATGAAAACTCCACAAGTACTTTAAATTAAGACCAAAACAGCAGAGCAAGAAAATGAGGGAACATACCTCGGACACGGATGTGCTAGTCGGACATGACTTACCGGCATTACAAGTTATAAAGGATTTAAACAACAAAATTGGGAATCCATGTGAAACTGACAAAATGATTGGGGTAGCAGGGATTGAACAACAAAGTGTGGTCACTTCCTTCAAACCAGTATCAACTTTTTTACCCCAAATGCCCAATGACATTATAGATACTTTTTCCGATGCTGTTATAAAAGAACTTGTGCTGATGAGAAGAAAGGAGCGTGGGTAAACTAAGAGATGTAATTTTACTCAGGAACAATATCAAGCTATTGATAATCTCAGAAACGACACGGCTATTGCCTGTAAGCCCTCAGATAAGGGCGGGAATGTGGTGCTTCAAATCTATGATGCATATAATAGGGAAGCCTTAAGACAACTATCAGATGTAGCTTTTTATGAGAAAGTGAGTAAAAATGTTTACAATTTGAGTATCATCAATTGCCATGCATTGTTGAAAAACGGGTACTAAAAGGGTATGATTATAACAGAGGAGTATTTATTCTTACGGTGTTTAAATCCAGTTACACCCTGTTTTTATAATTTGCCCAAAGTGCATAAGGATGCAGTAGCACCTCCAGGGAGACCGATTGTCTCCTCACAGTCAACTCTCTTAGAACATACATCTATTTATATAGATCACTTCTTGTCTGATTTTGTGGTAACTCTTATGTCCTATATTAAAGACACCAAGGACTTTCTCCAACACATAGAGGGCATACATTAGCAGGAAGGAGACCAAATGATTGTGATGGATATCACAAGCTTATATACCTACATAGCGCATCAAGAATGTTTAAAGGCGGCCCAGTATTTTTTATGGCACCGGCCGTAGAAATTTAGTGAACACAACGAAATGCTGTTAGAGTTTTGGGAATTCTGCTTGAACAATAAAATTTTCCTGTACCAGGGTCAATATTACAAGCAGTTATCTGGGCACCTGCTTTGCCCCCAGCTACGCAAAATTATTCATGGGCTGGTGGGAGGAGCAGGTGGCCTGGGCGGCCGAGAATGATATCTGGACCAGGAAAGTGGTTGCCTGGTACAGATATATCGACGACCTCTTCCTTATCTGAAGAGGGTCGATAGAGACAGCAGCAGAATATATACAAATACTAAACAACAATGAAGTGAACTTGAAGTTCAGTGCAGATATAAGCTTCTCCTCTGAGAATTTCCTGGATCTGGAAGTATTTGTGATAGGTGGCAAATTAAGTACCAAATTATATCGAGAGCCCACTGCGGGCAATTCAATATTACATGCTCGGAGTAGCCATCCCCCCAGGTTGATTAGTAGTATCCCCTATGGGGAACTACTACATATAAAACGTAACAATACTAGCAAAATTGATTTCCAGGTTCATGCAGGTGAATCTATGGAAAGATTCAGGGAGCGAGGATATGGTGAGCAATTCTTAAAAAGTGCATTAAATAAAGTAAATTCTGTTCCCAAAAAGAAATTGTTGGAAGAGAAGACTAGAAAGGTAACGGATGAATGTAAAATCTGTATGATCACCACATTTTCAGAGGAGGCAGGGGAATTGAGAACTATTTCACGAAAGAATTGGAATCTTTTTAAATTAGACCCAGACATAGCAATAGAGATTCCTACTTATCCATTACTGACTTTCAGGAAAACCAGATAGTTGAGAGATTCCCTTATGAGTAGCCACATGACTAGGAAGGTATCTAACTTGTTGGGAAACAAGTTACAGGGATTTTACCCCTGCAGGAGATGCAAAGCGTGCGCAGGGAGTAAAAGAGTTCTATCATACCAGGTACCAGGGTTAAAGAAACCGATCAACATCAAAAAATTCCTAACATGTCGTACACCGTATACTGTGTACTGTCTTAGTTGTCAAAGAAGTTTTCCCCTTTGGGTGAACTTAGAAACAGCTAACGCTTATACTGACATCATTTCACACACCATTAGTTTGAGCAACAGATACGGAACAAATTGATAACAATAACAGTAAATTAAAAGGTGTACAGTTTATTTCAATATATATTAAAAAAGCATAGTATACAGCGTTATATCAATAAAAATACATATAATAATACACATAATAATACACATACAGTGGGAAAATTAATAAGGAAAAGGATTCCAATCAAAAATGAGGTGACAACAATTAGTCAGAGAATCTTATCAAACTCCAAATCCTATGTTCATATTGTAATTGGAGTAGTTGTATTCCTAAATACTTAATGTGAAATTGTATTTTCTGTTTTAGATATTTTATATGAATTGTGGGAATTGAATTTTTAATCCTGAAGAAGGTGTTGGCTTTAATAACAAAGTGCCAAACCGAAACGCGTCAATGCACTCTGAGTTGTGACACAACTACTCCAATTACAATATGAACATAGGATTTGGAGTTTGATCAGATTCTGCTTTTTTAATATATATTGAAATAAACTGTACACCTTTTATTTACTGTTATTGTTATCAATTTGCTCCATATCTGTTGCTCAAACTAATGGTGTGTGAAATGATGTCAGTATAAGCGTTGGCTGTTTGTAAGTTCACCCAAAGGGGAAAACTTGTTTTTACAATTTGTCGTTTGGTACCCTACCCCTTTGGACACTGGGTCCCTCTCTTTTGTTAGAGATACTGTCTTAGTTGCCCTTGTGGACTCCATTATATTGGAAGTACTATACATCAAACCAAGATGAGAATCCTGGAACATACTAGGGCAATTAAGAATTGTGATATGTCATACCCAGTGGCTCGACATTTTAAAATCAAGCACAACAGCAATAGGGATCTCTTGACTTTCTTTGCTTTGGACCATGTTCCATCGCATCCGGGAGGAGGAGACAGGGTAATGAGCCTAAAGAGACTGGAGTCTCGATATATAATTGACCTTCAAACAAATGTTCCTGAAGGCGAGCGCAAAATCCGTTCCGCTCGCGGATTTTGCGAATTTTCGGTAAATTCCGCGAATTTACCGAGAATTCGCAAATCCGCGAGCGGCGGATCCGGGGGCAAAAGTTGAAGCCTTGTTTGTTGTAAATATTTTACGATGGCGCCGGCAAGCTGCCAGCGCCATCCTAAAATAGTTACTAAGTTAGCTTCAACAGGAAGCTCTAATAGATAAAATAAAGCAGGTGCTCTATTAGAGCTTCCTGTTGAAGCTAATTTAGTAACTATTTTAGGATGGCGCTGGCAGCTTGCCGGCGCCATCGTAAAATAGTTACACCATGCCCTTCCTGTGACCAGGAGCTTCTGTCTCTTCATCTACTGCTCTGATCGGTCTCAGACCTTTTATACACACAAGAAGCATGTGCACTGATGCACTCGCATGGAAGCCCCGCCCACACACTCGCGGTGTGCACCGTCTTCCCGCCATTGACCCACTAAGATGGACAGCTCACCCAAGGGACCCCTGCGCCCCTCGGGGCGATTGCATAGTAACACACACTTGGTCGCTGGAACTAGTTGAAGCTCAAAATCAGTGACTCATTCATCAGGGCAAATCCGCAGATCCGCAAATCCGCAAATCCGCCGATTTTGCGGATCCACGATCCGCAAATCCGCAAAATCCACAGATCGTGGATCCGCAAAATCCGCCCATGCTTACTAAATACCAATGAGGAACTTGCGGTACATTTAGGCAATTAAACTAGATGTGGTATGTAGCCTTGTCCTGAACTGATGATACATTGAGTAAAGCTATGCTTGTTGACTTTTCCAATAGGTCTAATAATATTGAAGTTTGAATTTGGATTTGAGAGCTGATTACATATAAAATATTGTTACATTTCATGACATAGAGTAGGTTTAATTTGAGTGTGTTTTAGTTCCCTTTGAATATTAAATCTGAACATTGACAAGTGCCCATTCAGGGCAAGAATGTTGACAATTTGGATGCAATTGCATTATTATATATAATGCATTGCACAACTATGAATCAAAGTGAATTTGGGGCAAGAGGTCCCATATTGTGATTAACTTCTCACTCGAAACAGACACCAGTATCGGATGTGATATAAAGATTTTGTGCACAAAGAGCATGAATTTATTGAATGTATGTATGGCAGCCCATCTGTGGGCAGAATTGCTAACTAACGTTACAAATTGAGATCACGAGTTTGCACATTTACAAAAAGATGAATTGGCATATATATGTTAATCCGAATGAACTAATGAATTTGCAAGTTCTAAGATGGCGCTGTATTTGATGACGATATGTCTGTCTTCTATGTCTATGTCAATACTTGTCGGAAATGAAATAAATGAAGGCCGTTTCTGGTGCACCGATTTACTATAGGAAAAGGCGACTGCCGAAACGCGTCTGGTTGCTGTGAGTCCGTGAATAAAAGACCCGGACTCGCCCGTGAGTGCTTTTCTTTCTTGTGACAAAAAAATGTACGTTTGTGAGCGCTAATGTTAGCAGGAGCACCACCGCGAAAGGCACCCGTTTATGAGTGCCCGAGGAAGGTGCTAAACGGTGGGAGCTTTTATATATATATATATATATATATATATAAATATATATTATCCTTTCCAACCTCCTACTAAATAGTTATGAATGATTTGAATGATTTCTCACCTCCTCTTTATTCAATTTATCTTACAAGTCCTTGGTGAGTCTCTAAAGGAGAGTTTAATGCAAGACTTAACAGCATGATCGTCAATGGTGGAGATATGAGTGAGTTAATAAAGCACCATAGACACTCCCAGGAAGGCGAGCGATCAGCGCTGCAGCTCTCCTCCCCATAAGGCTATATAGCCCTCGTCGGCCACAAGCGCGCAGTGCTTGCGCGCAGTGGGGCGCCTCAACAGGCGCCGAAGACAAGCCAAAGACCTGCCCGTCTGCGCCCGTCCGCGCCAGGCCGGGGCCAGGGGCCGAAGGCTATGGAGGGACACGCCGGCAGACAGCTAACGTATACCTCTCAGGTATTATTAGAAATACTAAAGTCTTCACCAACGTTCTGCCCAACTGAGGCGGAACACAACATAGAAGGCCCTTTCTCATGCCGATTATGTAAATCACAATTTACTACTGCAGCGGTAGCTAGTAAGATTTTTCCCGCCACCGCTAAGCAGCGTCCTCATGGTAGGAAACAGATGGACTCTAACCCCCAATCTATGGGAAATGAGAAGAATCACACTCCCATTAAAACTAAAAATCTGCTATGCAATATATGATCCCTACCGAAGCATTTTACTGAAATATGGGATCTGATCAATTCCCATCAACCGGAACTATGCTTCTTGACTGAAACATGGCTTAAGCCTCACTCCGTCCCTGCCATAACACTGGGAATCCCTACAGGGTACAAAATGGTCAGGATGGACCGTCCTATTAAAGTTGGCGGAGGGGTAGCAATTGTCCATAAACAGGAAATGAACATAACGGTATTGGATGAAATCTGTACCCCAAACCTAGAAGTATTAGTTTTCAAAATCCATACTTCGAACAAAACTAGCAGAAAGGGAGCAGTGGTATACCGCCCCCCTGGGCCTTGTGCAAATGTATCCATCACCCTGATGGAAGCATTAGCACCCCACATATATGAAGACTCTGACTTCCTTCTTGTAGGAGATTTTAACATCCACAGTGAGTTGGATTCTAACAGTGAAGCCCAGACACTGCTGTCAGATCTCGCCACTCTGGGTCTAAAGCCTATCAATGATGAACCCACTCATCAAGCAGGACACACGCTAGACCTAATTTTAACGAACTCCCTGCAGGTCGAATGTAAATCCCCCTACCAAGTGGAGTGGACTGACCACTTTATAATAGAATTCTACACTCCCACTCTTATCTCATGTGGAAACGGAAACCTCACCCTAGCGAATAAAAGAAGACCCTGGCATAAGCTGACCCAACAAGACTTTAGCAAAAAATTTGTGGGACCAATTTTAAATGAGGAAGAGAACATTGACAATGCCCTACAGACTTATGAGGAAACTCTCCTCAAAGCTATAGATAGCATTGTTCCATTAAAAACCTTTAAGCCCAGACCTGCACATAAGCAGGAAATCTGGTTTTCAGAGAACCTTAGAGTGCTCAAACAAACCACCAGAAAACTGGAGAAGAAATGGAGGGCATCTCGCCAAGATCAGGATAAACAATCATACAAAAGTTCTCAGAAATTATACCACAAAGCCATCCGAGCAGCAAGGAAAAACCACATTGCGACGCAAATATTAGCAGCTGGTAACAATCCCAAGACTCTTTACCAGATTTTAGAGACTTTTCTTAAACCCACCGCATGTGAAAGTGCAGAAGTAGCGTCACAAAAACTCTGTGACAACATCTCTCAGTTTTTCAACCAAAAAATAGATGCCATCTATAACAAGATTATGCTTTTGAATTATCAGAACACCGCTGATAATGAGCTCATCGTAAACCTGGAACCAGATAAGCCAATCAGGCACTCCCTCTCTGCCTTCCCCCCTATATCTATGGAGGAAGTAATAGGAAACATCTCTATGATAAAGAGCGGATCTCCTACTGACACTATCCCTGCACGGATCATGCCCATCCTGGCTGCGGCTCTGGGACCCTTTATCCAGCAAATTATCAATCTTTCTTTAAGTACGAGACAGGTTCCCAAGGGATGGAAAAAGGCTCTGGTGAAACCGCTGAGGAAAAACACTGCTACTCCTTGGGAAGAATTAGCTAACCTCAGACCCATCTCCCTGCTCCCATTTCTAGGCAAAATTGCTGAAAAACATGTTAATAACAAATTATCTAAATACATTGAATCCACTGAAGCACTGGACCAGTCCCAATCTGGGTTTAGACCCAAACATAGCACGGAGACCGCCCTGCTGACTGTCGCAGACGATCTACACATGTACCAGGACAGGGGTTATTCTGCTGTCCTGGTGCTGTTGGATCTGTCTGCGGCATTTGATACCGTATCCCACCCTATCTTGATCACCAGACTGGCTAACATCGGCCTAAAGCAGGAAGCCTTGGCATGGTTAAAGAGTTTCTTGAAGGACCGCACCCAGCAAGTAGCTATGGGTGCATACAGGTCAGAGGAAGTTGAGATCACCAAGGGGGTGCCACAGGGCTCTTGTTTGAGCCCTACCTTATTCAACATCTATGTGGCACCCCTGGCCAACATCATGAGAAGATATGGTTTTATCCCAATATCTTACGCAGACGATACTCAACTCCTCTTTCCTTTTAAGATCTTTACACCTGAGGTCAGAAACTCTTTTTCCAAGGGCATGAAAGCGGTGGCACGATGGATGTCCTCCAACTACCTGCAGTGCAACGTGGGGAAGACGGAAGTCATGATGTTTGGGGAGGCAAAAATGCTCTGGACCCCAGATTGGTGGCCACAAGATCTTGGCCCAGTGCCTAAACCTAAACAAACTGTCAAGAATCTGGGGGTCCGTCTAGATCAGGAGCTTACCCTCAAACAACATGGCAACCAGGTGGTGGGAGCATGCTTTCATGTCATTGGCATGCTACGGAAAATCTTCCCATTTCTACCTGATGCAGTTAGGAAGACACTGGTCCAGGCACTCGTTCTGAGTCGCCTGGACTACTGTAACGGCTTGCTCCTGTCTGCCAACGAGGGAGTCATGAACAGACTCCAGGTAGCTCAGAATACGGCCGCCCGCCTGGTTCTGAATGCTCCTCCCCGCACGCCTTCCAAACCCCTGCTGACCAAATTGCATTGGTTATCTGTCAGACAGAGGGCAAAATTTAAGGTATGCTGCATCATACACAAAAGCCTACATGGTATGGGCCCCGCATACTTAACCACCAAATTTACGCCCTACATTCCTACTCGGACACTAAGATCAAGTGAACAAGGTCTTCTGTGTGTACCCAGAGCTAAGAAGGCCAGACACGGAACTAAAACCCTATCAATAGCTGGCCCCTCTTTCTGGAACAGCCTCCCTGTATCTCTTAGGCTATGTGTAGACCATCTCCCCTTTAGGAAAAGGTTGAAGACCTTTTTGTTTGAACAGTAAACCCAGACTAGAACAGCTTTAAAGACTCCTTCCCTCAAAACCCTATGTAGAAGCCAAAGGCGCGGAGATACTCCTTCGGGAGTGAAGCCAGCGCGGTACAAACCTGCAAATAAATAAATAAATAAATAAATAGTTTGAATGTGGACTTTTACCCACTGGCGTTGGACTTGTTTGCCCACTAGGCGTTGTACTGATCTGGTCTGCTGATAGGCCCACTGGGGATTGAGTTAACAGTTAAGAGCCCACTGGGGCTGTGGGCAGTTGAGCATCACTTATTGTAGCTTAACAATTAAATTAGCCGTTTTACACTTGGCACTATTGTACATTTGCAGGCAGGTTCTGCAACAGCCTTTAAGAATGGATTTAGGTGCTGGGTTTTTCAGTACACTGTATTTTTATTTTTATTTTATTGTATAAATTCAAAACTATGTTCAATATTATTTATGTTTAGCCATTGTGCTATAATACTATGTCTCATTCGTCCTGCCAAAAGAATTTGCAAATTAATTGAGTCTGCTTTCTAGCTCCGTATTGTTCGCATAACTCAAGGAGTCTGTTTTCACTGCTTACTATTGTGAGGTGTGTCACATGATTATGTATAGACACTAAAAATTTACTTGCACACGTACTCTTCAGCAAGGAGGTCTCCCTCCGAAACGTGTAGAGTGACTGGGCATTTAAAAGAAATAAAAACACGCTGACAAGGAATAAGTGACCTGGACATAGTTTCTTTGATGGATGATACGAGTGTTTGGATTCTTTGGGATTCACGACCCCGTCTGGGCCCGCCACTGCCAAGCGGCTGGGGTTTCTGCGCGAACTTTGGGGTGGAATATATATATATTACCTACCCTCCAGTTCCCCGCCAGTGCGACTCGCTCCCTGGCTCCCGCCCAGATCCATTAGCGCAGGACTTTCCACGCTACGCCGTGCATCGCCCAATCACACCGGCTCGGTCTCACCATTCCGTTGTGGAGCCGGGATCACTACAACACAGCACTTCTTAAGACAGCAGCCCGTCCTGAAGACGATCCTGAGTTCATAGGATCGAAATGTCGTCGACCCCTCAGCGCAATTGAAGGCGCCTTTTCTCGGTGTGATTCTATCTAAATCGTTTCCATCTATTCCTACGCAACCATTGTGAATCATTTTGTGCTGAACCACACAGTCACTTGTATATATTATTTCACTTGTTGTCAATACGCGCCTTTCTGC